>NC_090646.1:430158922-430758922 GCF_040937935.1 Hyperolius riggenbachi
TTCATATTTTATTTAGCAAACATTTCTCTTTACAAAACTGTTAATAATTTATATAAAACAATATTCTATGATAAATGAAAATGAAACTGTGCTTGAATTTGAGGTTTTAACCTCTTGAGGACCATGGTGTTAAACCCCCCTAGTGACCAGGTTATTTTCTACGTAATTGGCCACTGCAGCTTTAAGGCCAAGCTGCAGGGCCGTACAACTCTGCACACAAGTGATTTCCCCCGCCCTCCTTTTCCCCCCACCAACAGAGCTCTCTGTTGGTGGAGTCTGATCGCCCCGCCCTGTGTTTTTTTTTTTTTATAAATATATATATATATTTTTTTAATATTTAGTACTATTTTTTTATGTATTTTTTTCTACAACCCCCTCCCTCCCCCCAGTTGGCCAATCACGGCGATCGGCTGTCATAGGGCTTCTGCCTATGAGAGCCGATTGCTCTCTTGTCCCCCAGGGGGACAGCCGTGTGACACGGCTGTCCCCAGTACAGCGCTGCAGCTGATCGCAGCGCTGTACATGTAAATACACAGCGGTTCGCCGCTCGGAGACTGAAGGCAGAGCTAAGCTCCGCCCACCAAGCAGGAGATGCGTGCGCAGCCTGCGCGCGATCTCCTGCAAACTGCTGCCCCAGGACTTTACGCCGATCGGCGCTAGGCGGTCCAGGGGCCAATTGGCGTGACACGGTCGGCAAGCAGTAGCCCTGTAGCGCTTGTTTCATGTTGCACCTTAAAAATGTTTTCAGCAGGACAAATTATTAACTCTCAAAATGCAAAGTATACAAAACCGCCTATAACAGCATGTCCCAGAAATGAGAGGCTCAATGTTTTATAGGCCAGCACCTGTGACTAAACAGCTGTTCCTGTGGAAAGTGGTCATAATCTTAAGTATGTTTTTGTAAGAGTTATTTGGCAAACGCAGATGTGGAAAGTGACAGAACTGAAAAAAAGTCTTGTGTTTTCTTTTTTTCTAAGACTGCTTCACAGGAAATGACGTGTTCTCTGCATTCAGAGTCGCTTTATACACTGGAGGCATATTAAATAACAGAAAATCGTAGGCACGTCAGAATGAAAAGGACTGCAGGCCTCACCACAAGAGTGCCTGCATTGAAATGAAAGCTCAGAGTCTGTATGCCTCACTCACTTTCTGACCATTTATTCACCGCTTGATATATTTTATTGCAATACATGGTTTGAATTATCTTAGGTATGCAGATTAGCTAGTATCCAAACTGGGTAATTTATTGTGTCTAATTTTTAATATACAGTATATATTATATATACTGTGCATATATACAGTATATATATATATATATAATATATATATATATATATTATATATATATATATATATACATATATATACGTGTGTGTGTGTGTGTGTGTGTGTGTGTGTGTGTGTGTGTGTGTGTGTGTGTATGCCCCTTACAGCCCTCTACCAGACACGGATTTGAATAAGCCATGTGATAGCTTAGTAGGCAGATCAGCCAAATGTCACCATTTTGCGTAAAATGTATTAATTCTGAAGACAAAAGTCTAGTCTTCTACTTTTAAAAATGTGTTCACAATTTATTTGGTGCTCAAATATGGGAAAATGGGAAAACCCTCTGCACAGCACTGAACTCTCTAGAGCCAATATTAGTCGTGGCTGCATAGTGTACTGGTTAAGGCTGGTTAAGGCTCTGCATCTGACATAGGAGACGTGGGTTCTAAATCTATACACCCTGAGGAAACGCCCACGGCGTGAAACGCGTAGGTGGGCGGAGCCCGAGCGCGTCTGAGCGAGCGAGCACGCAACCTAACCGCCCGCACGCACTTTCGGACTGCTGTCCTGATACTGCTCGCAAAGGCCACGTTGGAGAGTGAAAGGGGGCGTGGAGACCTCATCTAAAGCGGGCTTGGGACGCCAGCCAGCAATAGGTCCACGCAGCTCCCTCAATCCCCCCCCCCCCCCCCCCCCCCCCCCCCCACAGCCTATTCAACTGCGCAGCAACAATTTATGGACTCAGTCATGTTAAGTGAAAACTGGACAATCCGGAGTAGCCACGCACAGACTGACAGAGGATGGTGGTGAGATCTAATCCCCTTTTGCTTTTTGTGCCCTCGCTTTTGCAACTGCTTGCATCTTCAATTCTAGAACTAACAGCATGATGGCTAAAATTGGCAAATACTAATCTTGATGTGCACTAATATCACATGTGAAATTTTTGAAACTTATGAGATGGACAGTATACCCATACAATAGCGAAAGAATTCATATCAATATAGCAATATAGAAGGTGGTACCACCCATTCTGATGTCTAGTGAGCGTGTGTAGTGTGTGTGAAGCATATGGGATGTGTGCATGTGAAATTTAATATCGCTCAGGTATGCGAATTCCGGGCCCCGCAACTTGCCCTTATTTTTAAATTTTGTCAGTGTTTTCTATCAATTTTCTGCATTCAATAAAATATATTATATTTATAAATTGATATACACGTTATACCCATACATTTTTTACTTAGTATTAGCAGTTTGAAAAACTGGTTGTGTATACAGCTACACCACCTTAGCGGTATGGACGAGCTCAGCTCGTCCATTACCGCCAGAGGGTGCCGCTCAGGCCCTGCTGGGCCGATTTTGATGAAATAAAAAGCAGCACACGCAGCCGGCACTTTGCCAGCCGCGTGTGCTGCCTGATCGCCGCTGCTCTGCGGCGATCCGCTGCGAGCAGCGGCGAAAGAGGGTCCCCCCAGCCGCCTGAGCCCTGCGCAGCCGGAACAAATAGTTCCGGCCAGCGCTAAGGGCTGAATCGGAGGCGGCTGACGTCCATGACGTCACTCCGCTCGTCACCATGGCGATGAAGTAAGCAAAACACGGAAGGCCGCTCATTGCGGCCTTCCGTGTTACTTCTGGCTGCCGGAGGCGATCAGAAGAACGCCTCCGGAGCGCCCTCTAGTGGGCTTTCATGCAGCCAACTTTCAGTTGGCTGCATGAAATAGTTTTTTTTTTATTTAAAAAAAACCCTCCCGCAGCCACCCTGGCAATCTTAATAGAACGCCAGGGTGGTTAAAAGCACCCTTTTGTGAGATGATCAGTATGTCGCATAATATGGGTGAACATTTGTAGCGCTACGGATTCTTAAAGGGTAATTACCCTCTACTTCCATAGTGGGTTAAAATCTCACCTTTTCTTATTCAGTTAGCCAGCACCTACTAAGTAAGGAGCTCTTTGGGCGAGACACTCTAATGCTGGGAATACACGGCACCGCTCGGTTTGTACCGCTCGATTGAGCCATCAGATGGCTCGATTGATAATTTCCAACATGTCTGATCACCCACCGGATCGATTCCGTGCTCGATACCGTAGGGCAGGACAATGGAAAAAGATAAGGAAAATGAGCAGTAGATAAGAGAATCGCCCGCGGGGATGAGCGGGAATCGATCCGGCGGCATAATCGAGCAGTACAAATGTACCGTGTATTCCCAGCATAACACTGCTACTGCCTTCTTAGTGCGCTCCAGTGGTCGCAAGTGTTTTGAGTCTGACAGGAGTAATTAATATTATTAATTATTATATTTTGTACCTGTTCTAATGTGGTCTGGCTTACTGCAGCCTTTTCTAGTTGCACTGTCTCTGTAATATATTGAATCTTCTTTTCTTTGTCAAGCTTTGTCGAGACAGAGAGGAATGCACTGCCTCTGCTGTGATAGGGAGAAGTTATGCACACCCCCTGCAGGCTCTGCCTGTGTGCTTTGTTTATTAGTCACAGACAGCTCTCTGCTCTCAATTTCAGCTTGTCTGAGGGGGAAGGGAGCTGCCCATGCTGAGAAACTGAGAATCCCTGACTGGAGTTCACTATGTAATAAAAACTTGTAGTATACTGTAATATACATATACATATACACACAAACATCACTTCCATGCCATGTTTTTTGTTTGTAAACACTGCCTACAATTGGCGATTAAAAGCCAGGATCACGGTGGGGAGAGGCGGAAATGGCAAAGAGGGATCCAGAAGATCACAGTGACTCGATTGGTATGTTTTTTTATTGCACAAATCGGACAGTACAGATTCACTTTAAAAGGAAATAAATATGTCAGCCTCCATATCCCTCTCACTTCAGGGGTGCTTTAATTATTTTGTTATTTATACCTCTGAGGATCTATAAGGCTGCATTCTTTCCCCATTGGTATTTCTGCTGAAATTAGATGTTACTGTATTATGAAAAGAGTGTTGAGAAGAAAGAAAAAAATGATTGCAATGGGGGCTGCATGGCAGGTTTAAATATTTAGATTTTGAGGTAGACATCTGCTATGCTGGCACAATGCTTAACCACTTAAAGTGAACCTCCAGACTAAAAATTGACTCAGCAGCACTGAAAAGGCTGGGTGTTTCTTTAACAGTTTCACAGCATCAAAACTTTGTTTCTCTTATACAAGTCTCATTTTTAGCTGCACAGAAGAAAACTGCCCGGGCAGTTTTCCCCTTATGCTGTGCAAAGCATGATGGGATTTCTGATGTTGTTGTTCTCGTTCTGCTGTTTTGGTGTGTAACGATCGGAGTCAGTACACAGAGAGAATCTGATTATTGGTGATCTGCAGTATCACCAACAATACTGATATATACCTGATTATTGATGATATGCAGAATCACCAATAATACAGATATATAACTAACCTCTGGACACCTGATAAAGTGTAAGTGTTTTGGTGCAACAGTAGGCTGTCTCCCGTAGGGCGGGAGACGCAGATAACAATGAGCATGGACCACCTGAGGAGCAGGTGGCCCTTGGCTGTGTGAGGACTATCTCATAGGAAAGGGGATAGAGATCACCTGAGAGCCAGTGATTCCCTGCAATACCGGGAATCAGACTATACTGCAGCAAAAGGACTCCTAAGGGATAGGGCCCTTGGCTGTACTGCAGAGAGGCCTCTCTGAGGAGCAGGAGGTCCCTGCAGCTAACTGACACTAGGTGGAATAGTGTCACGGGTAGTACAGACAGGCTGAACACTCGAGGGTTGAGTGACACCCCGAAAGGTCGGGCAGGCCAGGTCGGCAACACCCGAGCAAATGGTAATAACAGATATAAAGCACAATCCTAGTCTGAGGTGTGAGGTCTCGACACCCAGGAACTAGTCTAGAGAACAACACAGCAATGACACAGTATCCCTAGGCTTGGGTGTGAGGTCCTTGGTCACAACACCCTGGAACTGGTCTAAATGATAACACAGCAATGACACAGTATCCCTAAGCTTGGGTGTGAGGTCCGTGGTCACAACACCCTGGAACTGGTCTAAAGTATAACACAGCAATGACACAGTATCCCTAAGCTTGGGTGTAAGGTCCGTGGTCACAACACCCTGGAACTGGTCTAAAGTATAACACAGCAATGACACAGTATCCCTAAGCTTGGGTGTGAGGTCCGTGGTCACAACACCCTGGAACTGGTCTAAAGTATAATACAGCAATGACACAGTATCCCTAAGCTTGGGTGTGAGGTCCGTGGTCACAACACCCTGGAACTGGTCTTAAGTATAACACAGCAATGACACAGTATCCCTAAGCTTGGGTGTGAGGTCCGTGGTCACAAAACCCTGGAACTGGTCTAACACATAACACAAACGTAATCTGGCTAAGTGTGAATTCCCAGGTCCTCCTGGTTCTAACACACTGTGGGATCTGACTGGTCTGAGTGCTCACACGTTAGTATTCGCAATGGCAGACAACCAGCAACTGACAAGCAAGATCTATATATACACTTGCAGTGCTGTGCAGCCCTGCCCGAGCCACTCAGCCAATCCAGAGTCCAGCTGGGATCAGCTGATTCCCCTTCTGCTGGTATAACGCGTAGCTATCCATCTGTGTGCACTAGAAGGTCCAGCCAAGCCAGACGCGTGTCGCTGCACGGAAACCGCCGGTCTGAATGCGGAGATAGCCGCCCCGTCACTAGACCACGCAGCGGCATCTCCACTGTTCATTACATGGTGCAATTTTTTTTTTACATTCTGAATTTGACATTTGAAGCCTAGCGTGTGCAGCTGGGGGAGGTTATCAGGACACAGGACAGTTGGAACTGTGTCTCCTGCTCCTTGTCACCTCCTTTCAACCAAAAAGATGGTTGCCCCATGACAAAGATGGCAGCCCCCATGAATCACAATCATTTGCCTGTTCTTTTAAAACAGGGTGGGTAAGAGATTATATTACCTATCTATTCTAATTAACATGACTAATGTAACTTAATGACAGTATGTTTGCTTAGGATGAAGTTCCCCTTTAAGGAACGCGGGCTTAAACCCCCCCTAAAGACCAAGCCATTTTTTTTTTTTTTATAAATTAGGCCACTGCAGCTTTAAGGGCTCGCTGCAGGGCCGCACAACTCAGCACACAACTGATTCCTCCCCCCCCTTTTCTGCCCACCAACAGAGCTCTCTGGAGGAGATTTCTGGAGGATGTTTTCGCTCCCAAGATGTTTTTTTTTTTTAATAAATATTTATTATTGCTTTATTTTTCTAATAAATTTGTAAATGTTTTGTTTATTTTTTTTAAGGCCCGCCAGCCAATCACTGTGTTCAGTGGCATCAGCCTATGACAGCCGATCACTATTATGTCTCCCAGGGGGACGGCTGTCCCCAGTACATCACTGCCATAGATCTCAGCGCTGTAACGTGTAAATAGATGATGGTTTCGCTGTCTACCAGTCTCCTAGCAGCGATCGTCATCCAAGCGGAGATGCACAGGCATTGGTTCGCGTGATCTCCTGCAAAATACGCCCGAGCACTTTACGCCGATCGGCATTAGGCGGTCCTGGGGCTGCGGCTGCGACCACGCCCATCGGTGTGACACGGTCGGCATCAAGTTAAAGGATGGGTTGCATACTGAAAGTGATGTCCTGCAAATACCTTCTGTTATTAGCAGGTGCATTGCTAGAATATTGTAAGTGCCCGCAACAAGTTCGGGCACTCCACTGAGATAAATTGTGTGGCATGCACAGCCACCCTTTTATAGTCTTACCCTTGCTGCACTTATATAATATAGCTCACGTATAAATATATTGCAAGAAAATCTTACTGCTAAAAGCTTTTGCAAAAGTTTAAACTGAATAAACAACCAAAAATACATATAACTTAACTTAAAAGGGTCAGGATAGTGTACTGGTAAGGCTGTTCTCTTTAATGTGGTATTTGAACCCTTTGAAAAGGGTTTGATTCCCGGCTCAAGCCAGTATGTAAAACAGTACAGAGTCTTCGGGCAAGGCTCCCTAATGACCCTGGTCACCCGTGGAGTGCACCCTAAATGGCTGAAGCTATGGCGATTTGAGTCTGCCAGGAGAAAAGCGCAATATAAATGTTCTGTGTCTTGTCTTGTCTAAAAATCAGTACTTTAAATGTAAATAACTGATAAGCTAAACTGCTCAACACACAATAAAATCTCAAGAAGACCCACAGTAACAACAAAAATTACTCATCACATTTTAAAGTACACCAAAAAAATACAAAAGAGACCCAATCATAAAATATATTCAGAAAACATACACAATAAAATATGTTATATCTTTCCAACAAAATACCCCAGTTTACCCCGAAATGTTATAGCTAAAGGTGGATTTGATCTATAACACTTAAACTGCTTCCCAGAGAGCCAATGCTCCTCCTTGTACAATGTTTTGCAGCACAAAGCAAAAAAAGCTGTATCTTTTACAATCTCCTCAGCTGCAATAAAACCAGTATTGGAAAAGTCACATAAGAGAGGGGTAGCAATTAGTAAAGGGTGAAGAACTGTGCCAGAGAGATCACTTGCAACAATGACAAAGGTTTATTGACTATGACCAAGAAAAAAATCCTGGACCAAAAACCGCTGCGGGCGGGGCTTAACATCACCTAGCAGGGTGGGGAGTGGTCTATCAGGTATTTCTTGTCTCAATTAAACATAATAGCAGTAACATGTTTTAGTAATTTTGCCAAAACAAGTCAGTTCTGCAAAACTGTCAACACTTATGCAAAACAGACCGTTCTTTGTTTATTTCACAGTTTAGGATTATAGATGTTTGTTACACTTTAACCACTTGGCATCTAGAGGCTGTGTTCACCTTCTGTACAAAATAGTCTAAGTTGGTGAAGTTAAATGAGAAAAAGTATATATAACAACAATTTTAAAAACAAATTATAAACTGAAAATTGACATGTGCATGTGTATTTACCACCTTTACCATGAAGCACCTAAAAAGTCCTGGTTTAACCAATTACCGTCAAAAGTCACATAATTAGTGAAATTAAAGAGGAACTCCAGTGAAAATAATGCAATAAAAAGTGCTTAATTTTTTCAATAATTATGTATAAATGATTTAGTCAATGTTTCCACTGTAACGATTGCGGAATCGTCTCCGTGGTCAGCGCACCAGACGTGCGCTGACGCGGCGGATTTCCTCCACAAGCGTAAAATTGAGGACACCCAGGCTAGGTGCTATGCACCTGCAGAGGGAAATTCCTGTCGGCAGGTGGAGCTGTGGAGTGCAGAGGAACAGCTCCTCTGCCCTACCACACACGCCAGACAGGAATTGTACGAAGGGAAGAAACGCAATCGCAAGAGAAGCGATTGAGAGTGAGCACAGAGACAGATTGTGTGTGTGTGCATAAAATTAGTCGCCAACCCGCGACTGTGCACACACCACAGCAGATAAGAAGCAGGAACGCGATCGCGAGAGGTGCGATCGCCAGACGTGACACAAGGTACAGCAAGGCGGAGCACGAGAGTAGCAAAGGCACAGCAAATAATACAATAAGGAAATACGGAAAATAACAAAAGCTAGCTAACCGCGAACACCGCACTCATTCGCAACAGTGCACGCGGTTATGCGCGGTCTCCACATGATAAGCACAATAGAGACAAGCACGCCTAACTAACCATTAACAGACAAACATGAAACAGAGGACGCGAGCACTTGCTTAACGGTTACCTCACCGAGCCTCCAGCAAGCGCAGCAGACAAGACAGACACACGAAAACAGGGACAAGCGACAGAAGGATCCCCAGCGCTAGCGAAAAGTGGCTAGCGCGATCCCAGAAGACAGAACAGAAGGATCCCCAGCGCTAGCGAAAAGTAGCTAGCGCGATCCCAGGAGACAGAGTAGCAGAACAGAAGGATCCCCAGCGCTAGCGAAAAGTGGCTAGCGCGATCCCAGAAGACAGAACAGAAGGATCCCCAGCGCTAGCGAAAAGTGGCTAGCGCGATCCCAGAAGACAGAACAGAAGGATCCCCAGCGCTAGCGAAAAGTAGCTAGCACGATCCCAGGAGACAGAGTAGCAGAACAGAAGGATCCCCAGCGCTAGCGAAAAGTGGCTAGCGCGATCCCAGAAGACAGAACAGAAGGATCCCCAGCGCTAGCGAAAAGTGGCTAGCGCGATCCCAGGAGACAGAACAGAAGGATCCCCAGCACTAGCGCTAGGGCGAGTGCGATCCAAACACACGGCAGACAGAACAGATGAGGTAGGCAGAAACAACCGCTGTTCCAACCTACACTCCAGACTCAATCAGAAGGATCCACAGCCGCTAACGCTAGGGCTTGTACGATCCAAACACAAGACAGACGGAACAGGCAAAACAGATAATACAACCTGACTGGACTAGAAGGGGAGCCTAAAGCAACCCCCAGGAATTAACTATACTAGATAGCAATGGCTGACACTACAGCAGTGTCCATCAGGAACAGACCATGGAAGGGAAATGTCCAGCAAAGCATTCTGGGAGCAGAATGCTTTTATAGTGCCAGTCATCAAAAGAAGGCAGGTAAGGGATTTGCATGACTAATGTATGCAAATCCCTCAGCAACACAAGCTGCACAACTGACAGAAGGTCTCCTTTCCAGAGTCCTGCAGCAAGAAAACCTAAACAATGGTCAAAAGGCTGCCTGCCTGCGCAGGCAGCTGAGCGGATTCTCACAGTACCCCCCCTCCTAGGGTCGAATTCCAGACGACCCTCAAAACTGATATCTCCAAACCACTTTAACAGAAGACTCATGAAGGTCGGGCCAGCCCGACAAGGTCCAATTCCAGAGTCAGTCCACCCGAAACCGACCTCATCGGAAACAGAAGCCACCGAAACATGCCCGTCAGCACTACCAGTCTCAGCGTAACACCCATCAGGACTGTGGATACCAGAGAAGAAGCCATCGACACCCTCCAGACAATACCCACCACCTTCCAAGGAGCGTCCGAAAATACCAAACCTGCCACAATACCTGTTCGAAGTGTCCCTTACAACACAAAAGCCACCGTTGATCTTATCCAGGGTACCAAGCAAAATCTCTCCCGGAATCTCCCAGAACCTTTTGAAGCTCCACAGAGATCCCAAGAGGGTAGAACAATCACCAGGCTCACATGGAGAATTACCAAGAACCCCCATGGAACCAATGACAATTCTGGATTCAGAATTACGAGGACACCCATCAAGATCAAGACTTTCAGGGACCACTTCTGGGCATGCAAGCAGGCAGGCCATATCAGAGCATGTCTCCACCGAGGAAGCATCTGAGTACGCTGGTAACCGAGGCACACTTGGGCTTTCTGGGTCACAGAGCACACTGGGGTACACCAGCACAGGAGAAACCTCAGGACATGTCGGGGAACTGCCAACCTCAGAGTCCGGCACGTCAAGACCAAAACCAGGACCGGGCAAAGAATCATCATGAGTAGAGTTGGGCCGAACCTCCGATTTTAGGTTCGCGAACCGGGTTCGCGAACTTCCGCGGAAGGTTCGGTTCGCGTTAAAGTTCGCGAACCGCAATAGACTTCAATAGGGATGCGAACTTTGAAAAAAAAAAATAATTATGCTGGCCACAAAAGTGATGGAAAAGATGTTTCAAGGGGTCTAACACCTGGAGGGGGGCATGGCGGAGTGGGATACACGCCAAAAGTCCCCGGGAAAAATCTGGATTTGACGAAAAGCAGCGTTTTAAGGGCAGAAATCACATTGAATGCTAAATGACAGGCCTAAAGTGCTTTAAAACATCTTGCATGTGTATACATCAATCAGGTAGTGTAATTAAGGTACTGCTTCACACTGACACACCAAACTCCACTGAACAGAACAGGTATGCAGTGGTGGGTTCACTAAACAGGTATACAGTGGCGGGTCCACTGAACAGAACAGGTATGCAGTGGCGGGTTCACTGAACAGGTATGCAGTGGTGGGTTCACAGAACAGGTATGCAGTGGTGGGTTCACAGAACAGGTATGCAGTGGCAGCAGGATCACTGAACAGGTATGCAGTGGTGGGTTCACAGAACAGGTATGCAGTGGTGGGTTCACAGAACAGGTATGCAGTGGCAGGATCACTGAACAGGTATGCAGTGGTGGTGGGTGGGTTCACAGAACAGGTATGCAGTGGCAGGATCACTGAACAGGTATGCAGTGGCAGGATCACAGTACAGGTATGCAGTGGGCTGAGGGCTCACTGAACAGAACAGGTATGCAGCCAGGAAGAAGTTAAGCCTAACTAATCTTTCCCTATATGAGAGACTGCAGCAGCTCGCCCTATTCTCACTAATGCAGGCACACGAGTGGCCGTAATGGCCGCCGCTGCCTGCCTTATATAAGGGGGGGTGGGGCTCCAGGGGCTAGTGTAGCCCAATTGGCTACACTGGGCCTGCTGACTGTGATGTAGAGGGTCAAAGTTGACCCTCAGGTGCATTATGGGGCGAACCGAACTTCTTCCGCAAAACGTTCGCGTGCGGTACCCGCACGCGAACCACCTAAGTTCGCGCGAACCACGTTCGCCGGCGAACCGTTCGGCCCAACTCTAATCATGAGTGGAGGTCACAGGCACTGGACTTTCAAAAGAAGACTCGGATACAAATTCAGAAATTTCTGTGACAATAATATCATCATTGACTACACAGGCGTGAAGCTCCATCAGAGCTGAAAAGGTAGCCAGCAAGGCAGCAATGCCTACTGAAGTGGGCAACACCTCAGAAGGACTTGGGGGGCAGGAGACGTCTCCTACAAGTTCTGCACCCTTTGGGAGGAACTCGGAGATCTCCAGGAGGTCAGACAGGACCTCAGGAACATCCTTTTTCAAGTTTCCTAAGAAGGATTCTGAACTATCCATGTTACAGGGCAAGGCTTGAACTTTATTTTGTGAACCGGGCAGATGTCCCAGGGAAGGTTCCACCATAAACTGAGACTGAATTTCATCATCAGGACAGGGATACACAGAAATATCTAGTGAAACTAACTCTGGCTTTCTGAGTTTCGTTTCACTGCAGGGAAATTCCTCCATAGCAGTCAAACCAGACTGCAATTCCAAAATAGCAGAGAAACAGGTAACAATGGTTGCAATACCTATACGAGCCTCTAGGGACACTGCAGGACATTTTAAACAAGGTAATATTGACTCATCCAGATTACTGGGTGGAGAGTCAGTACTTACTTCAGAATCAGACTCGCAAATGTCAATGCGAGTGGACATAATGTCTTTATTCATGATACAGGGCAGGCTCAGAGACACCTTCTCTGGACAGAGCAAAGGTGCTTCAGTATCAGGTTTACAAAACCAAAGTGCTGTCTCACTCTTAGACTCGGCTAACGATGTCGAATCCGAGGAGACAGAACGCAAAATTTGCGAATCCACAATCGCTTTAGGTTGCGAAACCGAACACTCCAAAGACAGGGATTCTGAGGTCTCCAGGCTGGATTGCTGGATCTCAGAAACGCCAGCTGACAATGTATCTTTACAAACGTCACCTGAATGACGTACACGTAATTCATTCAGAATCATTTTCCACATACAAATCAGCGGACTCACAAAGTCAAATTCACACCCCTTTTTTTCTCTTAAGACGGAAGCATAACTTATACATGCTCTCAAGACAGATTCACTTCTGGCAATGTAGTACTCACAAAACGACTCTGAATCGTTCTCCATTTCATACACCAACGCTTCGAGCTGTTTTTTCTGGAACGGGGGCTCCCATTCACACCTGACTAGGTCTGAGCATTCATACTGAACAATGTTAGGGGAAGTTGTGACAACAACATGAGGAATCATATTAATTTTACTCTTGAAACTGCATCGTTTGGGAATTTTCCCCATAGCGAGATCATAGATGGAGGATCTTAAAGTAGTACTGAGAGAAGATCTGTTTTTACATGACAAGGGATCCCACAAATCATTGACAAAGCTGACACACTCACGCCGATCACAATCGACAGGAACATCTGAGAAACCGGCATCAGATCGCACAGATTTAACCTCTAAACAAACGGGAGAAACTCCATCAGAATTCACGCAGGTGTCCACAGTCGAGGCACACCCATTCATTTCAGGTTGCACAGTGTCCAAACTCACTTGCTTTACCCCAGAAAGACAGGAATAGTCATGTGACAATGGTGTCTCTTTATTGGAAATAATTGGTTGGTGTGTGTGCAATTCGTCCAAAATAGTCTGCCACACATAAATCACCAGATCCACATCACACTCATCACATTCATCAGAATCGATCAAAAGGTGCATAGAGTCGAGACAATCATTCAGGTCATCCGCGCTCTTTGCGATATAAAAATCGCAAAAGGCTTTCCAATCGAAATCAAACTCTTCCAACAAGGCCCCAATCTCCCATGAGGCAAATGGCGGTTCAAACAACCCAGTATCTAGGTAATCTCCATATGGGTTGGGGTCAGGAACGAGGACAGACTTTTTAACTGCTTTAATGTAGTGTGCGATCCTACCTATAATAGGATCCACATATGCCTTTGCCTCAGGCAATGACATCTGAACAAAATCGAAGGTTCCCTCTGCCCTGGGAATTTTGGTTTGGCTGGACATTCTGTAACGATTGCGGAATCGTCTCCGTGGTCAGCGCACCAGACGTGCGCTGACGCGGCGGATTTCCTCCACAAGCGTATAATTGAGGACACCCAGGCTAGGTGCTATGCACCTGCAGAGGGAAATTCCTGTCGGCAGGTGGAGCTGTGGAGTGCAGAGGAACAGCTCCTCTGCCCTACCACACACGCCAGACAGGAATTGTACGAAGGGAAGAAACGCAATCGCAAGAGAAGCGATTGAGAGTGAGCAGAGAGACAGATTGTGTGTGTGTGCATAAAATTAGTCGCCAACCCGCGACTGTGCACACACCACAGCAGATAAGAAGCAGGAACGCGATCGCGAGAGGTGCGATCGCCAGACGTGACACAAGGTACAGCAAGGCGGAGCACGAGAGTAGCAAAGGCACAGCAAATAATACAATAAGGAAATACGGAAAATAACAAAAGCTAGCTAACCGCGAACACCGCACTCATTCGCAACAGTGCACGCGGTTATGCGCGGTCTCCACGTGATAAGCACAATAGAGACAAGCACGCCTAACTAACCATTAACAGACAAACATGAAACAGAGGACGCGAGCACTTGCTTAACGGTTACCTCACCGAGCCTCCAGCAAGCGCAGCAGACAAGACAGACACACGAAAACAGGGACAAGCGACAGAAGGATCCCCAGCACTAGCGAAAAGTGGCTAGCGCGATCCCAGAAGACAGAACAGAAGGATCCCCAGCGCTAGCGAAAAGTAGCTAGCGCGATCCCAGGAGACAGAGTAGCAGAACAGAAGGATCCCCAGCGCTAGCGAAAAGTGGCTAGCGCGATCCCAGAAGACAGAACAGAAGGATCCCCAGCGCTAGCGAAAAGTGGCTAGCGCGATCCCAGGAGACAGAACAGAAGGATCCCCAGCACTAGCGCTAGGGCGAGTGCGATCCAAACACACGGCAGACAGAACAGATGAGGTAGGCAGAAACAACCGCTGTTCCAACCTACACTCCAGACTCAATCAGAAGGATCCACAGCCGCTAACGCTAGGGCTTGTACGATCCAAACACAAGACAGACGGAACAGGCAAAACAGATAATACAACCTGACTGGACTAGAAGGGGAGCCTAAAGCAACCCCCAGGAATTAACTATACTAGATAGCAATGGCTGACACTCCAGCAGTGTCCATCAGGAACAGACCATGGAAGGGAAATGTCCAGCAAAGCATTCTGGGAGCAGAATGCTTTTATAGTGCCAGTCATCAAAAGAAGGCAGGTAAGGGATTTGCATGACTAATGTATGCAAATCCCTCAGCAACACAAGCTGCACAACTGACAGAAGGTCTCCTTTCCAGAGTCCTGCAGCAAGAAAACCTAAACAATGGTCAAAAGGCTGCCTGCCTGCGCAGGCAGCTGAGCGGATTCTCACATCCACATTGTCAAATCTTTGCTGTCCCGGATTTACATTCTGACATTTATCACATGGTCAAATTTTTATTGATGGTAAGTGATGTAAGTGAAAGGAGATGCTGCTTGCTTTTTTGGCAGTTGGAAACAGCTGTTATTTTCCACAATGCAACAAGGCTCATCATGGTCCTGACATCACACTGTGGGAGGGGTTTCAACACAATATCAGCCATACAGACCCCCCTGATGATCCGTTTGTGAAAAGGAAAAAAATTCTCATGGGAAAGGGGGTATCAGCAACTGATTGGGATGAAGTTTAATTCTTGGTTACGGTTTCTCTTTAAGTTCAGCTTTGCGCAATCTAAGTGTCACATGATCTGCCAGTATAAGCACACCTTTTCAGAAATGCCCTAGAGGCTTTAACATCACTAAGCAAGATGTATCACACCATGAAGACCAATGAGATGTTTATAAAAAGTCAGGGACAAAGTTGTTGAGGAGTACAAGTCAGGGTTGGGTTATATCCAAAGTTTTGAATATTCCCCGGAGCACCATTTGTCATCTTTAAATGGAAAGAACATGGTACCACAACAAAGCTGCCAAGAAAGAGCCTTTCACCAAAACTCACAGCCTGTGCAAGAAGGGCAGAACAGAGACCAAAGGTAACCCTGCAGGAGATGCAGAGTTTTATACTTAATAGAGCTGGGCCAGAAAAAAGTCATTACTTAGCGTTAAAGAGAACCCGAGGTGGGATTTAATGATGTTAGTGGGGCACAGAGGCTGGTTGTGCACACTAACACCAGCCTCCGTTGCCCCATGGTGTGCCTCCAGGACCCCCCTGCGCGCCGCTATCCCCTTCGCAGTGCTAGCGACACACAGCGTGTCGCCAGCACAATGTTTACCTATGCTGTGTCTGTTAGCGTCGCTCCCCCGTCTCCTCTGTATCGGGACTACCCGCCCGTGTCCCTTCCCTCCCACTGATTGGAGGGAAGGGACGCGGGCGGGTAGCGCCGATACAGAAGAGGCGGGGGAGCGGCACTGACAGACACGGCATAGGTAAACATTGTGCTGGCAACACGCTGCGAGTCGCCAGCACTGCGGGGGGTATAGCGGCGCGCAGGGGGGTCCTGGAGGCACACCATGGGGCAACAGAGGCTGGTGTTAGTGTGCACAACCAGCCTCGGTGCCCCACTAACATAATTAAATCCCACCTCGGGTTCTCTTTAAAAATAAGAAGGCACATTTTGAGTTTGTCAAAAGGCATGTGGGCTACTCCCCAGATGTATGGAGGAAGGTGCTCTAATCAAATGAGACTAAAACTGAACTTTTCAGCTACCAAGGAAAATTATATGTCTGGCACAAACCCGACACATCCCATCATGCCCAAGAACACCATCGGCACAGTGAAACATGGTGGTGGCAGCATCATGCTGTGGGGAGGTTTTTCAGCAGTGGGGACTGGAGAACTGGTCCAAGTGGAGGGAAAGTAAGATGGTGCTAAATAGAGAGACACTCTTGAGCAAAACTTGTGTGAGTCTTCCAGTGATTTTAACTGGGACAGATGTTCACCTTCCAACAGGACAATGACCTGAAGCATACAGCTACAGCAACACTCAAGTGGTTTGAAGAGAAATATATAAATGTGTTGGAATGGTCTGGTCAAAGACTAGACCTCATTCCAATTGAAATTGCGTGGGCAAACTTGACTATTGCTGTTCACAAAACAATGCAACATGAAGGCACTGGAGCTGTTTTGCTTGAGGAAAGGGCAAAAATCCCAGTGGCAAGATGTGGTAAGCTCATAGACACTTTCCTACAATAGTGTTTCCCCTGCTGCTTTACCTTCCACCATTTTGCATCCTATGTATCCTGTACTATTTCTCATCATTTCAATTGGTCCATTCATGCATATCTACCATTGCTTTCATCTTGTGTGTGCCTCGGTACTCTGTAATCCATTTCAACATGCAAACCCAAAACGGGAGTAGGTCAGCTCCCCTGGTGCGGTCAGGCTAAACTCATCTCTGCTTGAGCTGCTCATAGGTTCCACTGAGGACTATTGAATGAAAAAAAGAAGAAAAGAGAGCGCTCTGAGATCCTCACAAAAAATTGTATAACAGTCCTATCCAGGACAGGTCTCACCTTTTTGAAGTGGGGCTGTAGTGTGTAGCAGCCAGTACAAGCGTGTGTCCCTCTTTCATCTAGCCGGGGACCAGGCTTCCAAACTTCCTCCTCGCGTGGTTAAGTGGTCGTGACATCTCCACAGAGCGGCGTATAGAGTGGTAGTGTGTGTCAGAGCCAGCTCACACCGGATGGCCAATAGCGATAGAGCAATGGGGCGGCGTCTGACTGACCACCCTCGCTGCTGTGTAATTGGAAACAAAGATGCCGCTGCTTGGCAACGCAGCAGGCTATGGGCAGATTAAAAATAAGTTGCTAAAGGGTGAAAAGAAAATGTAAAACGGGAAATTCATTAAAAGATAGACAATGCGTTTCACAGAGGTCCGCCCTCCGTTTTATCAAATCAGTATAAAATCAAACATGGCGACCATTCTCACTCAACATGCCGCTGCCCCCTCTCTATATCTCGAATACCAGGCCCTATTAAAATCCTAATTTTAAAAAGGTAGTAATGTTCTATGTAGCGCTTACGGTTGAGGGATTTTAGATTCCTTTTAGCCCAATCTACACGATATGATTCTTTGTGCGATTCGATTACGATTCTATTTACAATCCAATTAAATCCGACATGTTCGATCAGGATTCGATTCAATTTAATTCGATTTGCAATTGCAAAACAATGGCAAATCGAATTGAATCGAATTGAATCCCGATCGGACATGTCAGATTTAATCGGATCGTAAATAGAATCGTAATCGAATCGCACAAAGAATCGTATCGTGCAGATTGGGCTTTTGGCCAAATAAGCAAAATCCTGGTAGTTGGCCAGAACTTAATTGGTTACCCCATGACACGTGTGCATTGCACTTATTAATCTTACATGGAATAGGTAAAACTTTATAGTGACAATGCAACTTCTGTTAAGCTTATTATAAAGGACAGTTTTATATGGCTTACGGACTCCTATAATGAAATCCAGCCTTGCTGCCAGCAGTCATCTCCTAGTAGGGTTCTCTTTCAATGTTGTGTCTGATTTAACAATCGCTGCGTTGGGAGAGGCAAACACAAGAAGAGCTTATTTACTGCCATTTTCAATTACAGACCGCTTAAAACCATACTACTTCCTCTGATTCTTGCTTTTGATTTAGAAAGGTGAGATTATATAGCACATGTTATTTCCTTATCCTGTGATGTTTGATAAAAAGCAGCTATTTAACCTAGGCTAGCCTCCACAAAACACATAAAACACCACATTAATCCCTCTAACAGTGATAGAAATAGCGGCATGGGTAATAATCCAATTGTACTGAGCAGAAGAAAGATCTGTGAAAATGTGAACAAAGGGAAGTGAAAGCTGATCTAGGTTTAGTTATGTTCATTGTGTAGGCAATTTTCTCTAAGACAGTTATTCACACCCCTGGTGGAATCTAAAATTACAGTGTCTGGGCTATGAATCTATTTAACATAACGGCTAGCTTATCCATATTGCTTTAAACACAATCTGAAACACCAGAGAGAGTAGCCAGTGAATGGTGGTAGATAGTCTCACATAACATATAAGCCTTCCTTTTCACATACTGCTTCAGTTCCTACACCTGTGCAGAAAATCCCTCACACTTTTCCATTATTGCCTCTTGTAGATACGGATCACATTTCACTTCATTTTATTCTTTACTATCCCTCCTGTGTTTGATATTAAAGCTGTCCATACATGATCTTAAACGATCTGACAATCATGCACAGTCCAGGCAGGTGGTGATCGTAACAACCTTTTTTTTACATGCAGAATATAATCAACTGCTCAAGAGTCACATGCTTCTGATAATGTGGCTTCTAAATGGTTGCATTTTTCATCCTATTGTATAAGTATTTGACTTGCTAACTGGCAGCTAGGCTGGATCTATCAGCAATCTTCCACAACAAGACTTCTCTCAAATAAAGGGTTTTTCTTAAATGTCTCTACTTCTCTGGAATTCTCTTCTACAAGCCATTCATCACTCACCCACAATTACTATCTTTTGACCCAACCTGAAAACTCACCTCTACAGGCAAGCATATAATCTTACCTAACACACTTAAAGGACTAAAATCTTAAAATTTAAAATACATGATAACATATACAAATAAGAAATACGTTTCTTCCAGAGTTAAATGAGACATAAATTACTTTCCTCCTATGTTGCTGTAACTTACAGTAAGTAGATGAAATCTGACATTACCGACTGATTTTGGACTAGTCCATCTTCTCATAGGGGGTTCTTAGGGTTTTCTTTATTTTTAAAAGCACTTAGTGAATGGCAGGTGCTTCGTCCAAAAAAGTGCCAAAAAAGTGTACAGTGAGCAGGGAGGCTGTGCAACATCATTGCATAAATCTTTTTCAGGGAATGTCTTTATAACGAATAAAGGCCATGCTGAGAATACCCCCATGAAGAGATGGACTAGCCCAAAACCTGTCTGTAATGTCAGATTTCTACTTCCTACTGTAAGTGACAGCAACATAGGAGAAAAGTCATTTATGGCTCATTTTACTCTGGAAGAAATGTACTTCTTATTTGTATGTGTTTTAAATTGTAAGATTTTCGCCACAGTTCCTCTTTAAACAGTACCACCTAGTACAAAGCTTCTCCCTACCTGTTGTTTTACCCCTTAACCCCTTAAGGTCCGTACCCATGACACGATTCTGACGATTTGTCAGATGACCGGCGACTTTTTGAGCGATGAGTAATGGTTTCCGTGATCTTGCAACATGGGTACAGGTGCGTGACTATGCGGATGATGGTTGGCGATGCTCGGCAATAATGACAATCACAGCGGATTCCCGACACCCCACGCGCTAAGTACCGCGATCGCTTGAACTCTCGTTTGCGCCCTGTCGTCTGCCATGGTGTAACCTTGCGCATATCCGCCACCAGGAAGATTGATTGGGGAGCACTCGTCGTGGAACGTCGCTGGGATTCATCTTCCCGGGTCGTGAGGTGAGTAAGTAGCTTTAAGGTAGCCATACACTGGTCGATTTGCCATCAGATTCGACCAACTGACAGATCCCTATCTGATCGAATCTGATCAGAGAGGGATCGTATGGTTACCTTTACTGCAAACAGATTGTGAACCGATTTTAGCCTGAAACCGTTCACAATCTGTTGTGGTGGTGGTGGTGCTGCCGCCGCTCCGCCCGCCCGCATGCCCGCATACATTACCTGCTCCGCCAGCGCGACTCCAGTCCCCAGGTCACCGCTGCTCTGTCTCCGCTCTGGTCTCCGGCCCCGGCATGCTTTACTTCTTCCTGCCCGGCAGGAAGTTTAAACAGTAGAGCGCCCTTTACTGTTTAAACTTCCTGCCGGGCCGGAGGAACTGAAGCATGCCGGAGACCAGCGCGGACACGGAGCAGCGGTGACCGGGCGTAGACGTGCCGGCGGAGCAGGTAATGTATGCGGCTCTATTGCGTCGGTCGTTGGGTACTCGAACGCCACTAGCAACGCGCTCCCTACCCGCGGGCGATCGACGCTAATTTTCCGCACGGAGCAATCGACGGGATCGGACGAAAAGGATCGAAATTCGGCGTGTAGCGCGAACGATTGGCAGCAGATTCGATCCCAGTGATCGAATCTGCTGTCGAAACGGCGGTGAATCGGGCCAGTGTATGGCCACCTTTAGACTGTACATTTAAATGGGCAGGGCTCTCTTTTGCCTTATGTGTTTTTACTGCTGTGTAAAGTGGTCCTTTATTTTAATAATATTAATAACATATACACAGTAAAGGCTTAAAATTACTTTGATCTCTCTATATATCTATATTGCTGGTGAGCAATTATGTCAATTTTCTCTAAACAAAACAACTTAACTGCAGTAGATCAGTGGTGGTCGGATTTGCTTCCTAACATTTTTGTTGTAGTAGAACAAAAGGAAAACAGAGAAATCCTCATGAGAAATAAATGACTTAATTAGATGCTAGGGAGTCTGTGCTTATGTAAACATGGCTGCAGTCTGTCAGCAGTTCCAGGACATGTGAAGAGTGATTGAAGAAAAAATTGGAAGAAAAAACTATTGAAAAAGAAATCCATGATACATTTTAGTAACCAGTTTTTGTGAGTTGCTCTATTTTGGGTATGGACAAGCACTGTAGAATTTCACAAACCTAAGAGCTTTGATCAGTCAGTAGAAGCGAGTAGTTGTTTAGAATTGGAACAAATTAGGTTGGAATTCACCAAAAAACATCCAACATAGATCAGAATTCAAGCTGTTTACCACCAAAGTCTATGCAGGGCTGGTGCTGCCATAGAGGAAAAAGGGGCAATTGCCCTGGGGCCCTGACCTCTGCTGGGGCCCCCACACCACCGACCCTGCTATATGCTGCCTGCTCCCCCCCCCCCCCCCCGCTCACACCGCTCCCCCCCCCCCCCGCTCACACCGCTCCCCGGGGCCCTGTAAGTATAATAGCAGCCATAATTACCTGTCAGTCCCGGCTGGTGAGCGGGCGGGCAGTGGCTGCACTTTAAAACACGCTGTCTCCCTCCTTCTCTATGACCCGGCACGTCATGTGTAAACACGCAACGGGTCATAGAGTGGGAGGAAGACAGCGTGCCCCAGAGTGCAGCCGTCTGCTCACCTGCCGGGACTGACAGGTAATTATGGCTGCTATTATACTTACAGGGCTCCGGGGAGCAAAGGGGTAATGGCGGGGGGAAGACTTTGCGCAGGGGGGCTACCGTTTGCCCCAGGGCCACAGGGCCCCTTAAACAGGCCCTGAGTCTATGGGCAGCCATCTTAATCTCCTAAAAATGCTATTTTCACCAATATTGTTATAGAGTTTAGGTGCAGCTGTGGGATTTATTTTTATGCGTAATTTTTCTGTAAATTAAAATGACAGTTTTGGGGGAAAATGGGGTTCATTTGGGGGGTGGGTGTTAAAAACACACACACACGTGTGTGTGTGTGTGTGTTTTTAACTCATTAGGGCCCTAGCACACTAGCACACTTCTGTCCGCTTTTCTCAATCTGTAACATTGATGTGTTGCTGAAACGCAGACATAACCATGCTAGTGTGCTCAGGCCCTTAGCATTCCCGTGCTTGAATCTACAATGTTCTGTGGTGAAATCTACAATATTCAGTGCTGCCATAATGGTGGGGGGTGCTGAGAGGGCCCGCCCCTGTGATGACTTGCTGAGCAGTGGCAGCAGAGCATGGTACATTACCTACTTCCAGCAGCAGGACAGGTCCCCACTCCTCTTTTCAGTGCTGACATGCTCCATACAACCGTCTCCTTGCGACTACTGATGAACTTAAACATGACATGCAGAGAGAAACAGGTTAAAAGGGTGCAATTCATGGCCTGAGAGGTCAGTGTTAGGCATAGATGCAGGTAAGGTTTATGTAAGAATAGGAGGAGACAGACAGATAGAAGAACATTGGTGGCACTACCAATATTCTTCTATCAATGGCGGGTGATAGTAATCTACAGTTGGCATTACCTTGTGCCCTTTTTTCCTGACACCTTTGTTAAATGTACGCTGCAGAAATGGGAGCCGCAAGCTGCATTGAAGAGAATGAGGACCTGTCCCGCCACTGGAAGTAGGTAAAGTATCATGCTTCACTGCTGCTGCTCTGTTATATCTTGTCGGGGGGGGGGGGGGGGGGGGGGGTTCTGGGAGAGACAGAGGCTATGCAATGACATGGGGCATGTATGGAAGTGGAGGAGGAAGGCATCCAATACTCCTGTGAGGGGGTGACTGCTGGCAGGGAGGTTCAAAAAGAATATTTAACAATTACATCTACAGTGCAAAGACTAATGCTGAGATGGGGGGGGGGGGGGCTCACCTCTCGCTTCTCCTCCTACTCTGACTGTATGCTATTAGTGTAAATAGTGCAAATAATTCATTTTTTGTAGTTCCAGCAGGGGCGTAGCAATAGGGGGTGCAGAGGTAGCGACCGCATCGGGGCCCTTGGGCCAGAGGGGCCCCAAAGGGCCCTCCCTTAACTACAGAATTAGCTCTCTATTGGTCCTATGCTCATAATAATGACTTCTGTAGATACTTTGAATAGTAATAATCATTAACACACTGTTCCCCATCCCCTTCTTGCACCTCTGACACTGTAGTTGCCATTGGCAGATTTTGGTGCACCGTATAAATTGTTATGTATAGAGTGCTTGGGGGGCCCCATTGTAAAACTTGCATCGGGGCCCACAGCTCCTTAGCTACGCCACTGAGTTCCAGTGTCATCTGCATGAGACTGGATTTTGTTTTAAGCCTGCATTAGTCAGTTTATATTATGGTGTGCTAAGAAGTCATGTCTTAAATATTAGAGCTGGGCCATAGCCATAATTATCATTGCTTTGTATTGATTTTCCAGCCTGATCTTTATTACTGGCAGGGCAGCATTATATGTGCCATGTTTAGCAAGAACAGGATACTGTTGTATGGTATAGCTGCCGGGAACCATAAGACAAATCAATGCTTTTCAGGACTATGTAATATGCATGAAGCTCAATATATACAATCTCATTAATATTGTAGAAAGTAGTATTTCCTGTACCACAGAATACATTTTTTATTGGCATAAAACTTTCAGGAGAGGAAAAAACACCTTTGATGAACTAAAATGTCTTCGTAGTGTACAATAAATGTATTGGGTGCCTTGAAGATTGAACTGAATTTGCATTAATGCAAACCTGATATGGGGGAGGGGGAATCTGAATACTTACCTCAGAGCATCCAGAGGCTTCACCGATCTTTGTGCCCACCACCTTTGCACCACAGGAGCCACTTGTACTTCTAGCTGCACTCTGCCATGTACAAACACATTCATACTGGGCATGCACGAGTAAGGTCTCTGCATGCCTAGTAGAGTGAAGCGCTCATGGATGGAAGAAAAAAGCAATGTAGGAGCTGCTTCATTCTACTGGCCATGCACAGACCTTACTCACAGCATTATTGAGGCTGCACAAGGAAAACCATTGCATGTGGACAGCAAATTCACTGCTTTTGCCAGGGATCTATGTACAGCTGCAATACTGATGGGCAAGGCCGGATTTATACTTTTTCTGCCCCTAGACCAAATATGTTGTGGCTCCCCTACCAAGTGGAGCAGTGCCCCTCCCATTTCACATGCAGCCCCCTCTTTCATGTGTAACATCCATGTACTGCAGTACCTACAGTATCTTTCATTTACATCTCTCTTGTACATCAGCTTCCCCTTTGTATGTGTTGCTACCCATTTGCAGCCTTCTTTTACATACAGTATGTAGCAACTCTTATTCCATATCCAGGTACCCCATTGGGCTGCAACTGCCAAATGCCCCTTAGCATACCGAATGTATTTGGAGATGATAACTTGTATGGGTTTTTGCTGTTAACTGCAGAAGTTGGTGCCATTGACTTCAATGTTAAATGCAACATTTAGTCCAAAATAAGCTGGAAATTTTGTGAAAATGTTGCTAAGCTAGAAAGGGCCTAATCCGCTGTAACACTTGATTAACTTGATATTCTTGCCCACTCATACTAAGTTCCTGGTTCATATTTAAAGTGAACCTCCGGACTAAAAATCAACTCGGCAGCACTGAAAAGGCTTTGTGTTTCTTTAACAGTTTCACAGCACCAGAACTTTGTTTCTCTTATACAAGCCTCATTTTTAGCTGCACAGAAGAAAACTGCCCGGGCTTTTTTCCCCTGATGCTGTGCAAAGCATGATGGGATTTCTGATTTTGTTGTTCTCATTCTGCTGTTTTGGTGCAATTTTTTTTTTGTACATTTTGAATTTGACATTTGAAGCCTATTGTGTGCAGCTGGGAGGGGTAATAAGGACACAGGATAGTTGGAACTGTGTCTCCTGCTCCTTGTCACCTCCTTTCAACCAAAAAGATGGCTGCCCCCATGACAAAGATGGCAGCCCGCATGAATCACAAACATTTGCCTGTTCTTTTAAAACAGGGTGGGTAAGAGATTATATTACCTATCTATTCTAATTAACATAACTAATGTAACTTGCTGACTGTATGTTTGTTTGTCACCTCACTACGACATATAAACAAAACAGACACCCACTGCAACATATAATACTTCAATCCGTTTTGCTATTATTACATCCTTAATACTACCAACTGAAGCTTGAAACGTCTGTGAACACTCTTTCTCAGATTTTTAGCAGTTGTTTTCATGGTTAATTCTAGCTCTGTTCTTAATTTTCTTCTTACTGTCCTTGGATGTCATTAACAATGACAAAAACATGTTTTTTAGTAAAAAAAACAAAAGTATGCTTTCCTAAAACAGAAAGAATTTGTGATAATTCAGGTTGGCGTGAGCTCCCAGATGTCTCCCAGTGCATCACTGCTGAATATATGCAAGTTAACCATTGTACCCTTAGAAGCTAAACACACCTCCAGAACCGCTGGAATGCAATGATGTGTCAGCTTGTTAATTTGTACAGAGCCATAATAATTCAACATGCATACAAACTGTTTTTTTTAGTAAAAAGGCTTTTTGGTCCTTTCTAGCTCCTTGCACACTCTTAGGAGTTCCCTCCTTGTACACTTAGGAGTTCTGGTTCACCATTAGCTTGCTGGGCAATCTGTAACTCTGGATGTCATTAGGTGATCAGACAATAAAGGGGTTAATGAGTTTTGCTGATCTTTTTGATGTTTGCCACATTGTCACCTCTTCCTGACCTTCAGTCACCTTTAACCTCCTTCCAAGTTTTTGCCATTGTTTTAACGCCTGATTTATGATGTACCAATGAAAAAGGTCAAGTCTTCTTTTATGGTTTGCTTTCTTTTTAAAGCTCTGGGAATAGGAAAGTGCTGCTTAGTAAGTGCTGAGCAAATAAACAGAGAGGAAATCTACTCTCTCTTTCTTACTGTGATATGATGTGCAGCAATGCCTTCTTACAACAGAAACTATTTAAACTTCTTCACTTTCAACAGAGATCCAAAAAAATGTAATCAGCCAATACATGAAAATCATTCCTTTATGCCTGAATACACATCCAGATGTATTGATGCCTAAGATGCTACTGAAATGATGCAGCAGTCTCTCCCTTTAACAAACTTAAAGCAGAACTGTAGTGAGAGGTATTTGGAGGCTGCCATATTTGTTTCCATTTAAGTGATACCAGTTGCCTGGCTATCCTGCTAATCCTCTGCCTCTAATACTTTCAGCCATAGGCCCTGAACATGCATACAGCAGATCAGGTTTTTCTGACAATTTTGACAGATATGACAAGATTAGGTGCATGCTTGTTTCTGGTGTGATTCAGACACTTCTTCAGCCAAATACACCAGCAGGGCTGCCAGGCAACTGGTAATGCTTAAAAGGAAACGAATATGGCAGCCTCCATATACCTCTCACTACAGTCCTCCTTTAAAGAGAATCTGTATTGTTAAAATCACACAAAAGTAAACATACCAGTGCGTTAGGGGACATCTCCTATTACCCTCTGTCACAATTTCGCCGCTCCCCGCCGCATTAAAAGTGGTTAAAAACAGTTTTAAAAAGTTTGTTTATAAACAAACAAAATGGCCACCAAAACAGGAAGTAGGTTGATGTACAGTATGTCCACACATAGAAAATACATCCATACACAAGCAGGCTGTATACAGCCTTACTTCTGAATCTCAAGAGATCATTTGTGTGTTTCTTTCCCCCTGCATCTCTCATGCACTGAAGTTTCAGGCTGCTCTTTTCTTCCTGCAAACAGCTTTGCCCTTGTCTGTAATTCCTCACTGTAATTCCCTGCTCAAGAAACCCTCCCTCGACCCTTCGCTACCCTCCAACTACCGTCCTATCTCCCTCCTCCCCTTTGCCTCAAAACTCCTTGAGCGCCTGGTTCACAAACGCCTGACCCAGTACCTCAATGCCAACTCACTGCTAGACCCACTCCAATCTGGATTTCGGCCTGCCCACTCAACCGAAACTGCTCTCACCAAAGTGGTCAACGACCTTGCCTTAGCTAAAGCTGAAGGTAAATACTCCATTCTCCTCCTCCTTGACCTGTCAGCAGCTTTTGACACAGTAGATCATCCCCTACTCCTCCAGTCCCTCCAGTCCTTGGGCATTCACAATCTCGCCCTGTCCTGGCTTTCATCCTACCTCTCCAACCGCTCCTTCACGACCGTCTTCAATGAGTCCTCTTCCACCCCCAACCACCTCTCGGTGGGAGTCCCCCAAGGTTCGGTCCTTGGCCCCCTACTGTTCACCCTATACACAGGGGCGTAGGAATAGGCCCTGCAGCCCCTGCGCCCGCGGGGGGGGGGGGGGGGGGCGCTCAGAAAATCTGCAGGGGGGCCCGGTGGGGCCTAGTTACGCCCCTGCCTATACACATCCTCCATTGGCAAGGTTATCTCCTCCATGGGTTTTAACTATCATCTGTATGCAGATGACACCCAGATCTACCTCCACACCCCTGACATATCCACCACTACCATGGACAAGGTCTCCTCCTGCCTATCAGCCATCTCCTCCTGGATGTCCGCTAGGTTCCTGAAACTAAATCTAGACAAAACTGAATTTATGATCTTCCCACCCCGGCCATCCACGAACCTCCCAGATGTGCATGTCACTGTTAACCACACTACCATTCGCCCTACCTCTCAAGCCCGCTGTCTGGGTGTCACCCTGGACTCTGCACTCTCCTTCACTTCCCACATCCAAAACCTCACTAAGTCCTGCAACTTCCACCTTCGTAACATCTGTAAGATTCGCCCTTTCCTGACCTCTGCCACCACCAAACTCCTCATCCATGCCCTCATAATTTCCCGCCTTGACTACTGCAATGCCCTGCTGTCTGGTCTCCCTATGACCCGAACAGCCCCACTGCAGTCCATCATGAATGAGGCAGCCAGAATTATCCACTGCTCCCATCGCTCCACCACGGCGGATCCGCTCCTAGAATCCCTCCACTGGCTTCCTATCCAGTCCAGAATCAGATTCAAGATACTGTGTCTGACCTACAAATCTGTCCACAAAACCTGTCCAACCTACATTTCCGATCTTACTCAGAGGTACACACCTAGCCGCTCACTCCGCTCTTCCAATTAACTTCGCCTAACCGCCCCCCGAATCACCCAGTCCCATGCACGCCTCCAGGACTTCTCAAGAGCTGCTCCAACACTATGGAACTCCCTACCTCCACCCATTAGGGCAGCCCCCTCCTTCAACATCTTCAAGAAAGCCCTCAAAACTCACTTTTTCACTCTGGCCTACCACCCCTCACAAGTGCTCTAAACCTACAGCTGAACTCTGGTCCCCTACCATTCGTGTCCTTACCTCTCCCTCTAGATTGTAAGCCTTTGGGCAGGGTCCTCCTCCTTTTGTGTCCTACCTGATCTTGCACCTCCATTACTGTGCACCCATGCTATGCATCTGAGTGAATCTAACCTGCCTAATCTCCATGCTCCATCCAGTGACTGACTAAGCATTACCTTGTACTCATACTATGGTGTGTGATCTGGTTTTCTTGTATTCCTGTATTGTCATATTGCTGTATGTCACCCCTAAATATTGTCTGTAACCTAAACTAATGTCCAGCGCTGCGTAATATGTTGGCGCTTTATAAATACAATAAATAATAATAATAATAATGTGAAAGCCCAGCCAGCTCAGAGGATGATTTATCCAGCTTGTAAAAGATAAGAGAGAAGAGAGAAGCTGCTCTAATCTAAATAACACACAGGCAGTGTGCATAGAGGGGCCTGGAAGGGGGAGTTCATAGCAGAACCACAACACTGAAGAACTTGGCAGCCTTCCAGACACAGGCTGACAAGTCTGACAAGAGAGAGATAAGTTGATTTATTACAGAGACTGTGATAGTACAAAGTGCTGCAGTAAGCCAGAACACATTAGAATAGCTTTTGGAACTTGTAGGATGATAAAAAACAGGATGCAATTTTTGTTACGGAGTCTCTTTAAAGGACAACTATCAAAGTTTACTAAAATTCTAAATGCCACATATATTTCTAGAAATTACTAACAAATATCAATACAAAGGCTTTTTTTCATCTTTTCATGTTTTATGTGAAGAAAAACAAAAGTTTGCTTTCCTAAAACAGAAAGAATTTGCGATATTTCAGGTTGGAGTGAGCTTGAGATGTCTCCCAGAGCAACACTGCTGAATATATGCAAATTAACCATTGTACCCTTAGAAGCTAAACACACCTCCAGAACCGCTGGAATGCAATGATGTTTCAGCTTGTTAATTTGTACAGAGCCATAATAATCCAACATGCATACAGACTGTTTCGGATTGTTTGATCCTCATCAGTGCATGGCATGGATTAATTTGGCTCTATGGAGTAGGGCTTGTGAAGAAAGTATGACATTTACAGAGAACAGTTTTCACTGTGGTCATTACTATGGAGGACTCTGTCCAGTACGTCCAGCATACAGAAACAATGTTCACCGGCTGTAATACTTTGATTAAATTGTGTTCAAAATGATAGAAAGCAGACATATAGCTTCAAATGTGTGTAAATAATCATCAGCTGCAGCTCTGTGTGCCTGATCCTGTGTCTCTCTCTCTGCCTCACAGTGTAAAGTAAACAGTTTACAGCCAGGGAGATCTTATTCTGAATGGGAGCATCCAAGTAAGAAAAAAGTACAGGTCCTTATTTTCAGATCCTTCTCTGTATCTAAAAATCCCTTTTGCTGTTCTTATATGATCTGTGAGAAAGCAGTGTGTGTTTAAGCAGGGCAGAAACAAAAAGTAAATCATTCCTCTGTGAATAGTGACAGAGAAGTGTAACCTAGCTACATGGTATAGCTCTAGCCTCTAGCCCGATGTTAACACAAATTGTTACAAACAGCTGATAAACAAAGCATTTTTTCCACACAGGCTGAGATGAGAGACCTCTGAAAAGCTTTCTAGTATTGCCGGCTAAAAGCTGTATAGGTATGTGGGGTTTACAGAAGAACAGTTTGTTTGATAATTGTTCTTTAAAGATCAATTCCAAGTATATCTATTTTTACTAACCGCATCCCCATCTTTCAAAACCACCCCTGTACTCACCCATGCAGGTCCTCATTTCCAAAGTTGCGTAAGCTCACCATACTACACCTCTGAGCACCTTTGCATGTATAAGTTCAGTGTTTTGAGTCTACCCCACCTACAACCCCATGCACCTCATCTCCTCAAAAAAGCCCATACCACTCCCATGTTGTTCCCGCTACCCAACTGAGACCATGTCCTACACCATTCAATATACTAATGGAGAGGTTTAAGGCTATATTGGCCAAACCTCCCTTTCAGTCAGCAGTTGACCATAAACCTCCGGTAAACTCAAACTGCACCACTTAAACTTTTGCAACCTAGTTGTTTTTATCACTACTTCCATCTTGTGAGCCTGTGTTTTGAGTGCAGAGAGCTAATTGTTGCTTGTATGGAAATTGGTCACTCCCCATCAGCACTTGTTTTTCCCCTATTGCCTTATTTAAGTCCCTGCAGCATAAGCATGGTCCCTTGTTTGTGTATGTGTCATAGCAGGTATTGTAATAATAACAATAATAATCCTAACATTTGTATAGTGCCTTTCTCCTGTTGGATTCAAAGCGCTCAAGAGCTGCAGCCACTAAGAGTGCACTCAAAGGGCCACCCTGCAGTGTTAGGAAGTCTTGCCCAAGGACTTCTTACTGAATAGGTACAGACCCTAGTCAGGGTTCGAACCCTTGTCTCCCATGTCAAAGGCGAAGCCCTCAACCTGTACACTATCCAGCCAATGTACTGTGGTCAGACAGCAGGTTATAGCTTTCTTTTCCCTATGCCAGCACAGCCCATTTAATTTAATGGTGTGAGTGGAGCAGTTTCTCGCTCTTTGGAGATATGACACTGATTTTTGTGCATGCATGTGTTCCCTTTGGGTAAAAACAGAGATTACCTCAGCTTGACTTTCAGGTTCAAGAGCATGAAGTGTTTGCTTGTTTGCTGGTTAGCGTAGATAGAGTAAGGACGAATTATAAGAAGGGTACCACAATGCTGTTGAATTTGTCTAGTACAAAATCACTGCAGTCCATTTTAGAAGCTAAGAACCTCCATGTTTGCAACGTAGTATAATTTCACACCTAGTTGTTTTTTCACTACTAGAGTTCCATATTGTTGTCAGTGTTTTCAGTGCAGAGGGTTAATGATTGCTTATAATCCAAGTTCTCATGTTCTTAACCACTTGAGGACCAGAGGTTTATACCCCCCTAGTGACCAGGCCATTTTTTACTGTTCGGCACTTCACAACTTTAACGGTTTATTGCTCGGTCATACAACTTAGCACCCAAATTAATTTTACCGCCTTTTCTTCTCACAAATAGAGCTTTCTTTTGGTGCCATGCGATTGCTGCTGCAATTTTTAGGTTTTTTTTTTTATAAATAAAAAAGTAGCAATTTTAAAAAAAATGTATTCACCCCTTACACTTTAATTTGGCCCTAGACTATGATACATACATTACATTATATATACATAGGCATATGCCTATGATAGGGATTAGAGGGATTAGATTGTGAGCCCCTCCGAGGGACAGTTAAGTGACAAGGCAATGCTCTATACAGCTCTGTGCAAGATCACAGCACTATAGAAATGTTGTGTTTTTTTATATAAATCTAAAGAAAAGCCAGCCAGCGCTGATGGCGGGCTGGCAGGCTCATCACTGCGGCCCGCTATGTTTACAGACGGAAGTACGAGCTCGTGCAAGCGCGAGTTCCAGTCTAATCTCGCTCCTTGCGAGATGACGCCATGTGGCATCGTGGAGGAACAACAGAGCCACTCTGTGGCCGCCAATTGGCATTAGGCGGTCACAGAGTGGTTAATATGATTGCATGAGGCCTCTTTTTCACGGACTGTTGATAGGCAGTGAAATGCTTTAAAGCCCCATCTACACGATACGATTCTTTATACGATTCGATTACGATTCTATTTACGAACCGATTAAATCCAACATGTCCGATCGGGATTCGATTCGATTCAATTCAATTTGCCATTGCAAAACAATGGCAAATCGAATTGAATCGAATCGAATCCCGATCGGACATGTTGGATTTAATCGGATCGTAAATAGAATCGTAATCGAATCATATAAAGAATCGTATCGTGTAGATGGGGCTTAAAACTCTCACTGCTGCCTCGTAACTGCTCACTGCTGCCTGAGAACTGCTCACTGCAGCCTGGTAACTGCTTGCTGAGTACACAGTTCAAAAGTCCGTGGAAAAGAGGCCTAAGTGTCTGTTTGATTCTGTAAAATACTGCAGAAAATGGTTCAGTGCAATATAAATGTGCAACATTGATGTTGATGTTGATGATGATGATAATAATAATTATAAGAACAATAACAACTCCCTGACTCACATGGTGCATACTAGTTCTAGGTTAATGAGTCAGGAATAGATATACCTACCCTGCCCAGGAACTAGTATAGAGCACATCAGTCTGGCAAAGGCTGCTTACTAGAATGCCTAATTACTTAAAGAGGAACTCCACTGAAAATAATGTATTAAAGAAAGTGCTTCATTTTTACAATAATTATGTATAAATGATTTAGTCAGTGTTTGCCCATTGTAAAAACTTTCCTCTCCCTGATTTACATTCTGACATTTATCACTTGGTAACATTTTTACTGCTGGCAGGTGATGTCAGTGGAAGGAGATGCTGCTTGCTTTTTATGGCAGTTGGAAACAGCTGTAAACAGCTGTTATTTCCCACAATGCAACAAGGCTCCCATCCTGACATCACATTGTGGGAGGGGTTTCACCATAATATCAGCCATACAGAGCCCCCTGATGATCCGTTTGTGAAAAGGAAAATATTTCTCATGGGATGAAGCTACTGATTGGAATGAAGTTCAATTTTTGGTTACGGTTTCTCTTTAAGGACCAGTTACCACTAGTGGCTATTTGCAGTATTGCAAATTCAGACAGGGAAACACAGCCTATTTGTAACGATCGGTGTCAGCACACAGAGAGAATCTGATTATTGGTGATCTGCAGTATCACCAACAATACAGATATATACCTGATTATTGATGATCTGCAGAATCACCAATAATACAAGTATAACTAACCTCTGGACACCTGATAAAGTGTAAGTGTTTGGTGCAACAGTATATGAGCCTGGACCACCTGAGGAGCAGGTGACCCTAGACCGTATAACGAGTATCTCCTAGTGAGGGTTGGAGATAACCAGAGAGCCAGTGATTCCCTGAACTGCTGGGAGTCAGACTCTACTGCAGTCAAAGGACTCTTATGAGATAGAGTCCCTGACTGGATTGCAGAGAGGTCCCTCTGAGGGACAGGAAGTCCCTGCAGCTACTGGACACCCCACCGGGGGGGGGGGTGTCACGGGTAGAAGGGTCGGCCAGGCCGGGTCGGCAACACACGAGCAGATAAGGTACAGAGACAGAAGGCTGATTTGGTAACCAGGGACAGGCAGGGTTGGCAACAGGTAATCAGAAATGTGAAGGTACCGAATCAGAGAGCAGGAGAAGGGTCAAGAGAGCAATAGGTCATAACAGATATCAAGCAGAGGCCTAGTCTAGAGTGTGAGGTCCGTGGTCTCAACACTCAGGAACTGGTCTAAAGAATAACACAGCAATGACACAGTATCCCTAATCTTGGGTGTGAGGTCCGTGGTCTCAACACCCTGGAACTGGTCTAAAGAATAACACAGCAATGACACAGTATCCCTAATCTTGGGTGTGAGGTCCGTGGTCTCGACACCCTGGAACTGGTCTAAAGTATAACACAGTAATAACACAGTAATAACACAGTAATCTGGCTAAGTGTGAATTCCCAGGTCCACCTGGTTCTAACACACTGAGGGATCTGACTATGGTCTGAGTGCTAACACATAAGCATTCGCAACGGCAGACAACCAGCAACTGACAGGCAAGAAGTATATATAGCAGAGCGCTCCTCAGCGCCGCCCAGTCCCATTCAGCCAATCACCTACTGCGCTGGGATCAGCTGATCGTCCTGATCAGCTGATCCCTCTCCTATTGGCATAAAGGGCCTGCCTGTTAGCACTCGCGTGCGTAGCTATCCATCTGTGTGCACTACTAGGCTCAGACAAACCAGACGCATGCTGCTGCGGAGAAACCGCCGGTCTGAACGCGGAACCAGCCGCCTCGCTGTCAGACCACGTGGCGGTGTCTCCGCAATCCATTACAGTACCCCCCCCCCCCCCCCCCCGAGGAGTGGACTCCGGACACTTCCCACCAGGCTTCCCAGGATGTAAGTCATGAAACTCCTTTTTTAATTCCTCCGCATGCATGCGACAATCTGGCCCCCAAGATCTTTCCTCTATGCCATATCCTTTCTAGTGGACCAGATACTGTACGGAATTCTGCACTAAGCGAGAGTCCAGGATCTTTTCAATTTCATACTCTGGTTGGTCATCCACCAACACAGGGGGGGGGGGGGGAAGGAATCCACATGTACTGCTGGCTTCAAAAGAGACACATGGAATGATCTCACACCACTCATACTGGCTGGGAGATCAATCGAGTAAGTGACATTATTGATTTTCTTGGACACTGGAAATGGTCCTATAAATCTAGGGCTCAGTTTGGGTGACAGTTGCTTCAAGGCCAAATGTCGAGTGGATACCCACCCCAAATCTCCTGGAAAGAACTTCCACTCTACGGACCGTCTTTTATCTGCCTGTCTTTTCTGGGTTTGGAAAGCTTTCCCCAGATTCCTCTTAACCATTCCCCAAATCTCCTTTAGAGCCCTCTGCCAATCTTCCAGAGCTGGGAACGGTGTAGATGCGACCAGCAAAGGAGCAAACTTAGGTGATCTTCCTGACACTACCTGGAATGGGGAAAACCCAGAAGAGGAGCTTTTCAGGTTGTTGTGCGCAAATTCCGCAAACAGCAAAAATTTTACCCAATCGGATTGCGCATCTGCAACATAACACCTGAGGAACTGTTCCAGGGATTGGTTAACTCTCTCGGTCTGGCCGTTGGTCTGTGGGTGGTAGCCTGATGAAAATGCAAGATCCATGTCTAACTGATGGCAGAAGGCTTTCCAAAACTTTGAAACAAATTGGACCCCCCGATCTGACACTACATTCTCCGGAATGCCATGCAGCCGGAAAATGTGCTGGATGAAGAGATCAGCCAATTCCTGGGCCGAGGGGAGTCCTTTCAAAGGGACAAAATGAGCCATCTTACTGGATCTGTCCACTACCACCCAAATGACCGTCTTGCCCTCAGACCGAGGAAGCTCACCCACAAAATCCATGGATACATGGGTCCATAGTTCACTTGGAACTGGCAAGGGCTGTAAGGTGCCAACAGGAGCCTGACGAGAGGGTTTACTCCTTGCACACACTGCACACTCTCTTACAAACTCCTTACAATCTGTTGCCAATGTAGGCCACCACGCACATCTGGCCAGTAAATCCTGAGTTCTGGTGGCCCCGGGATGACCAGCATTCTTGTGGGAATGAAACAGTTGCAAGCGTTGTAAACGGAAAGGCAGTGGTACAAACATGACCCCATCAGGCTTCCCCTCTGGAACATCCTGTTGTTAAGGACTCAGAGTGACTGTCCAATCCCTCCAGGTCTCAGTGGCTGCCAGAACTACCTTCTGTGGTAGAATGGTCTCAGGGGCTGAGGGCTGTACTGTCTCAGGTTCAAAACACCTGGACAAGCCATCGGTTTTGATGTTTTTACTACCAGGGGTATACGTAATTACAAATCTGAATCTTGCAAAGAACAAGGACCACCGGGCCTGGCGGGGGCTAAGTCTCTTAGCACCCTCTATGTACTCCAGATTCTTATGATCTGTATAAACTGTGATAGTGTGTTCTGCAGCTTCTAGCCAGTGTCGCCATTCCTCAAAAGCTAACTTGATGGCCAAAAGCTCCCGGTTGCCTATGTCGTAGTTTATCTCTGCGGGTGAAAATCTACGAGAAAAGTAGGCACATGGGTGGAATTTGCCCTGCAAGCCTGACCTCTGAGACAATACAGCTCCCACCCCCACCTCTGAAGCATCAACCTCCACAATAAAAGGAAAGGTGACATCAACATGTCTCAATATAGGTGCGGAACAGAACAGTTTCTTTAGTGTGGAAAAAGCTGCATGAGCCTCTGTTGACCAGTGATGAGTATCAGCCCCTTTTTTGGTGAGACTGGTGAGGGGCGAGATGATGGTAGAGTACCCCTTTATGAACCTTCTGTAGTAGTTGGCAAAGCCCAGAAATCTCTGGAGCGCCTTTAGTCCAACAGGCTGAGGCCACTCCAGGACAGCGGAAACCTTCCCTGGATCCATTGAGAGGTCAGAGGTGGAGATAATGAACCCCAAGAAGGCAACCGAGGTTACTTCGAAGAGGCATTTCTCCAGTTTGGCATAAAGCAGATTCTGTCTTAACTTTTCTAGCACAAACTTAACATGCCTGCGGTGTTCAGAAAGATTGGACGAAAAGATCAGTATATCGTCCAGATAGACTAGGACGAACTTCCCCAACACCTCCCTGAATACCTCGTTAATTAACTCATGGAAGACAGCCGGAGCGTTACACAACCCGAAGTGCATCACTAGGTACTCGTAATCTTGTCGGGCGTGTTAAAGGCTATCTTCCAATTCGTCACCATCTCTAAAACGCACCAGATTGTATGCACCTCTCAGATCTAGCTTTGAGAAAATCTTAGCGTTGGTCACCTGAGTGAACAAATCGTCAATTAAAGTTAAAGGGTAGCGATTTTTCACCGTGATCTTATTGAGGCCTCTATAATCAATGCAAGGACAAAGGCCTCCACCTTTTTTCTTTACAAAAAAGAATCCTGCCCCTGCTGGTGAACGGGAGGGACGGATGAACCCTTTAGCCAAGTTTTCTCTGATGTATTCCTGCATAGCTAGTTTCTCAGGTCCAGGCAGATTATAGAGGTGACCCCTGGGAGGCATACAACCAGATCTCAAATCAATGGGACAACCGAAGGTACGGTGGGGGGGAAGTTTATCTGCCGACTTGGGACAGAAGACGTCAGCAAATTCTGCGTATTGTTTTGGCACACCTTCAACCTGAATGCTGATATTACCCATGGTTACTTTCGCTAAACAATGATGATAACAATGGGTCGACCAGCTCGTTAGCTGACCTGAAACCCAGTCTATCTGAGGGGAGTGAAGTTGTAACCAGGGCATGCCAAGAATGACGGTGGAGGTTGCCATACGCAAGACCAGAAATTGCAGATTCTCCTCATGCAGTACCCCAACACTGAACCTTAAATTCGGAGTACGGGACAGAGGATGTCTACTTTGCAGAGGAGAGTCATCTACAGCAGTGACCAAAATCGGTTGGTCCAATGGAGCATAGGAATTCCCAATTTGTTTGCAAACTCGTAATCTATAAAGTTAGCCGCTGAACCAGAGTCAACGAAAGCTTCAGTGGTAACAGTCTGGCCCTTCCATGTGACAGAACAGGGAAGGAGCAAACGATTGTTTTCTAGAGGTAAAGACTGCGCGCCTAGGGTATTACCTCTGACTACACCTAGGCGGCAGCGTTTCCCGACTTCTTGGGGCAATTCTGCACTCTATGGCCCTCCTCTGCACAGTATAAACAGAGCTGTTCTGTTTTCCTGCGATTCCTCTCCATCCGTGTCAACTTGGACTGACCAATTTGCATTGGTTCTGGTGGAGGTGAGACGGGTGGAGGAGAGGCGTAAGAGACATATCTGACCACGTTCTTACCACGGGTTTGCTTCTGATACCATAAACAGCGATCAACCCGTACTGCTAAAGAGATTGCCTCATCAATAGTTTTTGGTTCAGGGTGTCCCAACATCAACTCTGAAACTGCGTCTGACAACCCTGATAAAAAACAATCTAACAGTGCAAAAGGCCCCCACCTAGCTGACACAGACCACTTTCTGAATTCAGCTGCATAGACTTCTACTGGATCCTTGCCTTGACGCAAGGTTTTGTGCTTCCGCTCAGCAGTAGAGGCAATGTCCGGATCGTCATAAATTATGGCCATGGACTTAAAAAATTCCTCTACTGATGTCAGCGCCTCGTGCCCTGTCTGCAGGCTATATGCCCAAGTTTGAGCATCTCCTGACAGCAGGGTGTTAATAAATGTAATTCTCTGTGCCTCTGTTCCTGACAAGTTAGGTCTCAGTTCAAAATACGACATTATACGATTCTTTACATTTGCCTCTGAAGAAGCTTTCTTAGCGAAACAGCTGTCAGGCATCCCTTCACCCCCACTGTGCACCCCGCTGTCTGTTACACCGTGGATTAAAGGTACCATTTTTTGCTATCACAGTGCCTCGATTTTCTTTTCTCCTCAGGCTATATGCCCAAGTTTGAGCATCTCCTGACAGCAGGGTGTTAATAAATGTAATTCTCTGTGCCTCTGTTCCTGACAAGTTAGGTCTCAGTTCAAAATACGACATTATACGATTCTTAAGATTCTGAAAGTCAGATCTATGACCAGAAAACCTTTTCGGGTACAGACATACGTAAGTCTGTAACTGGAGGAGATCGCACTGATTTTACAGCCGTCTGAAGGACCTGTAAGGACCCAGATAAAGCAGAGATCTGGACCTGCTGACCATCCAACACTCTGATGAAATTTTCCACCGAGGTGGTGAGTGTATCAAGACGGCTGGTAAGTGCATCCATTATGTTTTTCAGGTCTGTCGTTCTGTAACGATCGGTGTCAGCACACAGAGGGAATCTGATTATTGGTGATCTGCAGTATCACCAACAATACGGATATATACCTGATTATTGATGATCTGCAGAATCACCAATAATACAAGTATAACTAACCTCTGGACACCTGATAAAGTGTAAGTGTTTAGTGCAACAGTATATGAGCCTGGACCACCTGAGGAGCAAGTGACCCTAGACCGTATAACGAGTATCTCCTAGTCAGGGTTGGAGATAACCAACCAGACTCTACTGCAGTCAAATGACTCCTATGAGATAGAGTGCCTGACTGGATTGCAGAGAGGTCCCTCTGAGGGACAGGGAGTCCCTGCAGCTACTGGACACACCACCGGGGGGGTGTCACGGGTAGAAGGGTCGGCCAGGCCGGGTCGGCAACACACGAGCAGATAAGGTACAGAGACAGAAGGCTGATTCGGTAACCAGGGACAGGCAGGGTTGGCAACAGGTAATCAGAAATGCGAAGGTACCGAATAAGAGAGCAGGAGAAGGGTCAAGAGAGCAATAGGTCATAACAGATATCAAGCTGAGGCCTAGTCTAGAGTGTGAGGTCTGTGGTCTCAACACTCAGGAACTGGTCTAAAGAATAACACAGCAATGACACAGTATCCCTAATCTTGGGTGTGAGGTCCATGGTCTCAACACCCTGGAACTGGTCTAAAGAATAACACAGCAATTACACAGTATTCCTAATCTTGGGTGTGAGGTCCGTGGTCTCGACACCCTGGAACTGGTCTAAAGTATAACACAGTAATAACACAGTAATCTGGCTAAGTGTGAATTCCCAGGTCCACCTGGTTCTAACACACTGAGGGATCTGACTATGGTCTGAGTGCTAACACATAAGCATTCGCAACGGCAGACAACCAGCAACTGACAGGCAAGAAGTATATATAGCAGAGCGCTCCTCAGCGCCGCCCAGTCCCATTCAGCCTGCCTGTTAGCGCGCGCGCGCGTAGCTCTCCATCTGTGTGCACTACTAGGCTTAGACAAACCAGACGCATGCTGCTGCGGAGAAACCGCCGGTCTGAATGCGGAACCAGCCGCCTCGCTGTCAGACCGCACGGCGGTGTCTCCGCAATCCATTACACTATTGAAATCAATTGGCTGCCATCCAATTCACATGTGGGCATGGCATGACCAGAGGGATTCGGATGTGTTCTCGCATCACAGCAAGCCCTGGTGTACGTTCCGGAGACGCATGCCAGCTACAGTGAAAATGTACCAAAGTATTTTGGCCCGACAGACTGATTTTTAACACTCCCACACACAAAATATTCCCCATTTTCAATATTGTAGAGTGCTAAAATAACATGTTTTGACTGTATAATTTACACACATAAACGTGTATTTATTTTGTTTATCTACAGACTAAGTATTTTGCACATAGCTACAGACATTTTTTTCTCAGTTTTGTAATTTTACCTGATATATCATTTATGGTTTAAGATACTTTTAGCAGTAAAACCACAAATGTGGTTTCCATATTTGCTTAAAAGGTTAGATGTGAGAAATCTGTCACTCATATGGGTCCAATATCCACTTGGACAGAAAATGCTTAACATACAGCCTGCCACATAAAAAGGCTTTTGATTAATGCTTCCTGCTTTAGTTTTTGCTGCTTAAGTAGAGGATCACCTCTTCATTTTTTTACGAGTTGAGGTATTGACATGCAAGTCTATTTATTAGAAATACAACCGCAATTTGACTATGCTCACACCGCACCATAAGCACAGTGATGTTTATAGGTTTTCCTAATTGGGGAGTCAGTTGTGGTGGTGGCTTAAGGGATGTGAGGACAAAGTTCATGATATAGTGCACAGTGGCAAATTCAGAACCTCAGCTCAGGCAGAGTATGGTTCCTTTTAGGTTGACAAAGTGCTTTCTTTTCATTAATCTCTGAATGGCTCATATCGGATAGTTGGAGGGTCAAGGAACTCAGCTAGGGACTACTTACATTTAAGGTGACCACAGTCAACCGACAACCAACCAATTTCTCAGATCTAGGAGAGGTCTGCCAAAAACAATAATATAGTCACTTAGTTTTCATTTTAGAAATATTCTTATTTGCATATTAACAACTTTCTGAATTGAATAAACTCAAATACAGAATTTACTTTTTTTAAATGTGAAGATAACACAGGTCACGACTTGAAGCAAATATTAAAACAAAGTAAGTTATTTCAGGGGTTGGACAAAATAATGGAAACACCTAACATTTTGGCATCATAATCTTTGAACATGTTTTAAGCAATCAAAACTTGACATATGTTAAATGTTTTTGTTTGTTATTTTTGTTATTTGATATGTTTAATTAAAATAATTGTTTTTTATATTTAAACCAAAGTTGGTTATAATTTATAAAAATGGCAGATCTCTCAGACTTTCAAACAGGCCAAATTGTTGGTGCCCGTATGGCAGGCGCTACTGTAACAGAAACTGCCCGAATGCTTGGCATTTCAAGAGGTACTGTCTCAAAAGTAATGATTGCCTTTGAAAGAGAAGGAAAAACGTCCTCAGCAAAGCACAGTTGTGGCCGAAAGTCGAAGTTGTCTGAGAGAGACTGTTGGACTCTAAATCGAATTGTTAGAAAAGCTTGCAAGACCACGGCTCCTAAAATCACTGCAGAGCTGAATGAACACCTACAAAACCCAGTTTCCACAAAAACTGTTCGTCAGGAGCTGCACAAATCTAGATTCCATGGAAGAACTCGCTACCCTCCAACTACCGCCCTATCTCCCTCCTCCCCTTTGCCTCAAAACTCCTTGAGCATCTGGTTCACAAACGCCTGACCCAGTACTTCAGTGCCAACTCACTGCTAGACCCACTGCAATCTGGATTTCAGCCTGCCCACTCAACCAAAACAGCTCTCACCAAAGTGGTCAATGACCTTGCCTTAGCTAAAGCTGAGGGTAAATACTCCATTCTCCTCCTCCTTGATCTTTCAGCAGCTTTTGACACAGTAGATCATCCCCTAATCCTCCAGTCCCTCCAGTTCATGGGCATTCACGATCTCGCTCTGACCTGGCTTTCATCCTACCTCTCCAACCGCTCCTTCACAACTGCCTTCAATGAGTCCTCGTCCACCCCCAACCACCTCTTGGTGGGAGTCCCCCAAGGCTCGGTCCTTGGCCCCCTACTGTTCACCCTATACACATCCTCCATTGGCAAGCTTATCTCCTCCATGGGTTTTAACTATCATCTGTATGCATGACCCAGATCTACCTCCACACCCCTGACATATCCACCACTACCATGGACAAGGTCTCCTCCTGTCTATCAGCCATCTCCTCCTGGATGTCCACTAGGTTCCTGAAACTAAATCTAGACAAAGCGGAATTTATGATCTTCTCACCCCGGCCATCCATGAACCTCCCAGATGTGCATGTCACTGCTAACCACACTACCATTCGCCCTACTTCTCAAGCCCGCTGTCTGGGTGTCACCCTGGACTCCGCACTCTCCTTCACTCCCCACATCCAAAACCTCACAAAGTCCTGCAACTTCCACCTTCGTAACATCTGTAAGATTCGCCCTTTCCTGACCTCTGCCACCACCAAACTTCTCATCCATGTCCTCATAATTTCCCGCCTTGACTACTGCAATGCCCTTCTGTCTGGTCTTCCTATGACCCGAACAGCCCCACTGCAGTCCATCATGAATGCGGCAGCCAGAATTATCCACTGCTCCCATCGCTCCACCATGGCGGATCCCCTCCTTGACTCCCTCCACTGGCATCCTATCCAGTCCAGAATCAGATTCAAGATACTGTGTCTGACCTACAAATCTGTCCACAAAACCTGTCCAACCTACATTTCCGATCTTACTCAGAGGTACACACCTAGCCACTCACTCCGCTCTTCCAATTAACTTTGCCTAACCGCCCCCCGCATAACCCAGTCCCAGGACTTCTCAAGAGCTGCTCCAACACTATGGAACGCCCTACCTCCACCCATTAGGGCAGCCCCCTCCATCAACATCTTCAAGAAGGCCCTCAAAACTCACCTTTTCACTCTGGCCTACCCCCCCCCCCCCCAAGTGCTCTAAACCCACAGCTGAACTCTGGTCCCCTACCTTTCGTGCCCTTACCTCTCCCTCTAGATTGTAAGCCTTTGGGCAGGGTGCTCCTCCTTTTGTGTCCTACCTGATCATGCACCTTTATTACTGTGAACCCATGCTATGCATCTGAGTGAACCTAACTTGCCTAATCTCCATGCTCCCCTCCAGTGACTAAGCATTACCTTGTACTCATACTGTGCTGCATGATCTGGTCTTTCTTGTATTCCTGTATTGTCATTTTGCTGTATGTCAACCCTAAATATTTTCTGTAACCTAAACTAATGTCCAGCGCTGCGTAATATGTTGGCGCTTTATAAATACAATAAATAAATAAATAAAATAAATAAATTAGAAAACCTCTGCTCTCAAAGACAAATGTTTCAAAGCGTTTAGAGTGGTGTAGAAACCGCCAGAATTGGTCCCTCGAGCAGTGGAAAAAATGTGATTTTCTCTGACGAATCATCGTTTACCTTATTTTCAACCTCTGGCCAAGTGTACATTTGGAGACAGTCGAAAGAAGCATTTCATCCAGACTGCCTTCTCCCAACCGTAAAACGTGGCGGGGGTTCTATGATGATCTGGGGTGCCATTTCTTGGAAATCCGCCGGGCCAATGATTTCCCTTCATGAAAGAATTAACAGCCGAGATTATTTAGGAATGTGACCAAGTTCATCCTATGGTTCAAGAACTGTTTCTGGAGGGGAATGCCATATTTTAAGATGATAATGCCCCAATCCATACAGCTAGAACTGTTAAAGAATGGCCACCATATGTGGCTACCACAATCCCCAGACCTCAACATTATTGAGCATTAGTGATGCTCGGATACCCCTTTTTATAATTCGAGTTTGGTCGAATTCAAATAGTAAATTATTCGAATTCGGTCGAATATTCGAGTCGAATATTTTTTACTATTCGATTCGACCTCGGACTTCGACCTCACTATTCGAGTCGGTATTCGAGCTCATTATTCGAGCTGACTATTCGAATTGGCCTTAAATAGCTTCCAACACTTGTTTTGAGGGTGAATGATGCAAGAAACATCTTTTTTTCCAAGTAACAACAGCAAGTGATTATGTGGGGATGTTCCTTTAAAAAAAAAAAGGTGGAAAGAGAAGTTGTGTCCAAAATTTTGTTCAGTAATGTATATACTTCTTCTTCTTCTTTATCTTCTATATCTTCTTCTTCTTCATCTTCTTCTTCTATATCTTCTTCTATATCTTCTTCTTCTATATCTTCTTCTTCTTCTTCTTCTATATCGTCTTCTTCTTCTTCATCTTCTTCTTCATCATCTTCTTCTTCATCTTCATCTTCTTCTTCTTCATCTTCTTCTTCTTCTTCATCTTCTTCTTCTTCATCTTCTTCATCTTCTTCATCTTCTTCTTCATCTTCTTCTTCATCTTTTTCATCTTCATCTTCTTCATCTTCTTCTTCTTCATCTTGTTCATCTTCTTCTTCATCTTCTTCTTCATCTTCTTCATCTTCTTCTTCTTCATCTTCTTCTTCTTCATCTTCTTCTTCTTCATCTTCTTCTTCTATATCTTCTTTTTCTATATCTTCTTTTTCTATATCTTCTTCTTCGTATTATTTTTCTATTTCGTCTTCTTCTTTTTCTATATCTTCTTCTTCTCCTTCTTCTTCTTCTCCTTCTTCTTCTTATTCTATATCTTCTTCTTCTTCTATATCGTCTTCTTCTTCTTCACTTATTTCTCTTTTATATTTTTTTTTTAAAGAAATGCAGCTATTTTTGAGCGTAATAAATAGCTGGTGGCGCACGCATGTTGGAAGCGCCATTGTATGTGCTCCCTGGCAGTGGGAAACACACAGACAGCAGGAGGTAAATTCAGCAGCAGGAGGAGGAGGAGGAGTGTGTGGCAGCAGGCAGTCAATGAGGCAGGCAGCGTGACATAATAGCCCTGGTTTTTACAACAAATTACACAGATATAGCTATTGTTTGACGTAATAGCTGGTGGCAGAGTGGCAGCGGAGGGTAAATCTGTGTACCCTGGCAGTGGGAAACACAGACAGACAGCAGCAGCAGCAGGAGGAATGGAGGAGTAATGTGAGCAGCTATTGTTTGACGTAATAGCTGGTGGCAGACTGGCAGCGGAAGGTACATCTGTGTACCCTGGCAGTGGGAAACACAGACAGACAGCTGCAGCAGCAGGAGGAATGGAGGAGTAGTGTGAGTGTGGCAGCAGGCAGGCAGCGTGACATAATAGCCCTGGTACCTAGCGGTGATACCAGGGTGTAAATAAACACAACAGGAGGTCCCAGACAGCGGCCGTGCAGCCCACATCGTGTCCAATACACAACTGGGACAACACAGTTTTCAACCCGGGCACCTCAGAAAAATTAAACCTTTTTTTTTTTTAATGTTTTTTTTTGTTTTGTTTTTACAACAAATTACACAGATATAGCTATTGTTTGACGTAATAGCTGGTGGCAGAGTGGCAGCGGAGGGTAAATCTGTGTACCCTGGCAGTGGGAAACACAGACAGCAGCAGCAGCAGGAGGAATGGAGGAGTAGTGTGAGTGTGGCAGCAGGTAGGTAGGCAGCGTGACATAATAGCTCTGGTACCTAGCGTTGATACCAGGGCTGTAAATAAACACAGCAGGAGGTCCCAGACAGCGGTCGTGAAGCCCACATCGTGTCCAATACACAACTGGGACAACACAGTTTTCAACCCGGGCACCTCAGAAAAATTAAAAATTGTTTTTTTTTTTAATGGTTTACATTTTTTTTTTTTTTACAGCAAATTACATAGATATAGCTATTGTTTGACGTAATAGCTGGTGGCAGAGTGGCAGCAGAAGGTAAAGTCTGTGTACCCTGGCAGTGGGAAACACAGACAGACAGCAGCAGCAGCAGGAGGAATGGAGGAGTAGTGTGAGTGTGGCAGCAAGTAGGTAGGCAGCGTGACATAATAGCCCTGGTACCTAGCGTTGATACCAGGGCTGTAAATAAACACAGCAGGAGGTCCCAGACAGCAATCGTGAAGCCCACATCGTGTCCAATACACAACTGGGACATCACAGTTTTCAACCCGGGCACCTCAGAAAAATTAAAAATTGTTTTTTTTTTTAATGGTTTACATTTTTTTTTTTTTACAGCAAATTACATAGATATAGCTATTGTTTGACGTAATAGCTGGTGGCAGAGTGGCATTGGAAGGTAAAATCTGTGTACCCTGGCAGTGGGAAACACAGACAGACAGACAGCAGAAGGGCAGTACACAGCTGCCCACTGTAGATGTAAAATGTGTGGCTGCAGGCGACGTAATAGTCAAAGTGAACCAGGCTGGCTTAGTGAGCAGGAGCCAGGAGGTGGTAAAGGGTGGTAAGGCACATTAACGATGGTTCTTCCGGCAGCCAGTTCATGTCCCCCTCTCGCCGACAACAGGGGCCAGGAACTCGCCTTCCACCAACGCCTGGTTCATCTTGAGAAACGTCAGTCTGTCCACAGACTTGTGAGACAGACGTGAGCGTTTCTCGGTGACCACGCCACCAGCTGCACTGAAGCAGCGCTCGGACAGTACGCTGGAAGGGGGGCAGGACAGCACTTCCAGGGCGTACTGCGCCAGCTCGCTCCAGATCTCCAGGCGCTTGACCCAATACTCCATGGGATCAACAGGGGCATCGCTGTCAAGCCCGCTGTAGGACCCCATGTAGTCAGCCACCATTCGGGTCAGGCGCTGGCTGTGACCGGAGGAGGATGCTGCTGCATGCACCTCCTCTCTAGTCACTGCTGCCGGAGCCTCTACAGTCCTGTAGAGCTCGTTGCTGAGAGACAGCAGGTCTGTGGGGCGCTTGCTGCTGGATGCAGGCACCTGCTGCTGCCTCTGTGCTGGCTGCTGGACAGTGGGGGTGGAAGGCTGGGGGAAGGCTTCCTCCAAGCGCTCAACAAGGGCCTGCTGCAAGCTCCTTATTTGTTGCGCTGGGTCTCCTCCTGCAGGCGGCAGGAACTGGCTCAACTTCCCCTTGAGGCGTGGGTCCAACATCATGCTGATCCAGATGTCCTCCCTCTGCTTCATCTGGATCACCCTGGGGTCCCTGCGCAGGCACGTCAGCATGTGCGCTGCCATTTGGAAGAGGCGGGCCACGTGTGCTGGCACATCGGCGGCAGTGCTGTCCTCATCCTCCTCCTCTCCCTCCTCAGCCTCATCCTCTCTCCACCCCCGCACCAACTCAGCTGCACTGTGCTGATCCCCCTCATCAGCAGCAAGGTCAGGGACCTCCACCAAGTCCTCCTCCTCCTCCCCCTCAGAGGTGGACTGTGCAGCTGCATGCTGCTCCTGCTGGTCCAAGGCTGCCGCTCCCTGTTCCAGCAAAGCATCGAGGGCCCTGTTCAGCAGACAAACCTGGGGCACCCACTCGCAGACCATAGCATGGTCCCTGCTCACCATGTTAGTGGCCTGCAGAAAGGGAGCCAGCACTAAGCACACCTGCTGCATGTGCCTCCAGTCATCATCGGGGACGATGGACGGGATGTTGCTGGTCTTGTCCCTTCTCTGAGCGGCGGAAACAGTGGCCAGGGCAAGGTACTGGTTGACAGCGTGCTTCTGTTCAACCAGACGCTCCAACATCGCCAGGGTGGAGTTCCAGCGAGTTGGAACGTCAATGATCAGCTGATGGCGTGGCAGCTCCAGCTCCTTTTGCACGTCTTCCAGGCTCGCACAGGCTGCAGCCGAGCGCCGGAAGTGACGCACAACGTTCCTTGCCATTTCCAGCAGTTCGCCCATCCCCTGGTAGGTGCGCAAGAACTTCTGCACCCCCAGGTTCAGCACGTGGGCAAGACAGGGGATGTGGGTCAGGTTTCCCCTGTCAATTGCGGCAACCAGATTGGCCCCATTGTCGGCCACCACCTCTCCGACTCTGAGGCCTCTGGGGGTCAGCCAAATCCTCTCCTGCTCCTGGAGTTTGGCCAACACATGGGTTGCCGTCAGTTTGGTCTTCCCAAGGCTGACCAAGTGCAGCAGCGCTTGGCAGTGGCGTGGCTTCACGCTGCTGCTGAGGCGGGGGGTTTGGCCAGGTGTGCCGGAGGATGGCAGAGGATCGGAGGAATCTGCTGCAGTTCCCCTGACCCTGCGGGGTGGCACCACCCACTGTGTTGCTGCTGCTGCTGTGCCCGCTGCTGCTCTCCCATCCTCACCCCCTTCCACCAAGCTGACCCAGTGGACAGTGAAGGACAGGTAGCGACCTGTCCCGAAGCGGCTGCTCCAGGAGTCCATGGTGACGTGGACCCTTTCACCAACCGCGTACTCCAGCCCTCGCTCCACATTGGCCATCACAAAGCGGTGCAGTGCAGGAATGGCCTTGCGGGCGAAGAAGTGTCTGCTGGGGAGCTGCCAGTCTGGGGCTGCACAAGCAAGCAGCGCACGCATGTCGCTCCCCTCCTGCACGAGCGTGTACGGCAGGAGTTGGGAGCACATGGCCCGTGCCAGCAAGCCGTTCAGCTGCCGCACGCGACGGCTGCTGGGAGGCAGAGCCCTAACCACTCCCTGGAAGGACTCGCTCAAAAGGCTCTGGCGTGGCCTTTTGCTGGCACGGGAATCAGCGGACACAGCAGAGGAGGCCACTGAGGACTGGCTGCCAGAACAGGCCTCAGTGTCGGCGGCAGGAGTTGCAGAGGGGGGAGGAGCAGTGCGTTTCCGCACTCCTGCTGGTGCTGCTGGAGGAGCAGGAGGGCGGGTGGCTGCTGTTGCTGCTGCTGCTGCTGAAGGCTGTGCAGTGATGGGTGTGGTGCCACTGCCAGCACCAGATGCCTTCAGCCTCTGGAACTCCTCATGCTGGTGGAAATGTTTAGCAGCAAGGTGGTTGATGAGCGAGCTGGTGCTGAACTTTAAGGGGTCTGCACCTCTGCTTAACTTCCGCTGACAGTGGTTGCAAGTGGCGTACTTGCTGTACACTGTAGGCATGGTGAAAAATCGCCAGATTGGTGACAAAAACAACCCCCTACGGCCTGGAGCCGCTGCTGCCTGTCTCCCTGTGGTGGTTGGGGGGGGGGGGGCTTGGGTGCGGCTGGTGGTGGTACTGGCAGATGCTGCTGCTGCTGCTGCTGCTGAGCCTGAGACACCAGCAGGCTGTGGGACCTGCCTACTGCTGCCAATGCTTGCAATGATGCGCCTCCTTGCAAGGCCCACAAGCGCATCCTCCTCCTCCTCCTCAGAGCTGCTGATGATGACATCCCCAGGTGCTGGTGATGGCGGCACCCAGTCTTTGTCTGTCACCACGTCATCATCATCATCATCATCATCATCCTCCCCCTCCTGAAACATGTCCTGCTGGGATGATGACCCCCCAAACTCCTCTCCTGATGCATGGATGGGCTGCTTGACTGTCGCCACAGTCTTGCTGTCCAATCCCTCCTCCCCCAAAGTGCCCATCAGCATCTCCTCCTCAAAATCGCCAACAACAGCAGACAATACCCTGATGGTGCCTGGGGTCAAAAGACTGCTGAGTGACAGGTCGGCGACTGACGGTGAACTGGCCTCCTCCCCAGGCCCTGCTGGGCGGCTGCTGCGAACAGGGGTGGTGGTGGTGGTGGTGAGGGTGGAGGCCTCGGATGCAGAGCTGATGGCGGGCTGCTCATCCTCCGTCATCAGTTGCACCACAGTGGATGCATCCTTTTCCTCAATGGGACGTTTCCGACCCGGCTGGAGGAAAATAGGAGCAGGTGCTACACGCTGCTGCTGCTGTGTCTCTGCAGCGTGAGTTGCAGATGCTCCTGCTGGGCGGCGCCCAAGGCCAGTGGCTATAGGAGGAATGTTAGCCACTGACGCAGCTGCTGCGGAACTGTGCATGGTGGCGCGGCTTGCCACAATGTTGCTCCCTCTCCTCCTGATTCCCTTGCTGCCCTTCCCCTTGCCCAAACCGCGCTGGCTGCCAATTCCAGACATCTTAGATGTTTTGGGCGTAAACACTAAAGTTTTTTTAAAGGGCGGGTGAAAAAGTGGGGTACTTTAATGGAGTGGGTTGGTGGGTGAGGTGACACTAATCACTAAGTGATTAGATCGCTAAGTGATTAGTACAGTACAAATACAAAATACAATAATCGGTATTGGTAATCAGTAAGTGTGAACAGTGAACACAGTGAGTGTTTCCAATAGCACAGTAACTAGAAATTACAATAATCAGTAGTAATCACAAGGAAATAGAGTGTGTGTACACTACAGACAGTGAGTGAGTGCACGCACACACACAAGCAGGAGCTAGCCTATGAACAGTGACTGAGTGTCCCTAGTACAGTAAGTAGTAACAGTCAGTAAGTACAATTAGAAATTACAATAATAAGTAGTAATCAGAAGGAAATAGAGTGTGTGTACACTACAGGCAGTGAGTGCACGCACACACACACGCAGGAGCTAGCCTATGAACAGTGACTGAGTGTCCCTAGTAGTAAGTAGTAACAGTAAGAACTAGAAATTACAATAATCAGTAGTAATCACAAGGGAATAGAGTGTGTGTACCCTACAGGCAGTGAGTGCACGCACACACACACGCAGGAGCTAGCCTATGAACAGTGACTGAGTGTCCCTAGTAGTAAGTAGTAACAGTAAGTATACAACTAGAAATTACAATAATCAGTACTAGTAATCAGAAGGAAATAGAGTGTGTGTACACTACATACAGTGCACGCACAAACGCAGGAGCTATGAACAAACAGTGACAGTGACTGTCCTAGACTAGTACAGTTATAGTATAAAATACAATCACTAGTAAAGGACAGCAGCAGAAATACTGGTATAGATGAGAAATAAACTAACACAGAGGACAGGAGAGAACAGCTGCCCACACAGGCAGGCCCTGAGGCCTAAAGCTGTAAGCCTGCAGCAGCTGACTCTATGTAACACACAAGCTACTAACTAAAATACAATGTCTATCTAACTAACAACAATATAGGTGTATATAGGAGGTGTATGTGAGCAAAAACGCTAGGTAGTTGACCACAATAAAGCTCTTGCTAAGCCAAAGCACAAAGGAGCAGATCTCTCTCTGTACAAAGTCAGGCAAGGACGGAAAAACGGAACATGGCGGCCGCTATTTATAGGGTAGGGGCTGGCCAGGGTCCCCCTCAGTGATTGGCTGCCATCAGAGGGCCTGGGAGCCCTCTGATTGGCTCTAAGGACATCAATCTGGGCTATGACGCTATTCGAGCTCGGTATTCGAGCTCGAATAGCGCTGTTTGCTCGAATAGCGCGAATAGTGAATGAGCTATTCGAGTTTACTCGAATAGCCCATTCGAATAGCTGCAGCTATTCGGAGCTCAAATACCGAGCTCGAATAGCTGAAAAAGAGCTCGAATATTCGAGCTACTCGAATATTCGAGCTCTGTTGAGCACCACTGTTGAGCATTTATGATCGTTTTTAGAGATTCAAGTAAGAATTTGATTTTGTTGATTTTAAAGGTGTTTCCATTATTTTGTCCAACCCCTGTTTTTGCTTCATGTAAGTACAGAGGAAAGCAGACCATCACTTTATGCCTTTGTTGGCCCATATTTTACAGAACCAATAGAGTACAACCCCAGTGAAATCTTAAATTCAGAGAGCATTTTCATAACAATTTGCATTAGCTGATTCAGGCTATTTGGACAAGAAAGGAAAAGAATAGGTCTAATATAGATGCCTTTCCTTTTAACCTACTATGCAAAATCCTGTTTGTTTTTCATAACCTACGAGGGGGTGCTGATTAGTTACTGGCTTTGCCCCAAAAGAAAAGAGCCACAGTTATTACATAACACATTTATTCAACATATTCCTCCCTAAAACTGATGTACTTGGTACAGCATAGTTGCAGCTTTTCTAGATGGTTCAAATAAAAGTCCTTTCGATGGACCTCAAACCAGCTCTCAGCAGCATCCTTGACATGCGGAATTTCCTCAAAACCTCTGGTGTTTCTTCAAGTTTGGGAACGGATCATAGTCCAAGGTGCCAGGTCAGGTGAGTAGGGGGATTGTGGATCATTTGGAAGCTCAGGGTGTTCAATTTGGTAGCCTCAATGTTGAAGATGTGTGCATGTGTCCAAGCATACCGTATCACAATGTTATTCTCACTCCCCCCACCCTCTCCGTCATGCGGCAATCACCGTCCCTCAAATCTATATATTGAAGATTATCTCATGCAGCACCTGGATTGGAAAGAGGAGTGTTCAACTTCTACAACTGCTTATCTAGCCATCACAGAAAGTTCATAAATCTAGTGTGAACACAGGTGTACCCCAATATCACTGACAACATCATGAGTGTCATCCCCCAATATCACCAACAACATCCACCATGCTGGATCACTAACAACTTCTGTTTCAGTTGTTAATGCTGGATATTTCAGTTTTATTGCACAAAAAAAATGATGCATTTTGTGGATTTATCCAGCTTCTTCAGGTCAGTAAAGACAATGTGCCAAATAGCTAGGAATTGTAAGACTCGAACACCTCTATGCATAGAACGTGCTGTGACAGGAAGGAAGGGGAGATCTTTTGTAGCATGGAATAGGAAACAGTTTGAATAGGAGTAGGCTGGAGATGTGAGTGGGATAGAGGGGATAGAAACCCAGTGCAGATGATAAGAAAAGTGAGGAAGCTGACAGTGGAATTTCTCAGGTGATGCATTGGAATTGTGGACACTACAGGCATGAGAGGCACAATTCAGAAGTAGTGATGGGTGAAATGGGGAGATGACTGCAATTACTGGGGATGGTAAGACAGGTGGAGGGGATGGTAGAAGGTGTCAGTGAGGAGGGAGAGATGTAGTGTGGGTTGGAAAAATGGTGGTTGAAGAACTAAGGAAGGTTAGCGCAGAGTTGATAAACAATGTGGTGATAGTAATAAGAAGCAACGGATCATTGTAACAGAGTTGTTTGCATTCTTGCTTTGAGGCACTAGAGTCCTGGGTTCTTTCCCTGGCCAGGAGGTTATCTGCTTGGAATTTTCCATGGACTATTATGCATATCATTCCCTAGGTACCCAGTCAGCAGTTGCATGTTTTAGGCTTTATTGTAAATAAATATACAGTAGCCCCACCATGATTAAAAAGAAAATCAAATGGACAAGAACACAGACAAGTCTGAATATTTAAGCTTCCTCATCAGTCATCTGCTATATATAACGCTTTGTACAAATGTATAGCACCAACCTCCTGGTGTTTTCTGAAATTCAACACTCAGTAGTCATCCCTAAACATAATTCAACACCCACTTAGACATTTATGGAGCTGTAATTCTTTAAAGTAAAATATTATTCCTGAAGCCAAGCTATTTTTATTCACTATAGTGACTCACTGCTTACTTGCCATGACAACACAAACTCATTAACACATTAGATGTTATGTTAAAGTGACTCCGAGCTCGTAAAAAAAATGAAAGTTGTACTCACCTGGGGCTTTCTCCAGCCCAGTGCTGGTCGGGAGGTCCCACGACGGCGTCCTGGCTCTTCTCCTTCTCCCCGCTCCGGAATGGCTGACAGGCCGCAGGCCGGGCGACACTCGCCCGAGTGTCGGGCTGCTCCTTCCGCATATGACGCGGATTACGTCACACGCCGGCCGCCTCGCGTCATCACGGCGGCCGGCGTGAAAGTACTGCGCATGCGCGATTAAAGCGCGCATGCGCCGTACTGCCACGCCGGCCGCCGTGATGACGCGAGGCGGCCGGCGTGTGACGTAATCCGCGTCATACGCGGAAGGAGCAGCCCGACACTCGGGCGAGTGTCGCCCGGGCTGCGGCCTGTCAGCCATTCCGGAGCGGGGAGAAGGAGAAGAGCCAGGACGCGGTCGTGGGACCTCCCGACCAGCACTGGGCTGGAGAAAACCCCAGGTCAGTACAACTTTCATTTTTTTCATGAGCTCGGAGTCCCTTTAAATAAGGATGCGGTGATTCTGAATTTCATTAAATCACTTACACATGCTTTCAGTTGAGCATCAGTAAGCCCTTGTCAGACTTATTGACAACCAAACAGGGCTGTATATACATAAAGATACTCAAAGATGTAAGATAACAATTGTGTAATCCAACTATTTCAGTATAGCATCAGCTGCTCGATTGATAAGGAGCATCGCGGCCGCATCTACGTGTGTAGATGCGGCTAAACTCCATGTCTGATGCTCTGCAGACCTAATTTAGTCCAGTGCTAGCTCAAGGAATTTTACTGCACAACATTTCAAAAATTGCTATTCTTCTATGGCTAAGTTAAATGACATCAATATGCCATTTCCATCTTGACAGAGAAATATAGAGGTCAGGAAGTATACAAGTGTGCCAGCATGTTATTAGGCTGGGAACAGATAAAGAAACAGAAGAAAGATGGAGTGTTCAGTCAGCAGATATTCCTTAAAGGACTTACGAGGCCAAGTTATGGAAAAAAAGTTAATTACCTGCTTCACTTTTTACGGCACGGAGGACGCCGTCCGCGCCCTCCGTGCCGATCCGCCGGGTCCCCCCGCTCGTCAGCCCCCCGGGGATGGCTCCCGACCCCACGGCCGGGTCGGCTCCCCTGCCTCTCCCAAAATGGCCGCTCGCTCTGGCCGCGGCTGCGCAGTCCGCATAGCCGCGAGAGCGGGGGGACCCGGCGGATCGGCACGGAGGGCGCGGACGGCGTCCTCCGTGCCGTATAAGGTGAAGCAGGTAATTAACTTTTTTATCATTACTTGGCCTCGTAAGTCCTTTAATGAACCTGAGAGTGGCAGTCTCAGATAGAATTTTTTTAAAAAAAAAGTTATGTGAAGTAGAAAAACTGACGTAGGAAAGATGGGAAGGGAGAACTTTGACTTAGGACTGGATATATATATATATATATATATATATATATATATATATATATATATATATATATATATATATATATAATTTGTTATATGATTATAATATTTATTTCATCCTTTTAAGCAATACCAGTTGCCTGGCATCATGTCGAACCTCTGCCTCTAATGCCATAGGCCCTGAACAAGCATGCAGATCAGGTGTTTCTGAGATTATTGTCAGATCTGACAGGATTAGCTGTATGCTTGTTTCTGGTGTTATTCAGACACTACTGCAGCCAAATAGATCAGCAGGACTGCCAGGCAGCTAGTATTGTTTTGGTATTGTTTAAAAGGAAATAAATATGGCAGGCCTCCTTATTCTTCTCACTTCAGTTGTCCTCTAAGATGTAAAACATAAAGAATGATTGTTTGTCTGAATGGAAATCGGCAGAGGGAATTCAGCTCTACAAATAATGGCAATGACTATTCCAAGAAGTGCGTTGTTGTACCACTTCACTTCCAGACCTTGTTTCCCCCGTATGGACCACAGCAGGTTTGACCTATTGTCCCTGTTCAATCAGCAATAACTTTATACCTACTTATGACACACACACACACATATATATTTATATATAGTTTTTCTCACGACATAAAAGAAAAAACTTTCATTGGGCAGTTTTTTTCCCCAAAAACAATTTAGTTTTTGTATGCATTTTAATGGGAAAATTAGGAAAAATAGAAAATCTTATACATTATTTCTCAGATTTGACCAATTTCATTTATTAAAAAAAAAAAAAAACTACTGTAGATAAAAACCACACATTTTAGTTGGCTATTTCTCCCATTTATCACAAAACTTAAATTATGTTCCTCTTGCAATTTATGGTGATGAAATTTGATACTGAAATAAAAGTGGTTTTATCTACAGTGTGTACTTTTCACTTTGAACTGAGAAAATATTAAAAGTATTTTTAATGGTAAAAATTAGAGAGAAAAAAACTTCTGTAGATAAAAAACACAAATTTTACTTGGCTATTTCCTCTGTTTAAAACAAAACTTAAATTATAAAAGTGGGTTTTAGCTACAGTGAGTACTTTAAACTGAGAAAATATTAAAAGTATTTTTAACGGTAAAAATTAGAGAGAAAAAAAGCTACTGATAAAAACCACAACTTTTACCTGGCTATTTCTCCTGTTTATCACAAAATATAAATTATGTTCCTGTCACTGTCAATTTATGGATATGAGAAATAAAAGTGTTTTTTTGTTACAGTGTCTACTTCAGTTTGAATGAGAAATTAGAGAGAAACAGTTCATGGGTAAGGACATTTAATAATGTTAGTATGCAGAGGGCATGGTCTTAAAACTGAATGTGGTCTTAAAAGTGTGCGGGCTCAAATAGTATATTTTATTGTAATAGGTTTTCACTGCATCCCCATTATTACGGTTTACTTTATTACATTTCACAATTTGACCTGTGGTTCCCCTCCCTTATACGGATTACCCTGGTAGTCTAGTGGCATCCCCATATGCTCCCCTGGCAGGGTAGGCCAAGCAGGAAGTGGTGAGAGCGCGTGCAAGAGCGTGCCCAAACGTTAACAGCACTGCTTCAGCTACAAAACCACACACAGAGGATGTAGATATACTGTAGCTGGGGTGATAAGTGGTTAAAGTTTGAATGAATTAATTGTACCCACAAGGTATTATTTTGTACTGGCTTCAGAACATTAGGAAAATTTAATACTCACCTTCGGTAATTTTCCTTTCCTGGTGCCTATTCATGGCAGCATACTAATTGGGTAAGCCCCGCCCCCTTTACCCCATAGGACAGATTAACTATATAGCTGTTTCAGCGTGTGTCCCCCTTTAATCTTATAGTATATATCGTCCTCCCGAAGGAAAAAGTGGGAGGAAAAAGCCCTATGCTGCCATGAATAGGCACCAGGAAAGGAAAATTACCGAAGGTGAGTATTAAATTTTCCTAATTTCCAGGTGCCATCATGGCAGCATACTAATTGGGAAATAACTCGCCACAATTTGCAAGGGAGGGAACACACTTTACTTATTCATTAGTAGCAGATACAATAACAGACTTTGCAAAATTAGCGGAAGACAATACTGTTGGGTCAACTCGGTAATGGTCTATAAACGTGTGTTTTGATGACCAATTTGCAGTTCTACATATTGTAGCTGCCGAGACCCCCGCAAAGGAAGCCCATGAAGAGGCTATGCCTCTAGTAGAATGGGCAGTAGTGCATTCGGGCACAACATGGCCACTCGCCTTGTAAGCCCTTTGAATAGTCTTTTTAATCCAGGTAGCAATTGTTCTTGCTGAGGCTGCCTGTCCTTTTTTGGCTCCAGAAGGAAGTACGAACAAATGATCTGTTTTCCTAAAGGATTTTGTAGCTTCCAGGTAAGTTTTAATCACTGCGACTAGATCTAGAGGATTAGGATCTTGTGACTGCTGATTCCTCGGAATAGAAGGTAAAGTCCATTCCGGACTGATGTGGAATGTAGTGACCACTTTCGGCAGGAAATGCGCCATAGGACGCAACACGACCCTATCTTCAAATAAAGTCAGGAAAGGCTCCTCACATCCAAGAGCATGAATTTCAGACACTCTTGCTGCTGATGTAATTGCCACCAGGAACACAGTTTTATGCGTAATATTCCACACAGTACAAGATGAGGAGTTTGCAAAGGTATCTGTAGAAAGAAAATCTAACACAATGGTTAAATCCCACTTTGGGAACAACGTCTTTTTAGGAGGACGCAACTTCAGAGTTGCTTTCAGGAACTGCTGGACTAAAGGATATTGCGACCACCTGACTCCTGTGGATACTGATAAGGCAGAAATCTGTGACTTCAGAGTATTATAACCTATGCCTAATTCTAAACCGGCTTACAAAAAACCTAGAACATTCACCACTGACGGAGTAGATGGATTAAACTGTGTGGCAATTGCGAAATCTTCAAACTTTTTCCAAACTCTAGAATAGGCTGAGTTAGTTGAAACTTTTCTTGACTTTAATAATGTATTGATCACGGATTCCGAACAACCTAATTGTACTAATCTCGACCTCTCAGCAGCCAAGCTTTCAAATGAAGCTTCTCTGGATGTGGATGGTGGATCTGTTTCTGGCATAAGAGATCCTGAGACAGTGGTAGTGACCACGGAAACCCTACCGTCATCTGGAGTAAGAGAGGGAACCAAACCCTTTTGGGCCAGTAAGGAATCAGGGCAATCACTGTCGCTTTTTCTTTCCCTAGCTTGCGAAGAAATTTGTGGATGAGAGGTATTGGAGGAAAAGCATATAGAAGACCCTGCGGCCAAGACTGTATCAGAGCATCCACCGCCTCTGCTCCCATGCATGGGTATCTGGAATAAAACCTGCTGGCTTTGTTGTTCTCCTGTGAGGCAAACAGATCCAGAATTGGCTTGCCATACCGTTTCGTGATCAGATTGAACACCTGTGGATTCAAAGACCACTCGTTGTTGTTCATCGGATGTCTGGAGAGAAAATCTGCTGTTAGATTTCGATCTCCTGGAATATACGTTGCCTTTAAATCTTGAAGATTGACTTCTGCCCACCTCATTATCATATTCAACTCCTCCATCAGAAGCGAACTGTGTGTGCCTCCCTGGCGTCTGATGTACGACACTGCTGTCTGATTGTCTGATTGTATCCATACTGACTTTTTCTGGAGATGTGGAGCAAAAGCTTGAAGGGCTAAACCAATAGCTCGAAGTTCTAACAGGTTTGATGAGTCTCGAGACTGGTGATTGGACCATCTGCCTTGAGCTGACAGATTGTTGAAATGAGCTCCCCAACCTGTTTTGCTGGCATCCGTTGTCACTATCAACCAGGTTGGTTCCAAGAGAGAGTGGCAGTTCAGAAGATTCTTTGAGGACATCCACCATTGTGGATCGTTCTTGACTTTCTCGGGAATCCATAGTAACTGAGTATATGACCTCTTGTTCCATTGCTGGAGGAAGTTTAACTGAAATTGACGACTGTGCCAGTGACTCCACTTCACCATGGGAATTGCTGATGTCATGAAGCCTATCAGTCTTAAACAAGTCCTGGCCGAGACGTAAGTCTGACCTAGTATTGCTGCAACAAAAGTTTTTATCTTGTGAACTTTCTCCTGAGTCAGGGATACTGTATTCAGTACTGTGTTGAATTGTGCTCCTAAGTAGATCATAGACCTGACCGGAACTAAAAGACTCTTGCTCCAGTTGATGATCCATCCCATGTCTTGAAGAAGCTTTAGGGCTTGATCTCTGTGACGAAGTAGAACGATTTCTGATTGTGCCAGTATCAAAATATCGTCCAGATAATGATAAATCTTCATATTGGCCTTTCTCAGGATTACAATAGTCTCTTGAAGCACCTTCGTGAAGGTACGGGGAGATGTGGAAAGACCGAAAGGTAGGGCTGTGAATTGGAAATGAATGTCCGCGAAATGAAACCTGAGAAACTTTCGAAATCGTCTGTGTATTGGGATATGGAGATAAGCGTCCTTGAGGTCTATGTAAATCATAAAGTCGTTTAGTTGGATGGATGATATTATGGAATGTAAGGACTCCATTTTGAATTTTTCTAGTAGAATATGATGGTTCAGTCTTTTCAAATCTATGACTGGTCTCCAGTCCCCTGTCTTCTTTTTCACCAGAAAAATGGGAGAATAGACTCCCTGATATTGCTGTTTCAAAGGGACTGCTTCCACGGCCCTCTGTTCCACTAAAGTTTTCACATATTGGAAAAGAAATATTCTTTTTTGTTCTGACTTTGGCTTCTTCGTTGGAATGAAGATTCTGTGAAGCAACTGCGTCTTATATTTCGACAAATGACCTTTTGTTATAGTTTTCAAAGTCCATTTGTCTTGAACGTTGTCCACCCATATCGGACGAAAAAGAGCTAACCTCGCCCCCACCGGACCGACATGAGTGGACAATGCCTCAAAAGGACCTCTGTTGTGACTGAGAAGCAGTGGAAGCTGCTTTGATTGACTTTGCTAAAGTAGACTGTGAGCTCTTCCAATTCTTTCGGTACTGGCGTCCTGGCCGATAGGCTCTAGCATCCCTGAAATTGTTTGATTGCTACGTCCTCTGAGTGAAGTTTTGTTTTCTGACCTTTCTATCTTGTGGCAACATCCCTGACTTTCCTCCTGTTTTTTTGCGAATAGCTGCATCCATCTTCTCCCCGAACAATATTTTACCATCATAAGGTATTTTCACCCAATTTTGTTTGGAAGAAATATCTGCTGACCAGTGCTTCAGCCAGAGGGATCTTCTCGCTGTAACAGCAGTAAGAATTGACCTAGACGCTAATCTAACCGTGTCAATGGCTGCTTCACTCATAAAGTCCGCAGTAATTCGTAGATCCTCTAGGGCCGTAATAATCTGATCAGGATCCACCTTAGCTCTTATAGCATCTTCAATATTAGCAGTCCAGTTCTTAACAGCTCTTGCAATGGATGTCAGTGCTATAGCAGGCTTTGCTGAACCACCGGCAAGAAGATACAGCTTCTTTAAATCTGAGTCAATTCTTTTGTCAAGGGGATCTTTAAATGCCACCGGATCATCCATGGGTAAAGTTACATAGTTACATAGTTACATAGTTACATAGTTATTTTGGTTGAAAAAAGACATACGTCCATCGAGTTCAACCAGTATAAAGTACAACACCAGCCTGCTCCCTCACATATCCCTGTTGATCCAGAGGAAGGCGAAAAAACCTTTACAAGGCATGGTCCAATTAGCCCCTAAAGGGAAAAATTCCTTCCCGACTCCAGATGGCAATCAGATAAAATCCCTGGATCAACATCATTAGGCATTACCTAGTAATTGTAGCCATGGATGTCTTTCAACGCAAGGAAAGCATCTAAGCCCCCTTTAAATGCAGGTATAGAGTTTGCCATAACGACTTCCTGTGGCAATGCATTCCACATCTTAATCACTCTTACTGTAAAGAACCCTTTCCTAAATAAATGGCTAAAACGTTTTTCCTCCATGCGCAGATCATGTCCTCTAGTCCTTTGAGAAGGCCTAGGGACAAAAAGCTCATCCGCCAAGGTATTATATTGCCCTCTGATGTATTTATACATGTTAATTAGATCCCCTCTAAGGCGTCTTTTCTCTAGACTAAATAAACCCAGTTTATCTAACCTTTCTCGATAAGTGAGACCTTCCATCCCACGCATCAATTTTGTTGCTCGTCTCTGCACCTGCTCTAAAACTGCAATATCTTTTTTGTAATGTGGTGCCCAGAACTGAATTCCATATTCCAGATGTGGCCTTACTAGAGAGTTAAACAGGGGCAATATTATGCTAGCATCTCGAGTTTTTATTTCCCTTTTAATGCATCCCAAAATTTTGTTAGCTTTAGCTGCAGCTGCTTGGCATTGAGTACGATTATTTAACTTGTTGTCAATGAGTACTCCTAAGTCCTTCTCCAAGTTTGATGTCCCCAACTGTATCCCATTTATTTTGTATGGTGCTAGACCATTAGTACGTCCAAAATGCATGACCTTACATTTGTCAACATTGAATTTCATCTGCCATGTATGTGCCCATATAGCCATCCTATCCAGATCCTGTTGCAATATGACACTATCTTCCTGAGAGTTAATGATTCTGCACAATTTTGTATCATCTGCAAAAATAGCAACATTGCTCACTACTGCATCTACTAGGTCATTAATAAATAAATTGAAGAGCACTGGACCCAGAACAGACCCCTGTGGGACCCCACTGCTAACAGTCTCCCATTTTGAGTATGATCCATTGACCACAACTCTTTGTTTTCTGTCCATTAGCCAGTTCCCTATCCATGAACACAGACTCTTCCCCAGTCCTTGCATCCTCAACTTTTGCACCAGACTTTTGTGGGGAACAGTGTCGAAGGCCTTTGCAAAGTCCAAGTATATCACATCTACAGCATTCCCAATATCCATATTAGCATGCACTACCTCATAAAAGCTGAGCATGTTAGTCAAACAGGACCTGTCTTTAGTAAACCCATGTTGATGCTGAGAAATAAGATTATTTTCTACTATGAAGTCATGTATAGTATCTCTTAGTAACCCCTCAAATAGTTTGCATACAACTGATGTTAAACTTACAGGTCTATAATTTCCTGGATCAGATTTTTTGCCCTTCTTAAATAATGGGAAAACGTGGGCTGTACGCCAATCCACTGGGACTCTGCCAGTTGCAAGAGAGTCACAAAAGATAAGATAAAGGGGTTTATCTATAACTGAACTTAATTCCCTTAGGACCCGAGGATGCATGCCATCCGGGCCAGGTGCCTTGTCTATTTTTAATTTATTTAGTCTTGCCTTCACTTCTTCCTGCGTTAAGTATTTAATATTACAGTTAGAAGATTGAGACTCTTCCGCCTCTGTAGTTTGCAACAGTGCTGTTTCTTTTGTGAAGACAGAAGCAAAGAAAGCATTTAATAACTCTGCCTTACCTTGGTCATCCACCATTGAGTTCCCATCCTCATCCTTTAGAAGTCCTATACAGTCAACCTTTCTTTTTTTAGAGTTAATGTACTTGTAAAACTTTTTTGGGTTAGATTTGATATCCTTAGCGATTTGTTTTTCAGCTTCAATCTTTGCCTGCCTAATTTCTTTTTTTACAATTTTTATTGCACTCCTTATAATTGCTTAGTGCAGCCTCTGTCCCCTCCTGTTTTAAGACCTTTTAAGACGTGCTTTATTAAATCCGACAGTAAGGAATCCACAAGAGGAGCATTGTCTAAAGATTTTGTGTCCTCCTCCGGAAGAGGGTACATTTTGGATAACTTGTTATTAAGACTTTGTTTCTTATGTCTTTTCCCACTCTTCAAACATTAAACTTTTAATTTCAGGCATCATGGGAAAAGCCGGACCCACTTTTTGCAAATGCGGATAATATTTGCCCACTGTAACTGCTGTATCGTCAGATTCCTCCCATGAGATTGCTTCTTTGACCGATGCTATATAAGCTGGGATCATGCAAAAATCAAAGTTTACAGTTGGATCTATATCTTCTTCATCCAGAGCCTCTGCTTGGTTAGCTGAGGAATCGGTTTCTTTTGAGGGAATGAAAGTAGCAAACTCTTCTCTAACTACTTTGCGAATTAGTTCCAATGCCTCTGAAGACTCCTCTTCCTTGCGCCCACCGCATTTAAGAAGCAAGTGTTGCATAACTTTTTTCCCGGCAAGGCAGGTAGATTGCATCCCCAGCAGGCTGGATCTCTCTACCGTGGAGGCGACCTGCTTCTAGAGCGTGAACGATAGTAATATTGGTAACTCCTGTAATAATTATCTCTTGAAGGTGACCTTCTCCTTACAGCATAATCTTTATAAACAGTTTCCTTTTTGCGATCTGACGTTTCATCCTTTTTCTTGGATTTGTGCTTCTTAGACTTTTCCTTAGAACGGGCTCTGTCAGGGCTAGAAACAGAAAAACCCCGTAAATATAGGCCAAAAATGGACCCTCCTTTTTTTTTTTTTTTTTTTTTTTTATTTATTACCTCTGGGTTCTTGCCTGTTCATTTTGAGGTACTTCCATTACAATGAAGAGAGAACTGAAATGGAGAGAGAGAAAACAAATAGGCCTCTGTTATGCTCCACTGTAAAGAGATATACCCCTGCTATACTACTGTATAAGTAAACAATCTAACTGCCTGAGATAAAAAGTTCTGCAAGACCACCATTCCTCTTTGGTAAGAACATACCTGTGAAAAGTGGCTATTGGGACTAGAGGACAACCTCTCCTATGGACACGTCCGAGCGGAACGCCAGCCACCCGAACTGAGGCTTCCTCTTCCTTAAATAGTGAGGCAGCGCCTCCCCCTGGCAACGTCACGGCGCACCGCCGTGCCCACAACAAATATGGCGCCCGCCGTATGGAAAGGGCAAGCCGCGTCACTTCCCCCTTGCCGACCGGAAGGTCGCATAAAACAACTGCAGAGGCGCGCGCGCACGCCTATACATACCCGGAAGACGCTGAAGCAGGCACCGACCTCACGTCAAACTCTCATCAAAGACGAAATAACGGAGAAAAGTAAGTCCTACTTCTTTACCCTCAGGAACGCCAAAGACCTTATTTAAAGATCTGAGAAGGCAATCCCACCGGAAAACATGCAAGCCAGTACACTGATCACCGCCATTTAGACTGTATACACAGTGTCTTCCACCGGGAAAGGGATAAACCCGATGGGGTAAAAAACAAAAATAAGAACCCAGGACAGCTATATAGAAAAACCTATCCTGAGGGAGGACAGGAAAAAAAAAGATTAAAGGGGGACACACGCTGAAACAGCTATATAGTTAATCTGTCCTATGGGGTAAAGGGGGCGGGGCTTACCCAATTAGTATGCTGCCATGATGGCACCTGGAAACAGAGTATACAAACATTTTTGCCAGCAGTAAAGATTTTGCTACATGTGGTAAATGTCAGAATGTAAATCAGGGTGAGGAAAGATTTTACAATGAGCAAACACCAACCAAATAATTGACAAATTAATATTGTAAAAAATAAGCACATTTATTCATTACGTTATTTTCAGTACCGTTCCTCTTTAACCCGTTCCCGACTGCCTAACGCCAAAAGGCATCAAGAGCAGTGGGCGGAGATTAGTGGGGATCGCGGATCCCTGCCATAGTTACATAAACAATCTGCTAGTGCAGCGTTGTACGGGGGACAGCTCTGTCACTGAGCTGTCCCCAGGGGAGGGGCACAAAGTGATCCCTCTCGTAGGCTGATGCCTATGAGAGGGATCATGCTGATTGGATCTTGTGGGGGAGGAAGAGGGGGAAGGGGGGGTAAGATCAAAATATTAAAAAAAACACATTTTATTTAAAAAAAAAAAGTATAGATTACTAAAAGAAAAATGTTGCAGCAGCAATCAGATGCCACCAACAGAAAGCTCTGTTGGTGGCAAGAAACGGAGGGGAGATTCATTTGTGTGCTAAGTTGTATGGCTCTGCAGGGAACTGTTAAAGCTGCAGAGCACTGAATTGTAAAAATAGCCTGGTCAGTCACTAGGGGGTGTAAGCCTGTGGTCCTGAACTGGTTAAAGTGTACTTGAGGCAGATATTACAAATGGACACAAAGGCATTTTCCTTGCTTAGTGACATGCCTCTGTGTCCTCTCTTTCTGTTCCTTCTTCCCTCTGCTGTGACCACCTAAAATTGCAGACAAGCAGCTTGTCTGTATCCTAATAGGGGAAGGGGCGTCCCTGGCAGGAAAGGCACTCTTGCAGAACGCCCACTCCGGTGCTAGGAACATCCCTTCCCTGCCTTACTCCACCCCTTTCCTGTCTGTCTCCGACCCTTCACAGAATTTTGTAGTGTTTGTACTTTGTAGTATTTGTACTTGTTTCAGTGGTTGTTCTGATTGAACAGTGTATTAAAATGCTTGTGTATCTATGCTCCCCATTAGTGTATGTTATCGTCTTTTGTACAGTGCTACGGTAACTTGGCACTATATAAATAAAAAATAATAACAAGAATAAAATGATGTTGCATGGTTGTAAGTTTTTTTGCTGCTTGAAAAAAAACTGCATTAGATATAAACATGTCCATTGACACTAATTGTAATTTTCTCATTTGAATTTGCATGTGGGAAAATGCATGTACATTTTAAGTGTGAAACCTGCCTTCGTCTGTCTATCTTAAATGTGGAGACATCCAGCTGGTATATTGGACATCAACAGCTTTTGCAGTGCCAAGAAAGGAAAAATACTGATGCACAACTACAGTACTTATAGATGTTGTTAGCTTCTTTGTTGCAGTCTGTGTACCAATAATTAATTTTTTAGTTAGTACAGTATGTATTAAAGTATTTTTGGAACTATAAGCTTAAAGAGGAACTGTAACCAATAATTTAATGTCATCCCAATCAGTAGTTGATACCCCCTTTCCCATGAGAATTCTTTACCTTTTCTCGAATAGATCATCAGAGGGAACTGTATAGCTAATATTGTGGGGAAACACCTCCCACAGTGTGATGTTAGGACCTAGGTCCCGACAGTTTCCTGTCTGTGAACCCTGTTGCATTGTGGGAAATAACAGCTGTTTCCAAATGCTAAGCAACCAATATCTCCCTCTGTGCATATGTATATCTATAAAACGATAACCATTGAGGGCTGGTGCACACCAGATCGGTTCTGGAGCGTTTTTTTTTTAAATGCTTGCAGGGGGAAAATCACTTGGCTAATGAAAGTGAATGGGCTGGTGCACAGTGCACACCAGAGCGAGTTTTTTTTTTCCACAAACGCAAACTCCTGTCCTGCATCATTTTTTTGATTTCTGAAGCGTTTCTGCCTCAATGTTAAAGTATAGGAAAGTGGAAAACTGCTCTGAAAAACGTTACATCAGAGCAGTTTTCCAGGCATTTTTGTTACAGTAGCTGTTCAGTAACAACTTTACTGTAACAATATTTGTAATCTACACAAGAACGCTCCAAAAAAACGCTAGGCATGTTTAGAAAACCTCTCTAAACATGCCTAGAAGCGCTCTGAAATCTGATTTAAAAACCTCTAGCGTTTTGAGGATCTGCTAGAGGTTTTTGGTGTGCACTGGGCCTTATGGCCCATACTCACAGGCTACAATTGTCGCCGCAACCACGTGGCGCACACGTGTTGCGGCGACAGGTCGCCCGTGAGTATGGCGCGCGCACCCTGAACCGTCGCTCATCGCTGCTGTCGCCAGGCGTTTGGCGCGGTCAATCGCCTGGCGACAGTTGCCGCCGCAACTTCGCCGCAACTGTCGCTAGTCCGCGTGTGTATGCGGACTAGCGACAGCAACCTCTATTCAGAACATGTCGCTTCCGGCGGGGGAGGAATGTCGGCGACAGTTTCCGTCGCACCGCTGATCCCTCTTCCGCGTGTTTAGGGACCTGGCGACGAGCTGTCGCCGGCCTGTCGCGCACACGCTCACGTGTGCTAGCGACAGGCCACAAATGTAGCCTGTGAGTATGGGCCATTAGTCTGTCACAATATTAGTGGATATGGTTATAAATAATGGCAGTTGGTGCTGTCTAGTTTTTTTTCTTGTCTACCAGTAGTAAAGATGATGACATGCAGGCTCATTATGGATCAAAGAATATTAACAAATTGCAGGGTGAATATCAATCATTTCTTGATCTCTCTTCTATGTTTTAACTTCTCACTTTGCAATGTATTGATTTATTAATTTTTTCAATAAAGTTCCTCTTTAATGTTAGTCACGTTAGAAACCTGAACTACAAATAAGAAAATCTGAAGGCGTCAAAGTTAAAGCCCAGAAATATATATCATTTGGGAGAAACGTAGCAAATAGCTACTATTTAAACTAACAAGTGGGGGAGGAACAAACTGCAAGTCCTAATGTTTAACTTGGTATTATTGTATGTCCCAAGGGGCATATTTTCTCACACCAATTCATATTCATTAATTAGTCTGAGGTTCTTTTTTTATTCACTTTTCAAAGCCACTTAAACCCACACACCAATTTAACATATTTATGACCCAAGGTTGCATTCTTTTCTCTGAGACTGTACCTCAATAGTCCCTTGAGCCTAAGGACAGAGCACAGAGTGCCTTCACTATTAAAAAGGAACAATGAGAGGCAAATCAATGAGCAAAGACTCAATTCTCTGCACAAAACAACCGGGTGAAATTTGGCCCATGGTCTCTGGTGTCACGTTAATAAAGCAGAGCCTCCGTCAAACTATTAACTCTTAATGACATGCTGTCCTTGGTTATTTGTTTATAAGTTCTAACGTGTTATTACTGCTCCGGCTTAACATACCCATGGGAGTAGCTTTCATGGCCGCATCATGTTACAGAGAAAAAAGTGCAAGTTATGCTAAATCTGTAATTGATGTTTTATGGGCACTATAAAATCTTTCCGAACAAATAAATGGCCTGTGTGCTAACCTACAGCAGGATACAAGTCAATGCAAAGTTGGGAAGTGGGCATGTTAATGCTATCATATGCTATTACTTCATGCGGTTAATACATATTTTAATGTTAACCTTGAATATTTTACACAAAGAGACAATAAAATTGTATGCGTGTTTTTGTTTCTCTTAAAAAAAAAAGGCCTTATTTAGTTTTGAATATATTGTAATTGTTCTATATTAACATGGTTGATGAGCTTGAGAAAGCTATAACCCATTAGGTTCAATTTGTATTATTATTGTATTATTACTATAGAAATACTAAACATACATAAACAAGGCCGGTTCTAGACTTTTTGCTGCCTGAGGCAAACTTGTGAGGATGGGTTCCCCTCCCTCCCCCCCCCCCGATTTGGAATGACTGCCCAGCACCCAACAATTTGCACCGCATGTAATAGTTGCGGTGCAACCCCCCCCCCCCCCTCCCCCCCAAAAAAACCACCCTCAGAGTAGGTAGGTAGCCAGGTATACAGTGGCTTGCAAAAATATTCGGCCCCCTTGACATTTTCCACAATTTGTCACATTACTGTCACACAAATGAATCAATTTTATTGGAATTCCATGTGAAAAACCAATACAAAGTGGTGTACACGTGAGAAGAAGTGGAACGAAAATCATACATGATCCCAAACATTTTTTTTAAATAAATAACTGCAAAGTGGGGTGTGCGTAATTATTCATCCCCTTTTGGTCTGAGTGCAGTCAGTTGCCTATAGACATTGCCTGATGAGTGCTAATGACTAAATAGAGTGCACCTGTGTGTAATCTACTGTCAGTACAAATACAGCTGCTCTGTGATGGCCTCAGAGGTTGTCTAAGAGAATTTTGGGAGCAACAACACCATGAAGTCCAAAGAACACACTAGACAGGTCAGGGATAAAGTTATTGAGAAATTTAAAGCAGGCTTAGGCTACAAAACGATTTCCAAAGCCTTGAACATCCCACGGAGCACTATTCAAGCGATCATTCAAAAATGGAAGGAGTATGGCACAACTGTAAACCTACCAAGACAAGGCCGTCCACCTAAACTCACAGGCCGATTAAGGAGAGCGCTGATCAGAAATGCAGTCTAGAGGTCCATGGTGACTCTGGACGAGCTGCAGAGATCTACAGCTCAGGTGGGGGAATCTGTCCATAGGACAACTATTAGTCGTGCACTGCACAAAGTCGGCCTTTATGGAAGAGTGGCAAGAAGAAAGCCATTGTTAACAGAAAAGCATAAGAAGTCCCGTTTGCAGTTTGCTCCAAGCTATTTGGGGGACACAGCAAATGTGGAAAAAGGTGCTCTGGACAGATGAGACCAAAATGGAACTTTTTGGCCAAAATGCAAAACCCTATGTGTGTGGCGGAAAACTAACACTGCACATCACCCTGAACACACCATCCCCACTGTCAAATATTGTGGTGGCAGCATCATGCTCTGGGGGTGCATCTTTTCAGCAGGGACAGGGAAGCTGGTCAGAGTTGATGGGAAGATGGATGGAGCAAAAGACTTGAGACTGGGGCGGAGGTTCACCTTCCAGCAGGGCAACGACCCTAAACATAAAGCCAGGGCAACAATGGAATGGTTTAAAACAAAACATATCCATGTGTTAGAATGGCCCTGTCAAAGTCCAGATCTAAATCCAATCGAGAATCTGTGTCAAGATCTGAAAACTGCTGTTCACAAACGCTGTCCATCTAATCTGACTGAGCTGGAGCTGTTTTGCAAAGAAGAATGGGCAAGGATTTCAGTCTCTAGATGTGCAAAGCTGGTAGAGACATACCCTAAAAGACTGGCAGCTGTAATTGCAACAAAAGGTGGTTTCACACAGTATTCACTCAGGGGGCTGAATAATTATGCACACCCCACTTTGCAATTAGTTATTTTTTAAAAATGTTTGGAATCATGCATGATTTTCTTCCTCTTCTCACGTGTACTCCACTTTGTATTGGTCTGTCACGTGGAATTCCAATAAAATTGTTCCATGTTTGTGGCAGTAATGTGACAAAATGTGGAAAACTTCAAGGGGGTCGAATACTTTTGCAAGCCACTGTAGGTGCCCCCTAAATAGGAAGCCACATATAGACGCCCCCAGTATAGGTTAGCCAGGTGGGTGCCCCAGTATAGGTTAGCCAAGTAGGTTCCCCCAGTATAAAGTAGCCAGGTAGGTTCCCCCAGTATAGGTTAGGCAGGTATGTTCTCCCCCTATAAGGTAACCAGGTAGGTTCCCCCAGTATAGGATAGGCAGGTATGTTCCCCCAGTATAAGCTATCCAGGTAGGTTCTCCCAGTATAGATTAGTAAGGTGCATTTCCCCAGTATAGATTAGGCAGGTAGGTTGCCCCAGTATAAGGTAGCCTTGTAGGTTCCCTAACCGGCCACAGTGAAGAGAGGACAGCGGCTCATAGCAGCGCCGCATATGCCAAAGGAAGTAATTACCTCAGGTATATGCACTGCTATGGTAACCAATCTCCTTCCTTCCTGCAGCGCTGCAGGTCATGGTGACCCACTATCACTTTTTTTCTCCATGTTTCCCTTTGTAAAATCACATTAGTCAATGCAACATTTAATACGTAAAATAATAGTACAGATTATAATAAAATTCATTTTAAGTGTACCTGTAGTGAAAAAAACTTATCTCGGGAGGTGGACTACTCTGGGTCCTTAAGAGGCTTCCCTTGTCCTCTTCTGCAGCCCCATTCCAGTGGTGGGACCCCCGAAAGTCTGCTTGTTGGCAGCTTACGCAGGTGCTCTAGCACCATCCCACTCCACTTTCTTCAGAAAAAGCTGGGCCTGATTGGGTCCATGCCACTTTGCAGCACTTGTGCAGTAGCCTGGACCTGATCGGACAAGTATCCAAATGTTTCCTTTTAAAAAGTCACAGTTTAACTTTAATATTCACTTAAAGGGGCACTATGGCGAAAAATTTTAAAATTTAAAATATGTGCAAACATAGACAAATAGGAAGTACGTTTTTTTCTAGAGAAAAATGAGCCATAAATTACTTTTCTCCTATGTTGCTGTCACTTACAGTAGGTAGTAGAAATTTGACATAGGCGACAGGTTTTGGACTAGTCCATCTCTGCATAGGGGATTCTCAGCAAAGATATTCCCTAAAAAGGATTTAGACAATGCTGCTGGCCAGCTTCCCTGCTCGCTACACAGTTTTTGGGCAGTTGGACAGAGCAACTGCCATTCACTAAGTGCTTTTGAAAATAAATAAATCCCCCATGAAGAGATGGACTAGTCCAAAACCTGTCACTACTGTCAAATTTCTACTACCTGTAAGTGACAGCAACATAGGATAAAAGTAATTTATGGCTCATTTTACTCTGGAAAAAAACCGTACTTCTTAGTTTTTTATGTTTGCACATATTTTAAATGTTACAATTTTTCGCCATAGTGCCCCTTTAACAGGTTTGGTAATCAAAGCAATTTTCCATCTCCAAATTTTCTCTCTCCATTATCCTTCCCACACTGGCCAATAATGCGATATCATTGAGCTAAATTACTAAAAACACTTCTTCTGAGATAGAGGTATGCTGGCCTGCTGGACAACACTGCCAGCTTGCAGCACTAGAGTTCTAGGTTCAAATGCCAGCCATTACACTGTTTACATAGAGTTTGTCACTCAGGGCATTTCATCTATACAGCCTCTTGGCTTCACCAGAGCACTCCACAGGAGTTTCTGGACTAGTAATCCTAGTGGCTACCACATTCTTTACTGCCAAGGACTCTTACATTGCAGCCTTCAGACTCACCCCATGGCATCCAGATAGAACAGAGATGTACATAGTGGATCAGGGTGGTATATGCTCAGGGGACTCAGATAACAGGCTGCAATCCACATTCGTGAAGAACAAACTTATGCAGAATACAGGCTGGAGGTCATGGTAGGTTTGGACTTTAAAGTCTGAAAACCACTGCGCCTACGTTGCCATGTCCTCGATCCCACTGATGTCACCAGGAGCGCACAGCGTAGGCCCAGTATGGTCTGTGTCTGCGCAGTACACTCCTGGTGACATCAGCGGGAGTGAGGACACGGCAACGCAGGCGCAGTGGTTTTCTGACTTTAAAGTCAGAAATTCCAGAAGTGAACTGGAGGCGGGGCCGGAGCATCGGTGAGTGGCTGCGCCAACACAGGATGTCTGCGGGGGACCATTAGAAGCCCCGGGTAAGTTCAACTCATTTTCCCCCGACCCCCCTACAGTATCCCTTTAAGAGCTAAACCAGGACAAATATGTTTCCCGGTAGGTGCTTTGTTTATAGAACTGGTACGTTGAAATAATGTTGTTTTCAGTTTTGTTCATCAAAAAATATGCAGCAGTAGCCCAGCTTTATGTGAGGAATGCCATTAACATTCCCTGTCTGAAGTATCCTCACCGACATTCTACAACACTCAAGCAGGAAATTGAAATCTAAGAAAGTAAATGATATTTAGCTTTGGAATTCAGTAGCATTATGAGCATAGACGTTATAGGGGTATTTCCTTTAATGAAAATATGGTAATGCTGAAAAACACCAAAGTATAGTAAAACAATGTACTGTAGTTTTAAATGCATTCTTTCATGATAACGTAAAAAAAATAGTATCACTCTCAACAATCAAGTTAAAGCTCTGTCCACTATATTTCCCATGTACTGGTGTGGTTTCAAAAGCATCTTGAAGCGAACTAAAACCAAACATTTTTTTAATTCAAAATATTTAGTTGCACCACTCTGACACATACAAGATAAATAAACACTCCTTCAGCGTACGTTAAAAAGGGGCGCTGGGAAAAAAGGACGCGGGGTTTTAAACGATAAGCATGGATAACGTTTAAAAATGTATTGTACTGTATTTCGTTTAAAATTAATGTTTTATAAAGTTATAAATCATTAAATAATGTGCATTAAATCGGCAATTGTAAAAACGTTAATCTTTCGTTTAAATAGTGAAACGTATAATAACGTTTTAAAAAAAATTACTAAGTAACCCTCCCTGTACCTACCCCTAACCCCTAGACCCCCCTGTTGATGCCTAAACCTAAGACCCCCCCTGTTGGTGCCTAAGTAACCCTCCCTGTACCTACCCCTAACCCCTAGACCCCCCTGTTAGTGCCTAAACCTAAGACCCCCCTGTTGGTGCCTAAACCTAAGACCCCCCTGTTGGTGCCTAAACCTAAGACCCCCTGTTGGTGCCTAAACCTAAGACCCCCCTGTTGGTGCCTAAACCTAAGACCCCCTGTTGGTGCCTAAACCTAAGACCCCCCTGTTGGTGCCTAAACCTAAGACCCCCCTGTTGGTGCCTAAACCTAAGACCCCCCTGTTGGTGCCTAAACCTAAGACCCCCCTGTTGGTGCCTAAACCTAAGACCCCCCTGTTGTTTTTTTCGTTTAAAAATAATGTAAAAAAAAATTTGTACTGTTTTTCGTTTAAAACTAATGTTTGAAAAAAAATATTGTACAGTTTTTCGTTTAAAAATAATATTTAAAAATGTATAAATCATTAAATAATGTGTAATCATGAGAAGCAGTAATAAAACATTAAGTCTCCGGGCGCCGCTTTTAAAATGTTATTTTTCTCCGGCGCCCTTTTTTCCTATCGGGCGCCCATTAAACGATATTTATTATGGGAGTGAATGGCGGCGCCCGATTTGTCCACTAGCCTCCTGCGCCCTTTTTTACTGTTACCACTCCTTCAGGCCTATGAGCATTTCAGTGCATGCTTTTCAGGGGTGCCTCTAGTCATTTTGTCACTCCAGGCGAGAAAACCTGTGGTGCCCCCCCCCCCACCAAAGCCCCTCCCCCCAGGAAAACAATCATAATGCAGCATCGTTTCACCAGAAAATAATCATAATGCGGCAGTGTTTCGTCAGAAAATAATAGTAATTATCGTAATTCAGAATCGTAATTCACCAGAAAATAATCATAATGCGGCAGTGTTTCATCAGAAAATAATAGTAATTATCGTAATTCAGAATCGTAATTCACCAGAAAACAATCATAATGTGGCAATGTTTCACCAGAAAATACACTTATTGCAGCAGCAGTTCACCGGAAAATATTCGTAAGGTGGCAGCGTTTCACCAGAAAATACACTTATTGCAGCAGCATGTCACCAGAAATTAATCATAGGGCAGCAGCGTTTCACCAGAAAATAATCGTAATGGGGCAGCGTTGTCAGAAAATAATCGTAATGTGGAAGCGTTTCACCAGAAAATACACATAATCCGAGCAGAGGGAAAGAGTAGAGAGGGAGAGGCAGCATAAGATGTAAGAGGGGGGTAGAGGAACAGAGAGGGGGAGGGATAGACAGCATAAGATGGAAGAGGGTGCAGAGAAACAGAGGGGAGAGGGAGAGACAGCATAAGATGGAAGAGAGTGCAGAGGAACAGAGAGGGGTAGAGACAGCATAAGATAGAAGAGGGGGCAGAGGAACAGAGAGGGGAGAGGGAGAGACAGCACAGCACTAAAGCACAGGTTTACAGCTTTACCAGCCTACAGACTAACCAGCTTTCAAGGAAAACTCTAGTATCAAAAGAGTAGGGCACATTCTAGCAGTTATAACAGTACTGAGAGTCTGCACACAGGACAAGAAGTGTTCTTAGCAGCCTGCCTGCATACCTTCTCTTCTGCCTGTGCATGCAGCTTATCATCTCTGGAGTAGTGATGGGTCATTCGCAAACGAGCCGGCTCTTTGCTGCGAACGACAAGAGCCGGTTCTCAATTTTGAAAGAGCCGATGCCTCAGCCGCCCCACAGAGGTCTGCTTTGCTCTGCAATAAAGGGCGCTGAGGCATGTTGGGAGATGTAGTCCTCCTCTTGCAGCTTGTAGGAGTGTATGGGGCGGAGCAGAGCAGTAGCAGGAGGGATTGCCCCAGTCAGAGAAGCAGTCTGGAATTGTCATGGAGACGGGGGCGGGGCTTTTACTCCGATTCTGAGTGGTGTTTAGTGATATTTAATGAAGAGCCGATTCAGAGCCGTAAGAGCCGGCTCTTTAATGGGAGCCGATTCAGAAGAGTCGATCCTCTGAAAAGAGCCGGAATTCCCATCACTACTCTGGAGCAGAAACTTCCCTTCTCCCGGGCTGTGTTGCTGTCTTGTGCGGGGGCGGGGCTCCAACACGGACACATCACATTCTTTTCTCTGTGACTGCATCTGTCCCCTGGCTGTCTCGCTCCAGTGTCTGTGTGCAGCCAGTGACACAGGTGGGGGGTCAGACTGTCGGGGGCATAAGCTGGCTGGCCGCTGGCTCCTGGTTTGACTGGCGTGGGGCGGAGTTAAAGACTGGGCCACACGGGATAAACACTTTACCTGTGTGGCTACTGAGAAGAAGGGGCACGGCTTTAACCACTTGAGGACCCACCCTTTACCCCCCCTTAAGGACCAGCGCTGTTTTAGCTGATCTGTGCTGGGTGGGCTGTGCAGCCCCCAGCACAGATCAGGGTGCAGGCAGAGCAACCAGATCGCCCCCCTTTTTTCCCCATTAGGGGGATGATGTGCTGGGGGGTCTGATCGCTCCTGCCTGCTGGGTGTTGCGGGGGGGGCACCTCAAAGCCCCCCTCCGCGGCGAGATTCCTCCCCTCCCTCTCCTACCTGTCCACCCCCGGTGATCCGCGCTGCACAGGACGCTATCCGTCCTGTGCAGCCAGTGACAGGCTGTCCCCTGTCACATGGCGGCGATCCCCGGCCTCTGATTGGCCGGGGATCGCCGATCTGCCTTACGGCGCTGCTGCGCAGCAGCGCCGTACAATGTAAACAAAGCGGATTATTTCCGCTTGTGTTTACATTTAGCCTGCGAGCCGCGATCGGCGGCCCGCAGGCTATTCACGGAGCCCCCCGCCGTGAATTGACAGGAAGCAGCCGCTCGCGCTAGCGGCTGCTTCCTGATTAATCAGCCTGCAGCTGGCGACGCAGTACTGCGTCGCTGGTCCTGCAGCTGCCACTTTGCCGACGCACGGTATAAGCGTGCGGTCGGCAAGTGGTTAAAGAAGGAGCCTGGCAGAGAAGAGCAGTATTGATTGCTCTATTGGCTGGGGAGAAGTGGAGGTGGAGGCACTGCTGAGCACATGGTAGCGTGCCGAGCACCGGGGACTGAGTCGGGAGGTAATATAATATTAAAAAAAAAAAAACATGGTCACAGTAGCAGCGGTGGGGGAATGCGCCTCACCACCTCATGGCGCCTCACCACCTCATGGCGCCCCAGGCAACCGCCGATACTTGCCTGGTGGGTGAGACGCGCCTGCTTTTCACCCTTCTCTTTTCATAACTAGGGTTATAAAGGTGGCAGCCATTACTTCTGAGCTTAGTAGGAGGTTTTAGATCATGGGTGTGTTTGTCATCAGCTACCCTCCCTCACAGGGGCGTCATCTATGTGAAATCTCACACAAGCTGAGATCACCTCCCCTGTGACATCATCAGTAGCAGCCTGTGTTTTGTTTTTGTTTTTATCTCCTCCACCAGTCTGCCAGATTCTGTCCCGGCAATATGAAAGGAAGTGTGGGGTTCCTCCAATAAATGCAAAATATTTTATATTTGCATTCATGCAGCTAAAAAAGACTGCTATTTATTATTATAAGTTAGAAAATAGATTATTTCTGAAAACTTATATTTTTAATTTGGGTCCACTTTAACATAAAAAAGTCTCTACCGAGGAGAGGAATATGAAAAGAATGCTCTTCTCTATAGTCTACCTTTATTAAGTTAGCGACCATGCTCTGTATACTGAAAGGGGAGAGTTTCATAGCACACTTTCAAGTTAACACCCATTGATGCCCGATGCTCTTCTTCTTCACCCTATGGGGTATCTTCTTCCCTGTAGCAACTGTGAGGAGTTTAATAAATGTCTCTACTGCTTCAATTATTAGAAAACATACGTGAGAATTTGCCCTGTCAAGCATCTTCACACACCCTCTCATGGATCCTGGTAAAGGAAGGTATCCAAAACTCATCTTCCAGCCTGGTTGGTGGCTAGGCTGGGATATGAGTTTTGGGGATCTTCGACACAGTTATACCAGAGCCAAAGATGATGAGATCTGCAGAGAAAGGAAGGAAAAGACTAGCATGTGCCTGTCGATGGAGGTATGTGCCTTTGTCCCTACAGCTTACCTTTTTTTTTTTAACAATGCCGGAGTTCCTCTTTAGCGGTGACTAAACAGCTGCACTTGTGCCACACAGCAAGGCACAGTATGCTAACCTTACACAACATACTATACAAACTTCAAGATGGTGGTAAGTTTTGAAACAGATGCAGTAGGTCCTCTGTATTGCATGCTAAGTGACATTTCTGATGAGAGGCTCAATGAACTCAGCGAACTTCAGATGGAAGAGAGAATAGAAATCCCAAATCAACCTGCATGCTATACTATTGGAGTTTTTTTTTAGTACTATCTGCATCACATGTTCAGATAATACTTAGAAATGTGGGTTACAGATCAGGGGAGTCCAAAAATTCTAGCATTTTCCTGAATTGGAACATTTTGGATCTTCATACTACATAGAAGATTTGTATAGCTAGTGAGTCAATGCACAGGTGTAGGTACAAGTGAGGGCTATTGCAATCGCTAGCGCTTAGCGTTTTGCGATAGCGATTTTGTGAAGCGATTTTCAGAGCGTTTTTTGAATTCGCATTTTTGCGCATTCATGCAAGCTGAATTGCTCCCCAAAAAAGTGCTACATGCAGCATGTTTGCAATTTTAGAAAAATCACAACACTGCTGAGGGAACACCCTCATAGGGTTTCAGTAGCCAAGCTCTTTTCAAAGCTAGTAGAAAGCGACAAAAAACACAGGGACACCAGGAGCCCGATATCGTGTATTACCATAAATCAAGATGGTCAAAGTATAATAATAGGTAATATACTCACAAGTGTGGGTTGCCACAAATAGAGCAACCACCTTTAGTGCATGTGGAGAAGGACCGTCTTCACTCGGCCTTTATTGGTCGCAGCTCCTGGAAAAAAGCGTCCTACAAGAATGTAGAGGCGCAGCCCCTAGCGGAGTAGCTAGGGTCACACGTAGTCGATTACAAAGGAAGGAGGCGCCCAAAGGGTGTATGTGAGTCCTTAATTACTAGATGATATATATGATAATTTGATCGGGTAAGAAGAGAATACTCTTACCTGTAGTAAAAGGTAGAAGACCACTGGGATAAAATTGAAATAATTTATTGGATAAGATAAGCTTAGCACCTTGACAACGCGTTTCGCGACACAGTCGCTTCCTCAGGTCATGTAAAGTGCTATAAAAGAACAAGGGATGGCTATCAGACTAATAAAACATCTCTAAATAAACAATGCGTCTTATATATACACAGCATGAGAAATCCATAAAATTATATATTATTATAACATTGCATATTCAATTAAGTATAATTCCATATGTCCACGTAAAAAACATAAATAGGGAGAGTAATAACAGCAAAAACATTATTGATATACTCATCCCCCCATGGATAAAATATATATATATATATATATATATATATATATATATATATACATATATATATACATATATATACATATATACACATACACATACACATATATACACATATACACACATACATACATACACATACATACACACACACATAAAGAGAATATATATACGTTGATAGGGCCAAGTGGGTAAGGCAAGAAATAAAAAGCAAATAACTGATAATAAATCCAAAAATATTGCATTGGTTCTGAGAATATAACAGATATGTCCGATGATTGTAACAATAGAAACATACCTAGCCTGATACCAACATACCTATGTGTGTGTAACATACCATTGAAATGGCATCAAAGATACATATATTAGTTACTTCAAGGAGAAGTACTGAACAGACCGTACTGTGGTCATGGTACCGTGGAAGGGTAGTGTAAATGGTATGAGTGAGGGATTGGAAAGGGGGGGTAAAAGAGGGGGGGTGTTTTAAGGGGGGGGGTTAGTTGGTGTCTAGGGGGCGGGGGGGGCCTGGGAAAGGGGGGGTAAGGGGGTGGGTTGGTCTAGGGGGCGGGGGGGGGAAAGGGGGGGGAGAAGTGTGGGGGTGGGTAGGTTAAGGGGACAGGGAGGGGGGGGGGGCGGCTTGTGTGAGCATGTGTAAACATAGGGCAGGCAAGGAGATAGTATGTATCGAATTCAGGAACCTATATAATCTATAGTAAAACTCACAGGTTATGCTCAAGGCATATATTCAGGCCTTCTGGTTGTAATGTTCTCAATTTAAAAACCCAGTACATTTCTCTGGCTCTTAGAGTTTCATAACGGTCAGTGGTATCTTCAGAAATTTGTTCAATTGGACAGAGGGTTAATGTGGAGGAGTCTTGGTTGTGGATCTCCTTAAAGTGTCGTGATAGGCCATGATTGGCGTAACCCTTGGAAATATTGCGTCTATGTTGTCCCCATCTATCTCTGAGGGTCTGAGTGGTTCTACCTACATATTGAAGGTTACATGGGCATGTAATTACATAGATTACAAACCTAGAAGAGCAGTCCATGTGTTTTAGGATTTTGAACGTTTGTCCCGTTACCGTAGAGCGAAAGTCATTTTGGCCAATTATCATCTTTTGGCAACATAGGCATCTCTTAGTTCCACACCGTTCTATTCCCTTGTCTCGTATCACCTCTATTCTATTACTCGCAGTTCTTAATCTACTGGGTGCCAGAGAGTTCCTTAGTGTTTTTGCTCTCCTAAATATGCATTTGGGTTTCGTACCAATGTGTTCTTTTAAACATGGATCAGACAGTAGGTGACCCCAATGTTTATTGAGAATGGTTTTGATAGTGGAATGATTGTTAGAATATCTTGTTATAAATCGAGGTTCCGTTAAGGGTGATGTAGATGTATGTTTGTTCCCATTTCTTGTAAGTAATGTTTGCCTGTCGGCAGATCTAGCTTTTGCCCGAGCGTTCTTAACTAAATTTTTAGGAAAGTGTTTCTGTTTGAATTTATTTGTGAGTACTTTAGCTTGGGTTTCAAACGTACATAAGTCAGAGCAATTTTTTCTGATTCGCAAGAATTGCCCATAGGGTATGTTGCTCTTCCAGGGTTTATGGTGATTACTCCTGAAGTCTATATATGCATTAGCATCTACTGACTTAAAATAGTTGCAGGTTTTGATCCGATCTTCCTCAATATATAATTTTACATCAAGATATTCAATGTGGGTGTCGTCTGTATTGGATGTGAATGTAATACCCCAATTATTGGAATTCATATATTCCACAAAACGATTCGTCGATAGAATATCTCCTTCCCAAATTAGGATAAGGTCGTCAATATACCGACGATAGTATATGATATTTTTCTCGAAGGGATTTCTTGGGCCTAATAGTAGATGTTCCAACATGCCCATGGTCAAGTTTGCATAATTCGGTGCATAATTGGCTCCCATGGCCGTACCCCTCTTCTGTAAGTATATAGTGTTAAGAAATTTAAAATAATTGTGCGTTAACGAAAATTCAATAGCTTTGAGTATGAATATTTTTTGGTTCATGGGCATCTCCTCCATCCTATTGAGGTAATACCAGATCGCTTTTAGGCCCACTTGGTGGTGGATATTTGAATATAAGGATGTCACATCTAGTGTTAGCCACCTATAAGTCGATTTCCAGGTTATTTCCTCCATATCTCGTAGTAATTGTGTAGAATCTAGGAGAAAAGAAGGTAGTAGTTCTACCTGAGGTTTTAGATGTATGTCAATCAATTCGGAAAGGTGTGATGATAATGAGTTGATACCTGCTATTATCGGACGTCCTGGGGGGTTGGTGATGGATTTGTGAATTTTCGGTAAATAATAAAAATTCGCTGTACTAGGGTTATTAATCATCAGGTATTCTTTCTCAGATTTATTAATAATACCCTCCTCATGTGCTGCTTTGACCATGTTCTTCAATTCCTCCATATACTCAGCAGTGGGGTCCACATCCAACACCCGATAGTATTCTGTGTCCCCCAATATTCTTATGGCTTCTTTGACATAATCATCTTTGTCTAACAGGACTATACCTGCTCCTTTATCTGCTGATTTGATAATCAACGTGGGGTTTTCTTTTAGGTCTTTTATCGCCCGCTCCTCTTCTCTGGTAATGTTGCGTTTGGTTCTGTGATTTTCCAAGTTCCTAAACTCCTCCAAAACTTGTGTATAAAAAGTTTCCACAAACGGTCCCCGGTAAGCTGTAGGGTAAAAGTCAGATTTACTTTTCAGATGGGTATGTATATATCGTTCCAGTTCAAATTCATCTCGGTTAATGAAGCATCCATCCATAGTATCTGAATTGGAAATAATTGGGTAAAGGTTGTCGTTCCTGTTTGTCGGATGATTCACCAGTTTCTTTGTAGCGAAATATCTCTTCAAGGTTAATTTCCTAATGAAGTCATTAAGATCCACAAATAGTTCATATAGATTAGCATTCCTAGTTGGACAAAAAGACAGTCCTCGACTCAATATTGATTCTTCGGCAGAACTGAGTTTGTGAGATGACAAATTGTATATTGATTTCATTCCTTCTTGGTGAGTTTTTCCTTTATTCTCCTTTTTGTTATTTTTGTTACCTCTATTCTTCTTGCCTCCCCTCTGACCTCTTTTTCTCTTCCCAAGTTTCTTGCTGGTGTCAGATTTGAGTCCATGAGTGGAATTTTCATCAATTGTGCATGATGTATTAATGGATCCGGGATTTGGGGCCTCAATATAGGTGTTCCTCCCAGAATGGTGGGTAGTTCTAAAAAAGAGGAGCTCGAGGAGGTACAGCCAGTCGTGTTATAGTCCGATCCACTGCTAGGTTCCTGTGTAGGTAGGAAGAATTCTGTAATGTGTTTGTTATTTGTCCCTTTATTGGAAGTATCATGTTTAGTAGGTATAGGAATTCTAGAAGAGTGGGCTGATCGTTGAGGGGAATTGTATTTCTCGTTGGTAGTGCCACTTCCTGGTGCTCCGTTGTCGGCCTGCTGGTGGCGATTGGTCGCTTGATGTAGATCTTCTGGTGTATCTCCATGATTGCTGTATATACTCAAGTTTAGGAGTTCTTCCATTGATGTAGAAGCCACCTCTTTGAGTAATTTTGCCAAGGGGGTACTAAAAACATCTTCATTTTCAGAAATCTTTGTGGAAACTTTTTATACACAAGTTTTGGAGGAGTTTAGGAACTTGGAAAATCACAGAACCAAACGCAACATTACCAGAGAAGAGGAGCGGGCGATAAAAGACCTAAAAGAAAACCCCACGTTGATTATCAAATCAGCAGATAAAGGAGGACGTATAGTCCTGTTAGACAAAGATGATTATGTCAAAGAAGCCATAAGAATATTGGGGGACACTGAATACTATCGGGTGTTGGATGTGGACCCCACTGCTGAGTATATGGAGGAATTGAAGAACATGGTCAAAGCAGCACATGAGGAGGGTATTATTAATAAATCTGAGAAAGAATACCTGATGATTAATAACCCTAGTACAGCGAATTTTTATTATTTACCGAAAATTCACAAATCCATCACCAACCCCCCAGGACGTCCGATAATAGCAGGTATCAACTCATTATCATCACACCTTTCCGAATTGATTGACATACATCTAAAACCTCAGGTAGAACTACTACCTTCTTTTCTCCTAGATTCTACACAATTACTACGAGATATGGAGGAAATAACCTGGAAATCGACTTATAGGTGGCTAACACTAGATGTGACATCCTTATATTCAAATATCCACCACCAAGTGGGCCTAAAAGCGATCTGGTATTACCTCAATAGGATGGAGGAGATGCCCATGAACCAAAAAATATTCATACTCAAAGCTATTGAATTTTCGTTAACGCACAATTATTTTAAATTTCTTAACACTATATACTTACAGAAGAGGGGTACGGCCATGGGAGCCAATTATGCACCGAATTATGCAAACTTGACCATGGGCATGTTGGAACATCTACTATTAGGCCCAAGAAATCCCTTCGAGAAAAATATCATATACTATCGTCGGTATATTGACGACCTTATCCTAATTTGGGAAGGAGATATTCTATCGACGAATCGTTTTGTGGAATATATGAATTCCAATAATTGGGGTATTACATTCACATCCAATACAGACGACACCCACATTGAATATCTTGATGTAAAATTATATATTGAGGAAGATCGGATCAAAACCTGCAACTATTTTAAGTCAGTAGATGCTAATGCATATATAGACTTCAGGAGTAATCACCATAAACCCTGGAAGAGCAACATACCCTATGGGCAATTCTTGCGAATCAGAAAAAATTGCTCTGACTTATGTACGTTTGAAACCCAAGCTAAAGTACTCACAAATAAATTCAAACAGAAACACTTTCCTAAAAATTTAGTTAAGAACGCTCGGGCAAAAGCTAGATCTGCCGACAGGCAAACATTACTTACAAGAAATGGGAACAAACATACATCTACATCACCCTTAACGGAACCTCGATTTATAACAAGATATTCTAACAATCATTCCACTATCAAAACCATTCTCAATAAACATTGGGGTCACCTACTGTCTGATCCATGTTTAAAAGAACACATTGGTACGAAACCCAAATGCATATTTAGGAGAGCAAAAACACTAAGGAACTCTCTGGCACCCAGTAGATTAAGAACTGCGAGTAATAGAATAGAGGTGATACGAGACAAGGGAATAGAACGGTGTGGAACTAAGAGATGCCTATGTTGCCAAAAGATGATAATTGGCCAAAATGACTTTCGCTCTACGGTAACGGGACAAACGTTCAAAATCCTAAAACACATGGACTGCTCTTCTAGGTTTGTAATCTATGTAGTTACATGCCCATGTAACCTTCAATATGTAGGTAGAACCACTCAGACCCTCAGAGATAGATGGGGACAACATAGACGCAATATTTCCAAGGGTTACGCCAATCATGGCCTATCACGACACTTTAAGGAGATCCACAACCAAGACTCCTCCACATTAACCCTCTGTCCAATTGAACACATTTCTGAAGATACCACTGACCGTTATGGAACTCTAAGAGCCAGAGAAATGTACTGGGTTTTTAAATTGAGAACATTACAACCAGAAGGCCTGAATATATGCCTTGAGCATAACCTGTGAGTTTTACTATAGATTATATAGGTTCCTGAATTCGATACATACTATCTCCTTGCCTGCCCTATGTTTACACATGCTCACACAAGCCGCCCCCCCCCTCCCTGTCCCCTTAACCTACCCACCCCCACACTTCTCCCCCCCCTTTCCCTCCCCCCCCCCGCCCCCTAGACCTACCCACCCCCTTACCCCCCCCTTTCCCAGGCCCCCCCCCCGCCCCCTAGACACCAACCAACCCCCCCCCTTAAACCCCCCCCTCTTTTACCCCCCCTTTCCAATCCCTCACTCATACCATTTACACTACCCTTCCACGGTACCATGACCACTGTACGGTCTGTTCAGTACTTCTCCTTGAAGTAACTAATATATGTATCTTTGATGCCATTTCAATGGTATGTTACACACACATAGGTATGTTGGTATCAGGCTAGGTATGTTTCTATTGTTACAATCATCGGACATATCTGTTATATTCTCAGAACCAATGCAATATTTTTGGATTTATTATCAGTTATTTGCTTTTTATTTCTTGCCTTACCCACTTGGCCCTATCAACGTATATATATTCTCTTTATGTGTGTGTGTATGTATGTGTATGTATGTATGTGTGTATATGTGTATATATGTGTATGTGTATATATGTATATATATGTATATATATATATATATATATATATATATATATATATATATATATATTTAGTTTTTCTTATTCTGCGGCCAGTTTTTACACTTGAGATCTGTACAATAATATTCTACTTTTCCATTTAGGGAGCATGCACTAGCACCCTTTTATATTCTACTTTTCTGTTTAATTAGCATATATCAGTATCTTATGCATACACTTCATATGGCTGGCTAATTGATATGTAGCCTTATCACTAGCTGCATTCTTGCCACGACCAGCATGGCTCTGGATCACGATCCCCTTTCCCCTGCCTTGCCACTGTGTAGATGGCTACACTCCCCTGTCCCGCAATTGGCCCCCGCCCCGTGGTTATTTTTAGCTACATTTCTCCTCCCTCCTCCCTATAGGTCCCCACCCCACTACACCCTCCCCGCATACACTGATTATCCCAGCCAGCGCCGGTTTGACCTCTAACATCCTATGCTACTCCAGCACAGCGTTTCGGGGCAGCTATCTTTGACACCTCAGACCTGCCCCCGGATATGACGCTTAGTCAGCGTCAGCCCTTCTCCCAACATCTTACGCTACCTGAGCACAACGCTACAGGGCAGCAATCTCGGACACCTCTGTACCACCCCCGGACGTCACGTGCACCCGCACGGGGGCCCTTCCTACTATCTCCGTAGGATTTTTAAACTATGCCGGCGGCCTGACAGTCATGGCGCCCAGACTACTCTCGCACAACTGCAGTGGTAAGTCCCTATATCATCTGCCTACTTTACTTATATTTTCGCTTCCCTCATACAGTTCATGGTCCTTCACACGTTTGGTCTAATCGGACCACATAACCCTTCTACACCTCCTATAATTGTGCCTGCTATACACCTTCCTCCATATGCTCCGTGCACCATAGGGGCCCCCGTTTACTTGTGACTACCGTTGCTGGTCTATATTGAACTCCTATTGTTGTAGTTACTACACACGTGTGTGGGTATACATGCATACGTGCATATATATGTATGTGGTGCATATACATATATCATTACATTGTACTTGGTTCTTTATATATAATATCTTATTTTTATCTATATTTTACATATGGGTGTCCCCATTTCTAGATACAGTTATTATTCTTTTTAACATGTTAGGGTATATATATATACATATTGCCCTAACCATTTAGGTCGTTCACACTTTTTGATCTACAGTTATATCCCTACCGCCACCTACTGGCCAAACATTATATTACAACCATTATAGTATAGTCACTTGGTTTATCTAACTATTGTTTCCATGGGGGGATGAGTATATCAATAATGTTTTTGCTGTTATTACTCTCCCTATTTATGTTTTTTACGTGGACATATGGAATTATACTTAATTGAATATGCAATGTTATAATAATATATAATTTTATGGATTTCTCATGCTGTGTATATATAAGACGCATTGTTTATTTAGAGATGTTTTATTAGTCTGATAGCCATCCCTTGTTCTTTTATAGCACTTTACATGACCTGAGGAAGCGACTGTGTCGCGAAACGCGTTGTCAAGGTGCTAAGCTTATCTTATCCAATAAATTATTTCAATTTTATCCCAGTGGTCTTCTACCTTTTACTACAGGTAAGAGTATTCTCTTCTTACCCGATCAAATTATCATATATATCATCTAGTAATTAAGGACTCACATACACCCTTTGGGCGCCTCCTTCCTTTGTAATCGACTACGTGTGACCCTAGCTACTCCGCTAGGGGCTGCGCCTCTACATTCTTGTAGGACGCTTTTTTCCAGGAGCTGCGACCAATAAAGGCCGAGTGGAGACGGTCCTTCTCCACATGCACTAAAGGTGGTTGCTCTATTTGTGGCAACCCACACTTGTGAGTATATTACCTATTATTATACTTTGACCATCTTGATTTACGGTAATACACGATATCGGGCTCCTGGTGTCCCTGTGTTTTTTGTCGCTTTCTACTAGCATATACGTTCGACGGATACAGGATCTACCGATTCCGGCACACAGGAACCACCAGTTGAGACCATCGAGATCGCCTGACGACTTCTGGGGACACACCATGGAACTCCTGGGCGATCGCACACAACAACGAGCCAGACTCCTTGATCAATTTAAGAAAACTAACTTCAGACCGAATGATGGAGACAAACCGGAGGAATCCACACCCGCAAGTAGCATAAACCAGAACTTACCTGACCTGAGCCCCATGTTTTTTGCACTAGAGAAATTACTCAAAACAGAATTTTTCAACATTGCAGACATAGAGATGCAAACGGTTTATATAGAGGAGGAAATCTCACCAGGGGGACTCAGGGACTTGACAGAATCTCCATTCCCCAATGATCCAACTTTTAGTAAAGAGTGGTATGAATTCCTAGAATTTTGCTCTAGGGGCAAAATGGAAAGGATTATCACGAAACGACTTTCCATAATAGAAGACCTTAAAATCGAAATAGAGAAGAATAAATCAGAACTGTCCATATATAGTGGAAGTAATCAATTCAAATCTTTTTCACATATACTTTGCAATAAACTGAGTAGATTCGAAGTTGATATATCAGAGGGAAAGCTTAGCAAACTGAATAGGGATAGAAATCTATATCTACAAAACAGACAGAGGAATCTTAAGAAACACCTACATGCAGAACAAAGGGAGGATAAAAACCAACAAGACCTCACGATACGATATCCCACTGCGAACAGGAGACGGGTTGAAGGTAACCCATCTGAATTACAATCCAACACCAGACCCACAGTGGAACCGGCAGGAAATCCCACTAGTTTAGGAAAAGAAGGGATAAGGGAAGATAGGGTGGACAAGGTACATAGAGCTACCTGTGATCACCAGAGTAAGAACCTTGGATTGAAAGAAAAATGCCCCATTGCAAGGTTGAAAAACAGTGAGCCTACATGCCTTATACAGAAAAACCAGGTGAATTCAGATGAAAAGGCTACGGAGGCTACCCCAACTAAGAAACGTAAGATTTCTGAAAATGAAGATGTTTTTAGTACCCCCTTGGCAAAATTACCCAAAGAGGTGGCTTCTACATCAATGGAAGAACTCCTAAACTTGAGTATATACAGCAATCATGGAGATACACCAGAAGATCTACATCAAGCGACCAATCGCCACCAGCAGGCCGACAACGGAGCACCAGGAAGTGGCACTACCAACGAGAAATACAATTCCCCTCAACGATCAGCCCACTCTTCTAGAATTCCTATACCTACTAAACATGATACTTCCAATAAAGGGACAAATAACAAACACATTACAGAATTCTTCCTACCTACACAGGAACCTAGCAGTGGATCGGACTATAACACGACTGGCTGTACCTCCTCGAGCTCCTCTTTTTTAGAACTACCCACCATTCTGGGAGGAACACCTATATTGAGGCCCCAAATCCCGGATCCATTAATACATCATGCACAATTGATGAAAATTCCACTCATGGACTCAAATCTGACACCAGCAAGAAACTTGGGAAGAGAAAAAGAGGTCAGAGGGGAGGCAAGAAGAATAGAGGTAACAAAAATAACAAAAAGGAGAATGAAGGAAAAACTCACCAAGAAGGAATGAAATCAATATACAATTTGTCATCTCACAAACTCAGTTCTGCCGAAGAATCAATATTGAGTCGAGGACTGTCTTTTTGTCCAACTAGGAATGCTAATCTATATGAACTATTTGTGGATCTTAATGACTTCATTAGGAAATTAACCTTGAAGAGATATTTCGCTACAAAGAAACTGGTGAATCATCCGACAAACAGGAACGACAACCTTTACCCAATTATTTCCAATTCAGATACTATGGATGGATGCTTCATTAACCGAGATGAATTTGAACTGGAACGATATATACATACCCATCTGAAAAGTAAATCTGACTTTTACCCTACAGCTTACCGGGGACCGTTTGTGGAAACTTTTTATACACAAGTTTTGGAGGAGTTTAGGAACTTGGAAAATCACAGAACCAAACGCAACATTACCAGAGAAGAGGAGCGGGCGATAAAAGACCTAAAAGAAAACCCCACGTTGATTATCAAATCAGCAGATAAAGGAGGAGGTATAGTCCTGTTAGACAAAGATGATTATGTCAAAGAAGCCATAAGAATATTGGGGGACACAGAATACTATCGGGTGTTGGATGTGGACCCCACTGCTGAGTATATGGAGGAATTGAAGAACATGGTCAAAGCAGCATATGAGGAGGGTATTATTAATAAATCTGAGAAAGAATACCTGATGATTAATAACCCTAGTACAGCGAATTTTTATTATTTACCGAAAATTCACAAATCCATCACCAACCCCCCAGGACGTCCGATAATAGCAGGTATCAACTCATTATCATCACACCTTTCCGAATTGATTGACATACATCTAAAACCTCAGGTAGAACTACTACCTTCTTTTCTCCTAGATTCTACACAATTACTACGAGATATGGAGGAAATAACCTGGAAATCGACTTATAGGTGGCTAACACTAGATGTGACATCCTTATATTCAAATATCCACCACCAAGTGGGCCTAAAAGCGATCTGGTATTACCTCAATAGGATGGAGGAGATGCCCATGAACCAAAAAATATTCATACTCAAAGCTATTGAATTTTCGTTAACGCACAATTATTTTAAATTTCTTAACACTATATACTTACAGAAGAGGGGTACGGCCATGGGAGCCAATTATGCACCGAATTATGCAAACTTGACCATGGGCATGTTGGAACATCTACTATTAGGCCCAAGAAATCCCTTCGAGAAAAATATCATATACTATCATCGGTATATTGACGACCTTATCCTAATTTGGGAAGGAGATATTCTATCGACGAATCGTTTTGTGGAATATATGAATTCCAATAATTGGGGTATTACATTCACATCCAATACAGACGACACCCACATTGAATATCTTGATGTAAAATTATATATTGAGGAAGATCGGATCAAAACCTGCAACTATTTTAAGTCAGTAGATGCTAATGCATATATAGACTTCAGGAGTAATCACCATAAACCCTGGAAGAGCAACATACCCTATGGGCAATTCTTGCGAATCAGAAAAAATTGCTCTGACTTATGTACGTTTGAAACCCAAGCTAAAGTACTCACAAATAAATTCAAACAGAAACACTTTCCTAAAAATTTAGTTAAGAACACTCGGGCAAAAGCTAGATCTGCCGACAGGCAAACATTACTTACAAGAAATGGGAACAAACATACATCTACATCACCCTTAACGGAACCTCGATTTATAACAAGATATTCTAACAATCATTCCACTATCAAAACCATTCTCAATAAACATTGGGGTCACCTACTGTCTGATCCATGTTTAAAAGAACACATTGGTACGAAACCCAAATGCATATTTAGGAGAGCAAAAACACTAAGGAACTCTCTGGCACCCAGTAGATTAAGAACTGCGAGTAATAGAATAGAGGTGATACGAGACAAGGGAATAGAACGGTGTGGAACTAAGAGATGCCTATGTTGCCAAAAGATGATAATTGGCCAAAATGACTTTCGCTCTACGGTAACGGGACAAACGTTCAAAATCCTAAAACACATGGACTGCTCTTCTAGGTTTGTAATCTATGTAATTACATGCCCATGTAACCTTCAATATGTAGGTAGAACCACTCAGACCCTCAGAGATAGATGGGGACAACATAGACGCAATATTTCCAAGGGTTACGCCAATCATGGCCTATCACGACACTTTAAGGAGATCCACAACCAAGACTCCTCCACATTAACCCTCTGTCCAATTGAACAAATTTCTGAAGATACCACTGACCGTTATGGAACTCTAAGAGCCAGAGAAATGTACTGGGTTTTTAAATTGAGAACATTACAACCAGAAGGCCTGAATATATGCCTTGAGCATAACCTGTGAGTTTTACTATAGATTATATAGGTTCCTGAATTCGATACATACTATCTCCTTGCCTGCCCTATGTTTACACATGCTCACACAAGCCGCCCCCCCCCTCCCTGTCCCCTTAACCTACCCACCCCCACACTTCTCCCCCCCTCCCCTTCCCCCCCCGCCCCCTAGACCTACCCACCCCCTTACCCCCCCTTTCCCAGGCCCCCCCCCGCCCCCTAGACACCAACCAACCCCCCCCCTTAAAACACCCCCCCTCTTTTACCCCCCCTTTCCAATCCCTCACTCATACCATTTACACTACCCTTCCACGGTAGCATGACCACAGTACGGTCTGTTCAGTACTTCTCCTTGAAATAACTAATATATGTATCTTTGATGCCATTTCAATGGTATGTTACACACACATAGGTATGTTGGTATCAGGCTAGGTATGTTTCTATTGTTACAATCATCGGACATATCTGTTATATTCTCAGAACCAATGCAATATTTTTGGATTTATTATCAGTTATTTGCTTTTTATTTCTTGCCTTACCCACTTGGCCCTATCAACGTATTTATATTCTCTTTATGTGTGTGTGTATGTATGTGTATGTATGTATGTGTGTATATGTGTATATATGTGTATGTGTATGTGTATATATGTATATATATGTATATATATATATATATATATATATATATATATATATTTTTTTTTTTTTTTTTTAGTTTTTCTTATTCTGCGGCCAGTTTTTACACTTGAGATCTGTACAATAATATTCTACTTTTCCATTTAGGGAGCATGCACTAGCACCCTTTTATATTCTACTTTTCTGTTTAATTAGCATATATCAGTATCTTATGCATACACTTCATATGGCTGGCTAATTGATATGTAGCCTTATCACTAGCTGCATTCTTGCCACGACCAGCATGGCTCTGGATCACCATCCCCTTTCCCCTGCCTTGCCACTGTGTAGATGGCTACACTCCCCTGTCCCGCAATTGGCCCCCGCCCCGTGGTTATTTTTAGCTACATTTCTCCTCCCTCCTCCCTATAGGTCCCCACCCCACTACACCCTCCCCGCATACACTGATTATCCCAGCCAGCGCCGGTTTGACCTCTAACATCCTATGCTACTCCAGCACAGCGTTTCGGGGCAGCTATCTTTGACACCTCAGACCTGCCCCCGGATATGACGCTTAGTCAGCGTCAGCCCTTCTCCCAACATCTTACGCTACCTGAGCACAACGCTACAGGGCAGCAATCTCGGACACCTCTGTACCACCCCCGGACGTCACGTGCACCCGCACGGGGGCCCTTCCTACTATCTCCGTAGGATTTTTAAACTATGCCGGCGGCCTGACAGTCATGGCGCCCAGACTACTCTCGCACAACTGCAGTGGTAAGTCCCTATATCATCTGCCTACTTTACTTATATTTTCGCTTCCCTCATACAGTTCATGGTCCTTCACACGTTTGGTCTAATCGGACCACATAACCCTTCTACACCTCCTATAATTGTGCCTGCTATACACCTTCCTCCATATGCTCCGTGCACCATAGGGGCCCCCGTTTACTTGTGACTACCGTTGCTGGTCTATATTGAACTCCTATTGTTGTAGTTACTACACACGTGTGTGGGTATACATGCATACGTGCATATATATGTATGTGGTGCACAGGGCCGGGCCGAGGCATAGGCTGGAGAGGCTCCAGCCTCAGGGCGCAGTGTAGGAGGGGGCGCAGAATTCATTCAGCTGTCATTCCTAATTGTGTTTGAAGCAGAAAGAAATAAGAAAAGGGGATATATGGCAGTGACTGCAAGCCATATAACTAGAGATTAAGGTGTTGGGGAGGTTGGGGGCCCTGGGGCACCTATTAGTCTAATAGCAATCAGTGTGTGACAGCTGGGGTGGGAGGGATGGAGGGGCACACTTTGGTGTCTCAGCCTTGGGTGCTGGAGGACCTTGTCCCGGCTCTGGTGGTGCATATACATATATCATTACATTGTACTTGGTTCTTTATATATAATATCTTATTTTTATCTATATTTTACATATGGGTGTCCCCATTTCTAGATACAGTTATTATTCTTTTTAACATGTTAGGGTATATATATATACATATTGCCCTAACCATTTAGGTCGTTCACACTTTTTGATCTACAGTTATATCCCTACCGCCACCTACTGGCCAAACATTATATTACAACCATTATAGTATAGTCACTTGGTTTATCTAACTATTGTTTCCATGGGGGGATGAGTATATCAATAATGTTTTTGCTGTTATTACTCTCCCTATTTATGTTTTTTACGTGGACATATGGAATTATACTTAATTGAATATACAATGTTATAATAATATATAATTTTATGGATTTCTCATGCTGTGTATATATAAGACGCATTGTTTATTTAGAGATGTTTTATTAGTCTGATAGCCATCCCTTGTTCTTTTATAGCACTTTACATGACCTGAGGAAGCGACTGTGTCGCGAAACGCGTTGTCAAGGTGCTAAGCTTATCTTATCCAATAAATTATTTCAATTTTATCCCAGTGGTCTTCTACCTTTTACTACAGGTAAGAGTATTCTCTTCTTACCCGATCAAATTATCATATATATCATCTGGTAATTAAGGACTCACATACACCCTTTGGGCGCCTCCTTCCTTTGTAATCGACTTTTCAAAGCGATGGCGATCTGAAAAGCTCTTGGTGTGCACCAACCCTAAGACACGGGTAAGCAAAAAGTACATATGAGCAACTACAGTATTCACATTGAAGTTTGAATAACACATAGTGAAGGTTTATTAACTGTCTCTATGTAATTGCAAATTACCTTTAAAAACACAGCATTAGTGAGAAAAATGTTCTGCATGGTGTTATATACATAATAATCTCCTACTGATTCCTCCCAATCAAGGTGGCCTTTGTTATTTGTTGTTGTTGTTGTTCTTTTTCTTTATATGATCTTGCTTTGATCCCAAGTTTGTTTTTATTGAATTGAATATCAATGCATTTATCCATTTGACTCCCTGCCAACAGTGATAAAGTGTGGCCTTTACAATCAATGCTCATGGTATAAAATGTTTAAACAAGAGAGTGTTGTTGGATGTAATGTTTTTAAGTCTTAAGCCGCATCTACACGAGTAGATGCGGCCGCGATGCTCCTTATCGATTGATAAGATCCGACAGGACGGATCTCCGCACCGCCGATTCCCTGCTCGATCCCCGCGAGGGGACAATGGCAGGGAATCGTGCGGGAGATAAGCGGCGCCGGCGGGGACGCGGCGGGTACGCGGAAGAGGCGATCCGGCGGCTAATCGAGCCGCCGGATCGCTGCAACCTCTTATGGTGTAGACGGGGCTTAAAGGTGGCCACACATGATACAATATATAGTGGTGACACTGAGGCCCATATGCAATTAACTTTTTCTCTTGAGTAATCTCCTAGGAGATCATTTTTTTAAATAACTTTTAAAGGGGAACTTCAGCCTAAACAAGCATGCTGTCATTAAGTTACATTAGTTATGTTAATTAGAATAGATGGGTAATATCATTTTTGACCCACCGTTTTAAAAGAACAGGCAAATGTTTGTGATTCATGGGGGCTGCCATCTTTGTCATGGGGGCAGCCATCTTTTTGGTTGAAAGGAGGTGACAAGGAGCAGGAGACACAGTTCCAACTGTCCTGTGTCCTGATAACCCCTCTCTTCACTCGCTAGGCTTCAAATGTCAAATTCAAAATGTAAAAAAAAAAAAAATTGCACCAAAACAGCAGAACGAGAGCAACAACATCAGAAATCCCATCATGCTTTGCACAGCACCAGGGGAAAAAAGCCCAGGCAGTTTTCTTCTGTGCAGCTAAAAATGAGGCTTGGATAAGAAAAACAAAGTTTTGATGCAGTGAAACTGTTAAAGAAACACCAGGCCTTTTCAGTGCTGCTGAGTCGTTTTTTTAGTCCGGAGGTTCACTTTAAAGAGAACCCGAGGTGGGTTTCTGACATGAATATTAGGACACACAGGCTGATTCTGTATACAATGCCCAGCCTCTGTGTCCATATAGTGCGCCCCCAGGCCCACCCTGCGCTCTGCTGTCCCCGAATATAAAAACCGCCACGCTAGTGACATGCAGCTTATCGCTAGCTGGCTGTTTACCTTTGTGCTGCCATTCACCCACCACTCCCCCGCCTCCTGCATATCGCCACTACCTGCCTGCGTTCCTTCCCTCCCGACCCCTGTAAGCCAATTGGAGGGAAGGGGAGCGGCTATATACAGGAGGCGGGAGAGCGGAGGTAAATGACAGCACAAAGGTACACCGCCAGATAGTGACAAGCTGCCTGTCGCTAGCGTGGCGGTTTTAATATTGGGAGACAGCAGAGCACGGGGGGGGGGGGGTGCCTGGGGGCGCACTATACGAACACAGAGGCTGGGCATTATATACAGAACCAGCCTCTGTGTCCTAATATTGGTGTCAGAAACCCACCCCGGGTTCTCTTTAAAGAGACTCTGTAACATGAAAAAGATCCCCTGGGGGGTACTCACCTCGGGTGGGGGAAGCCTCCGGATCCTAATGAGGCTTCCCACGCCGTCCTCTGTCCCACGGGGGTCTCGCTGCAGCCCTCTGAACAGCCGGCGACAGGCCCGACTGTAATTTCAATATTTACCTTTGCTGGCTCCAGCGGGGGCGCTGTGGCTGCTTTCCTCTCCGAACGACACGGAAATACCCGATCTCAGTCGGGTCCGCTCTACTGCACAGGCGCCGGAAACTTGCGCCTGCGTAGTAGAGCAGACCCGACGGCGATCGGGTATTTCCGTGTAGTTCGGAGCCGACAGCCGTTAGAGCGCCTGCGCAGGAGCCAGGAAGGTCACGGCTGCACGTCACGGCTGCACGGAGGGCTGCAGCGAGACCCCCGTGGGACAGAGGATGGCGTGGGAACCCTCATTAGGATCCGGAGGCTTCCCCCACCCGAGGTGAGTACCCCCCAGGGGATTTTTTGAGGTTACAGATCCTCTTTATGCATTTTGCAATTGAAAAAGTACCTAAAAGTTGGTGAAAAAGTACTTGCTTGCTGATGGTTTAAAATGCATTTCATGACAAGGTGAAAAAAAATCACCTAGGAGAAAACTCAGGAGAAAAAGTGAATTGCATATGAGTCTTTTTTTTTGCATTTTTATTTTTTTGAAATCCTACTGTTAACACACCGCACATGTGATCAAGCCTGCAAGGAAACAGTGCTGTCAAAAAAGGAATCACCATGGATCGTGCTGCAGGGCCACTAAAACATGTATTACAAAAATGATGTGGCATAGTTGTCACCAGCGCAATAAGTGGCACGGATTAGTAAACTAGCACATACTGTTCCCTGTTCATTTTACAGCTGATAATGCAGATGGGCATGGCCCCTATGTGCAGAAGACACATAGGGGCCATGCCATGTACAGTGTTTTGAAGTTCCTGCACACTGCAGCTGCTTGCTGCCCAGGCAGAATGTAAGTAAATCCTACCATGTGAATATTGCCTTACTCCCCAAAAGATCCTAATTTGAAATCCTTCAGTCAAATAAATTACCCTCACAGTGTTCTGTATAAATGCTGAAGCTACACTAATATTGTATGTATGCCACCTGCGCCTTCCCCCCTCCTTGGGTGCAATGCGGGGGAGGCGCCCTTTGAGGAACCACAAGCTCGGGGTGCTCCCTGCTATGCTCCCCTTACCTGCCCCACCAGGAACACCAACACATTAGACCACTGCTATACAGTCCTGAAAGACGCGTACAAGGCGACCTCATGGGCAGCACTAGGCTCATCGGATCACTGCCTCATACACTTGATACCCACGTACAAGAGACGCCTGGAAACTGCAAAACCGGTCCTGAAGTCCACCAAGGTATGGTCAGAGGATGCCAAACTACAACTTCAAGCAAGCTTTGATTGTACAGACTGGAAGGCTCTGGAATCGCCGAACCTAGACGAGTGGGCGGACAACATGTCCTCCTACATCAGCTTCTGCGAGGAACACTGTATACCAACGAAAACCCTCAGACTGTACCCGAACGACAAACCTTGGTTCTCCAATAAACTACGACAACTGCGAAAGAACAAGGAAAAAGCGCATAAGTCCGGCAACCAGGAGGAATACAGGAAAGCAAAAAACACCCTGAACAGGGAATTGAGAGTGGCCAAAAGGAGCTATGCAGAAAAACTGGAGAAGAACCTCTCCTCGAACGACTCTCAAGCCGTTTGGAAGGGGCTCAAGGCCGCCACTAACTACAAGCTCCAGCACGCAACTCCCAGCACTGAGCTTGCCGAGAGTCTCAGTGACTTCTACTGCAGATTTGAGAACCAGGCTGCACCACTAGAGCCACCTGCCCCCTCCTCTGCTTCAGATATCCAGCATCCAAATCTACCCCCTCTGGAGGTGAACGAGGACGTTGTTCTGCGACACCTGCTGTGCATTAACGCTCGGAAAGCCCCAGGCCCAGACGGAGTGTCACCATCCTGCCTGAAATCATGTGCACAGCAGCTCGCTCCTGTTCTTTCCTCCATCTTCACCAAATCGCTCCAGGTAGGCAAAGTTCCAGGGTGTTTCAAGAGGTCAACGATCATCCCCGTCCCCAAAAAACAGGGCGTCTCTGACCTCAATAATTTCAGGCCTGTGGCTCTCACTTCTGTCATTATGAAAACCTTTGAAAGAGCGGTTTTGCCCCTCCTAAAAGCTTCCACGGAACCACTGATGGATCCGTTCCAGTTTGCCTACAGAACAAACAGGTCCACGGATGACACCATAAACATCTGCCTGGAGCTTGTCAACGACCACTTAGACAAACCGGGCTCATATGCCAGGATCCTCCTACTCGACTTTAGTTCGGCGTTCAACACCATCAGCCCCCATATACTTCAGGAGAACCTGGCCACGCTAGAGGTCCATCCAACCCTGCGCCTGTGGATCACGGACTCCCTCAGTAACAGATCCCAGGCTGTTCAGCTAGGCCCTATCCTCCCAAAACCAAGGATCACCAACACAGGGGCCCCTCAGGGATGTGTACTGTTGCCTTTCTTATTCTCCCTGTACACGAACAACTGCAGATCCACGTCAGACTCTGTCCAAGTGATCAAGTTCGCTGACGACACCACCATAGTGGGCCTCATTACCAAAAATGAAGAGCAGGAGTACCGCCACCAGGTTGAGAGAATCTGCCTCTGGTGCAGGGAAAATGGCCTGGTCCTCAACACTGCAAAAACCGTTGAGGTGGTTGTTGACTTTAGGAAACGCGCTCCCGCCCTCCCACCCCCAATCTGCATTGAGGGCTTGGAAGTGGAAATAGTCCCCTGTGCACGTCTCTTGGGCACGACCATCTCCAAGGACTTAACCTGGAAATCCAACACCACATCCACACAAAGAAAGGCCCAGCAGAGGCTGTTTTTCCTCCGCCAACTGAAGAAGTTTGGTATGTCCCAGAAACTCCTGACGAGTTTCTATTCCGCCACAATCGAATCTGTACTCTGTTCCTCCATCCTGGTCTGGTACACTGGTTCCTCCGCCAGCGACAGACACAAACTACAGAGGGTGATAAGATCAGCGGAGAGGATAATCGGGAAACCACTCCCCCCTCTGGACCTCCTCTACAATTCCAGACTGCGCTCCAGAGCACTGAGGATTACTAGCGATCCCACTCATCCAGGTTACCGCTTTTTCAGCCGACTCCGCTCAGGCTGGAGGTTCAGGTCCATCGCCACCAGGACCTCAAGGCACAGGAACAGCTTCTTCCCCTCTGCTGTTAACTCTCTAAACTCTATTCATAAACTCCCTACACACGCTGTTAATTCTCCCTCGCAAGCAGGGTTGGTCAGAACCCGATTACATTGACGCACCTTACGCAATTTGTAAACCTGGGGATGAGAATGCTGAATCATCCAGGATGATGATCTATGGCAGTCCAAAGTTAAAAACATTTTATAGCAGTAGCGCAATTGTGTTCGAAACTGTATTTGTATTGTATTGTGTTTTGTTTAACATTTACACTGTGTTTTGTGTTTTTCTCAGCCTTGTATGCCAAGTCCAATTCCGGGCACGACCCAGTCGTGCTTGGCGAAATAAAAATGATTCTGATTCTGATTCTGATGTGGAGCTCCTAACCCAAGTCGTGCAGTGTTGCATACCTGTGCACTTGGACAAATTTGCAAGGTGGTAGGGATCCTTTCCTTTAGGGGCAGGTGTGGATGGCTCTCCAGGGTAGGGACCATATGCATGGGGGTACCATCTGCACTCCTCTGTCCCCTCCTTCCCCACCTGGGGTGCAGCTGCAGCTCTTCTGGGCAATGTGAGTGCTTGGGGCGCTGCTCAAGCTGCTCCCATTTCACAGGGGCATGAGGGCCTACTCACAGCGCCCCTGTTAAGGGGCAAATACTTTTGCATTAACCCCCATAGGGCATAGCAGTGCAGGGAAGTTAGTTCACAACCACACATATTCTAGCAAGAGAACACAAATTCACAGGAGCTGTGCCCTTAATGAGCCGAGAGGCTACATTTGCAGCCAGTGTAAGTAAGGTGCTGCTTGGTTGAGCACACATTGGGCTTGATTCACAAAAGAGTGCTAACTGTTAGCACGGGCGTTTTCGCACGAATTTTCGCATTGCGCGCGAACGTGAATTTTCGCGCTAAACGATAACGTTTTCACGCGAAAACGATATCGATTTCGCGGTAAAATTCGCGTTTGCGCGTGAAAACGTTATCGTTTCGCGCGAAAATTCGCGATCGCGCGCAATGCGAAAATTCGCGCGAAAACGGCCGTGCTAACAGTTAGCACTCTTTTGTGAATCAAGCCCATTGGGCTCAACCAAGATGGAGGCTGCCATCTTATTTCCTGATCTGTGGTGACCTGCAGCAGTGTGAGTCAAACACCTGGAACAAACATGCAATCAGCGGATTTTGAGTGAGAACTAAACTCTTGATCTTTATGCTCATTATAGACTAAAAATTCACAAATATTAAGGCAGAGGATCAACAGAGTAGCCAAAGAAGCAGCAGTTTTAAATAGATGGCAGCAATAGATGCCTTGATAATCTTCAATTCAGATGTACTATTTAAAGCAGTACAAAACTATTCAAATATCAGTTGGCCCATTAACAGAATCTTTATTAGTAGTTTCAGTTTTCAGCTGCCTGAAACTGATTATAACAATAACAATAATATATATAGCGCTTTTCTCCCTGGGGACTCAAAGCGCTGTGACCCTGCATTATGCAGTCTCAAAGGCTAGGGAAAAGAGGTGAGTTTTTAGCCTTTTTTTAAAGCTGTCTAGAGAGGGAGCCTCTCGTACTGATTGTGGAAGTGAGTTCCATAGAGTAGGGGCTGCATAGGAAAAGGCCCGAGCACCAAATGTTAAGTGTATTCTGGGAATAATCAGCTTCATCTTGTTGGCAGAGCGGAGGGTGCATGGAGGGGCATAAAGTTCCAATAGATCCGCTATGTATTTGGGTCCCATGTGGTGTAGAGCCTTGAATGTCAGCAGGCAGATCTTAAAATTGATTCTCCATTTTACTGGCAACCAGTGAAGAGTTTGCAGTACTGGGGTGATGTGTGAGCTGCAGGGGGCATTGGCTAGGAGTCTGGCTGCAGCATTCTGTACTAGCTGTAAGGGGCGCAGAACCTTTTCTGTAGATCCGATGAACAGGGCGTTGCAGTAGTCTAAGCGGGAGGATACAAATGCATGAACCAGGGCAGGTAGGTCTTCAGCTGGGATAAGGTGTTTGATTTTCGCTATATTTCTTAGATGGAAGAAGGAAGACTTGACGACAGCTGATATCTGCTGTTTGAGTTTTAGATTTCCATCCAGGATCACCCCAAGGTTTCGCACAGAGTCTTTATACTGTACAATATCTCCCCCAATTGCTAGTTTGAGGTGGTGCGCGTTTTGAACTTTATCCATCATGTGTGGACCACCTACCACCAACACCTCTGTTTTGTCAGAGTTCAGCCTCAGCCAGCTGGTGTTCATCCAATTTTGTAAATCCACTAGACACGCATTTCCCTGGTGTTTTCCATGGCATCATACTATTGGGCAAAGCCCCGCCCCCCTTTGCCCTACTAGGACGTCCTTAGATCATAAAAAGCCCACCCTACTGCCCTTCAGTATTCTTTTTTCTTTCCTCGCCTCCAGCATGCAAGGATGTCTTTATGTCAAGTAAGCCTTACCTCCGTCTATAATGGCGGCAGCCAGTGGTTTGACTCCTCCACTGAAGTCTACACCTTAGGCAGCTAAAGGCTCCAATGAGGTGTAGAGCCCTTCTCTTGATGCTCTCAAGGGCCTGTTCGTGCAAATTCCTGCGTGCTACACTAGTGTTTAAATAAACATTGTAGCTCCCCGCAGCTGCTCTTTCTACTTAGAAGGGCATACAGTCACTTTCTAAATGGATGTTGTGGATCTAGTATCCAGTGTTATGGTTGGGCACAGGTTAGGTGGCTTACCAGTGTTCCGCAGACATGCTACACTAAAGTTTTCCGGAGAGGGGGCGCGCTTGATTGGGCGGCGTTCCGCTGGGACCAGTAGTCTGTTCAGTGGAGAGGACAGATACAGTTGTGTGTCAACTGCATAACAATGGTATCCTAGACCTAGGCCATAGTTCTGGATTATTTTGCCCAGTGGGAGGATGTAGACTGCAAAGAGTAATGGTGATAGTACAGAACCCTGTGGAACTCCATAGGGAAGTGGCACTGGATTAGAGTAGTGTGTGCCCAGACATACTTGTTGTGTCCTGCCAGATAGGAAGGTCTGAAACCAGCTAAGAACAGTACCCCTTAGGCCACAGTAATTCTTCAGTCACTGGATTAGTATTTCATGTGTATTGGTCAACTAAATCACAGGAAATAGATTAAGAACAGACTCAAATATGGCAGAAAAATCAACCCATGTGTACCCCTTTTTCTGGCAGTGGTCACATGAGAGTCTAGCATGTGTGCTTCAGGCTGCACATACTTCACTGAAAACAAACAAACAAACAAACACAGAACACTTATATCACGCTTTTCTCCTGGCGGACTCAAAGCGCCAGAGCTGCAGCCACTAGGATGCGCTCTATAGGCAGTAGCAGTGTTAGGGAGACTGGCCCAAGGTCTCCTACTGAATAGGTGCTGGCTTACTGAACACAGGCAGAGCCGAGATTTGAGCCCAGGTCTCCTGTGTCAGAGGCAGAGCCCTTAACCATTACTCCTTTCAGCCACGCATTAGGGCATTAGGGCCCGTTTCCACTTGTGCGAATCTGCATGCGTTTCCTGCATGCAGATTTGCATAGACAATACAAGTGGATGGGACTGTTTCCACTTGTCAGGATTTCTGAGCGTTTTTCTGTGCAGAAACAATCTGCACGGCAGAGCCATCAGAATTTGCATACCGCATATCGCTATGTGATTCGCATACAATGTATTTAATAGGGAATTCGCATGCGGTTTTGGTATGCAAATTTTCATGCAAATTCGCACGCGAATTAGCATGGAATCAATGGAAAAGCACACAGGCACTGCCAGGGTTAAATTCGCATACATCGTCATCCATGCGAATTCGCATGAAAATTCGCATACACCCGCATGCGAAATTTGCATCCACATGCAAATATTTACCACAGCGATTCGCTCCGCAGAAATGGAAACGGGCCCTTAGATTACTTCCATGCACAAACAGGGATGTAAGTACAAATTATAGCGCCCCCCTACAAAACTTGTATAAAAATCACAATTGCTACCAAAATCAGAATTGCTGAAAAGACTACTTTCTCTTTTTCCAGCTTTGGAAAGAAGGGATTGCAAATCCAAACATGTACATTCTCTGGACTGTGTAATAATTATTGATTGGGGAGGGGGGGATGATTACCATATATACCTTTTAATCAGTGTAGAATACATTTTTAATTATTTGAAAAACAGAGTTTAATTCAGCCATAATTCCATCCAGAACCTCAGGAAAGTGGATGAGGGCAACATATGGTCCATATACATTCAGGCTGCAGTGTATGATTATATAGTATCTTTAGGCTTTTTTTTCCACTCAAAAAAGCGGATCCCAGCCTTTTCTGATCGCAATAGCACTACGATTTGCTCATTTTTCATCAGCGCGTTTTGAATCGCAATCATCGTGCTGAACGATTTATGGTGCAGTCACGCTCCGTTCCCAATGGTTCACGGCGCAATCGAGGCAAGTGAGTGGTTGTGCATTCGCACTGCAGTGTAATATTGAGTGCGATCTCGTTTCTTAGTGGAAAAGCAGCCTTAATCACAAATATTCACAAAACATTGGAGGTCATTTACTGTACTTCTGTTTTAAGATCAAAGCAAAACAAATAAAATGAAGTAGGTTAGAAATAACAATATTCACCCCTGAGAAAATAATCTGACCTGTTCTAAATGCATATTTTGCCAGTCAGCTTCATAACCTTAACCCCACGCCAGCTGCCTCTACCAATTTCCTTTACTAGGTTCTCCTCACACATGGATTTCATTTTACTCTATGGCGAACTGCTGATATATGAGCCCGTTTAGCTTAAATTATCCAATGTAAGTTCTCATTTCAAGCATAACTGTGAGAGGGCTGTATTGTCCATATCTTACCTTTGCCTTACATTCTATGATATGCTTTTCACATTGCATTTAGACATGTACTGACATGGACTATTTAAAATGTAGGCACATTTTTCCACATTTTTTCTACCTCTGGTTCTCTTCTCCCTGCAAAAATAATAACAAATCTGAATAATTTCTGTAGTTTAGAATCATCGTTATTTTACCTCAAAGCTAAGCCTTTGTCTAAAAAGACCCTCAGGCTTCCTCAATGCTTCAAGATGTCTTCTCCTAACTGACTGTTGCATATATACAGTGTATATATATATATATATATATATATATATATATATATACAGGGCCGGATTTGTACTCTTTACCGCCCAAGGCCACTGTCACCAGCTGCCCCCTTGTATAGGTAGTCTGATAACCCCACCAGTATAGGTAGCCAGATGACCCCTCCCCTCTTTCCCTCTAGTAAAGGTAGCCAGATGACTCCCTTAATCCCTCCTTTTCCCACCCCTCCTTCAGTATAGGTAGCCAGCTCGATTTCACACTGCAGCAGCCTTCAGGGTCACTCATTTCTCCACTCATCTCCAGTGCAAAAGCTTCCTCTTCCTTTCCATCTCCAATGCTGCTCAAGTCCATAGCCGCCGGCCACAATGCAAACATGCAGAGAGAGCAAGGTGGCTGCTGCACAGGCGGCTAGCAGCAGAGTATGGCGGTCAGCAGGGGAGGACTGGGACCTTTCGGCCTGGAGGGAAAACACAAACTAGAGGCCCATTTTCACGGCAGCCCAAGCCCAAATGACAGCACACACGTGCCCCATGTGCTATTAGCCAGAAGTCACATGGGAGATTCAGCAGGGACATTCAAAGCGACAGCATAACAGGTAAAGTATAAATGCACACGCATCGGGTGACACATAGTACATTTTGGGTTACACCGGCCAGGGTTTCCGTCGCGTTCATCGTTCATGATTATTGCACTCGATTGACCACATGACCCCGAGATTTCCCAGCATCTCAGATTGATACATTCAACCAATTTCCACCCAAAATCAGTCAAATCTTCAATTGGGCATTCTTGTGGTGGCACGGATTTTCATCTGATTCGATAATAATTATCAAAATCGTTAGTGAATTGGCCATCAAGTTGAGAGATGTATGGCCACATTATTTCCCCAAAGCTCACATACCACACACACATTTATGTCCTCCCCTTCACCACCTTCTCTACTAATCCCTTAGATATGCACCTCTTCCATCTCTGATTATCCCCCCCCCCCTTCCTTTACCAGACCCTTTTTTACCACGGACCCTGCAGGCAAGCCTCTGCTCTGCATCATGCTGTGTATATTTACCAGCTTGTCTGCCCTCTAATTGCTCTGTAATTGGGCGTTTACTTTCTTCAGCCAGCCTAGTGGTTCACATTGTTATACAAAAACATGAATACATGAAACATGAATGCACCAGTCACTGTACCAGCCCTAAATCATTAAATGAGAGACAGCCTGGGGGGAAATCTCCCCCTTTCCCCCCTGGCCAGTCCTCCCCTGGCGGTCAGGCGCTCGCCTGATCTCCCTGCATTGCAGCATTTGCAAGCTTGCAAATGCTGCACCAGTTTTGCCTGCTGCTTTGGTGCCCTTGCTCCAGTGGTGCCCTAGGCCATGGCCTAGGTGGCCTTGGCCGAAATCCGGCCCTGTATATATATATATATATATATATATATATATATATATATAATCTTTTTTGTAAAGCCCTATTCACAAGTCACTTATACAAGTTACTTGTGCAAACAGTCAAAAGAAACAGAGGTAACATTTAATAATAAAATATTTAAAATAACATATCATAAAAAGGTAGTGGTGGACTTACCTCATCTAGGAGACCACACTACATGTAAACAATAATTTTATTCAAAAGTATAGGAACACGCTATAACGGCAGAGGTAATTCCACCATTGCCTTGAGGGCTTGTTCACACTATAAGTGTTTGCTGTTTTTTTTAAGCGCTGGCGATTTCAGAAATCGCCTTAAAAGCACTTATGCAATGATTCCCTATGAGAGTGTTCACATGTAAGCGGTTCGATTGCGATCCGCTTACAAAAGCGCTGCCTGTACCATTTTTGAGCACTTTGGCTCAATGAAAGGTATAGGGAAAACGCTAAGCGCTTAAAAAAGCGCTTTGTATAGCGATTTCCTGAGCGCTTCTTTGAATAAATACATTGTATTTATCCATTTCCTGGTGAAAGAGTTCACTTCCTGACTGATGTCAGTATGTGAAAAAAAAATTGTTCTGCAAAAGCGCTTAAAAAAGCACTTAGGCAGCTCAGGGAAAGGCGATTAAAAAAAATCACAAAAAATTGTTCATCGCTTGCAATTTATAATGTGAACATAGCCTAATACATTATTTTAAATATTTGATGGTGCTTGTTTCAATCGACTGAGTATTAGTCCACTCCTGGTGGACGGTTGCATTTCCTGCCCTACTTTTAGAAAGCAACTGTATGGGGTGGTGTTTATTCTTCCCGCCAGCACTACATGTGGTTGCCTACAGGTGACCCTCTCTTGTGAGAATGTTATTCACTTTAATCACTTAAACCTTCCAATTTAAAAAAGTACTACGCTATATTGGCTCTAGGTCTCTCTATTTGTCTTTTTTTTCTTACTACTTGTGTAAACAAACACAGATGAGTTTTCTGATTAACAAGATATACGTTGGAATGAAAGTTATTTTGATCAGAATCATCAGAATCATCTTTATTATCGCCAAGCACACCAAGTGGTGTGCCCGGAATTGCTTGTGGTACACATGGCATATAACATATAACGAAACATGGCAGACATAACAAAGGCAAGCAGGGCATACATACATACAAATACATTTAGAGCATGTCAGTCTTAGAGTCCTTGGGGGGGGGGGGGGAGTGATTGCTGCTGTGATAGTCCGCGTGTCAGTTAGAGATTGCAGCTGAGAGGAGGGGATGCCTGGGGCTGGAGTGTCCCTGGGATGTACGCCAGGGGGGTGGGGGGGAGTTTTGAGTTCAGTGAGTTCAACAGGAGGACTGCTTGGGGGAAGAAGGTGTTCATGCGCCTAGTGGTCTTGGCGGGGATGGATCTGAGACGGCGTCCCAGTGGAAGGGTCTCAAAGTATCGTCTGCCCGGGTGGGAGGGGTCAAGTAAGATCTTGGAGGCCCTTGTCTTCATTCTCGTGGAGTAGAGGAGATCTAGCGAGGGCAGGCGGGCGCCAATGATCTTTTCTGCTCTTTTTATCACTCTGTGGAGTTTGTATTTGTCTTTGGCGGTTGCTCCTGCGTACCAGACGATGATGGAGCAGCAGAGGATGGATTCGATGGTCGCAGAGTAAAAGCTGGTGAGCAGATCCCGTGACATTCCGAATTTTTTCAGTTGGCGTAAGAAGAAAAGCCGCTGCTGAGCTTTCTTCTGGGTTCTGGTGGTGTTCTGCCCCCATTTGAGGTCGCTTGTTAGGGTTGAACCTAGGAACCGTACGCTTTGGACTCGGGAGACCTCGGACCCATCGATGAACACAGGTAGTGGGGCCGGAGGAAGTTTCCGGAAGTCCACGATAAGTTCCACGGTCTTTGCTGTATTGAGAACAAGATTGTTGTCCTTGCACCAGTTACAGATCCTCGCAACTTCGTTTCGGTAAGCGTCCTCCCCATTTCTGTCAATGAGGCCGATAAGGGTGGTATCATCTGCGAATTTGATAACTTTAACAGAGTCGGAGGCTGAGGTGCAATTGTTGGTGTACAGAGAGAACAGGAGAGGGGACAGCACGCAGCCCTGCGGGGCACCGACGTTGGTGGTTCTCTCGCTGGAGATGCGACTGCCAAGCTTGACCCGTTGAGTTCTGTTGGAGAGAAAGTCCTTTACCCACCTGCAGAGGAGGGAATCTGCCCCAAGATGCTCAAGATTGTCGATCAGAATGTCTGGACAGATGGTGTTAAAAGCCGAGCTGAAGTCCAGAAAAAGGACCCTAGCGTAGGCTCCTGGACTGTCGAGGTGTTCTGAGATGTGTGCCAGGCTGACATTGATGGCATCGTCAACTGATCGGTTTTCTCTGTAGGCAAACTGGAGTGGATCGAGGAGGGTGCTGGTGGAGTGCTTCAGGTGGGCAAGCACTAGCCTCTCAAATACTTTCATGGTGATGGGGGTAAGGGCCACGGGTCTGAAGTTGTTGAGTTCCGTGTTCCCTGGTTTTTTGGGGACTGGAATGATTGTGGACCTTTTGAAGCAGGAGGGGACCTTTCCTTCTGATAAGGATCTGTTGTAGAGGGAGGTGAGGATGGGAGCTAGTTGGATTGCGCAGGTTCTCAGGCAGAGTGAGGACACCCCATCCGGGCCCGAGGCTTTCCTGGGGTTTAGTCTGCTGAGGCATCGTAGCACATCCTCCTCCTGTACTGCGGTCAGAGCGGGGATGCCCCTGGCCCCTGGGGGGCGCTGGGTGTCTTCCGTCGGAAAGGAAATAATAATCAGAGTCAAGAAGGATGTTAAGCTGAATACTCAGAGTAGCGATGCCGGAAGATTGATCCAACAACATTACTTGACGTTGAGCGCTCCCCTATCCATCTTTCTGGTGGCAGTTATGTGCAACGTCACGCAACATTTCTACACAGATGTGAATGAGAAGTCAAGCAATCACAGTACTTTGCATGGGATCTTAAAGAAAACCTGAACTGAAAATTAAAAGTCAAAATAAGCATACACAAGTCATACTTACCTTCCATGTAGTCTACTCCTCAGTGTCTTTCTCCTGTCCCGCGTCCTGTTTGTTCACTGTGATCAAGGGAATTTTCCGTCCTCCATTTTGAAAATGGCCATTACCCATAATCGCTTTTTGGTCAGCAGACAGTTAAACTGTAACATCGCCCACTTGAGCCATAGGGAAACATGGACATTACCTGGTACATCAGTTTTCCTCTCAGCTATAACTGACAGCAACTGATATTTTACTGATAGCAACTGATATATTTCAGATCTGACAAAATATTGTCAGAACTGGAAGGGATTATTGTCAGAAGAAAATGGGGAGCTTCTGAGAGGAACTGATGGCAAGGTAACTATGCAATGTTCATTTGAAGTTACCTCATGTGTTTATTTTAAATATTTTTACTCAGTACAGGTTCTCTTTAAAGATCCAATGCGACGGTCAGTATCGCCATGCGTTGCTAAATGTCATTCGCATGATTGCACGCATGTACCCATGTCACGAGATTGCAGAAACGATGGCTCGTCACTCAAGAATTGCTGGTCGTTGGAAAATTTGTCTGGAAAATTGCGTAGTAGGTATGGGCTTTTAGGGAGGAGGCACCCCTGATAAATAAAATAGTTAAAAACCATCTAAAAGGGTGAGAGACAATAAAATATTTTTATTGTGATACACACGGACTGGGCGCCTCTTTCCAGATGGACCAGTTAATTTATGGTCCCATGAGATTTCATGTTGTTCAATCAGAGAGAGAGATCTGTCTCGTGGTCGATCTGCCTATATAGCACTAGCTGTATGGGCATCTTTAGGCCCTAATATATATCCAACAAGGCATACAGCAATTGCAGGAAACAATAGGAAGAGCCATATGTCTGATTTTTAGAAGGATAACCATTAGCAAACAAAAGCAGCAGTGTGTTTTGTTTATATTATTATGAAAGAAAATGTATTCACTGTATTTTAAGCCAGTGAGTTTATTTTAAACGGGTAGATTTTGTTGTAAACGTATGGATTTCATCACGTTTTGCAGTTCTATGGGACGCTTTAAGGAACAGGGCTAGTTATGCAAATAATGTCCAAAACAGCAATTATAACAAGCAATCAGGATTTAAGCTTTAGAAGCAAGGCGGAAGACTTCTCTGGCTAATGAAGTAGAAGTAAAAGAGCTCATGCTCTAGATGAGAGGACTGGGCTATTTCTTTTGACAAGGTTATAAGGGTTAGTGTGAACAGATGAAGGACACAATACTGTATGTCAGAGAGTATTTAAAGGCAAGGCTAACTAGTGATCTGAGGTTAACTTAAAGCTAAAATTCAGGAACAACTAAGGGGTACTTAGGTTACCTCTACCATCCATTTATTGCTGCCTAAGGTCTCAATATAAATAACTATAAGCACATGCATGTTCATAGAGGGCATATGGTTATAGGACTGCTGAGACCACTACGGAGTAAATTCTTAGATACATAGTTACATCGTTTGGTTGAAAAAAGACATTCGTCCATCAAGTCCAACCAGAAATAAATAAATAAATAAAACACCACCCTAAACCTGTGCATATCCCAGTTGATGCAGGGGAAGGCAAAAAACCTTATAAGGTTTAGGCCAATTAGCCTTAAAATGGAAAAAAATCCTTCCCGATGGCAGTCAGATAAATCCCTGAATCAACTCTTCCGGGAAAAAAAATTATAGCCGTGGATGCCCTTCAATGCAAGGAAAGTATCCAAGCCCTCTTTAAATGCAGATCTAGAGTTTGCCAGAACTACTTCCTGAGGTAAGATGTTCCAGATTTTAACCACTCTCACTGTGAAGGACCCCTTTCTAAATAGATGGCAAAAACTTTTTCCTCTATACACAAATCACGTCCCCTTGTCCGTCGTACAACCCTAGGGACAAAAAGCTAATCTGCCAAGCTTTTGTATTGCCCTCTGATGTATTTATACATGTTAATCAGGCCACCTCTCAGTCACCTTTTTCCAAGCTAAATAAACCCAGTTTGTCCAACCTTTCTTAGTAAGAGAGACCTTCCATCCCTCTGATTAATTTAGTTGCCCGTCTTTGTACCCGTTGCAGAAGGTCAATGTCCTTTCTATAGTGTGGTGCCCAAAACTGTATTCCATACTCCAGATCTGGCCTCACAAGTGATTTATACAGAGGGAGTAGTGAACTAGCATCTCGAGATATTATTTCCCTTTTTATGCATCTAAGAATTTTATTTGCTGTATACAACGGTTATGCAGCATTAGTATGCGTTATCACTTTTTTTTTGCGTTGTATTGTAATGCTGCATTGGACTTTAATGTCACATCACAACGCAATGTCCCACTGTGAATAAGCCCTAAAGGGACTTTATTTTATCGAAAATATTTGATGATTGGACTAAAGTAGCTTGAACTAAGAAGTCAGCATTAAGATTCCTTGAGACATAAGACAGATCTTTACACCACAAACAAATGTGATTTCATCTCCTTTGCAACCAAAAAATTTAGATAGGGGAAGGAACTTCTGATGACAGGATTCAGGGCAATGGTAGTCTGTGACTGTGATGTTGGAAGTCCCACCCTGATTAACAGTCCCACTCCTGGCCACCATAGGTCCAACCTCCTCTGTACCTCCTTGCTTCCTTGGGTTGAATGCTTTCTGAATCACTGAATATGATAATCCAGGCTATGTGTTCTGGTTCCATGTTACAGCATGGTAATAAGCATTTCTTAAAATTGCATAAAAATATATTATTTTTTATTTCATTTTTTTCTACAGCACTTTACATAGTGTATAGTCTTGTTCCTCAGTGGAACTCATAATCTAATCTCTACCATTGTCATATGGCCACCATAGTCTAGGGCCAATTTTAGTGGGAAACCAATTAACTTATCAGTATGTTTTTGGGATTCAGGAGGAAACCTATGCTGGCGTGGGGAGAACATACAAGTGCCTTGGCTGAGATTCAAACGCTGGTCCCAGCACAAGAGTGCTAACCACTGCTCCACCATGCTGCTTCCCTTTTACTTCAAGAATAGTATAACAATGCTGAAATGGTTGTCAAATATTTCTAAAATGCCAGTTTCCTATGTGAATAAATCCACAGTTCAGTTAAATGTCAGCCTATTGTCCTAAACCCAGTATGAGGCAATAAACAAGGTCCACTTCAGTTTGAGTGTTTAGCTTTGTCAGCTACTTACAAATCCCTTCACTTCCCACTGATCATAAGCTTTGGGAGTCTCCATTCTCAATTCAGTGTGTGAAAAGAGGTTAAACAATTCCTCAACACTACAAGAACTCCCATTATTAGCATCTCTTTTGTTTACTGACTCCATTGTTATGACAATGTTAATACAGTCCTGGCTAATGATGAACTCCAAAAAGTACCTTTTTTCTGTAATGCAAGAGAACCATGAGGTAGAAATGTTTTTGTTTAATGATTCTACAAATTTCTAATGTATTTTTTTAGACTAAATCTATGTTCATGTGATACTGCTTCCTGTCTGCATGCCAGCAGCCTTCGCATCACATGACTTCACTCGCACTAGTTTTTGAGTAAAGATTAGAAATTTAGGAAGCAAATTGCTAGCTAAAGATTTCCAATAAGGGATTATTGAAACAGTAGAGGAATTTCTAATAACGTGTGTCAAATAGGATACACATAATGATCTAGAAATACAGTCACCAGCCCATGCACATGTTTTGTGTCCTCTACAGACTGTGTGTTGTTTTAAATTGACTCACATTAACAGATGTTAATGCACCCTTTGTGCCGCCCCTGTGTAAGTGTTGTTTCTGCACGATCCATAAATGAAATGAAAATTATTACATTGGTGATCATTGTGCTGCTCACAAGCCCGGTTTTCACAGTTTTCAGCAGTAAAGGGCCCCAAATTCAATGTACCAAGAAAGAGCCGATTAATTTAAAGTGAGTAGAGTCTGCTTCTTTAAGACAAGCTCATAAATCGTGAAAGATCACCACTTCTTTTCAAAAGACTCTCCACGGTCTGAATTTCCCTTCTGGGTCAGTAAAGGCATTGAAGTTTTAATGGCATGCCATGGCAGATTACACGATACAGCTGTCCCAGCACCGTGAAAATTAAGTTATGCCCCGTGTCAGCAAGATTTTTTCTTCTTTTCTCTCTCTTTCTAGATCTGTCTCCTTCTTTCAGTCTCCAATTCTCTCCTCTAAGCTGCTGAAAAGTGCACATCCAAAAGAGGCTGCAGGGGGGATGGGGTACTATAGGGTGACCAGGCCTTGTGAGGGTTAGCATTGTATGTATAGGGATCTCATGAGTTTTAAGAGCGAAAACAGCTATATAAATGGAGCTATGTATCAACTGCCTGAAAAAACATGTCCAACGAGACAATAAACTGTCCTTCTATAAATGTAGAGGATGCAGCAAATCATCAGTTTCATGCTCTTAATGCAAATTTGATGGTGTTCCGTTCTTGCACTTGCTTGACACACTGAGAGTCATTCATTGTAGACAGCGCAAGTTAATTTAACTACATACAGTGTTTGGAGAGCTTTCTGGGAGTATTAAATGGTGGTTTTAATGTGTAATATATGTTCCATAAAAAAAAAAAACACTGTCTATATCCAAACAAGAAACTTGTAATTACATTTATAAATCTACAGACAGCAAATAGCAGCAGATACAAAATATATAATCTCAGGACAGTGTATCACATTTGTATACAAAATATATACAAAAACATTTGCAATGTGGATACATTGAACAAAGGAAGGCAGAACCGTATGAAATGCACAAACTACCGTTGAATGCACAAACTAGTCTCTGCTTTGTGAATCTATTTAATTCTTAAATTGATTAAGCTTGAATTCTGACTGTCTATGCAAATTTCCATTGACCTAAAACTGAGTGAATGCAGCCTGGTAGCTAGCAGAAAACCAGTACCAGCCCCATAGCTACAGCGGCTCCTAAGCAGCCATAACAGCACTCTGCAAGGACCTTGATCACATGACCATATAGTTATAGGTCTGCTCTTTTCTCAGGACTTTGTAGTATGAGGAGAGAAAAGACTACTGACAACTGAGTCTATTTCTCTGTGAGGAATAAACAATCCTGAGGTTTCCCTCATCCCCCTCCACCTCCCCGTTCCAGCGCTGGGACCTACCAAACCTCTTTGACAAGGACTTGTCTAGGGAATGCTGACCAGGCGCGTCATTAGAGGAATATATCTGGGGCCCGTGCTCCGGATATATGCATGGGGTGCTGCTCTCTGAAGTATATGCAATATCTATTGCAGCTGCCAAGCACTCAATATGGCGACCGCCATTTTGTGGGCCATGCTCCCTGCTCGTAATTATCAGGCAGCCCGACTTAGCCTGCAACAATGGGCTGAGGCTGAGCTGTCTGACAGCAAACTGCCGCCTGCCCAATCAGGATCACTTGGCTGGCAGAGGGCATGCATTAGTATTAAAAAGATAGTGGGCTGGAGAGAGATTTAGTAGCTCCGCCCCCTGCACATGTGAATGCAGAGTCATATGCCCACCCACCTCATGCCATTGTCGGCCTGGCTCCTCGCTGTTTCCCCCCCCAGGAACCACACACAGACTGCCTGTGCCAGTGCCACCACCTCAGCTGGCTAGACTGCCAGCCCAGTGCCTCGCCCTCCTCCAGGGCAGAAGCAAGCAGCCAGCCACATGCCACAGGTCTTCAGCTAAACAGTAAGTAACTGCAGAGGAGAGAGACACTGACATCACAGCAGTGCAGCAGACAGTGCACTACACAGCACCAGCATTCACCATGAGCCAGCCCAGAATCACTAGCCAGGATTGCATCACCGCAGCTGCCAGCAAAGCATCCCTGCCAGCACAGCGTCCAGGCTTCAACATCAACGGCAGCCATACCAGCACAGCGTCACCACCAGCCGGGCCGGGCCAGCACAGCATCGCTGCCAGCCATGTCAGCACAGCATCACCATCAGCCAAGCCTCAGCATCACTGTCAGCCATGCCAGCACAGCATGATCACAAGCCAGGCCAGCATCACTGCAGCTGCCAGCACAGCATCACTGTCAGGCATGCCAGCAAAGCATCACTGCCTCAGCATCACCGCCAGCCAGGCGAGCACAGCATCCCCGCCACCAGCCAGGCCAGCACAGCATCACCACCAGCCAGGCCACAGCATCACCGCCAGCCAGGCCAGCACAGGTTCACCAGCAGCCAGGCATCAGAATCACTGCCAGCCATGCCAGCACAGTGTCACCACCAGTCAGGCCTCACCACCACCCAGAAAAGCCAGGCCATCATCTCTACCAGCCAGGCCATGATCTCTGAGAGCCAGGCCAGGCCATCATCTCTGCCAGCCAGGCCAGGCTATCATCTCTGTCAGCCAGGCTAGGCCATCATCTTTGCCAGCCAAGCCAAGCTATCATCTCTGTCAGCCAGGCTAGGCCATTATCTCTGCCAGCCAGGCCAGCACAGCATCACCGCCAACCAGGGCAGCACAGCATCACCACCAGCACAGCATCACCACCATCTGGGCCTTAGCATCACTGTCAGCCACACCTCAGCATCAACACCAGCCAGGCCAGCACAGCATTCCCATCAGCCAAGCCTCACTGGATCAAGATGAAGACCAGCACCATCAAAATGTAATTAAAGGGAACCTTAACTGAGAGGGATATGGATGTTTCCTTTTAAACCATAACAGTTGCTTGGCAGTCCTGATGATCTATTTGGCTGTAGCAGTGGCTGAATTGAACACCTGAAACAAGCATGCAGCTAATCCAGTCTGACTTCAGTCAGGGCACCTGATATGCATGCTTGTTGAGGGGCTGTGGCTAAAAGTATTAGAGACGTAGGATCATCATATGGAGAGTCAGGCAACTGGTATTATTTTAAAAGGAAAAATCCATATCCTTCTCAGTTTAGGTTACCTTTAAGCTATTTGTTTCTTTAAGACAAGCCAACCAGGCCAGCACAGCATCACTGTTCCCCCCTATCCTTCACCTGCTCTCTCTCCCCCTTTGGGGAAGATGCGGGGGAAGATGCGGGAATAGCAGAGGTCGCGGGTGGGAGCCGGTGGGCCGCAGAGTTTGAGCAGGCCGAGGGATGCCAGCTGATCGGCCACGTGTGCGGGGACTCCTCAGCCAGCCACCCGGAACGCCGCCACACAGCCTGGGGAACCTTCCGCTGATCGGGCGCTTGGCAGATCGCGCCCACGCCCTGGGATCGCCACACGTGCAGCGCTGGCTCCTCTAACATCACTGGTCCTGGCCCACTGCTGGCTGCCGCTGGATCAGCTGACCGGGAATCGGATGCACCGGACAGTCAGCTGATCATCGCTGTGCCATGTGCTCCGAGCTGGGAAGGGAGCCTGCCAGACACAACACCGCTGCCACAGCATGATGGGGAGAAGCGGGCTCTTCTGCTCCTCAGCGCAGGTCTCCCGCTGCCAGATACACCAGCATGCCACTGCCGGATCCATCCACCTGCCCCCTGCAGCTGCACCGGCCTACCGCTGCTGTTGCGGGATCCACCAGACCACCATTTTCTCTAAAGGACTGTGCTGCTGACCTCCTGGCCACCTACATCCTACCTGCACTAGGCCACAAGCCGGGGGCTTAATTTACTGGCTGCCAGGTCCACTACCTTTGCCTACTGCTGGCTGCTGCATCTGATGTCCTGCCACCACCAAGGTAAACCCCCCTGGCCTGTCCACCACTGCTGCCCCCGGCCCCACGTCCACCACCACTGGGGCCCAGCAAAGGTGCCTCCTGGCCCCACAGGGCCACCACTGCGTCTGCACCCTCATTACCAGCCGTGCAGACTTGAAACCAGGAGTGCTACCCCTCGGGCAACCTGGTCCGAGTGAACTCTGCTGTCCGCCTCCATCATGATGCCCCTCAGTTTTTTTTCCTCAGCCTTCTCTCTCTACTTTCGTGGACAATCGGTAGCACCTGTCTTGTTGGGAGCGTGTCGCTGTGTAGCGTCCAGTGCCGAAAATGGCAGCGCTCATATCAGCTCTCAGGCTGCTCCTCCAGTCCCACTCTTTTCCTGCTATCAATGTATGCTTTGCTATGTTTGTATTATGTTAACTGTATGTGTATGCTGTAATGCTCTGTTTGTATTACGTTAACTGTACGTGTATGCTGTAATGCTCTCTGTTTTGCTTTTTGTCTTTGCTTTTTATTGTTTATATGTATGTACCATGCTTAACTGTATGCAATGCTGCACTCTGCTTAATTGTACGCACAAGCTGTAATGTTGTCCTATGTATGCTTGTCCCCTGTCTATGTATGTACCATGCTTATCCGTATGCTGTTTCTTGTCTTTTTCATCGACGACCCTGTATGTGCCAAAACCAATTCCGGGTACAACCCACCGTTGTACTTGGCGATAATAAATTATAATAAATTCTGATTCTGATTCTGCCAGGCAGGCCAGTACAGCATCATCTTCAACCTAGCACTGCATAACCGCCAGCCAAGCACAGCACCCAGCCCAGCGAGTTGAGGACAAGACAGAAGTCAAGTGAGGGCACTCTGTCTATTTACATGAAATGCTATCTATTTATGGTAATAAAGTTACACTGCTAAGTTCATGTACATCGGGTCCCACCCATGACCACGCCCACATTTTGGCACAAGGCCATGCACTCATCTAGTGCCCAGAGGTGCCCCTGATCTTCCAGGACCCTAGCAACGCTCCTGCTGACCATGTATTTCCATTGCCCAGGAAAGGGGAAGCCTAATAATGAGGATGGCATTATGAAGAGTATACAGACAGAGCAACGAACTGGTCACTGTGTGTGAAGTTTGCCTAACAATCTGCCTGTAGTGAATCAAGTCTGAGTGACCATTCAACAGAGGGTGTTTACAAATATTTTGCAAGGTGGTGGAAAAACAAAACAAAACCAAAAATAGGCAATTTGGGCTTGGTTTCAAAGAAAAAAATACCTTTGTGTTGGCTCTGGGCCTTCATCTTATATCACTTAATATGGCACCACCTTTTACAAATAATTATCTCAAAGATCATCTTCGCTATCTTACAAATTTTTATTTTTCTACCACTCTCCTTCTTTTGAGCTGTCATCTTTGAACTGACCTAAATTTGCAAATTTATGTATGATTTTCTTTTCTCCAGACACATACCTTATATACTCGAGTATAAGCCGACCCGAGTATAAGCTGGCCCCCAAACTTTTCCATAAAAAAAATCTGAAAAAATTGACTGACTCTAGTACAAGCCAAGTGTACAAAATGCAGCAGCTACTGGCTAGTGTCATTAGTCAAAATAAATCCCAATAAAATGACATTACTTGAGACATTGGAGTGGTATATGATATTCTAATATATAATGATGAAAGTGGGCACACCATTAAGTTCCTGTGTGTAATGCATGGGCTTGTACATTTACCAGACTAGGGTATGACTATCCATGGTGCCAAAATGATAAGCCCAGGATGCTGCTTGCTTTTACCACCCATCTGCTGTTTTCTATCATGTGTGGGGTATCCATCCGCCACCAGGAGGTGATCCTGGCTGGGTAAGATGGAATGGGTCTGTGTAATGTGAGCTGTACTTTAGAAGGTCTTGGGTAGCTGCACTAAGGCTAGATAATAATGCACTCATCGTGAGTATTGTTTTCTATGGTTTATGCTTTCATACTGTCGAAATGTACAAATGTTATTTTCTGTTGTTCATCGATGTCTGTACTTGCATTGCAAATCTCACATACAATATAAGCTTTATTTATACTGTTCTTGGCTTGTACTTCTTTTGCCAAAGATCACCTAGAGCTTACAAGAAATAGATATTGTTCAGTGGCATAGGTAGAGACTATAGGGCCCCGAAGCAAAAGGTTTGTGGGGGCCTTTAGATGTAGGCACTCCTGAGCAATACTGCCTGCTCCTACCCCATGGATATGAGTTGACTGGGCAATTTACATTTCCCTGCGATGTGCACTGTGTATAGTTCATGGGCACTGAGAAAGTCTGAGGGTAGAGAAACAAAGGAAAGTTTATAGTGAACAAATAAAATACCGCCTGGGCCCCCTCTGCTCCAGGGGCCCATAGCAGCTTCTAGCGCTATTGCTACACCCCTGTTATTGTTGTATTTATTAATTCCCAATTGTCAACAATATCAGTTATACATACTGTATATATGCCTACTTTCCTGCTTACTTAATGAAACTAAGTTCAAGGGGAGTCCCTTTCTTTCACATATAATAATTTGCCGCCAGCAATAAAAGAAAAAAAGTTTCCACCAAAGAGTGTCCAAATGGACATGACCTTCTACTGTGTTCTCTGAAACTGCCTGCTCCATATCCGCCAGGATCATGCTCAATAAACTTATACAAACCTAGCTTTGGACCACACATGTAATATCAAACGCGTCTGTTTCACTCCAGTCACTTCAGTGTGGCGGATAACGGTAACACAAATATTCTCGCCTCTTAATTTAGCTGCATGCTTTGTTTTTCTTGGCATGTTTGCAATCTAATCACAGAATGTAGCATGAAGAAATGATATCATTGTAAAATCGCATTTTTGCTTGTTACATCCAGAAAATAACTTATTTCAGATAAATAATCGGAAGCAAATTTGTTATTGTGTCCTACATGTCAAATGCATTTATTTCTCAGTTATTGGAAAAGCAGATAAAATAAAATACAGAAATCGTAAAGAGAAACCATAGTGCCTTTAAGTTAAATTATTTAATATGTAGAAATGTTACCATGTTTACAAACTAATGATTTACACACTGCTTTGTAATTGTTTCTGTAAAAATATTACTGTATTTCCCGCCGTATAAGACACACTTTTTCTCCCCACAAAAATAGAGAGAAAAAGTCCCTGCATCTTACACAGTAAAAGAAGGGAATCCCCGACTTATGAACACCCGCCGATATGAGCCGTCGACCCGCCGCCACGTCGGGGATTCCCTGCCTGTGTGTCTCCAGTGTGCCCGCTCCCGCCGTGTGCTTTCGCTCCCTCCCCCCTTGTGTTTCCTAGCCCCCCCCCCCAGGTGTTTAGCGGCAGCTGGCTTACCTATAAGCCATGCCTGCGGGCATTGCAGACCTCCTTCACATCCGCGCAGCTTGCTCTAGTGTTCGGTTTGTGATGACGACGTAATCATCACAATCCAAGGTCTGCAATCCCCGTGGGTATGGTGGATAGTTAAGCCAGCTGCCGCTAAACACCTGGGGGGCAGGAAACACAAGGGGGAGAGAGCGGAGGCGACACAGGGAGGAGCGGGTACACTATACACACTTAAGGACACATGGAGAACACATGGGGCAGACATGGGGACACAGGAGGACACATAGGAGGTACCGGAGGACACATGGGAATACAGGAGGACACACGGGATACAGGAGGACACATGGGAATACAGGAAGACACACGGGATACAGGAGGACACATGGGGAGACATGGGGACGCAGGAGGACACATGGGGGAGACATTGGGACACATGGGGCAGACATGGGGACACAAGAGGACACATGGGGAGACATGGGGATACAGGAGGACACCATTTACGGGAGAACTTGTACAAGACGCTCCTGGAACATGGACACACCAGGTTTAGTATATATTTTTTTCCTGGTTTTTGCCCTCTAAACCTAGGTGCGTCTTATATTCCAGAGTTTCTTGGCGGAAAACACAGCGGCAGCCCGAAGCAGCAGAGCAGGGCTACGGTAAGATGGCCGCCCGAAGCCCTGCTCTGCAGACTTGGAGTCTGCAGTGCAGGGCTTCGGGCGGCCATTTTCCTGTAGCCCTGCTCGTCGGGTATTGCAGGCTGCAGGCAGGAAGTCACGTGAAGGAAGAGGATCGTGGGAGCTGCGCGCCACAAGGAGGTCGGGACAGGAGGTCTTCTGACTGTAGGTGAGTAAATGGGTTTTTCTTTTCTTTTTCAGGTGGTGCTGCTGATTGTGGTCAGAACTGCAGAACATTGTGCATATTGGGGTCAGATCTGCTGAGCATTGTGCATATTGGGGTCAGATCTGCTGAGGATTGTGCATATTGGGGTCAGATCTGCTGAGCATTGTGCATATTGGGGTCAGATCTGCTGAGGATTGTACATATTGGGGTCAGATCTGCTGAAGATTGTGCATATTGTGGTCAGGTCTGCTAACGATTGTGCATATTGGGGTCATATCTGATATTGATTGTGCATATTGGGGGTCATATCTGATAACGATTGTGCATATTGGGGTCATATCTGATAACGATTGTGCATATTGGGGTCATATCTGATAACGGTTGTGCATATTGGGGGTCATATCTGATATCGATTGTGCATATTGGGGTCATATCTGATAACGATTGTGCATATTGGGGTCACATCTGATAACGATTGTGCATATTGGGGTCATATCTGATAATGATTGTGCATATTGGGGTCATATCTGATAACGATTGTGCATATTGGGATTACTGAACGTGTTTTTTGTTCAAATCTGCTCACATTACGTGTATTTTCTTGAGAAAAAACTTGGGCCCTCTGTCTTTGTGTTGCACTTTTAAAGGGAACCCGAGGTGAGAATAATATTCAGGCTGCCATATTTATCTCCTTTTAAGCAATACCAGCTGCCTGGCTGCCGTGTTGGTCCTCTGCCTCTAATTCTTTCAACCATAGACCCTGAACAAGCATGCAGCAGGTCAGGGGTTTCTGACAATATTGTCAGAACTGACAAGATTAGCTGCATGCTTGTTTCTGGTGTAATTCAGTTCACTACTGCAGCCAAATAGATCAGCAGGGCTGCCAGGCAACTAGAATTGTTTAAAAGGAAATAAATATGGCAGCCTCCATATCACTCTTACCCTGGGTTCACTTTAAATTACAGTTAGCCCCGCCCTCATCCGGTCATGACTACGCCCATTTTTTCCCCCGCGGCGCGCGGAGCGTGCCGCAGGTTGTAGCCACACCCATTTTGTGCCAGCTACCCCGGAAATTGGTCCAGCACCTGCATAGCACCCCCTAAAAAAAATTCCTGGAGCCGCCACTGGTGGGCACCCTTCCAATACGGTAAGCAGCGGGTGAAATACTAAATGTGAGCACCCTAAGCTCTCTCTATCCATACAAGTAATTTGTATGTTCCCTCCTCTGCTTGTATTTCCTACTGAATTTCCCAAAAATGTAATAAGTTAGTTTTTGCTTTTTTGTTTTTTTTTTCATTCCAAACTAGCCTAGACTGTGGAAGAGAATTTTTTGTAATTAGATAGTGTTGTGAACTGTTTGATGATCTATTTACATGGGGTATAAACAAGAGGGTCAGTGTTTATAACAAAGCTACAGTAGCAGTAAAAAGTATGTGAACCCTTTGGAATTATATGATTTCTGCACAAATTGGCTCTAAAAATTAGTTTAGGCAGACTGTGATTGTCTATTGTTGTGACTTAGATTAAAGATCAGATCACCTTGCATGACCAATTTATGCAGAAGTCCATATAATTCCAAAGGGTTCACATACTTTTTACTGCTACTGTAACGGTAATTTGCTTTCTTAAAACAGAAGCTATTTGCAATACCTCAGCTTTAAAGGATACATCCGAGCTCCTAAAAAAATGAGATCTACTTACCCGGGGCTTCCTCCAGCCCCTGGGAGCCAATATTATTATTATTATTGATTTATAAAGCGCCAGCATATTCCGTGGCGCTGTACAAAGTGTCCCTTGCTGCAGCTCCTGTGTCTCGGGATCCCCTCCGCTGCAAATGCCAACCTCGGCCGGTTAGCATCTACTGTGCCTGCACGAGTGCCACTTGCGATCGCGCTCACGTGGTCTAGAGTGTTGTGCACCTGTGCAGTAGTTCTCCGCCTGCACAGAACACTCCAGACCACGTGGGCGCGATCGCGAGCGGTGCTCGTGCAGGAGCAGCAGATGCTGGCCTGACGAGGTCAGCATCTGCAATACAGGGGATCCTGGGACTACGGAGCTGCAGTAATAGACGTATCGGCTGCCAGGGGTTGAAGGAAGCCCCGGATTAGATCTCATTTTTTTTAGGAGCTCGGATGTATCCTTTAAGTGAGAACCTTTGGTTTCCCATGGATATGCAAATCATCTCTTTATGCCCCTGAAAGCATGGCTGCACATCCAGAACTGCTGGTGTATAGTGAGCCTGTAGCTAGTACAATTTACTGAGCCACACCAATCCAACTAAAGGCTCATACACACGGGGCACAACTGTCGCCACAAACACGTGGCACGCGCATGTCTGGGCGACAGTTGTGCCCCGTGTGTATGAGGCGCGCACCCCGAACTGTCGCCGGAGACAGCAGTTGCCGTGCGGTTGAAAAGTTCAATCGCCGGCAACTTTTGTCTCCGCAACTGTCGCTAGTCCACCACGCGTACTGCGTGGGTATGTGCAGACTAGCGACAGCTACCCACAGCCAGAAGGGAGCTTCCGGCTAGGGGACGAAACTTTTGGTGACAGCTGCCGCCGCATCTCTGTCCCTCTGTGCAACGGGTGTACAGCTGCCGCACTGAGGGACCTGGCGACGAACTGTCGCTGTTTTTTTTTTGTCTGCTTGCAACTGCAGACATTTGTGCCTCATGTGTATGAGGCTTAACAGCCTGTTCCAGATGTACTGATCCTCATCAGTGCATGGCATAGATTTATGTGGCTCTATGGGATAGGCCTTGGACCAGTACTAAGGAATACCCAGATAGCTCATGGTGGCCTAGAACCAATAGAAAGTTCATAACAAAGATACACTTTATTATACCCACCTCATAAGAGATTTAACAGGATGTCTTCTTGTGATACATGCTATTTTTCACCAAAATGAATTCAAATTTTCATACAGTATATTTTTTATATATGATATTCATGAAATTGCGAGTTTAAATATAATTTCTATGTCGGTTGATAATTTTTTGGTCATTCAGAAAAGTATTGATCTGTGATTTTTTATGTGCATACTGACATTTTCCTTTGTAAAAGGTATACAATAATGATGATGATGATAATGATGATGATAATAATAATAATCATACAGCACTAACATTTTCCATGGTCATTTATTACTAAACATTTTAGAAACAAGTTACAAGGACAAACAAAGCACATCAAGCATATAGACAATCAGAGAACACTACACTAATACCAATATTATACTTAATTGTGTCTTTTTTTAATTTATTGTGAGGGAATTTTGTTAAGTTTGCGAAAAAAATATAACATAACCACACCTTCTCTTGATGAAAAATTGTATTTCTAAATATCTAATTCTTACACATTTGTGTATATATAATGAATGACATTATGTCCATTGATTTTTACAAGGATAATGTTGAAAATGTGTTGTGAATAATAGTAGTTAATTGCTATGATTTAAACCTAAATCATCAAGGCTTTATACAATACTTACCTTTTCCCATGTTTCTCAACTGGTCCAATCAGTTATGCGTACACATTGGTCTACAGTTAGCTGTGATTAGTGTTGGGCGAACATCTAGATGTTCGGGTTCGGGCCGAACAGGCCGAACATGGCCGCGATGTTCGGGTGTTCGACCCGAACTCCGAACATAATGGAAGTCAATGGGGACCCGAACTTTTGTGCTTTGTAAAGCCTCCTTATATGCTACATACCCCAAATTTACAGGGTATGTGCACCTTGGGAGTGGGTACAAGAGGAAAAAAAAATTTAGCAAAAAGAGCTTATAGTTTTTGAGAAAATCGATTTTAAAGTTTCAAAGGGAAAACTGTCTTTTAAATGCGGGAAATGTCTGTTTTCTTTGCACAGGTAACATGCTTTTTGTCGGCATGCAGTCATAAATGTAATACATATAAGAGGTTCCAGGAAAAGGGACCGGTAATGCTAACCCAGCAGCAGCACACGTGATGGAACAGGAGGAGGGTGGCGCAGGAGGAGAAGGCCACGCTTTGAGACACAACAACCCAGGCCTTGCATGAGGACAAGAAGCGTGCGGATAGCATGCTTTGTACCACCATGCAGTCATAAATGTAATAAAGATAAGTGGTTCAATAAACAGGGACCACGCGGCAACGCTAACCCAGCAGCAGCACACGTGATGGAACAGGAGGAGGCGCAGGAGGAGAAGGCCACGCTTTGTGAGACACAACAACCCAGGCCTTGCATGAGGACAAAAAGCGTGCGGATAGCATGCTTTGTACCGCCATGTAGTCATAAATGTAATAAAGATAAGAGGTTCAATAAACAGGGACCACGCGGCAACGCTAACCCAGCAGCAGCAGCAGCAGCAGCACACGTGATGGAACAGGAGGAGGCGCAGGAGGAGAAGGCCACGCTTTGTGAGACACAACAACCCAGGCCTTGCATGAGGACAAAAAGCGTGCGGATATAGCAGCAATGCTTTTTGCCGCCATGCAGTCATAAATGTAATACAGATGAGAGGTTCAATAAACAGGGACCGGAAACGCTAAACCATCCCAGATGTTCATCGGTCATGTTACTTGGTTGGGGTCCAGGAGTGTTGCGTAGTCGTTTCCAATCCAGGATTGATTCATTTTAATTTGAGTCAGACGGTCTGCATTTTCTGTGGAGAGGCGGATACGCCGATCTGTGATGATGCCTCCGGCAGCACTGAAACAGCGTTCCGACATAACGCTGGCTGCCGGGCAAGCCAGCACCTCTATTGCGTACATTGCCAGTTCGTGCCAGGTGTCTAGCTTCATGCCCGGTTTCAGGTCCAGCGGTGCCAGCCACAAATCCGTCTGTTCCTTTATTCCCCTCCAAATTTCCTCCCCTGTGTGCTGCTTATCCCCAAGGCAGATCAGCTTCAGCAACGCTTGCTGACGCATGCCAACAGCTGTGCTGCACTGCTTCCACGATCCTACTGCTGCTGGTGCTGGGTTAGCATTTCCGGATGAGGTACAGCTTTGAGATGCGTTGGAGGAGAAGGAGTCAGAGAGGTAGGTGCTGCTGTTGTTATCCAGCTGTTTGCGGCGTGGGCAACACCCGCGCCGTAGCAGGTGAGGAATCGCTGCCAGGCTCCACAAGGTTCACCCAGTGCGCGGTAAGGGAGATGTATCGACCCTGGCCGAACGCACTCGTCCAGGTGTCAGTGGTGAGGTGAACCTTGCAGGCAACGGCATTCTTCAAGCTTCGGGTTATTTAGCTGACCACGTGCTCATGCAACTCAGGCACTGCAGAGCGCGCAAAGTGGTAGCGGCTGGGAACCACGTAACGTGGGATGGCCACTGACATCATGCCCTTGAAGCTGTTTGTCTCCACCACTCGATATGGCAGCATTTCGCAGGCCAGAAGCTTGGCTATGCTGGCTGGCTGTTACTGCCACGGCCCGGGGGTCATTTGCTGGCAATTTCCTCTTGTGCTCAAACATCTCAGAAACAGACAACTCAACCGTAGCGCTGCACACCGAAGGGCTGTTGGTTGTTGTGTTTGATGAACACTGGGAGACCTCAAGAGCACTAGTCCGGAAAGTGACAGTGTCAGCATCGTCTGATGTTTGTGAATGTTGTGAACCACGCAATGGCTGGGCTACTGCTGCTGCTGAGGCGGGTCTGGTGGTGAGTCTGGTGAACCCAAGGGAGGCAGTGTTGCTGGTGGTACCCTGTCCTGCCGCGTTTGCCCACAGAGTGGGATGTTTGGATAGAATGTGGCGGCTCATGCTGGTGGTGGAGAGGTTGTTAATACTTTTCCCCCTGCTCAGGCGGGTCTTGCACACCTTGCAAATCGCCATGGTAACATCCTCAGTGCAGTCTTCAAAGAAAGCCCAGACTTTAACTGGCTGAGGACTCGGACCTCGTGCGTGATGTGCTGGTGCTGCTTAACCCACTGCTGGACGCTTGAGAGGTCATCCAAGTAATTATCTGGTCCTGTTCTTTTGGATCTGTGAGGGTTGTTGTCCTGGACAACATGGGCAGTATTGAGTGGGTTTTCTTGGGTGCTCCCCTGTGGCCTGTACGTGAACCGTCAGGGGAAACACCTCTTCCCTTGCCCCTCCCTCTTTCACCGGATTTCTTCCTCATTTCACTTATCCTTAAAGTACACGCTGACTGGCAGCAGTACAGTGGCAGTACAGAAATGCTATACAGTGGTGGGTGAGCGGTGTACCACTATTGTCAGCAGTGACACAGAGCTCAATGCTATACAGTGGCGGGTGAGCGGTGTACTACTGTTCCCAGCAGACACAGAGTGGAAGTAAACACAATGCTATATAGTGTGGCTGAGCCGTGTACACAGAGTGGCATTAAACACAATGCTATATAGTCTGCTATATAGTCACCCCGAACAGGGTGATGTTCTGCAGAACCCGAACAGTGGCAAACACTGTTCGCCCAACACTACTGGGAGGGAACGCAGATTTTAGTACCTAAACACACGATACAACATGTTTTCCGGGGTCGGACTCTGAGGCACATACAGATGGTCCCGATCATCATCCTCATCATACAACTCTTCTCCTGAGTCTGACCCACCCACCACCTCTGCCACCCCAACATCCCCAGACACAGACCCCTCATCGTCCTCAACATTAACTTGGGATGCTGGCCTGAGCCAGACCTCCTCCTCCACATCAGGCCCCATCATCTCCTCAATGGCAGCCCTCATTAATCGCTCTGGCGACGGACTGATGGACACAACGTTCTCCTCCGGGGAGGGCTGCTGCTGACCACTGGCTGCTGGGGTGGATGTTATAGCTTGCGTGGGGCGTTGGCTGTTGCTGTTGTTGGGAGTGCTGCTCACAGCGGAGGTCTCTGGGGAACTCATGTTGAGCTCATATAGTGGTTGACGGTGAGTGGAGTATTACTGATCCCAGCAATATACACACTGACTGGCAGAGTACGCAATGCTATATAGTGTGGCTGAGCGAGGTACACAGAGTGGCAGTAAACAGAATGCTATATAGTGTGGCTGAGCGAGGTACACAGAGTGGCAGTAAACAGAATGCTATATAGTGTGGCTGTGCAAGCGGTGTACTACTATTCCCAGCAGACACAGAGTGGCAGTAAACAGAATGCTATATAGTGTGGCTGAGCGAGGTACACAGAGTGGCAGTAAACAGAATGCTGAGCGAGCGGTGTACTACTATTCCCAGCAGCGACACACAATGACTGGGGGGGACCCTGGCTAGCGTGGCTGGAGCGCGAACTACCCTGCCTGCCTACCCAAAGCTAAACCCACAGACAAATGGCGGAGATATGACGTGGTTCGGGTATTTATTTACCCGAACCACGTGACAGTTCGGCCAATCAGAGCGCGTTCGGGTCCGAACCACGTGACCCGTTCGGCCAATCACAGCGCTAGCCGAACGTTCGGGGAACGTTCGGCCATGCGCTCTTAGTTCGGCCATATGGCCGAACGGTTTGGCCGAGCACCGTCAGGTGTTCGGCCGAACTCGAACATCACCCGAACAGGGTGATGTTCTGCAGAACCCGAACAGTGGCGAACACTGTTCGCCCAACACTAGCTGTGATGGGACTCAATCCGCTACTTTTTCAGAGTATCCCCTGGTGGCCTGTAAAAGATCTACAATTCTTCATGATCAGTTGGTCCCTGCTGCTTGTAGTACCACAGTAGAGGATAAATCAGGAAGTATACAGTGGGTAGCTTATTTACAAGCTCTGTTTGGAATGTCCACTTGTCATCATTGCAATCAGTGCAGTTTTCTTATGAAAGACAAGTTATTTAAAGTGTTTTGACTGGTAAAAAGTACTATTTGAGGGCAATTCTGATTCTGCTTCTCCACCAATGCTATTGTTTGTTAGTGTCTATGAGGCATTGGGTTACATTGGCCAAACTACTGAAGAGTTTCTCACCAGGATTAGTGAATGCAGAAGTATTATAACTCACCCCAATTCTGTGGTTCATCACTTTATGGAAGCATATCATTCAGTATCACAACTTCAGTTTACAGTGATTGACGTAGTTCCCTTGGTTATAGTGTTTCAACCAGGCATGTCGCTAGGGGACTTCATCTGTGGCCTGTGCCCCGAACCCACTCAGTTCCCCGAACCACGATTCCATGTGCCCAGCAGCGATTTCCCGAATCAGGCATCCCCACTATTGCCATAACAGTGGGCAGGAGGCACACGCTGGACAGAACTCTCCTCAGCCTCCCTCTCTCCTCCCTTGTGTAACCATCTGCACAGTGTGCGGGGTCGAAGCTGCACAGCGGCAGAGGGGGTTGGAGACCATGTGCACACTGCCTGCCACACTTTACTCGCAAAACTCTGCGACCACCCAACACTCCACAGACCTCTAGATCCCCGTGGCTACCCAGAGATGACCCCAGAACCTGTCTGGAGTAACATCTAATTTGTCTCAGGCACTGAGGAGAGGGTAGGTGGCTTCTAAAAGCCCCAGCAGAATCCCAGTCCACGATGCCTGCATGAAGGAAGTGTCGCCCCTACCCCCACCTTTGAATTGAAACTCACTGGTGGAACCCGACACTTCGTGGACCAGAGAAAGCCCCGCCCCCCACCTAGGACTGACAGTAGAGGAAAAGGCAGCTGCATAGGACCATGGAGAAGTCTGGCTGTCCAGAGGGAGCCTCCTCCCGTTTCAAGATGAAACCATGCCACAGGCTAGAAACTAGTAAGTATGCCTCCATGCCAGACAACCAAGCACACATCACTACCTGGCCAGCCAGCACAGCATCACCATCAACCAGCACTGAATATCGACTGCCAGCCTAGCATCCTTGCCAGCCAGCCCAGCATTATGACACCCAGCACAGCATCACCACCAGCCAGCAGAGCATCAACACCAGCTGGCACACATCACTGTTAGGCCAGCCGGCACACATCTAATGCTGGATACACACGTTGCGTTTTCCCGTGCGATTCGCGGGGTCGATTCCGTCGATTCGATTATTTCCAACATGTTCGATCGTGTTTCGATGGATACAGCCGTCGATGTTACATACTTAATATGCAAAATCGACAGTTGTATCCATCGAAACACGATCGAACATGTTGGAAATAATCGAATCGACGGAATTGATCCCGCAAATCGCACGGGAAAATGCAACGTGTGTATCCAGCATTAGTCAGGCCAAGCCAGCCAAACACAACACGCAGGCCACCACAGAAGCCAGGGAACAATCTGCCTTATATTGTAAAATGCTGCCTATTTATGATATGTCTATATGGGAGCACACTCGCCGCACTGTGAACAGCGCTATATATTATGTATTGCAGTGCGGTAAGCCACATTACAAAGTGGCTTATGTGTCGCACCACAACACACCACTAGGTTACACTTCTGCTAAGTTCATGTACCTTAGGTATCATCCATGTCCAAGCCCACTCCCCCTACATGGAAACACCCATTTTTTTCCCACTAACCTAGTGCCCAGAGGTACCCTGGATCTCCCAAGACCCTAGCAACGCCCCTGATTTCAACCAACCAAGATAAAACAATATTTATCTTTTTGAGGTCATGACACATATTTTTACTACTTGCCTCTGTCTTATGTGCTCTTTACACTAATGCAGTATAAGTACAAATATTATTGTCATTATTTTTGAGCATTACAAATTTGTAATGCATTTGATTCCTCGAATCACAGTCTCTTTAAAGGACCACTTTGTAAAAAAAACAGTACATACAGTATAAATTGTACATTTATCCCAGAGTAAAATGCACCATTGGACGATTCGCCATTTCTACGAAAGTAATCGCTTAGTGACTTTCCCCTTAGCCATTCCTAGATACGGAGATGAGACAAACTCAGATAACCCTTACAAGCCCACTGTTGTTAATCACTTCCATCAAAAGAATCCAGAAAACCAGAGGGGGTAAAGAGGGGAACTGAACCTAAGGTCACCTCAGATATGGATGTTATGCCACTGATTTGACACTGATACTGGCAAATAAGATTAAACAGTATGGTAGCTACTATTGTTACAAAGGGCCCGCTATTTTAATGGGCACCTCCAGCACCCTTTACACTGATAATAGCCGGGAGAAGAGGTTTAAGGGTAGGTAGGTGTGTGTGTGTGGGGGGGGGGTGTTATTTAAGGCAAGGCACCACCGGGGGGGATGTTTAAGGTTAGGCACCACTAGGGGGGTTAAGGTCAGGCACCAAAAGGGTCGGTTAAGGTTGGGCACCACCTAGGACGGGGATAAAGTTGGGCACCGCCAGGGGGGCTTAAGGTTAGGCACCACAAGGGTAGGGTTAGGCACCACCATAGGGGTTAAGGGGGGTAAGGATTCGGCATCGGTAGAAGGAGGGTTCTATATGAGAGTAGGGTTAGGTTAGCTCATAGTATAATATCGGTAATGATTACTGATATTTTACTATCAGACTTAACTAGTGGTGTATTGGTAATTTTATCAATATTCTGATAAGGGCTATAACTTGTAGATTATCAGTACTTTTACCAATATTCTAATGGCAGCTTTAACTAGTATTCTAATAGCTGCTAAATCTGGCACCCTTTTTTCTCATGTACCTGTCACCGACACAGTATTGACCTGATGAAGTGATATATAATCTCACGAAACATGCTGTTTCTCAATAAATCGTTTTTGGCCACATTAGTTGTCTACATTATTGCGTTAAGCCAATACGTGCCTCTTTAAAATATTTTGTAATTATTTAATATGGTTTTAGAAGCCTTCTTTTCCTATTTCCCTCCATAGAACGAATATACGGATGATGTGTTTGATGTGTTGCATCTCACTCTTATGGCTGTGTAATTTGCACGTACATTCAATTTTAGGAAGGCAGTATCGCACTAGGATTAGTGTACTTAAGTTGGAGAAGAATGAAAAAACAGGTTCATAAGTTGGAGAAATGGATCATATCAGAACACTGTGAGCTGATTGAACACACATGTGCATGCAATAAACTGCATTAACCACTTAAGGACCACGGGCTTAAACCCCCCTGAAGACCAGGCCATTTTTTACAAAATAGGCCACTGCAGCTTTAAGGCCTTACTGCAGGGCTGCACAACTCAGCACACAAGTGATTACATCACCTTTTCTGCCACCCACCAACAAAGCTTTCTGTTGGTGGGCTATGATAGCTCCCAGGATGTGTATTTTAAAAAAAAAATATTTATATCTTTATTTTCAAAATAAAATCAGATTTTTGTTTTGTACACCCCCCCTCCGGTAGCCAATCACTGTGATCGGCTGTCCTAGGCTTCAGTCTAACACAGCGCATCACCCCTGAGCCTGCCAGTGTCACACGACTGTCCCCAGTACAGTGCTGCCTTAGATCGCAGCGCTTTACGGAGTAAATAGACAGCAGTTTCGCCATCTTACAGTCTCCTAGCGGCGAACGCTCCACTCCGTCATCCAAGCGGAGATGAGTGTGCATCGTCGCGTGGGATCTCCTGCAAAGCACGCCCCCAGGACTGCACTTCAATCGGCGTTCAATTGACATGATGCGGTCGGCTAAAGGTTAAGCAGAATAACGTGCATAAAGTCTTAACAAATGATGAGCAGAGCAGAATGGAATACAACACATGCAATGCTTTATGCACTGCTCATCATGCTGTAAAACTTTACGCACATTATTCTGCTTACCACACTTTTTATTATTTCGTATTTATATAGCACCGACATCTTCCGCAGCGCTGTGCAGAGTATATTGTCTTGTTTCCTAACTGTCCCTCAGAGGGGCTCACAATCTAATCCCTACCATAGTTGTATGTCTATGTAGGGTGTAATGTAAGTATTGTAGGTGTTGTAGTCTAGGGCCAAATTAGGAGAAAGCCAATTAACTAACCTGTATGTTTTCGGAATTTGGAGGAAACCAGAGTCACTGGAGGAAACCCACGCAGACATGGGGAGAACATACATACTCTGTGCAGATAGAATCCTGGCTGGGATCTGAACTGTGGTGGGGACCCAGAAATACAAGACAACAATGCTAGCCACTAAGCCTCCGTACTACCTACAGTTTGGCAAACACACCACAAAAAGAGAGAAAATTGTAAAAAAAAAATAAAAACCTGTTCTGCATTTTTAAACTCCTGGTGGTGCATTCATGTCTACAATAGCACAAATTCTTATTTATTAGCCTTACTGCAAATCCTCACTATTTTCTGATATGACTCATAAGAATGTTTTAAATATTACAACCTTTTAACAAATGCTGTCAAAAATCCAGTCCAAATTTGCTTATGTTCTTCAGTATTTTCAACCATTTTCCAGCCTCCATAGTGCAGTTTGCTGCAACAACAAATCTGCCCATCCTTTAAGCCTTTGCACTTGAAACACAACAGCTTCCCACACAATGATAACAAGCCAGCCATATTCTCCATGGCCTGCTCCCGCTGTGCTAAAGTAGTCTCCATGTTTGCAGAGTGGAATCATTCACGCTAACATTCTTCAACAAGTTCGTTTTAAAGCTGTGTAAGAAGCAGCTATCCAGGGAGCTCTTTGAGGGCTTCTAATCCTAACGCTGTCTCAAGATTTCTGGGACCCAGCTGCTCTAACTGGATTAGAAACCTTTTCTCTTTTTTTTATTTTTCAAAGGTTTGATCTCAACAAGGTTTGGGTGTGATGAAATCAAAGTGGCAGGTTCCATTTCAGAGTTATTTGTATTTGAACTTCCTTATGGCTAAATCCAAAGTAATGCCAAGGGTAAAATCTTCCACTGTAAATGTCATTGCTGATGCAAGGAAGCCTTGGGAAAGCAGCGATGACACAATGGCATGGGAGAAAAATATTCATTATTTTTATGAGCTTTTTGTTTTTATAGGCTGCAACTTGCAGGGTCATGTTTCACCTGAGCAAGGAGAACAGAGCTGCTATTTTCTTCCGTCATTCCTATGGAAAGATGAAGTTACAAATGTTAGAGTGTACATGAGATGGGGCAGGAGAGAAAATGTATACATAATGTACAGTATACATACCTGGGGCTTCTTCCAGCCCCCTCCAGGCTGATCGCTCCCTCGCCGCCTCCTGCATCTTCAACAATAGGCCACAGTATTTCGTCCAGTCAGAGCCAAAGGGCGCAGGCTGGACGCGCATGCTCCTATGTCATGCTCCTGTAGCCGGGAGTGTTCTGCACCTGAGCAGTAGTATTGCGCAGGTGCAGAATGATCACAGTGACGGGAGCGCAATGGAGGCGATTGCGCAGTTGGCCCCAGACCGGCGCTGACTTACCTGAGCTGTTTGCGGAAGATCCAGGAAACGGCGGAGGATAGCAAGGAAGCGATGAGCCTGGAGGGAGCTGGAGGTATGTATACATTTTTTTTCCTTTGCCATCTCAGGTTTACTTCAATAGCAAATGTGCATTTGAGTTTGGTGAATTTCTTCTGTAAGTTAAGTATCATGTATTGTGTTTCTTTCAAATTACCTGTGGCCCTTTAAATGACCTGAGAAAGGATGCACTTATCATTGAAGTGCAATCTCCATTACTGTAAGCTAATGAACTGACCAAATGGACCGGGCTTATCAAGATAAATTAGCACATGACTGGCATGCCATGTATAGCTGTTAGGTGTCACATCACTGTAAACATTGTCCATCTGCCTCCCTCCCATGGAGAGAAGTGAGCTTGGAACATCATATGGTGTCAGTTTATTTCTAGCTATCAGGCATTGTGACTAACTAATGCATTTTAAAGCACACGTTTTGTTTTAACAGAAAAACCAAGCAGATGACTGTATGTGCCATTTGATAGCCTTGTTAGTATAGTGGACAACTGTTACTTTATTCTGTCAAACAAGGTTTCTGCAGCTTAACATCCTGATGTAATAATTTAGCCACATGATTTAAAGTAGTAGCTACATTGTACCTATACAGTACCTATCCTACTTGTTTGCCTTTCTGAGCAAGTAAGCAACGGGTATAGTATTCAAAAAAGCACAAAAATAGCATACCTACCAAATAAAAGTAGATCATGTTTTTCTTCTGTAGCTGATCCTTCTGGTCCCTGACTGCTGATGCTTGCTGAAGGCCGCTGAGTAGCATGGCTGAAGTCCTGAGTTGGCCCCACCATCATCTCCCCAATGACTGTGCTTCCATGCCACTCCTATCACCATACATGATGCTGCTCTTACCTTCTGCACTAAATGAGCATGGTGGCATAGGGGTTTGCACTCTCGCCTAACACTGGTTAGACAAATCTAGGTAAGGACACTCTCTTCATGGAGTTTCTGCCTGTGATCGCGTTGTTTTTTTCAGGGCACCTTGGTTTCTACCCACATCCAAAAAACATAAATGAGTTATTTGGCTTCCCCCAAAAAACTGGCCTTAGAATTTGATGAAAACATGATCATGGTCGGTGGTGATAGAGAGAAGATTTGGGACACTGGATGGGGAACACATTACATTACCAAGAGAGGTAGACATTACATGGGGCAGACCTGGGGGGCTCGGCAGACAGAGGCAGTGGCACTAGTATGGATAGTTTTCCAATAGATTTCAGCATGACATCTGTGTGCAGAGTTTGGGCAGGTAACAAAATCCCTCAGATTCGATCAGAAAGGGACCTGTCTTATGGTCGATCTGGTGGCCCTCTGGTAATGTATGTCCACCTTTAGTGACAAGGCTCTGTAAAGCACTGCAGAAAATGTCAGCACTATGTTATTATTATATTAGTATTCCGCAGCACGTACATAAAAACTAAAAAAAAAAACATTCATTGGCAAAAGGCTTTGACTAGGAGGTTAATTCATCAATCTGCGCTGCTCTAGCAACACGAGTTAAAAAACAACTTGCTCGCGCTACGTACGCTACTTGTGGCCATGCTGTGTAGCGTGCGTTCCCCAGTTACATGCGTTGTTTACCTAGTTATGTGCTCTTTTAAATGCCGCACATTGTGAAGTATCACAACCGCTATACTTCACTAGCTCGGCCACTACTACGTTAATTAGGCACGAGGAATTTAACAGAATGCGCGTAACTAGGTAAACAACGCGCGTAACTAGGGACCGCACACTATGCAGCATGGCTGCATGTTGTTAGAGCAGCTCAGGTTGATGAATCAACCTGATTGCCTCTTAGGAATAGAATGCAGTGACTGAGTTTTGCATGTACAAAAAAAATGTAATAAAGCTGAAGCAATGTTACACTGAGCGTTGCTATTAAAACATGCTCTCTATAGAGTTTTAAAGAACAGATACGGTAGGCGCTATTTATGTAAGTGTGCACACAATTTGAGCCCTGGATACATGAAAGACTTGCTGAAAATGCACCACACCTCTTACAACCTCAGATCAGCAGGTTCCATGAACTCGGTCACTCCCAGAGTGCACCTCAAAACCATTGGAGCCCGAGCTTTCTGTCATGCTGTCCCTACCATTTGGAAATCCCTACTACACCCAGTAAAGACAGCCCCATCCCTGGGGATAACTCAAATCCAGACTGACAAGCTATCTGTTTAGCTTGGCATTTGCGGACTTGTAGAATTTTTATCTGTCCCAAAATTTACCATTCAACCAAATACTGGTCTGAGCCCTGCTTAAGTGCCTAAGGTAGAAAACACTTTACAAATGTTGTTTGTTGTTGTTGTTTTAGAAGGCATTTGTCCCTAGAGTTAAGCATTATAACATAATGAGATGACATATCCTCAGGCACTGCATTCCCATGTTTCAGATCACACACAGGTCTTACATGGACATAAAAATGATAGTTCATTTAAGTTCATAACCTGCATGTGAAGATATTATGAGGCAAAACACAGTGATGCTGTTTGGCAAATCTGTAAGACATTACCCCAAAATAGTTACTAAGATCCCCTGAATCTCATTGGCTGTTCTAGACCATAGTATGTTCTCCATTCTCCAGCTGTAAATTATATATACAGTAAGGGCCGTGTGCTCCTGGGAACGCCATCCTGCCACGCCGGTTCCACAGGCTCCCCGCAGGACTTCCTGGCTACTCTATCTTGTCCACCGCGGGTTGTACGCCAACACAGACTGGTCCAAGCCGCAGGCTCTTCACATGCAGTCTGCACAACTCGGCTCCATCCAGCAAAGCGCAAGCTCTCAGATAACCCATTACATTGTGCTCCTTGGGACAAGTCATTTGGATGATGCAAAGTGATGTGACTGATGCCGATGGATCTACCCATGGCCTTGCTTTCACTCCTGATTATCCTACATCAGCACGTGATTGCATGACAACACTCCAGACTGGTGAGATATCACTACATGTGTCTGTCATACGCTCTAATGATTGGACTTATGCTCCTGTTCACCTGCTGCTGATGCTGCTTTTGCTGATCTGCTACCATGCATGGATGCTATGCAGGATATATGCTTACACATGCACATTGAACTGTCACCTAGGAGATCCTCAATTACCAGTGGCTTGCTTACGCTGTGCTTTCATCTGCACTGTGCACTAACCAGCTAGAAATATATAACTTGGATGTTAATTAGCAGACATACATTCAGACTGAGAGGCCGCCTGTGTATTTGTGTTGTGGGCGTTTGTGTGGTGGGATGGCCATTCCCTTATGTTTTTAACTTTTATATGTTAGAACCACCATTTTTCAATAAAATGTAGTAAATATTAATTGAACTTATTTGTTGACCTCAGCTTATTGGGATTACCTGTAGCCCCCATACCTCTCCAATTTTGTGCTATTATATATACAGAGGCCTGACTTGCTTATAGCTATTACTGCAGTGGTCAGAGGAGGCTACGAGAGTGTGAGTGTGTGTGTGTAAGTGTGTGTGTGTGTGTCATGCTGCATTAATGGTATTTGGAGTGCATGCCATGTACCTGTTATTTAGGAGGCCTTCATAATGCTTCATAATGTTATTTGGGGCACATTTGTGTTTAAAGTGGATCCGAGATGAACTTTTACTCATTGCATAATTGTGTTCCTTTCCTATTGTTTATAGGGCATTCCTCAAGCCAAATACTTTTTTGTTTTTGTTTTAATGCTCTAATTCCCTATAAACTAAACAAGCCACACCCACAGGTTTTCAGAGAGCCAAGGCACTTTCAGACAGTAACAAGGGCTCATGGGAGCTCAGTCTGGGCAGGAGGAGGGGGAGGTTACTAGCCAGAGATTTCAGAGGCAGAGGGGAGGAGAGAGGAAGAGGGGGGGGATTAGGTTTTTTTGCTTAAGATGCAGATAAGCCTGCCTCTGTGTAATGTTTACAAACAACATGGCCACTGTCATTGTATCACAGGAAGAAATAATCATATTCTATTAAAGCTGTTTGCAGCTTTAATAAACTTTAGATAAGATATATAGACAAGTTACTTGTTATAGTTAGTTTTTCATCTCTGATCCGCTTTCATTATTCTGCCTAGGGGACATACCGTCTATACTCAAATATAAACCAAGATATTGGACCCATATATGACCTAATCAATCAAATTTTGGTTTACAGTCATTCAAATGTACAGTGTGCACAGCAGAGTGACTCTTTTTGGCTACTTTCTGAAGTATGTATTTCATCTCCTCCAGATTCCAACTGAAGTGTCCTTCTAAGTCCTTCTTACTCAGTGGCCAAAGCCTCCAGGCTTGTTCTGACCCCAATGGTTGGAGGCTGGTTTGTAAGACACTACAACAGTATTGAGCCCTGAAATACCAGTTACAATCTCCATACACACTACATTTAGACCTGGATGGTTCACTGTACAGATGTTTGCTGACAGGGACTTCTTGAACTGGACTTGCTGGATTTATTATAATAAATATATTATATTTCATATATTTATTATATACCCTATACAAGAGATATTTACACAAGTTGTTATCATTGGCTTGAGATGGGTTTTTGCTTTAATAAATTATGTACATCATTATTGTACTATATAAAGGTTGCTCCCTATTTTTCAGTTTTTGTAATGATAGTAATTTTTCCCAATTAAGGCTAGGTTCACAGTGTTAAAGAGACACTGAAGCGAAAAAAATGATGATATTATGATTTGTATGTGTAGTACAGCTAAGAAAAAAAACATTAAGATCAGATACATCAGTCTAAAGGTGCCCATACACTCATCAGATTGGCAGCAGACAGATAAGAAATGCATCTGATGATCTATCTGATGCGTTTTTAGAACATTTTTTACCAGGATAGAATTCCAATAGATTTCAGTTTGAAATCTGTTGAAATTCGATCTGATGGCATTTTTTTGCCATCAGATTTCCATTAAGGCCAATGCAAACTGATAAGCAATCTCATCAGATCGACCTAAATTTTCCACCCTGCTAGTTCGATGGAAATCCATCGAAATCGATCGAAATCGGCCGTCGATCGGTCGATTGGCCAACCGATTTGCGATCGATCGATCGATCGATCGATCGCGATCGATCGGTCGGCCAGAAAATCGGCTGAGTGTATGGGCTGCTTAATTGTTTCCAGTACAGGAAGAGTTGAGAAACTCCAGTTGTTATCTCTATGCAAAAAAGCTATTAAGCTCTCCGACTAACTTATGGCCCGTACTCACGGGCTGCAGAAGTTGCCTGTCGCCAGCACACGTGAGCGTGTGAGCGACAGGCCGGCGACAGCTTCTCGCCAGGTCCCTCCGCGTACACACGCGGAAGAGGGACCAGCGGCGAGGCGGAAGCTGTCGCCGACGTTCCTCCTCCCCCCGCCGGAAGCTCCATATGATACAATGGAGGTTGCTGTCGCTAGTCCGCGTACTCACGCGGACTAGCGACAGTTGCGGGGGAGGGGCGGCGGCGACTGTCGCCATGCGATTGAAACTTTCAATCGCATGGCGACATAAGCGGCGGGCGACAGTTCGGGGTGCGCGCGCGTGCGGTGGCCCATACTCACGGGCGACCTGTCGCCGCAACACGCGCGCGCCGCGTGTTGAGGCGACAAAAGTCCCTCGTGAGTATGGGCCATTAGTCCTGGAGAGGGCTGTTATCTGACTTTTATTATCTCAACTGTAATTGAACTGTTTACTTTTCCTCTGCTAGAGGAGAGTTCATTACTTCACAGACTGCTCTGAAAGACTAATTTTGAATGCTGAGTGTTGTGTAATCTGCACATATTATAGAGAGATGCAATGTTAGAAAAAACACTATATACCTGAAAATAAAAATATGAGAATATTTTCTTTGCTGCTAATCTTCTAGTAATTATTCATAGTACACAACCAATTCATTATATCATATATTTTTTTTCGCTTCAGTGTCTCTTTAAGTTGCGTTGCAGAATAATTCTGCATGTCAACTCACTGCCCATACAATTCTATGGACCTGTTCACAGATCGCATTATTCTAACTCGCTGCATGTAGGCTCAATGGCCAGTGTCCTTTGTAGGTCACACTCATTATAATGCAAGCGCTATGCAACTGACTACTGTGAATCCAGCCTTAGGATGCAATCCTTGATTTTGGAAGCCTTCCCTATTATTTCTGGATCTGTCAATCAAGCATTTTAATTTGTGTAAATCAGTCTAAGGCCTGGAACCCACTAGAGCGATTTTGTGAGCGTTTAGTGAGCGATTCAAACCGCTAGCAATTTCCCTAAACGCTGAGCTAATGTTAATGGAATGGCCAAATTCCACTGGAGCGATTGCGATTACCAAAACACAAAACGCAGGACATGCAGCATTTTTAGTGTTTAGCAGTTAGCGTTTAGCGTTTCTGCAATGTAAAGTATATAAACTCTGGCATAATCGCTCATCAAAACCTACACAGAGCGATTTTGCTAGCAGTTTGAATTTACTGCACACTGTAAAATAATTAAAATTAATTGAAAGGACCAATAAGAATTAAAAACGCTAATCACTGCACAACCGCTGGCAAACAGAATACACTTTTTAAAATCGCTGCCAAAAACGCTCATGAAATCACTTGCAAAACGCTCACAGAAAACACTAGCGATTGCGATTAGCGTTATTAATGAGCGTTTTGTAAGCGATTTCATGAGCATTTTCTGGCAATTTTGGTAGCGATTTTAAAAATTGTAAGCTTTTTGCCAGGGATGGTGTAGCGATTTGCGATTTTAATTCTGATTGGTGCTTTCAATTAATTTTCATTTTTTTTTACAGTGTGCAGTAATGTAAAAACGCTAGCAACTCGTTCTGTTTAGCTTTTGATGAGCCATTACGCCAGTGTTTATATACTTAACATTGCAGAAACGCTAACGCAAAATGGTAATGCTTAAAAATGCTGCTTGTCCTGCGTTTGTGATTTTGGTAATCGCAATTGCTCCAGTGGAATTTGGCCCATCCATTAACATTAACTGAGCGTTTCGAGAAATTGCTAACATTTTGAAAACCTCCCTAAACGCTCAAAAAATTGCTCTAGTGGGTTCCAGCCCTACGTCCTGTGGACCTGGTTAGAGAAATGCCTACAATTATGGATTTTGAAAAACAATATTAAAAAAAGGTACAAATTTCAAATTTCATCTATATTTAAAGGAAACCTAAATTGCTCATTTACTTACCTAGGGCGTCTTTCAGCCTCCTGAAGTCTTCCTGGTCCCACGCTGTCCTCCTACATTCCTCCGCTGGTCCCCCTCAAACTCCGGATGCGTTGTTCACTTTAAAGGCACAGAGTAAGAAATTTAGCAAAAGTTCTCCTTTAACTTTCAGTTAACCTTTGTTTTTGCGTGTACTTATTTAGCCTGAGATTTTTTCCATAGTAACCGCTAGGACTGTAGACTATTCTGCAATGGCCCCTGAGATCCTATTGTACTGCTCCCATCTGCAAAAGAAAAAAGACCATGATTCATTGAGCAAATTCCATTTCTACAAATAATGCATACCTTGAATAAAAGCCAGTTGCTTTTCTCTGTTATCCTAATAATATAAAACATATGTTCCAAGGATATAATGAGGGGGGAAGGAATAAGTATGGAAATAATATAACATGTCTACCAGATGTTTTGACTTTTTTCTTTCCATCGTTGTCCTTTTGTATTTTTTTTTTTTTGTGCCAAACAACAGAGAAAATGCACCAAAGAGATTTTCAAGGAAACGGGACAAAATAGATAGTCTGATATTATCAATAATAACTAAGCAGCATTACATAATTGCACAGGCATGTGTTATGCGCTAATGAGAAAACTTAACGTTCCAGTAAACTCTGGCAACAATATCACTGGCAGCTCATAGTCTATTGAGCACCAGGCTGTCACAGCAGTCTAGCTCTTGTTGGCCTCCATATGGCTGAAATCTGACCAAGGAGTACATTTTACCACAAAAGTATCAGAGCTCCAGCTCTGTCTTTGTTGGCAGCCCTGGATCCCACTGGAAATTAAAACCTGATAGACATTCTGCCACTGCTGCTTAGCCTTTATCTGATCCATTCTACAAAAAGGTGTGAATATTTGAGTTTGTATTCCCATGCAAGCTAACACGCTCATGCATTCTAATAACCCATGAGACCCAAGACTACTGAAAATAACAGATGTGACAGGACTTGGGGTCACATGATTCTGCTCTGGAATTCCTTAGATTGCCACAAAATTAAAACACTTAAAGTGCTAGATGTTCACAGCAGTAGCTCCGCCACAGGGCTGACTGACCTCCTGCACTGTCAGTTACGGTGCTGTTTACAGCTGTCATCTGTCACATTGGTTTTTACATTGCCACAGTAGGTAGCACGGGAAGACAATCTAATGATAGCCAACAGGGTACAAGACCAAAGAAAGTTACAGTGGAAGGGATAGTGCTGGAGTTCCAGAAGTCCTGTGGTGGAGTCACATAGGCAAGCCAACATTTTTAGCTGAATACAGTAGTGGCACATGGGAGGGTAGAAGCCCAACAGCTGAGACAGCCTGGTAATTTGCAAGCCCTGGCAGAGATTGTGCTATGCAAAAAACAATTAACCCTTCGCACACTCGCATGCAAATGTTCAAACAAATGCATTCAAAGATTCACTCATCCAGGCACCACTGCTATCCCTACAGCTAAGTTAAAAGCCGGGGTCTTAGTTCACAGAAGAATGCATTCTTATGCTTAGTCACCTATACTGTGCAGAAGTACCCAGGTAAACGTAGGTGTCCTAACTCTGGCCCTGTAACATGCATAGTGCAGACATGCAAACATTCATTGCATCAAACCTAGGGATTAGGAGCACACATCCTGACGTCCTCTGATGAGTGAATCTTTGAATGCAGTTGTTTGAATATTTGCATGCGAGTGTGTGAAAGGTTAATTATTTTTTGCTATTTGTCTGGCCACACCCACTTCAGCACCTCCCTTTCCTTAATAACTTATTTAATGTCCTAACTAGAGGCGATGTGCCTGGATATAAGTGTTTTTTTTTTTATTATGCTATGCAAGACACTAGATTCTCATTGCTTAAAGGTGCCCATTCACAATACAATCCTGCGGCCTATCGATAGTTTCCGTGGTAATCAATCAAACATGATAAGTTGTGCCCATTAACGGCTGCATTCCTGCTAACTACTCCTATCTAGTTAATGGAACTGAAGCAATTTTCGGATCGATCCCATCAATATGATCGGATTGGCTGCAGATCATTAATGGGCACCTTAAGACAATGGGCACCTTAAAGAGGAACTCCAGTGAAAATAATGTAATAAAAAAGTGCTTCATTTTTACAATAATTATGTATAAATGATTTAGTCAGTGTTTGCTCATTGTAAAATCTTTCCTCTCCCAGATTCACATTCTGACATGTATTACATGGTGACATTGTTACTGTGGGCAGGTTATGTAGCTGTTTCTAGCTGTTCTGGCTGTTACAGACAGCTGTAAACAGCCATTACCTGTCTGTGAACATTGTTACATTGTGGCAGTTTGCCCAGAGTACTGCGGTACCCAGAGGTTCTTGTGGGAGGGGTTTCACCACAATATCAGTCATACAGCGCCCCCTGATGGTCTGTTTGTGAAATGCAATAGATTTGTCATGTAAAAGGGGGTATCAGCTACTGATTGGGATAAAGTTAAATTCTCGGTCGGCGTTTCTCTTTAAGACAATCATTCATGGTCTTCTTGGGTGAGTATCTAAGTACAGGTGTCCTATGACTTTGCTGATAATGTTGTTAGTGAATCCACATTGGATTTTCTGCAACCACACTTGCCTGACTGCTATTTTATTATTTTTGTAATCCCCAAAGCAATCTTTCCTAAAACTGTCACCTGAAATGATTGTTCCCAGCATCATTAACCTTTTAGGAGCCCTGCATGAGTTGTCTCGTTTTAGTCAACTCGTGGCAGGGCATCCACAGTCGGCTAAATTCATTTTGCTGCCTAGTGCAGCTCTGCTGAGCGGCTCAGGGTTCATTATTAAATTTACCCGTCCAGATGACTGGATCAGCTTATTCTCTTACTCCCCCCGTGGTGCTGCAATCCCGGCATCCTCTCCTGAGTTCTGATCACATGGTATTACGTGTGATCGGGGGTCAGAGGGTAGGATCAGCATTGCAGCGCCACCCGATGGTGGAAGAGGGATGGCAAAAAATACTTCTCCATCACCCCTCTTCACCCACCGGGTGGCGCTGTAACACTGACACTATCCTCTGATCCCTGAACTCATAAGAAGATGTTGGGAGTGTATTGCTGTGGGTGGAGGAAGAGAGGAAGCTGATCCAGCCATTCGGACAGGCAACCAGAACAGCTCCCTGTGCCGCTCTGCATAGCCTGCCAAGCTGGGGAAAGCACACTCCCCCAGCAGTAGAAAAAAATTGTTTATTATATGTGGCTGCTAGAAGGTTAATTTAGTGTTCATTTACTCAATTCAGCTGCACTGAACTCCATGCGGGATCCATAATGCAATTTATCACAAAAATATAAGGTTACTCATGTGAATTATAAAAGTAATCAATTTCAATTAAGTACTAAACAAAGAGTAAAGGGTATTAAAATAAAAATGTGTACCCAGTGGCGTAGCTAAGGAGCTAGGGGCCCTAGTGCAAGTTTCACATGGGGTCCCCCAACCACTCTATACATAACAATTGATACGGCACACCAAAACCTGCCAAGGACAACCACAGTGTCAGATGTGCAAGAAAGGAACGGGGAACAGATTGTTAACGATTATTATCATTCAAAGCATGTATAGATGTGATCATTATAAGCACAGAACCAAAGGAAGAGCTAATACTGCGGTTGAGGGAGGGCCCTACGGGGCCCCTCTGTCAGAAGGGCCCCAGTGCGGTCAAGACCTCTGCAAGCCCTATTGCTACACCACTGTGTGCACCCTCAAGAGAGTGCTCTCCTGTAACATTATCGTAAGAGAACAGAGGCGCCAGAAGCATAAAAGGTAATAAAAATTTTAAAATTTGCTGGGAGGCAGTGGTGGACTTACCTCCAGAAAGCAGACTCACAATACTGTCTGAATTAAACAAATACATTTATTATTGGTACCCCAAAAGATGCAAAGCGTTTCGCAGGCACAGCCCGCTTCATCAGGCAATAAGATAGGGGACAAACAGTAGCTCGTCAGTAGCACGAATAGCACCTCTGTCAAAGTCACAGAGGCGCTATTCGTGCTACTGACGAGCTACAGTTTGTCCCCTATCTTATTGCCTGATGAAGCGGGCTGAGCCTGCGAAACGCGTTGCATCTTTTGGGGTACCAATAATAAATGTATTTGTTTAATTCAGACAGTATTGTGAGTCTGCTTTCTGGAGGTAAGTCCACCACTGCCTCCCAGCAAATTTAAAAAATGTTATTACCTTTTATCCTGCTGGCGCCTCTGTTCTCTTACGATAATACTGTATCCACCCCTGGTGGAGGGGTGACCTACCCCTACTTTCCTGATCTACAGAGAGCGACATCTTAATCCTGAGTGAGGACAGGTCTAATCTCCTCACTTGCATCTACAGTGGTTGCCTAAGAGGTAACCCATGTTTGTGAGTATATTCATCTCACACTTACATTTATCCACGGTTTCCAATACATACTACACTATATTGGCTCTCGGTGTTTCTTATTTATCTCCTGTAACATTGTCAGCCAATCACTCATACATACATGGTGTGCATACATACAGTCATAAAGGGCTGACCGCACTGATATAAAAATCTATGCCAGTAATCACAAGAACCATAAACATAATTTGGCTGCATTCACTTAACTACGGTAAACTACACGAGCAGACAGTACCCTCTGTTTTATGCAGGCAAACTATACTGAGTGTTGCTTTTTTAGTAGGAGGGCTTTTCATTTTCTTTTAGTCCCCTATACTTTCCTAGTAGTTTTGGGTCAACCCGAGCTGCTTGGGTATTCTGTTGTACTGGTCCAAGCACTATCCCATAGAGCCATATCAATCCCCACCATGCACTGATAAGGATCCACAGTCCGAAACAGGCTGTCTGCATGTTGGGTTGATGTGGCTCTGTAACATTTATATTTACATATTCAGTAGTAATGCATTGTGGGAGACCACAGTAACTCACTTAAAGCTGAATTATTGCAAATAATTTCTGTAAGCAGACAATTTATTTATTTGTTGATCCATTGTTGCAACACTAGCATAGCAGAAATAATATTATTAGTGATTATTGGTAGAAGAAGTAAATTGTATGTGATTGGGTCCACCAGCTCTTTACAAATTGGTCCATTTGTATGTGTTTGCAAAAGACATCAAAGGTCCTAAAAACAAAGGAAACAGCAGGGAGGAGTGCTTTTGCTACCCATGGGTGTGGCAAACTGTATTTTATATCTCTGCGTGGAAACACTGTTTACATATCAAAGAATGTGCACTCTGAAGCCATGGTGGCTTTAGGAACACAATCTCCAGCCATTTGGCTATTATTTTTTTAACTGTATTTTGACTGTGACCAATACAGAACCAGTCCAGTGAAGTCCAGAGATGGTCTTGGTCCAGGAAATGTGTAAGATGGACAAATGTATAACCATAAAACTTTAATTGGTATTGCAGAGGCAAAAAAAAAAAAAATCAGCATTAATGGGAAACTGTGCTGTACAGCAGCATAAGTGGTATAGTGGATAATAGCACTCTTGCCCTGCAGCTCTGAGTCCACAGTTTGAATATGGGCTAAGAAACTACATGAATGGAGTTTGCATGTTTTCCTCATGTATGCTCCAGTTTCATCATTCAAGGTACTTATGAACCTAGGTAAAATCAAATGAAGCACATGGTTTTAGAAGTGTCTTCTAGGTCTGTCCCCTCCTGTTTTATATCCGTTTTTAATAACTCCTGCACCTCCTAGAAGTTTTTCACTGCGCAGCGCAGAACTATTCTGAAGCCTGCAAGTATGAGTTCCGAGCTGCACCTGCGCAGTGAAAGAAATCACTTGTGAATCAGTGCTTCCTTTATTTTGTGCTCACGTGGTTTGGAACTTCTGTTTACCCAGTTGAGGACAGTTTTACACTTGTGCTATGTATTTTCGGTGCATTACCCCTGACTCATCGCAATTCAATGCACAAAACCACGAACATATGACCCTGCGGCAGAGAGCGCCGATAGGGTCATATGTATAGTGCCGTCCCCTTGCATGCCCCTTTTCATGAAAGGACATGCTGAACAGCAAGTAAGTCACTGGGATTTCCGTTTTTATTCCATTGTATGCATCGCCCATTGACTTACATTACTTCTGCCATGGAAGTCCGGTGGTAACGCGCTGTTGCCCCTGCGCCTGCCACAGATCAGGCACTTGCCGTTGTGGCACCTTGCAGTAAAACAGGGTAATGCAACGCAGGTTTTCGAATGCAAGTGTAAAAAGGGTTTTATATATTTATTGAGGGGGAGCTTCTTAGTGTTCATATTTGATTGGAGGATTCGGTGGGATATGAAGATGACTAAGGACCAAGAACGAGGTAAACCCTAAGGACAACGAGCATCTCCAGAACACTTCTAGAAAAATAATCTAGCCCAACATGGGCCTCAGTCATTGTTTTTCTACCCAGTTCAGGGGTACTTTAAACATACAGATAAGTTAAAGAGACCCTAAGCAGTGCTTAAAAATGAAAATCTGCACTTACCTGGAGCTTCCTCCAGCCTCGTCTAACCCCCCCCCCCCCTCCCCACGTAGCCGGCGAGGTCCCTTGGCATCTTCTGGGTCCCCTACGTGGTCCCGCTGGTGGTTCCGTTAGCCTGCCGACTTTGGCTAAAATTATGCGCAACTGTGCATGCGTGGCCTGTCCGTGTACCCGGCTTGATCCCGTGCCCATTGCGATAAGACTCCTGCACATGCGCCGTTAAAGAGAATCTGAAGCGAGAATAAATCTCGCTGATTCTCTTATATATAGCAGGGGCATGTTTGCCCCTGCTAAAACGCCCCTATCCCGCCGCTGAACGGGTGTCCCTTACCCCCCCAAATCCCCTCCGTGCAGCACGGGGATCACTTCCTGGTGAGGCAGGGCTAACAGCTATAGCCCTGCCTCTCAGCGCGTCTGTCAGAGCTAATCGCCGCCTCTCCCTGTCCCTCTCAGTCTGCCTTCACTGAGAGGAGCGGGGAGAGGCGGAGATCCACCGCCTGATTGACGCACTGAGAGGCAGAGCTACAGCCATTAGCTCTGCCTCCAGCAGCAGAAAAATCCACGACCAAGTTGGTCGTGGATTTTGCAGGGGGGGATTTGGGGGGTAAGGGACCCCCGTTCAGCGGCGGTATAGCGGCGTTTTAGCAGGGGCAAACATGCCCCTGCTATATATAAGAGAATCAGCGAGATTTATTCTCGCTTCAGATTCTCTTTAAGTCTTTTGAGAGCCGCATATGCCCAGAAGGCTTACGGCGATGGGCACGTGATCGCGCAGTTGCGAACGACTTCGACAAAAGTTGTCGGGCTAATTGAGCTACCAGCAGGCCCAAGGAGGGGACCCAGAGGACGCCAGGACCTACGGGGGGCTGGAGGAAGCCCCAGGTAAGTGCAGATTTTCATTTTTAAGTGCTGCTCAGGGTCCCTTTAATTGATTTGCTCCAAAATTGGTCTTTGATTGGATATATAATTATGGTAGAGATTAGACAGGAAATTATTTTCATGTATGTTTTAAGTTTTGTTTGCTGTGCCATGTTTACATAATTGCATTTTATACAGAGATCTGTAGATGCATTTATAATATTCTGTATTTATATAGTACTGACATATTATACATATTTCCAAACAGCATTCATTTGCTTACAATTAACCTAGAATTTGTGTCAGCGTAACATTATTAGCTTCTCATTGACCATATCTAATAATTAGTAGAGAATATTATCTTTTTGGTTTTCTCTACTAGTTATTAGTGATGGTCAATGAAATGCTAATATGCTTACAGTCAAAGGATCAGCATTACTAAGAGTAGAAAATGTCCCAGGTGTCAGAGAGGCCAGCCATGATGTCACAAGATCTGTTATATCTGTTATAAAACGAAGCTGTTACACTCACTCAGATCCAATGATAGGCTCCTGCTTCTGTGCCAGACCTGGCTTGTGCTTCTGCTTCCTTGCCGAACACACTCATTGGGTATGTGCGTGCAGCAGCAGCAGCAGCATGTTATCTGGGTGGTGGCTGGAAAGTGTAATGGTTAAGGGCTCTGCCTCTGACACAGGAGACCTGGGTTTGAATCTCGGCTCAGTAAGCCAGCACCTATTCAGTAGGAGACCTTAGGCAAGTCTCCCTAACACTGCTACTGCCTATAGAGCGCGTCCTAGTGGCTGCAGCTCTGACGCTTTGAGTCCGCCAGAAGAAAAGCGCGATATAAGTGTTCTGTGTTTGTTTGTTTTGTTGGTAACAAAATCAAGCACCTTATCCCCCCAGAAGATCTGCCTATTGGACTTTTGTAATGCTCTCTATACCAGCCTTCCAAAAAAGGACTTGTACCACCTACAGATGATATAGAATACTGCTGCCAGACTGTTAACCAACCAACCCCGCCACATAACACCAGTCCTGTACTACCCAGAGTCCACCTGGAAACTTTTGGTTCCAGAGCCTTCTGTCATGCCGCTCCCACTTTATGGAACTCCTTACCACAGCAGATCAGGACTAGAGTGGGGCCGAACCTCCGATTTTAGGTTCGCGAACCGGGTTCGCGAACTTCCGCGTAAGGTTCGGTTCGCGTAAAAGTTCGCGAACCGCCATAGACTTCAATGGGGATGCGAACTTTGAAAAAAAAAATTATGCAGGCCACAAAAGTGATGGAAAAGATGTTTCAAGGGGTCTAACACCTGGACCCCCAGGTGGAGGAGTGGGATACATGCCAAAAGTCCCCGGGAAAAATCTGGATTTGACACAAAGCAGCGTTTTAAGGGCAGAAATCACATTGAATGCTAAATGACAGGCCTAAAGTGCTTTAAAATATCTTGCATGTGTATACATCAATCAGGTAGTGTAATTAAGGTACTGCTTCACACTGACACACCAAACTCACCGTGTAACGCACCGCAAACAGCTGTTTGTGTAGTGACGGCCGTGCTGGACTGGTGCGCACCATGGCGAGAACAGGTATGCAGTGGCGGGTTCACTGAACAGAACAGGTATGCAGTGGCGGGTTCACTGAACAGAACAGGTATACAGTGGCGGGTTCACAGAACAGGTATGCAGTGGCAGGTTCACTGAACAGGTATGCAGTGGTGGGTTCACTGAACAGGTATGCAGTGGTGGGTTCACTGAACAGGTATGCAGTGGTGAGTTCACAGTACAGGTATGCAGTGGTGGGTTCACAGAACAGGTATGAAGTGGTGGGTTCACAGAACAGGTATGCAGTGGTGGGTTCACAGTACAGGTATGCAGTGGGGGGTTCACAGAACAGGTATGCAGTGGTGGGTTCACAGAACAGGTATGCAGTGGTGGGTTCACAGAACAGGTATGCAGTGGCAGGTTCACTGAACAGGTATGCAGTGGTGGGTTCACTGAACAGGTATGCAGTGGTGGGTTAACTGAACAGGTATGCAGTGGTGAGTTCACAGTACAGGTATGCAGTGGTGGGTTCACAGAACAGGTATGCAGTGGTAGGTTCACAGAACAGGTATGCAGTGGTGGGTTCACAGAACAGGTATGCAGTGGCAGGTTCACTGAACAGGTATGCAGTGGTGGGTTCACTGAACAGGTATGCAGTGGTGGGTTCACTGAACAGGTATGCAGTGGTGAGTTCACAGTACAAGTATGCAGTGGTGGGTTCACAGAACAGGTATGCAGTGGTGGGTTCACAGAACAGGTATGCAGTGGCAGGTTCACTGAACAGGTTCACTGAACCGAACACGACGATTAAAGCGCAGCTTGAATTAGGCGCGGCTATTCTTGCAATGCATATATCGGCTACATAACTCCTTGCAGACGCGGACTGCATAATATGGGCGCAATGAAAATGAGTTTGTTATTGGTGTATCTTTTTATTTTAAAGTGAATTATTGCACCCTTTTTTTTATGCTCCCCCTCCCATTCATGTCAGCGCCTGCACGTAAGTGTGTTTGTTATCGGCTTTGATTTTAATGAAGGGGAGAGCCGCGGGGAGGGCAGCCCGACCTCTCCCTCCCTTCCTCCCCCCAGTCACCCTCCGTGCTCCCCCCTCGGAGTGCAGAGTTAGCGCACAGGGAAGCGCTGTAAATAGCTACTCACCTCCAATTGCCGCTCACTCGCCGCTGGTCTTCTCCTCTCTGCATAGCCGTTTTACACATGCAGCCGTTTTACACATGCTGCATGTGTAAAACGGCTATGCAGAGAGGAGAAGACCAGCGGCGAGTGAGCGGCAATTGGAGGTGAGTAGCTATTTACAGCGCTTCCCTGCGCGCTAACTCTGCACTCCGAGGGGGGAGCACGGAGGGTGACTGGGGGGAGGAAGGGAGGGAGAGGTCGGGCTGCCCTCCCCGCGGCTCTCCCCTTCATTAAAATCAAAGCCGATAACAAACACACTTACGTGCAGGCGCTGACATGAATAGGAGGGGGAGCATAAAAAAAAGGGTGCAATAATTCACTTTAAAATAAAAAGATACACCAATAACAAACTCATTTATATGCGAAAGCAATAGCAGTTCATAATAGCCGCTATATAACAAGCACGATAATCGCGCCCAATTCAACAAGCGGCTATTTCAAATGTACGCCACTGAACAGGTATGCAGGTACTGAACAGAACAGGTATGCAGCCAGGAACAAGCTAAGCCTAACTAATCTTTCCCTATGAGAGACAGTCTGCAGCAGCTCGCACTACTCTCACTAACGCAGGCACACGAGTGAGCGTAATGGCCGCCGCTGCCTGCCTTGTATTAGGGGGGGAGTGGCTCCAGGGGCTAGTGTAGCTTAATTGGCTACACTGGGCCTGCTGACTGTGATGTAGAGGGTCAAAGTTGACCCTCATGGTGCATTATGGGGCGAACCGAACTTCCGCAAAAGTTCGCCTGCGGGACGCGAACGCGAACCACTGAAGTTCGCATGGAACCGTTCGCAGGCGAACCGTTTGGCCCAACTCTAATCAGGACAGCTCCATCTTTGGATGTGTTTAAATCCAGACTGAAAACCCACCTGTTCAGTTAGGCATTTGCAGAAATACAATTTTTTTGTTGTGTTAATACTTCATCCTACTACCAATTACTAAACCTGAGAGAGCATTTGAGTCCTATGGGAGAAAAGTGCTATAGAAAAGTTATTGTTATTCTTTCTGCTAGTCTGTCATTAAGTTACATTAGTTATGTTAATTAAAATAGATAGGTAATATAATCTCTTACCCACCCTGTGGCACATGTTTGATTTCCTGAGGGCAGCCATCTTTTTGGTTGAAAGGAGGTGACAGGGACATTTCAACTGTCCTGTGTGCTGATCACCCCTCCCAGTTGCTAGGCAACGTGAATAACAACATATGAAATCCCATCATGCTTTGCACAGCATCAGGGAAAAAAGGCCCTGGCAGTTTTCTTTGATGGGTGGAGCTTAGCTAAAAATACAGCTAAAAACGATGCTTTGGTAAGAAAAACAAAGTTCTGATGCTGTGAAACTGTTAAAGAAACACCAAGCTTTTTCAGTTCTGCTGAGTAGATTTTTAGTCCGGAGGTTCACTTTAATCTATCAGTCTGCCCAGCCAGCTCTAGTCCGCAGTCTGTCATCCTGGTCCCTTCCAGTCCAGTCCACATGATGCCATCCTGGTCTATACTAGTTCAGTCCACAGTATGTCCTCCTTGTCCCCGCGAGTTCAGTGTGCCATCTGTTATCCTGGTCCCTACCAGACCAGTTCACTGTCTGTCATTATGGTCCTTGCCAGTATGTCAATTTAGCACCTGCCTGTCCAGTTAGTTGCCAGTCAGATCCCACCAAGTCCTGTCTACACTGTGGAGTTTGACCTCCTATTTTTCTGTCACAGGTAGGGGCATCCCAGGGGGCCATGACCAGATGGCCGGTAGCAACAACATCTATCAAAACTTACAGGCTGATCTAGTGAAGACCAGTAGTTACTTAGCCCCACGCCTTGGGGAGGCCCTCGTTCTATACCAGTGCCAGGATCAACAGGGTCCTGACAGTAGGGTCCTGACAGAAGCTGTGAGAGGAGAGGCCTAGACCAAAAGCAAAGCGTACCTGCCGGCCACAGAGGAGTCTTTGTGTCACACGGGGAGTCCAATGCGGTCAGAGGCCCATCACACCTCACATATAGTCCAAACAATCAGCAACGATCCACAAGGACTCGACCCTCCAAAGTGAATTACAGCGAAATATTTATTTTTATATAGCGGTGTTACAGCACACTAAAAAGCACAACGTTTCGGGCAGAAGCCCTTTCTCAAGTGCTCAAGTCATCTGGCAACACATTGTGAATATATAAAACTTTACTTACACACCACACCCAAACTAATTGGGGGGCGGGCACATACTTAAAGGTACATATGACCCTTAAAGGGTCAGAGAGCGGCAAAAATATATACTCATAAGAAGCACCTAAGACTAAAGTCTTCGTTGAGGCCATACGGTGACTAAGTACCCAGTTTTTCCATCCACCAGACTTCACGTCTTAATAAAGTGGTCCTGCGATCCTGGCCCTCATGGAACTGCACCACCTCCAGCACCATCCATCTCAGCTGACTCACCCTTATGAGTATATATTTTTGCCGCTCTCTGACCCTTTAAGGGTCATATGTACCTTTAAGTATGTGCCCGCCCCCCAATTAGTTTGGGTGTGGTGTGTAAGTAAAGTTTTATATATTCACAATGTGTTGCCAGATGACTTGAGCACTTGAGAAAGGGCTTCTGCCCGAAACGTTGTGCTTTTTAGTGTGCTGTAACACCGCTATATAAAAATAAATATTTCGCTGTAATTCACTTTGGAGGGTCGAGTCCTTGTGGATCGTTGCTGATTGTTAGGAGAGGCCTAGACCCCAGAGACCAGAATAATGAAGTAGCTGTTGTAGAGAGCAGATAACCCCTGAAGCATTATGGAACTCATGGACCTGGGCACACCATAAACATCTTTAATTAATTTTTCCCATTTACCCCAACCCCACTGCGGCTACCTCATCCTGTGCCCATTTCCTAAAATTTTCTTTCCTTACATTCCCTAGTGCTAATTCCCTCCTGTGTGCCTCTTCCTTATCTTACCCTGTACCCCTCCCATGTGCCCCTTGGCTACCCTACCATGTGCTTGGATCGTATTTTGATCTTACTTAGATGTTCAACCATCTTCTAATGTCTATGGCAAACTTTGCTCTCCTTGAAAAGATAAACAAACATAAAAAAAGGATGTCTTTTCTGCATTGTGTTTAATAAACATAAAGCATAACCACTTTTGGCATTGAGAAACATGCCTTTTTCATATATTCCTGGTATGTTTATTTATATAAGAGAACCTGGGGCAAAACCACGACAACCACGTATACAGCAAGACAAAGGGAGCTCAATAACAGAAAATAAGGAAGAGTGCAGAGAAGTTTGTGAAAGTGAAAGCGGAATAAGCATTAGAGAACAAAGCAAAAACAAGAAGTACAATAGCTTGTGGAATCCACCATTCAGTGATGCTTCTCATTCTTCCATGATATTTTTGCCCAAAAATGTCAGTTTCATTATTTCCTCCCCCTCCTCCCACCTTTTTTTCATTAGGTCAGATAACGGAGACTGAATGCCAAAACAAACTGCCTGGAAAGATCTTATGAAATCATTTCTCTTTGCAAATCCATAAAATCGCCTTGGAGCCCTTATCAATAGAGCAGCTTGAAGTGAGAGCAGAAGTCGTTGAATTATGATGTGCTGGTTTTAATGAAATTCCTCTCCTGCTGAGATGTTCCCTGCAGACTTTCCATATTTCAGCATGGGAAAGGTTTGATGCTTTCCTGTCGGTGCCAAGAGTTAATTGAAAACATTTCAGGATAACTTCAGGTTGGGGGCCAGGACTTTAATTCCCTCATTATTCTTAGACAATAATAGGGCAGCAATGCAATTATTAATAGACCGGGCTGGATCCTCTTAAAGTGATGTGTTTTACAGACTGGCTCCTCGCAGTCACTGTGCACGCTATGAAACAATTAGCAAGAGAATGAGGAGAGTGTAATTTAAACATTATGCAGTTTTACTTTTGTTTTCACCAACAGGCTGATCACAGATAACAATAAACTTTCCTTGTACAGATAAAGCTTAGGTCATGTTGAGCCACTGTTTTAAAACTAGATTTGCTTTTACAACCTCAGATTCCTTTGACTTTCTGAAAAACCCTTAAAACTTATGGCCCATACTCACGGGCTACAATTGTCGCCCGTGAGTATGGGCCGTCGCACGGGCGCGCACCCCGAACTGTCGCCCGTCGCTGATGTGGCCAGGCGATTGAAAGTTTCAATCGCCTGGCGACAGTCGCCGCTGCACCTCCGCCGCAACTGTCGCTAGTCCGCGTGAATACGCGGACTAGCGACAGCAACCTCCATTGAGGTATGCGGAGCTTCCGGCGGGGGGAGGAGGAATGTCGGCGACAGCTTCCGTCGCGCCGCTGGTCCCTCTTCCGCGTGTGTACGCGGAGGAACCTGGCGAGGAGCTGTCGCCGGCCTGTCGCCCACACGCTCACGTGTGCTGGCGACAGGCCACTTTTGCAGCCCGTGAGTACGGCCATTAACCACTTTACCCCCGGCGGTACGAATTTCTCCTCCCCTTTTTTCCCTCCTAAAAAACCAGGGACGGAGAAATCCGTACCTTCCGCGCTCCCGCCGCTGTCCGCGCTACCGCCGCTCGTGCGCGCGCACCCGCCGCTCGTGCACGCCGCCGCCCGCTTGCCCGGAGATCAATGAACGGGAAAATCCATTCCCGTTCGTTGATCTAAGCCCCCGCAATGATCTGCTGCTTCTTTCAGAAACAGCGCGATCATTGTGAGTCTCCCAGCCTCCTACTGCTTCCTGTAAGCGTCCTTCCGGTCGCTTACAGGTCGCATGTAAACATACTCACTGTGGCCATCTTGTGTCCAAATAGTAAACTACACCCTAATGCATTTTACACATACAAATAAATTGTTTTACATAATAAATTAACTCATTACCTCCCACACTCCCCAATTTATTTTTTTTTGTAATTTAAAAAAAAAAATAATATATACAATAAAAAAAAAAACCATAAATAGTTACCTTAGGGACTGAACTTTTTAAATATTTATGTCAAGAGGGTATAACACTGTTACTTTATAAACTACGGGCTTGTAATTAGGGATGGACGCAAAACTGAAAAAAATGCACCTTTATTTCCAAATAAAATATTGGGGCCAAACATTGTGATAGGGACATAATTTAAACGGTTTTATAATCGGGAATAATGGGCAAATAAATTTCATGGGTTTTAATTACAGTAGCATGCATTATTTAAAAACTATAATGGCCGAAAACTGAAAATAATAGTTTTTTCCCACATTTTTTCCTATTTTCCCCATTAAAACACATTTAGAATAAAATAATTCTTGGCATAATGTCCCACCTAAAGAAAGCCTAATTGGTGGCGGAAAAAACAAGATATAGTTCATTTCATTGCGATAAGTAATAATAAAGTTATAGACGAATGAATGGAAGAAGCGCTGAAAGGTGAAAATTGCTCTGGTGGTCAGGGGGTAAAACCCCTCAGTGGTGAAGTGGTTAAACTGCAATCTAACCTGAATGAACAACTAGCAATTACCACGTCTTATGGCCCATACTCACGGGCTACAATTGTCGCCGCAACCACGTGGCGCGGCAACAGGTCGCCCGTGAGTATGAGGCGCGCACCCCGAACCGTCGCTGCTGTCGCCAGGCGATTGGCGGCGGTCAATTGCATGGCGACAGTTGCCGCCGCAACTTCGCCGCAACTGTCGCTAGTCCGCGTGTGTATGCGGACTAGCGACAGCAACCCAATAGCCGGAGCATTGAGTTTCTGGCAGGGGGGAGGAACGTCGGCGACAGCTTCCTTCGCCATCTCTAGTCCCACTTCCGCATGTGTATGCGGAGGGACCTGGCGACGAGCTGTCGCCGAACTGTCGCGCACACACTCCCGTGTGCTAGCGACATGCTAGAAAAGTAGCCCGTGAGTATGGTCCATTACACAAAGCCGTCATTTCTGCAACGCATTACACAATAATGCAGGGATGCCAACTTAAAACTATAAATATAAATTTGCCTTCTTAAAGCGTAACTACAATCTAGCATAACATGAAATAAAAAAAAGTTTCCCCACTCTTTACTTCCCAAACAGTTCTCCCACTTTCTCATACATGATTTGTGGACTTGTCTTAATATTTATCTGTGGTTGGGTTTTGCTTTTAGTGTTCTAGGAGGGATATATTATTAGTATCCCATTCCTGTATTCATGAATTTAGCTACCCCGCTTGCTTTTACTTCAAAGTAATGTCATTTGTGTAAAAATTACAAGTCCTCCCAGCATAGAATACAGCTGGGCTAGGAATTCCCATTGCAATGGATCTTTTATACCAAATGAATTCACAAACTGATGAAAACGTTATCTCTTCTGTTTACAGTCACACTGAATCCTGCAGGAAAGAAAACCCTTTCTGCTATTTTTATTTAACCTGATCAGCTGCAATTAGTGTCAACTAACTGTCCATCAGAGGAGCTCATATAATATAATGGCTAACAATGGCTAAGAAAATTATGACCTATAGTTCCACTTAAAAAAAAATACAATTGTTCTGCTTTACATGAGCAAGAAGGACCTCCCTTGATGCATTGCTTCTCCTCAGTGAGTGAATGTGCAAATCATTCTTTATTTTTTTTGATGGGTCAAGTATACATCCAGAGCTGCTGGTATACAATATGCCTATAGTATATTAATCTTACAGAGCAATACCAATCCAACTTGCAGATAGTGTGTAAACTGACCTTCATCAGTGCAAATCATGGATTAATATGGCCCTATCTAAAGGACTCGGGAAATAGCAGCATGCAGTTATGTTATGGTGAACCAGAACCACAAAGGTTTTGTGAGTAATTAAAAAGAACTTAAAAGTCCCCTTTAGCTAAGACAGGGTGTAACTAGTGATGTGACACACCAAAGGCTTTATTATTGAGTCCCTAACATCTATAACTTTCATATAATTTCCACTAACTTTCATATAATTTCCACCCTGCAGTGTTAGGGAGTCTTGCCTTATACTCCTTTACTGAAAAGGTACTGACCCTTGCCAAGACTACACAGACTTGGACAATAACTTAGTAAGGGATGTACAATACAAATGCAAGAGAAACAATATCAAAGGCATGGTCCAGAAGGGGCAGGATAAGCTGCCCCATCAGGCTTACAATCTAAGCAGTGGGTTGTTACAGGCTGCAGGGGGTAAGACCAATGAATGAACATTGTCTGGCTGTCCTGCTGATTCTCTGCCTCTAATACTTTTAGCCATAGACCCTGAACAACAAGCATGCAGATCAGAGGTTTCTGACTGAATTCTGACTAGATTAGTTGCAAGCTTGTTTCAGGTGTGTGATTCAGACATTACTGATGCTAAAAAGATCAGCAGGACAGTCAGGCAATTGGTATTGTTTAAAATGATATACAGTGGGTTGCAAAAGTATTCAGCCCCCTTGAAGTTTTCCACATTTTGTCACATTACTGCCACAAACATGCATCAATTTTATTGGAATTCCACTTGAAAGACCAATACAAAGTGGTGTACATGTGAGAAGTGGATCGAAAATCATACATTATTCCAAACATTTTTTACAAATAAATAACTGCAAAGTGGGGTGTGCGTAATTATTCGGCCCCCTGAGTCAATACTTTGTAGAACCACCTTTTGCTGCAATTACAGCTGCCAGTCTTTTAGGGTATGTCTCTACCAGCTTTGCACATCTAAAGACTGAAATCCTTGCCCATTCTTCTTTGCAAAACAGCTCCAGCTCAGTCAGATTAGATGGACAGCGTTTGTGAACAGCAGTTTTCAGATCTTGCCACAGATTCTCGATTGGATTTAGATCTGGACTTTGGCTGGGCCATTCTAACACATAGATATGTTTTGTTTTAAACCATTCCATTGTTGCCCTGGCTTTATGTTTAGGGTCATTGTCCTGCTGGAAGGCGAAACTCCGTCCCAGTCTCCAGTCTTTTGCAGTCTCCAAGAGGTTTTCTTCCAAGTTTGCCCTGTATTTGGCTCCATCCATCTTCCCATCAACTCTGACCAGCTTCCCTGTCCCTGCTGAAGAGATACACCCCCCCCCCCCCCCCCCCGAGCATGATGCTGCCACCACCATATTTGACAGTGGGGATGGTGTGTTCAGAGTGATGTGCAGTGTTAGTTTTCTGCCACACATAGCGTTTTGCATTTTGGCCAAAAAGTTCCATTTTGGTCTCATCTGACCAGAGCACCTTCTTCCACAGGGTTGCTGTGTCCCCCACAAGGCTTGTGGCAAACTGCAAATTGGACTTCTTATGCTTTCTGTTAACAATGCCTTTATTCTTGCCACTCTTCCATAAAGGCCAACTTTGTACAGTGCACGACTAATAGTTGTCCCATGGACAGAGTCTCCCACCTGAGCTGTAGATCTCTGCAGCTCGTCCAGAGTCACCATGGGCCTCTTGACTGCATTTCTGATCAGTGCTCTTGTTGTTCGGCCTGTGAGTTTAGGTGGATGGCCTTGTCTTGGTAGGTGTACAGTTGTGCCATACCGCTTCCATTTCTGAATGATCGCTTGAACAGTGCTCCGTGGGATGTTCAAGGCTTTGGAAATCTTTTTGTAGCCTAAGCCTGCTTTAAATTTCTCCATAAATTGATCCCTGACCTGTCTTGTGTGTTCTTTGGACTTCACGGTGTTGTTGCTCCCAATATTCTCTTAGACAACCTCTGAGGCAGTCACAGAGCAGCTGTATTTGTACTGACATTAGATTACACACAGGTGCACTCTATTTAGTCATTAGCACTCATCAGGCAATGTCTATAGACAACTGACTGCACTCAGATCAAAGGGGGCCGAATAATTATGCACACACCACTTTGCAGTTATGTATTTGTAAAAAATGTTTGGAATCATGTATGATTTTCGTTCCACTTCTCATGTGTACACCACTTTGTGTTGGTCTTTCATGTGGAATTCCAATAAAATTGATTCATGTTTGTGGCAGTAATATGACAAAATGTGGAAAACTTCAAGGGGGTCGAATACTTTTGCAACCCACTGTAAATATGGTAGCCTCCATGTCACTGTAAGTTTGTACTGACTTCATACATCAGCCAAAATAAACATAATATAAACACCACTAGGCGACCTAAGCTTGTTTAAGTACTTTCGTGTGCACGCGCGCTCAGGCCGCGGATTGTTAGCCCAGGAATCAATCCGGCTATGGTGCCCGATCACTGATTCCTCTCCCCCGCAGAAAAAGTGACAGCTTCTCTCGGAAGCTTCGCTTTTTCTGGCTCTTGCGTCCCCATGCGTCCCTCTAAGCGTACATGTTACGCTTAGAGTGACGTCATGTAAACAAACTCATGGCTGCCATCTTGTGGCCAAAAATTAAAACTACAACTAAATGTAAAAAAATATAAAAATCAACACATATTTACGGAAAAAAATTACTGTTTACATCCCACCCTCCCAAAAATACCCAAATAAAATGTTTAATATAAAAAAAAAACATTACAATAAAAAAAAACATGTACATATTTACCTAAGGGTCTAAACTTTTTAAATATCAATGTAAAGATGAAATTTTTTTTTTTTTTCTAAACTTGTAAATAGTGATGGATGCAAAACGGAAAAAATGCACCTTTATTTCCAAATAAAATATTGTCGCCATACATTGTGATAGGGACATAATTTAAACGGTGTAATAACCAGGACAAATGGGCAAATACAATACGTGAGTTTTAATTATGGAGGCATGTATTATTTTAAAACTATAATGGCTGAAAACTGAGAAATAATGATTTTTTTTCAGTTTTTTTCTTATTCTTCCTGTTAAAATGCATTTACAGTAAAGTGGCTCTTAGCAAAATGTACCACCCAATGAAAGCCTAATTGGTGGTGGAAAAAACAAGATATAGATCAGTTCATTATGATAAGTAGTGATACAGTTATAGGATAATGAATGGGAGGTGAACATTGCTCGGATGCATTAAGTGAAAACGACTGAAGGCTGAAGTGGTAAAAAGGGGCTCTAGGTCTGTCACCACCACATATCAGCGCGCATGCGCTCGCCGCGTGCACACGTCTGCCGCACACAAGTCCGCAACCACTTGCGCGCACACGCCTGTCCCTCCTGGCTCCGTCCTCCCTTGCAAGCTGCACGTCAGTGTCTCTGTGTCCCTGCACATGATCAGAGCAAAAAAAAAACACACACACACACAGGGACATGGGACACAGAGACACTTAGGTTTTATTAGGTAGGATATGATACTACATAACTGTACTTGAGGGTACTTTTAACAGACAATTGTGTGGTTAGATATTAAATGGCCAGGGAACATTTTATCTTTTTCTGTAAAACGTTCTGTTCCAGTGTATTTTATTTAGTAATGACTCATGATAACAAGCTAATGAACAAATGTTGCTGACAGAAGTACCAAAGTTAAAAGTAAATCATTTAGATTTTAAAAGCTGACACTATATTATTCCTTAATAGGTCCTGACCTCATCAAGCTGAGTAAAAATGAGCGTTTTGTCTAGCTCCAATCCTATTTATCAGCATAGGAAACTAGGAAGTACAACTATGTTAAACAAAAATATTGTTTCACAAATTCGAGTTTACTTTGTCAAATGGGTGGAATTTAAAGGCTAACTTAAAAAGAAAACAGACTATCACTAAATTTCATACTAAAAACGAATCAACAGGGCACATGTCAACATTTACAGATCCAGACACTATTTGGAGTCGAAAGATACCCCTTTCTTGCCAAGCAAAGAAAGAAAACCAAATTAAAGTACACTCATGGAACATATTATAATGAAAATCAGTTCTTGTAACATGCTATAAATTCACATATGCTGCTCAACTCTTTTTGTAATTTAAAGCTCTAGCTCAGTCTCTCATTTTTAATGGATATGACAGTAAATTTGCATTAATTAGTCATACATAAAGTGTGGCACATTGCCTGTCTGTACTTTTTACTATAAATACTGTAGCTTTAAAATACTGTATTTTTCAGACCATAAGATAAACCTGACCATGAGACACACCTAGGTTTAGATGGCAATAACCAGAGAAAAAATATACTAAACCTGGTGCGTCAGGTTCAGACCACAAGCTCACTATCTAGGGGTAATTCTAGACTTTGAGCTCTCATTATATACCACATATCAACACATGAACTACCTCCTGCTACTTCCATCTCAAAAACATTTCTAGAATCCGTCCTGTCCCTCACAAGAGGCAACCCAAATGCTTGTACATGCTCTAATCATCTCCCGTCTTGACTACTGAAACACCCTACTCTGTGGTCTACCAAAAAGCAGACTGGCACCTCTCCAGTCCCTTCTAAACTCTGCTGTCCTTCTCATCCAACTCTCTTCCAGATCCTCAAAGGCAGCCCCTCTCTGCCAATCTCTCCATTGGTTACTAATTACCAAAATGATCTTCTTACGCTTGCATAGAAAGCTCTACACAAGCTGTCACCTCCATACATTTCTTCTTTAATCTCCAGATACCGACCTGCCCGGATCCTCCATTCCTCACAGGTAACCCTTATGTCCTATAGCCTGGTCACCTCCTCTCACTGTCGCATCCAGGACTTCTCACGGGCTGTCCCTTTCCTTTGGAACTCTCTCTCACAGCCTGTTTGTCATGCTCCAAGCCTGGAAACCTTCAAACACACTCTGAAAACACACCTATTAAGACAAGCCTATACTTTGCTATGGGTAGCATTAAAGGTCATTGCCTCACCCATTAATCCCTGTGTCTCCTTCCCTAATGTTTCCTTCCCACTACCCTCTAGATTGTAAGCACACAAGGGCAGGGACCTTATCCTAGTGTTTCTCATACTGCTGTAATTTACCATATGCACATGTACGAACTTTAGAGATATCTCAAACAACACATTAACTATGTAAGTATTTCTATTTCTACGATTGAATGGCATGACTGTACAGTGTCTTGAAATTCTCATGCATATTTGTTCCCAATATTTGTTTTGTACTATATACAGAACTACGGAGGATGTTGGCACTATATAAATACAAAAATAATTATAATTATAAGTCGCACATACTCCCCCCCTCCCCCCACAAACACACACTTTTGGGAGAGAAAAACTACATCTTATGGTCTGAAACATATGGTACTTGGTTCCTCTAAATTAACTTCCTCTTGAGATGAGAGAGCAATTGGAAAGAAAGCTGCTAAAACTCCTGTCTTATCCAGTCATCGGAAACGAGCTGAGAGGGTAGTAGCCAGTCTTTCCCTCTGTGCATAGATCACCTTAAGGTGGCCATATACAAGATTACCCATTGATATCCAGCAGATGCGATTACTGTCATCGAATTTGCTAGAAATCGTTGCCACAAATGATGCCTGAACAATCAATTTCTGTTCGAAATCAAATTATTCAGTCAGGTGGATCAGACTGATGCAGAGTGTTGGCAGCAGAGGCGACGCACACCTGTCTCACCGATGTGCCTCATTCCATGTCTGGTGGCTTTTCCTTATGCCCAGGGGATCCTCCTCCCTGTGTCTTCTCTTCCTGTGTCATGTGACAAAAGCTGGAGTTCAAACACTAGAGGTCCGGCATGTATGCTGTCAGACCTCTAGTGTTTGAACTCCAGCTTTAGTCATATGACACAAGTGCCCATATGCAATTAACTTTTTCGCCGGAGTTTTCTCCTAGATTATATTTTTAAACTTGTTAATAAAATGCCTTTTAAATCCCAAGCAAGCAAAAAAAAAAATTCTCAAAAAATTTTGATAGTACTTTTTCACCTACTTTTTGGTACTTTTTCCATTGTAACATGCTGAAAAATCATTCTAAATTGAAGATGAAAAATTATCTGCAAGGAGGCTCCCGGTGGTCTCCGGTGGCCGACCCGACCTGGCCAGGCCGGCTGCCAGGTCGGGCTCTTCTGCGCTCCAAGGCCTGGCACTTCTGCGTCCCACGCGGGCGCGCTGATGTCATCAGCCTGCGCAGTACAGCCCGGCAGACGTCCGATGACGTCAGCGCGCCCGCGTGCGATGCAGAAGTGCCAGGCCTTGGAGCGCAGAAGAGCCCGACCTGGCAGCCGGCCTGGCCAGGTCGGGTTTGCCACCGGAGACCACTGGGAGCCTGCGGAGCGGCAGCGAGGGCACCTCCTGCCTGCCACGGGCTGGAGGAAGCCCCAGGTAAGTGGAAATTGATTTTTATTTTTTTACTCCCCTCCCTGAACCTTCCCTTTAAAGTGACACTTAAGCCGACAAAAAAATGAGTTTTACTCACCTGGTGCTTCCTTAAAACCCCTGCAGCTGATCGGTGCCCTCGCTGTGTCCCTCCAATCCTCCTGTCCCCGTCGGTGGCTACTGCCGGCTTTAGCCGTCACCGGCCGTCAGGCTGGGAACGCGAGTGATTCTTCGCGTTCCCAGCCACAATATCTCCCCCTATGCTGCTATTGCGGCCTTCCTTGCCGCAATAGCAGTATAGTGGGCGATATTGTGGCTGGGATTGCGAAGACTCACTCGCGTTCCCAGCCTGTCGGCTTAAGTGTCACTTTAAAGGGCATTTTATTGATAAGGTGTGAAAATGTCGCCTGTGAGGAAACTCAGGAGAAAAAGTGAATTGCATATGTGTCTGAGTAACTGTTCTGTGTCATCCATATTCTATAATGCTACTCATTACACATCCTGGTCTGCTGCTGAGAACTTGTGAAACTATAGAAGAGAATCTGGAAAAATAATTACAATTCTACACTCACTAGCAGACAGTAAAAAAAATAGAAAAAAAAAGAAAGGAAAACTGCAGGGCAAATATTTCACATCCTGGACTGAACTAGAATTTTTATTGCAGTGAAAAAACTATATATTAGAAAGGAATTTCTAAAACTATTTGCGACCCAAACTTAACCTCTGTGATGATTAATACTTTATAACTCATTTTAAGAGCAGAGAATGGCATTTAAAGCAAGATGAACCAAAACGATTTTGTTTTTAATGAACTCCTTTTGTATTAATGCAACTTGTTATTAAACAAAACCTAAAGTGAGAAGAATATGGAAGCTGACACCTTAAAGTAATCCTTAAAGTGAACCAGAGACGAAGCACCCTCATGTATTTAACCATATATATCAGTCGGAACATTAGAGAAAACGCCTACCCAGCTCTCGGTTTCATTCTTCACTGCTCAGCCTGCTTGTTATCAGCCCTGATAAAATCCCCTACTGAGCATTCAGTCTGGCTTTGCTCAGGAATTATTATAGCTGAGTCTGTCTTCTCTGATGTATTTTCAAGCCCAAGCCTGCCCCCTTCTGGCTTTGCTATAATGACTCAGCGATAATGATATGTTAAAATGCATGAGTGTGCTTCATCTCTGGTTCACTTTAAGTAAAAAAAAAGGGGGTTCACTTACCTAGGGCTTCTACCAACCCCCTGCAGCCGTCCTGTGCCCGCGCAGCCACTCACCGATGCTTCAGTCCCCCGCCGCAGGCTAGTTTCGTTTTCGCCGACTTAGAGCGGCAGGCCACTGCCCACCTTTGCATGCATTCCCGTCTTCAATAGCGTCCTGTGCAAACCCGCATCGGGGGGATCAAAGCATCAGTGAGTGGCTGCGCGGGCACAGGGTGGCTGCAGAGGGCTGTTAGAAGCCCCAGGTAAGTGAAACCCTTTTTTTTCAGGTGACCTAAGGTTTGCTTTAATTTCTATTTTTTTAAATATGCAAATTACTTGTCTGTCATCCTGTCCTTGTGACTGCAGTGGTTTCAAAGTCACACACCTGGAACAAGCATGCACACAGTAGATTGAGACTCAGAACACCTTATTTTCCTACTTATTCTGTGGCAGTTGTGCAGAAAGGGGAACAGTAACATAGCCAGGCAACATGCATTTTTTTAAACAAATGCAGCAATGGTACCTTCATGTTTACTTTAAGCCTGGGTTCAAACTTCAGTGTAGCTGAATCCATATGTAACCACCTAAAGATTCCTCCCGAGTGATGTATTTTGTGCCTATTTTTGAGATTGCTGTGGTCTGAATGGTTGGAGTGATCCTGCCCTGTTACCCTTACCACCCTTCAACTTTTATCCCCATTTAAAGACCACTATCAACAAAAAATGAAACATTTGAGATATATACAGTATGTAGACATACCTATAAGATGTACCTTTATCCTAGAGTACAATGCACAGGATATACATTTTTTTTCGTATGGAGCTTTCAATTACAGTCAATGTTATTAATATGACGGCACTGGAACCTCTTACTGGTAACACGTATGTTACATTTTACAGTTTTTATAAAAGAGGTCCTCTTGAGCTCGGTTCACATTAGAGCGGATGCAGAACGGAAACGGAAAGTGCATCCACAAGGCAGATACATTCAGTCCATTCTGCATCCATGTACAGCAAATTCCCCGCTGTTCCGTGACCGTAGGTCAATCAAGGCCACTGACCTGTCCCACTGGCGCTTCTTGATCTCGCCGCTCAGTCCCTTCCACAGCCTGGATTACAGCAGACGCATGAATCTCTCCATAGGCCTAATAGATCCGCAGACGATGCCGTGAACATGTGTATGCATTATGTACTACAGCATCTAGACACCCCAGGAACCTACACCAGGATTTTATTTATAGATTTCAGCTCTGCATTTAATACCATAATTCCATCACTGCTGCACAGCAAGCTCTCCCAGCTACACATACCTGAATCCATCTGCAAATGGATAACCGACTTCTTAACCGACAGGAGACAGCGTGTTAGACTTGGTAAACTCACATCAAGCTCTCTGATAGTCAGTACTGGTGCTTTCCCCACTGCTCTACTCACTTTATACCAATGACTGCATCTCCACAGATCCATCTATTAAGGTTCTGAAGTTTGCAGATGACACAACATTTGTTGGTCTCATACAAAACGGGGATGAGTCTGCATACAGGCATGTGGTGGGACAGCTTTCCTCCTGGTGCAGCAGCAACAACTTGGAACTAAATGCTCTCAAAACTATGGAGATGATAATAGACTTTAGGAGATCTCCCCCCCCCCAGCACCTCCCCTTAACCATAAATGGATCCACAATAACCCAAGTAGAGTCATTCAAGTTTCTTGGGTCCACGATCTCAAACGACTTAAAATGGGACAACAACACTGCCACTATTGTCAAAAAAGCACAACAGAGAATCTACCATCTACAGCAGCTGAAAAAGTTTGGCCTACCTCAAAATCTAATGGTGCAGTTCTACACTGCAATCATCGAATCCACCATAACATCATCTATGAATGTTTGGTTCGGCTCCTGCTCAGCATTAGAAAAGGGGAGGCTGCAGCGCATCATCCGATCAGCGGATAGGATAATTGGCTGTAGCTTCCCTTCCCTGCAGGATCTTTACACTAGCAGGTGCAGAAAAAGAGCAACCAAAATTGCCTCTGACCCCTCTCACCCAGCTCACTCCATCTTCCAGCGCATGCCTTCAGTAGTAAGATTCCGGTCAATCGCTACCAAAACCTCTAGACACAGGTACAGCTTTTTTCCTCAAGCGGTAGCCATACTTAATGCTGAACCACGTTAGAGCTGCTAGGACTGAAAGTAATCAGCACAGAACTAAACATGAACAATTCTCACATTGCTTACTGCCACTATACTTATAATGTCCTTAACTTGTAATATTCACACTGTCTGTCCTTGTATTGTTTTTTTTTTGTGTTTGTTAATCAACTGCCAAGACAAATTCCTTGTAGGTGCAAACTTACTTGGCGAAAATAAATTGATTCTGATTCTGACTGCAGGAGGCTAATTCTCCATAGCAAACAGTTTTTATCGACTCGGAGTCGGCGGGCTGCCACACATGTCATTGCACATGTTACCGCGGTTACAGGGCGCTATAGCGGGTGTCAACACGTATCTTTGTACGCACTGACACGCAAGTCGGCAAAAACAAAACTATCTGGCGATGGGGGACCCGAAAATCCAGAAGTGCTGTCGAGGGCACAGGATGGCTGCAGGGAGCTGGTAAAAGCCCCAGTTAAGCGAAACTAATTTTTTTTTCATTGGGCTTAGGTTCCTTTTAAGTGACAGCAGGAGGAGCCATGCAAAGAACTTCATTACATCCCTTTAGCCGCTTGGTGAATCCAGAACTACTAGTGTTCAACACACTGACCACATTCTGAAAATAATCTGCTAAATCAATTAAAATGCACAACAAAGCACACAACTAAAACCAAAGTTTATTAATATGTGCACAATGAAACGCACAAATCAGCTTTTTGAGTTTTGTAGGTTTAAGCAGCGTTAAAGGCCTACCAATGAGAAATATTTGACAGGCCATTCCGTGAAGGTTTATTCATATGATCTACTTTTTTGTGTATTGCATCAGTAATGTAATCTTTCTAGAGGAGTGACTAGAGAGGAAGCCTGTTTCTCCATTGCAGATACATCTCTGAAAAAAAGAGCATTTGTAAAAAGCATTCTGGGATATAAACTATGAGCTTCTGCAGAGAGCAGTCTTTTCCCACATCCTTCCCTGCAGCTCCTCACTGAGAGGTGTCAGCACTGCTGAAAGAATGAAGTGGCCCACACATTGTTTGTCTCAACTATTATATACTTAACATTTCCATGACAAAAGTGCCACTCGACTTCTCACCGATTAATGCAGCTTGAGGGTTCTTGTCCTCCTTTAATAAAACATTGTTGAAATCATTTATTTAGAGCCCCTGGTTACTCCAAGGAGAATGGCGAGCTTTGTGCCAATATATAGTGTATACAGTTCACTATTTTGTAGTGGATCATTTTTTTCTTGGAAGGAGAAAGACATTGGCTAAATGATGCCCTGGGAAGTATTTATGCAATGGGACAGTCATTTCTTATGCCACAATTTCCCCATACCATGCACACTTAATAACCTCATGGAGTCGGCTAGGTGGCAAGCTTAACCCCTTCAGCGACACGCAACTACACAGAAGTGCATGAACAGGCCTGCAAAAATGAACTTTTACAGCATATTGCTAGGTGCTATTGCAGAGCAGGAAGAGGAACAAGTTTAGTCTTGAAATACATCTGTCTTCGGAAGACAGCTATGTCATTCTTGTATCATCGTATGACCTTGTTTGTAGGTTTAATGAAGGCTAAAAAAATGCCAGTTAAATAGTGCCTCTAAATAACTAGCACATATTGTAAACACTAATACATATTACAGAAATACATTAAATTTCCTTGAGTAATGATGGTTATTTTAAAAAATAATGGGAAAAAAACACCAGTGGAGTCTCCAATAATCTAGACTCCATATATGGTTAGTCGGTATGCATAATATGCAGAAATAAAAATATAACACAGGGAAAATGAGAGCCCAATCTGGTGTAGTATTGAAGTTGGTGTAAATAGGTAAGATAATGGATACTTAAACTTGTCTGGTTGCTCAACTTGCAACCAGTATAATCGCATGTGGGGCGGTACCATCAGGCTACCATAGGAAAAAATGAGCAATTGCCCCAGGGCCCCAAAGCCTGTAGGGGCCCCCAAGTTGTCCCTCCCCATCTTAACGGTTGCTCCCCAGGAACTCTGCAGAGTCTGTTAAGTTGGGAGGTGATTGGGGGAGGGTCAGCAGCTAGCTCAGGGGTCCAGGAGGGAAGTTTGGCTGCAAAAAAGGGCCTCTAATGATGCTTTTTGGTCGGGGGTGTCTGTTGGGGGGCCCCCAGGCTAATTTCCCCTAGGGCCCAATTGTTACTTGACCCAGCCCTGGGTACCATTCCCACACAGCCTTTAGGATACAGGTATTGTCGCTTCTCCACAAAGAAGAGAAATTTTACAGATTTTAAAACAAATATCTGAAACTTCAGCCCCCTCCCCCCCCCCCCCCCAACAGGGTAGAAACACATGTAGCTAGTAGCTAGCAGGATAAAGATCTAAAAACCGCTTAAATAGAAAGTAGGTATTGGATTTCCTTCAGAGATGACAATTGATCAATAGTAAAGACAATTTATTGCTAAGGACAAAAACCACAACCCTTTTCATTGCCTGAAGCAGCTTCCTCAGGTAAATGAGCTTACCCAGGGCTGTAATTTGCATAGAGCGGCTTTTCCTCTACAGTGGTTTGCAAAAGTATTCAGCCCCCTTGAAGTTTTCCACATTTTGTTATATTACGGCCACAAACATGAATCAATTTTATTGGAATTCCACATGAAAGACCAATACAAAGTGGTGTACACGTGAGAAGTGGAACGAGTATAATACATGATTCCAAACATTTTTTTTTCTACAATTAAATAACTGCAAAGTGGGGTGTGCATAATTATTCAGCCCCCTTTGGTCTGAGTGCAGTGGAGACTCCACTGGTGTTTTTTTCCCATTATTTTTTAAAATAACCATCATTACTCAAGGAAATTCAATGTATTTCTGTAATATGTATTAGTGTTTACAATATGTGCTAGTTATTTAGAGGCACTATTTAACTGGCATTTTTTAACCTTCATTAAACCTACAAACAAGGTCATACGATGATACAAGAATGACATAGCTGTCTTCCGAAGACAGATGTATTTCAAGACTAAACTTGTTTCTCTTCCTGATCTGCAATAGCACCTAGCATTATGCTGAATACTTTTGCAAACCACTGTATAAGCCATCTAAGCAAACTGCAGCCGTGGGCAAGGCTTATTTATCTGAGGAAGTGGCTTCAGGCCACGAAACACATTTATTTTGTCCTTACCAATAAATTATCTTTACTATTGAACAATTGTCATAATTGAAGGTAAGCCAATATCTACCATCTTTTTAAGCACTTTTTAGATTTCTATCCTGTTTTGGGCGCCTCCAGTTACTATCTTAAGTTATTGTGGATCACATAGTTAGCTTTAAATGTGCAGCCTTGACCAGAATCTGTGACTAAGTTTTAAAGCAAACCTGTAAGTTTGGAAACAATTAGAAATACACATATTACCTGAATCTGCTGCTCCTCTGGATTCTAATAAGCCTGTTTAAAAAATACTCCACTGATGTTTTCATGTTTTCCATTATAGAAAAAAAAATCCTCTTTAACCGCCAAGGGGTCGCAGCTCGTGTACATCATATGTGCATAGTGCATTAGAGCCATGCAGGAGAGCGTCTGAGCTCTGGGCATGCTCAGTTTGTCCTCTCATGTACTATGGAGCAAGGCAACAGAAGGCAGGGAAGAGGCGTGCCAGAAGCTGCAATGGACTGGCTTTGGGTATCCTACTGCAGCAAATGGCACCCCCTGTTCGGAAAGACCGCTAGGGTGCTTGTTTGATTTTTCAACCACGGAAAACAGCCACCTAAGGTGTCTGATGGCGGCATCAAAGAGGCATTGAGGTATTTTGCTACACTGTCTAAATATCTCTGTATCCCTTTTTCTATAGTAAATTTAAGTTCAGAACCTGTAAGCCTGATACACACATACGAGGCATGTCACCTGGCAGGGATCCCTTGGGTGACATTGCAGGACTGACTCAGGTGCAGAGATATTTCTTGTGTTCTGATGCTATATGGGAAAGGGGAGGGGGTGACAAAGCAGCCAGGAGATGCATCATTACAGGCAGGGTGAGTGGAGAGGACAAAGCTCTTGTCCAGAGCTTGGCCTAAACGATCCACCAAGCCGGTCACTGGCCGCGGACTCAGGGGCCGCTGTACACATGCTGGATTGGCCACCTAGGCCGAGGTCGAGTTTCATTTAGCCTGTGCACAAGGCTTTAGTCAGAACAATGAATATTTTTGGTGAGTGTGAGGTATCTTCAGATTTCTGATGGAAACAGCACATTCTTCAGTTGATACATCGCAAACATTCTTTGTTCACAGCAGGGTTATGTCTACTGAAAGGCTCTGGCCCTTTAAGGACCAGAACTTTTTCCCCCCTTTTAGACTGCAATTACTGTGATTGGCTCAAAATATTCACAGGGTCAGGAGCCAATGAAATTGGCTGCTGACCAGCACACACAGCTCAGTGAGTGGAATGCAGTGCTGGCAGAGTGGCAATAGCGATGGGACCACACGGTAAAGGCGCATAGACATCTACACCTTGGCAGGAATAAGAGGCTCCAAACAGGGCATAGATTTCTATCACCTGCGTGCACAACAGGTTCAACAAAACCTTTTTCTTTTGATTCAGTTTCACATTTTTCATAATGTATTTTGCTTGTCAAAATAAAATGCTGTCCGCCTTAAGAACATTTGGACTGATTCCATATTCTTGGCCGCCTAAAGTTCCAAATTCAGAGCGTCAACACTACTTACAGTTATTCTACTTGATATTAGTCTCTCTTTTAGTGACAGTGATGCTGGTAGATGTGAAGGTGACATCATGCCCATAGTGAGTAATGGCTGCTACCCACTCTACCACTTAGACATGGCAAGTGACCCCTCTCACTCTGGCCATTGCTACTTCAGTCGCCTCTGTTCAGGTCAGAGGTTCCGGGTCATCCCCACCAGGACTACAAGTAGTGTTGGGCGAACATCTAGATGTTCGGGTTCGGGCCGAACAGGCCGAACATGGCCGCGATGTTCGGGTGTTCGACCCGAACTCCGAACATAATGGAAGTCAATGGGGACCCGAACTTTTGTGCTTTGTAAAGCCTCCTTACATGCTACATACCCCAAATTTACAGGGTATGCGCACCTTGGGAGTGGGTACAAGAGGAAAAAAAATTAGCAAAAAGAGCTTATAGTTTTTGAGAAAATCGATTTTAAAGTTTCAAAGGGAAAACTGTCTTTTAAATGCGGGAAATGTCTGTTTTCTTTGCACAGGTAACATGCTTTTTGTCGGCATGCAGTCATAAATGTAATACATATAAGAGGTTCCAAGAAAAGGGACCGGTAACGCTAACCCAGCAGGAGCACACGTGATGGAACAGGAGGAGGGTGGCGCAGGAGGAGAAGGCCACGCTTTGAGACACAACAACCCAGGCCTTGCATGAGGACAAGAAGCGTGCGGATAGCAATTTGCATTTTGTCGCCATGCAGTCATAAATGTAATACAGATGAGAGGTTCAATAAACAGGGACCGGAAACGCTAACCCATCACAGATGTTCATTGTTCATGTTACTTGGTTGGGGTCCGGGAGTGTTGCGTAGTCGTTTCCAATCCAGGATTGATTCATTTTAATTTGAGTCAGACGGTCTGCATTTTCTGTGGAGAGGCGGATACGCCGCCGATCTGTGACGATGCCTCCGGCAGCACTGAAACAGCGTTCCGACATAACGCTGGCTGCCGGGCAAGCCAGCACCTCTATTGCGTACATTGCCAGTTTGTGCCAGGTGTCTAGCTTCGATACCCAATAGTTGAAAGGTGCAGATGGATTGTTCAACACAGCTACGCCATCTGACATGTAGTCCTTGACCATCTTCTCCAGGTGATCGGTGTTGGAGGTGGATCTGCACGCTTGCTGTTCTGTGTGCTGCTGCATGGGTGTCAGAAAATTTTCCCACTCCAAGGACACTGCCGATACCATTCCCTTTTGGGCACTAGCTGCGGCTTGTGTTGTTTGCTGCCCTCCTGGTCGTCCTGGGTTTGCGGAAGTCAGTCTGTCGGCGTACAACTGGCTAGAGGAGGGGGAGGATGTCAATCTCCTCTCTAAAGTCTCCACAAGGGCCTGCTGGTATTCTTCCATTTTGACCTGTCTGGCTCTTTCTTCAAGCAGTTTTGGAACATTGTGTTTGTACCGTGGATCCAGAACGGTATAAACCCAGTAATTGGTGTTGTCCAGAATGCGCACAATGCGTGGGTCGCGTTCAATGCAGTCCTAGGCCGAAGAGGTCATAGCCTAGGGTCACGAAAACCTATTTATTTGGGCAATTTCAATGGTGGCGAGTCTGACGTACATAAATCGCAGCAATGGCCGTTAGCAACGTCTGAATTTTCTCAAAAACTATAAGCTCTTTTTGCTAAAAATTTTTTCCTCTTGTACCCACTCCCAAGGTGCACATACCCTGTAAATTTGGGGTATGTAGCATATAAGGAGGCTTTACAAAGCACGAAAGTTCGGGTCCCCATTGACTTCCATTATGTTCGGAGTTCGGCCATGTTCGGCCCGAACCCGAACATCTAGATGTTCGCCCAACACTACACGTGACCCGTTCGGCCAATCACAGCGCTAGCCGAACGTTCGGGTAACGTTCGGCCATGCGCTCTTAGTTCGGCCATACGGCCGAACAGTTTGGCCGAACACCATCAGGTGTTCGGCCGAACCCGAACATCACCCGAACAGGGTGATGTTCTGCAGAACCCGAACAGTGGCGAACACTGTTCGCCCAACACTAACTACAAGGCAAAGAAACTCCTTTTTCCACTCTGCCTTCAACCTTCTGAACTCCACCGACGTACACACTGGTGGTACGTGATACGGTGTAACGGTATTGTACCTCCAACGGCCACTCTCAAGTGCTTAGACTGCACAGACTGTTATTGTTACCTTGTATTATCCATGTTTTATCCTGTATTAGTATTATGCTGTATGGCCTTGTATATTGTATTATTTATGTGCTTTGTAGATGCTGAGCTTTGTATGTGCCAAATCCAATTTCGGGCATGATGCTGTCATGATTGGCAAAATAAATGATTCTGAGTTAAAAAGCAACAGGTGTTAGGAGGAAGCAAAAGGCCTCACCAGAGAGATCTTCCCAAAGGCAGGTCTCAGGCAGGAAGTGTCACTATTTTTGTTGCGCTCTGGGGGGCAAAATGTAGTACAATGTAAGTGAACTAAATGGGCTAAGGAATAATGCTGGAACATTTCCTAAAGTACATATAAAATCATAAAAAATGAAATTCCAAAAGATGCAGTTTTTATGCAGGTGAATACTAGGTGAAATATGGAATTAAATTAAAAAAAATAGTGAACTGATATTTCCTTGATTTGCTAGTGACCACTGTTGACATGCAATGAAATAGGGCAGAACCAGTAATAACTTTGTCATAGAAATAGACACAGCTGCGATATTCTATGTGAAAGCTAAAGTGGCATAATATGCATGTCACCAAATAGCATCACTAACATTAATTGTAATTTATGATGCCACGTTATTACTACTAGCTCACAATCTTATATAATCCCTACCATAGGTATAGTTTAATGTCCAGGCTAGGTGCACACATAGCAGAAATGCTAGCATTGCAGAAAATGCTGTGTTTTTGCCACTAATGGAAGTCTATGGGCCACAGGGAAAAAATGCATATAAAAACACGTGTTTTCTTTGCGTTTTCAGACCTGCGTTTTTTAAAAACGTTTATGTGTTTTCCATGCGTTTTTTTCCCCTCAATTTTTTTTTTGCTGTATTTCCGCTTCCTGTTGTCTTCCTAGGGATTTGCATAAATGGAAATATAAAAACGCATGGAAAACACGTACAAAATACATATGCGTGTAGTATATGCGAACCGCAAATGCACACAAAACGCATGAAAAACGCATGGCAAAGTTGGACCAGGCAAACACACCAAAAACGCAGTAAAAATGCACAAAATATGCACACAACATTAACATAAAACATGACATAAAACGCATCCTTTCACGCTATGTCATATGTGAACCCAGCCTTAGACAAATTTGGTGGCACAATGCAAAACCAACATTAGTGTCTGACACTTTCAATGTTCATAAAGAACTATAAATATGTGAAGTATGTTATTATTAGAGGTGTGAAACTCTCATTTGCCATAGCTCAGCTGTATATTAAAGCGGCATGAAACTCTATGGGCTAGTTTCACTAAGACAAATAGCATGCCTTATCCCAGTTAACACGCCTTATCAGAGATAACACACCTTATCCAAGTTAACGCTCCTTTTCAGAGATAACACTCCTTATCAAAGTTAGCACGCCTTATCAGAGTAGCATAGTGAGCACTACTAACCCAAAGCGGCTCAGGGTAGGACGAGAGGAGCTCTCGTCATTGCCAATTAGCAGGCATCAGTTTGTAGCGCTCGCTAAGCTACTCTGATAAGGCGTGTTAACTTTGATAAAGAGTGCTATCTCTGATAAGGCGTGTTATCTCTGATAAGGAGTGTTAACTTGGATAAGGCGTGTTATCTCGGATAAGGCATGCTATTTGTCTTAGTGAATCAAGCCCCATATATGATGAATTAAAAAAAGACATTATTTGGCACCCTCACAATAAAGGTACTGTACCTGTAACACTTTTTCCTCTGTCCAAAGCCTGGCACCATGCTAAATACTTTTTTTTTAATTTATATTCAACATGGATAAATGTCCATCTCGAGCTTACTTCTGCATGAAAAATTCAATCACTCCAAAAATTTCAACAAATTCACAAACACGGGAAAAACACTCCAAAATTGCAATTGCTGAAAAATAAACTTCCTCCTACTCTACATAGGTCACTAAGAGGCTGCAGGTTCAAACAGGTGCATACTCCTGAATGCGCAATTAGTATCTATTTACAGGGGGGGAGGGGAGGGGGAATTATTTACCGTATACACAGTACATTTTAATAAATGTTGAATATTTTAGTTAGCTCCCCCGCCCCCTGTAATGCACACCTCAAATGAAGTCCAATCCAACCCTCTCACCCCACAGGGTGGCCCAGGGGCTAAGGGAGCCTGCTCCAGTGCGGACTTGTTGCAGTGTAGCGGCAGTGGAGCTCCGTATTTTACCTGCTTCCAGCGGCAGGACTGGACTGTGACTACCGTCTCTGAATGACGTGACATGCATCGGCAGCTGCAAAGAGATAGTACGGCCGTCAGCTACACTGAAGAGGTGTGAGGAGTACCTGTCCCGCTGCCAAAAGCAGGCACAACACTCTTCAGTCAGCGGGGACTATTGTTATACCATTGGGAAAATGTGACGTGGTCAGATGAGACCAAAATCTAGCTTTTTGGCATCAACACAAACCACCTTGTTTAATAAAAGCGTAATGAAGAGTATGATCCAAAGAACGCCATCACCACAGTCAAACATAAATTTATTTCAGCACTGAAATCCACATTTATTTCATAGGAATCCAACAAGCTTGTATAACCAGCACTCTGGGGGGCAGCGAGGATAGGGGGAAGGCAGAGGAGGGAAGAAAGACACAGAATATTTATATTGTGCTTTTCTCCTGGTGGACTCAAAGCGCCAGAGCTGCAGCCACTAGGACGCGCTCTATAGGCAGTAGCAGTGTTAGGGAGTCTTTCCCAAGGTCTCCTCACAGAATAGGCGCTGGCTTACTGAACAGGAAGACCCAAGATTGTATCCCTGGTCTCCTGTGTCAGAGGCAGAGCCCTTAACCAGTACACTATCCAGCCAATTCTGGGAATTGTACTGGTTCAGAAGGGAAGGTAGAAGTATATTCACAAGAGAACTGGATATATTTTCAAGAGGACAGAAAGCTTAATGTGTGCAAGCATGTACGTAACTCATGTAACACACTATACACCTTATTCACTTGCTGTACCTGTTACACATGTGACAAGTGTTGCAAGTATAATGGTGCGTACACACCTCTAGGTTTACTCTCATTTTATTTCTCTCTTTTATTGCTGTTAAAGCTAATGACCCAGTAAACATACAGAAAAGTTGTTCAGATCAGGGACTTCACTGGTTTCAAGCTTGCTACAAGATAGAAGTCAGGGGATCAACATGACAACCTGGCAAGCAGCAAAGAAGGGGATCAGCCATGACAACTTCCATGAGTCTCTTAGTGCAGGTTTCCTTTAAAAAATTATGCTTAATGAAAGCTTTGGGCATGTGTTCTCAAGCCATGAATATACAGGAAAGTTCTGTGTTTTGTTGGACCTAATATAAACTAATACATCATGTAAACAGTTTATCTTCAGGAGCCACAAGTGACCTCAGATAATTCATGAGTGGCAGACTGAAGGAGAGCTTGGATTGCTATGCCAGAGGTCAGTGGGGACAAGTGAAGCGTATATATCCTTTATACAGCATGACTCCTTCTATGGTGTAATCCTAGGCTCCTCACTGTTCCATTGTTTTTACTCACAATTAGAGTGGTCTGAGCTAAGAGAGCTTTCTCTTCAAAACATGTGGGGGAAGGTAAAGGTTGATGTTGTAAAATGCAAGTAACTACAAGAAATAGGATGAGCACGCAGGCACTTACTAGAACAGCTTCTTCCACTGTCTTCAATCATTTTGTTCATGATTTTGTGGAGCTGTGCAAATAAATAGTTACATAAACATGCAAGAAATATACAGGTAAAGAGTGTACACAGGTGACAAGGACATGCAGTATCTTCCAGATAATCTGTTTTTAAAAGAACAATAAAAGAAAGGAACATCAAAATATACCAGTACACATATATAAAATGTCCACTGTCCCAGTGTAAAATACACTCCAAGTAACTTTTGTCCTATGTAGCTGGAGGGTTATGCCACTTAGTCCCAGTCTAAAGCACATATACTTGCATTAAATTCCAAACAGGAAATAACTTTAGTGCTGGAGCTTGTGCTCACTTAAAGAGAATCTGTATTGTTAAAATCGCTCAAAAGTAAACATACCAGTGCGTTAGGGGACATCTCCTATTACCCTCTGTCACAATTTCGCCGCTCCTCGCCGCATTAAAAGTGGTTAAAAACAGTTTTAAAAAGTTTGTTTGTAAACAAACAAAATGGCCACCAAAACAGGAAGTAGGTTGATGTACAGTATGTCCACACATAGAAAATACATCCATACATAAGCAGGCTGTATACAGCATTCCTTTTGAATCTCAAGAGATCATTTGTGTGTTTCTTTCCCCCATGCACTGAAGTTTCAGGCTGCTCGTTTCTTCCTGCAAACAGCTTTGCCCTTGTTTGTAATTCCTCAGTATGTGAAAGCCCAGCCAGCTCAGAGGACGATTTATCCAGCTGATTAGAGCAGCTTCTCTCTTCTCTCTTATCTAAATAACACACAGGCAGTGTGCATAGAGGGGCCAGAAAGGGTGAGTTCATAGCAGAACCACAACACTGAAGAACTTGGCAGCCTTCCAGACACAGGCCGACAAGTCTGACAGGGGAAAGATACATTGATTTATTACAGAGACTGTCATAGTAGAAAGTGCTGCAGTTAGCCAGAACACATTAGAATAGCTTTTGGAACATGTAGGATGATAAAAAACAGGATGCAATTTTTGTTACGGAGTCTCTTTAACACCACTCCCCTGCTCCTCCTCCTTCTAGCACCAGTGGGGGATGGAATGAGTCCAAGGCATATAATGCATCCCCCACCATAAATTATGATAGACATCATGTGGTTGACTGGAAGTAAGGGCACAAATGGAGGGAAGGGGCATAGTTGAATCACATGACCTCAAAGTAAACAATGAAATATCGTAGGTATTCTTCTTATGAGCAATGAGAAAAGAAACCTGCTCATACCTCCATATATAATGTCAATCAGGTAATCTGTACAGTGGTGCAGAGCGAGAAGCCGTCTCATGGACAAAAATGGGAGGAAAGGTCTGCACTAATCCATAAAGAAAAGCTGATTCTTTATTGAAGGAGTTCAGTACTAGAGATGTCGCGAACCTCCGATTTTCGGTTCGCGAACCGGGTTTGCGAACTTCCGCAGAAGGTTCGGTTCGCGGAAAAATTCGCGAACCGCAATAGACTTCAATGGGGAGGCGAACTTTGAAAAATAGAAAAAATTATGCTGGCCACAAAAGTGATGGAAAAGATGTTTCAAGGGGTCTAACACCTGGAGGGGGGCATGGGGGAGTGGGATACATGCCAAAAGTCCCGGTGAAAAATCTGGATGTGACGCAAAGCAGCGTTTTAAGGGCAGAAATCACATTGAATGCTAAATTGCAGGCCTAACGTGCTTTCAAACATCTTGCATGTGTATACATCAAACAGGGAGTGTAATTAGAGTACTGCTTCACACTGACACACCAAACTCACTGTGTAACGCACCGCAAACAGCTGTTTGTGTAGTGACGGCCATGCTGGACTACTGCGCAACATGGCGTGATTGCTCTTCCTCACTCAGTGATGTCAGGTAATGTGTGACTTCCTTCTCAACTTTCCATGGCATTGTTAAAAAGCTTACGTTTTGTTTTTAATTTACATTTTCTACTTGCTGTGTACTTGTTCAGTACCGCTACAATGAGAATCCTGTGGAGGCGGGCAAGTCTGCCATTGTGACCCCGGGTAATGGCCGGGGAATGAGAGGTTTGAATCCGGTGTGGAGCCTGAGCAACGGCTACCACTACACATCCAAGGAGGGCAGCGGGCAGGCATGCACGCCCGCCCGCCCCGAGGTAGTGACCAAAAATAACAATACAGGAGGAGGACTTTCGAGGCCCTGCTGTGTATTTGAAATGAATGTACTTTAAATCCTTTGAGAACCAGTTATGGCGGGCAAAGATGACACCACATTCCTTTCACGAGAATCATATGGAGGCGGGCAAGTCTGTCATTTGTGACCCCGGGTAATGGCCGGGGAATGAGGGATGGAATCCGGTGTGGAGCCTGAGAAAAGGCTACCACCACACATCCAAGGAGGGCAGCAGGTAGGCATGCACGCCCGCCCCGAGGTAGTGACCAAAAATAACAATACAGGAGGTGGACTTTCGAGGCCCTGCTGTGTATTTGAAATGAATGTACTTTAAATCCTTTAACGAGAACCAGTTATGGCGGGCAAAGATGACACCACATTCCTTTCACGAGAATCATATGGAGGCGGGCAAGTCTGTCATTTGTGACCCCGGGTAATGGCCGGGAAATGAGGGTTGGAATCCGGTGTGGAGCCTGAGAAACGGCTACCACTACACATCCAAGGAGGGCAGCAGGTAGGCATGCACGCCCGCCCCGAGGTAGTGATCAAAAATAACAATACAGGAGGCGGACTTTCGAGGCCCTGCTGTGTATTTGAAATGAATTAGCTTTAAATCCTTTAACGGGAATCCGTTATGGAGGGCAAGTCTGCCATTGTCACCGCGGGGAATGAAGGTTGGATTGCGGCCCGAAGTGGGAGCCTGCTGAGACCCATGCTGTAGCTGCCCTGACCGTGCTTTGCAGACCAGGCATCTGTGGTCAGATGGACCCTTGAGCCAGCGGAAGACAAACCAAGTCGAAAGCATTTGCCAAGAATGTTTTACGGAGGGCAAGTTTTTTTGCCCTTTTTTTAAATTTTTTGAAAATGATAGATGGTTGTATTTTTAAATTGTTTGAAAGTTTAGATGGTTGTATTTTTAAATTGTTTGAAAGTTTAGATGGTTGTATTTCTAAATTGTTTAAAAGTGTATCCATTCTTCCTCCCCCCCAGCCACGAACAATACCATGGGAACGTGGAGCAGCAGAAGCCCCCTGTGACGGCTGCCACGGTTGTTCTCCGCTGCTTGTCTTTTGAGGGGTGCTTCTTTTCTTCAGGTGTTCTTGCCATAGCTGTTTGTGCCTTCTCTCCAGGTGCCTTCGTAAAGCACTTGTCCCTACGTGACAGTTGGCCTTTCCACGGCTCAATTTTTGCTGGCAGAGACAACAGATGGCTTTGCTCCGATCTGAGACACACACGTGAAAAAATTTCCAAACCGCTGAGCCCCCTGGGCTGATGGCGCTACGGTGGCATCAGCAGCTGACGTTGAAGGGCATGTTGGCTGTCTGGCCATAGCTGGCGATACATGGCGCCGGACACTGCCCCCAGCTGATTCTGAGGACGAGCTCCCTCTTGTATTGCGTTCCGGAGTTGGAGCCTGATCAACGTCTACCACCACACATCCAGGCAAGGAGGGAAGCAGGCAGGCATGCACGCCCGCCCCGAGGTAGTGACCAAAAATAACAATACAGGACTCAGGAGGACCTTTTGCGGCCCTAATTGAAATGAACTAACTTTAAATCCTTTAACGGGAATCCGTTATGGAGGGCAAGTCTGCCATTGTCACCGCGGGGAATGAAGGTTGGATTCCGGCCAGAAGTGGGAGCCTGCTGAGACCCATGCTGTAGCTGCCCTGACCGTGCTTTGCCGAACAGGCATCTGTGGTCAGATGGACCCTTGAGCCAGCGGAAGACAAACCAAGTCGAAAGCATTTGCTAGGAATGTTTTACGGAGGGCAAGTTTTTTTGCCCTTTTTTTAAATTTTTTGAAAATGATAGATGGTTGTATTTTTAAATTGTTTGAAAGTTTAGATGGTGGTATTTTTAAATTGTTTGAAAGTTTAGATGGTTGTATTTTTAAATTGTTTGAAAGTGTATCCATTCAAGTGCAAGTTATGCACTGACTGCCAGGTATAATGTGCAGTCACAGATGCAGTGAAAGGTATGCAGTGACTGCAAACAGCCGTTTGTGTAGTGACGGCCGTGCTGGACTGGTGCGCACCGTGACGAGAGTGCAGGTGATGGTGGCTTTTCAGCCCATATGCTTGCCTGGCTGATGTAGCTGAATGACAGAACAGTGACTTTCCAGCTGATCAAATTTGGTCTGACCACAATGAAGCAACGACCTTAATATCTTTTGTGTGCCACCCCCACCCGAGACACTCAAATAGCCGGCGGTCATTGCTTCATTGTGATGCGCAAGCCCCTTCACCGCGGCAAGGTAATGATCACGAAGGGGGATGGGCACATGTACACGCACCAGAAAAATTAGTGTAGCGGCCGCTGCTAGCAGCGGCCTTAAAAATTCAGGAATCCGCCTAGAGTCCTGGACCCTGTTGGTAGTGGCGGAGAAGGCAGTCAAGCGGCCTGCAGGCAGAGATGCTGTGTGTGGGGAGTGGACTGACTTAGTCTTCGGTCGTGCAGTAGCCCTCCGTGATCCATTCCTCATTCATTTTGATAAAGGTCAGGTACTGAACACTGTCGTGACTTAGGCGACTTCTCTTCTCAGTAACTATGCCTCCAGCTGCACTGAAGGTCCTTTCTGACAGGACGCTTGCGGCAGGGCAAGAGAGGAGTTGTATGGCAAATTGGGACAGCTCTGGCCACAGGTCAAGCCTGCGCAACCAGTAGTCCAAGGGTTCATCGTCGCTTTTCGCAGAGTCTACATCCACACTCAAGGCCAGGTAGTCGGCTACCTGCCGGTCCAGGCGTTGGTGGAGGGTGGATCCGGAAGGACTATGGCGAGGAGTTGGACTAAAGAACTTCCGCATGTCCGACATCACCCTGAGATCGCTGGAGCGTCCTGTTCTTGCCTGCGTACCTTGGGAGGAGGAGGGTTACTGCCAGTGGTACCTTGATTGCGTTGTGCAGCCACATCACCCTTAAACGCATTGTAAAGCATCATCGACAGCTTGTTCTGCAAGTGCTGCATCCTTTCCGCCTTTTGTTGAGTTGGTAAGAGGTCCGCCACTTTGTGCCTGTACCGAGGGTCTAGTAGCGTGGCCACCCAGTACAGGTCATTCGTCTTGAGTTTTTTGATACGGGGGTCCCTCAACAGGCTGGACAACATGAAAGAGGACATCTGCACAAAGCTGGATGCAGAGGTACTCTCCATCTCCTCATGCTCTTCCTCAGTGACGGGACGCAACTCCTCTTCCTCCCCCCAGCCACGAACAATACCACGGGAACGTGGAGCAGCAGAAGCCCCCTGTGATGGCTGCCGCGGTTGTTCTCCTTCCGCCGCCTCTTCCTCCTCCACAGAAACACCTTCCTCATCATCACCATCATTAGAGTCTGACTCCTCTCCTTCCCCACACGACTCCTCTTCTTCCTCCTCCTCCCCCCTCTGTGCTGCCGCCGGTGTTGTGGAAACATCGGGTTCGTGTGTAAATGGCTCCAATGAATCCTGCTGCCCTAACTCTTCTTGTTCACGCTCCTCCACAGCTGTATCCACCACTCTACGCACGGCACGCTCCAGGAAGTAGGCGTAGGGGATCAAGTCACTGATGGTGCCCTCATCGCGACTCACCAGTTTGGTCACCTCCTCAAAGGGCTCCATGACCCTGCATGCATTTCGCATCAGTGTCCAGTTGTTGGGCCACAACATCCCCATCCTCCCAGATTGTGTCCTTGTACTGTAATGATACAGGTAGTGGGTGACGGCTTTCTCCTGGTCTAGCAGGTGAGAGAACATCAGCAGGGTGGAATTCCAGCGAGTCGGGCTATCGCAAATCAGGCGTCTCACCGGCAAGTTGTTTCTACGCTGAATCTCTGCAAGCGTGCCATGGCCTTGTAAGAGCGCCTGAAATGCCCACACAACTTCCTGGCCTGCTTCAGGACGTCCTCTAAGCCTGGGTACTTGGACACAAATCTTTGCACGACCAGATTAAGCACATGTGCCATGCAGGGTATGTGTGTCAGCTTTCCCAAATTCAACGCAGCAATGAGATTGCTGCCGTTGTCACACACCACGTTGCCGATCTCAAGCTTGTGCGGGGTCAGCCATTGCTCCACCTGTTTGTTAAGAGCAGCCAGGAGAGCTGCTCCAGTGTGACTCTCCGCTTTCAGGCAAGACATGTCCAACACTGCATGACACTGTCGCACCTGGCATGCAGCATAGGCCCTGGGGTGCTGGGGCTGTGTAGCTGGGGAGGAGATGGCGGCACCAGCCAAGGAGGAGGAGGATGACGACAGCGAAGCGGTGATAGCAGGTGGAGAGGAGGTGGCTGGAGGCCTGCCTGCAAGCCGTGGAGGTGTGACAAGTCGGTCCTCTGCGCAGCCACGTACTCCCTGCTTGCTGCCATCGGTCACCAGGTTGACCCAATGGGCTGTGTATGTAATGTAGTGGCCCTGCCCGTGCTTGGCAGACCAGGCATCCGTGGTCAGGTGGACCCTTGACCCAACGCTGTGTGCCAGAGATGACACCACTTGCCTCTCAACTGCACGGTACAGTTTGGGTATGGCCTTTTGAGAAAAATAATTGCGGCCTGGTATCTTCCACTGCGGAGTACCAATGGCCACAAACTTACGGAAAGCCTCCGACTCCACCAGCTTGTATGGTAATAGCTGGCGAGCTAATAGTTCCGCCACGCCAGCTGTCAGACGCCGGGCAAGAGGGTGACTGGCAGACATTTGCTTCTTCCGCTCAAATACTTCCTTCACGGACAGCTGGGTACTGCTGTGGGCAGAGGAGAAGGAACCGCTCAAGGGAAGAGGCGGTGTGGAGGAGGGTGGCTGTGAAGGTGCAAGGGAGAAAGTGGATGAAGACGATGCACCTGAAGGAGGAAGAGGAGAAGGAGTTTGGCTTGTCTTTTGAGGAGTGCTGCTTTTACTCAGGTGTTCTTGCCATAGCTGTTTGTGCCTTCTCTCCAGGTGCCTTCGTAAAGCACTTGTCCCTACGTGACAGTTGGCCTTTCCACGGCTCAATTTTTGCTGGCAGAGACAACAGATGGCTTTGCTCCGATCTGAGACACACACGTGAAAAAATTTCCAAACCGCTGAGGCCCCCTGGGGTGATGGCGCTACGGTGGCATCAGCAGCAGCTGACGTTGAAGGGCATGTGTGCTCCCTGGCCATAGCTGGCGATACATGGCACCGGACACTGCCCCCAGCTGTTTCTGAGGACGAGCTCCCTCTGCTTCTATCATGGAGTCGTCTCCTCCTACTCCTCTCTGACTCCTCCTCTGAACTGTCCCCCTGGTCATCTCCTCTACCGGGAACATATGTGGTATCCGTATAATCGTCATCATAATCCTCCTGGCCAGCTGCGCTTTCCTCAGACACCTCCTCAAGTGCACCAACTTCAGGTGGTCCACCATCATCCCCATCCACACACGTTACGTCCATACTATCGCCACCTAACTCAGACGTATGAGGTGGTGTACCTGCGCCTTCTTGTTGTTGTTGCAGTAGTGGCTGGGAATCAGTGATTTCACCACCACCACCAAATAACTCCTGCGAAGTGTCAAATGCAGCGGATGTGGTGCTTGTTGTAGCGCTGGTGGCTGCGGAAGATGAGGTGTTCTGTGTTAAATACTCAATCACCTCCTCACAATTTTGGGAAGTGATGGCACGTGCCTTCTTCTGAGCACTGTATTTTGGGGCAGGTCCGCATGAAATCACAGCAACACCACCTCGCACAGCCACAGACCTGCCGGTGCCTGGTGGCCTTCCTCTGGGTCTGCCTCTACCTCTTCCTCTACCTGGTTTGTCCATTTTGTCCATCTCGGGGGTATGCTAGCTATATGCAGTGAGGTGGGTTCTCACTCAACACAACAGGTAGTTAGATGCAGTGAGCTGGGTTCACTCAACAGTAAAGGTACTTAAGATGCAGTGAGGTGGGTTCTCACTCAACACAACAGGTAGTTAGATGCAGTGAGGTGGCCAGGTGGGTTCACACTCAACACAACAGGTAATTAGATGCAGTGAGCTGGGTTCACTCAACACAAGGCTAGGTATATGCAGTGATGAGGTGGGTTAAGTAAACACAACAGGTACTGGGTAGTTAGATGCAGTGAGCTGGGTTCACTCAACAGTAAAGGTACTTAAGATGCAGTGAGGTGGGTTCTCACTCAACACAACAGGTAGTTAGATGCAGTGAGGTGGCCAGGTGGGTTCACACTCAACACAACAGGTAGTTAGATGCAGTGAGCTGGGTTCACTCAACAGTAAAGGTACTTAAGATGCAGTGAGGTGGGTTCTCACTCAACACAACAGGTAGTTAGATGCAGTGAGGTGGCCAGGTGGGTTCACACTCAACACAACAGGTAGTTAGATGCAGTGAGCTGGGTTCACTCAACACCACGCTAGGTATATGCAGTGATGATGTGGGTTAAGTAAACACAACAGGTACTGGGTAGTTAGATGCAGTGAGCTGGGTTCACTGAACAGTATACAGTAAAGGTACTTAAGATGCAGTGAGGTGGGTTCTCACTCAACACAACAGGCAGTTAGACTTAGATGCAGTGAGCTGGGTTCACTCAACACAACGCTAGGTATATGCAGTGATGAGGTGGGTTAAGTAAACACAACAGGTACTGGGTAGTTAGATGCAGTGAGCTGGGTTCACTCAACAGTAAAGGTACTTAAGATGCAGTGAGGTGGGTTCACTCAACACAAGGCTAGGTATATGCAGTGATGAGGTGGGTTAAGTAAACACAACAGGTACTGGGTAGTTAGATGCAGTGAGCTGGGTTCACTCAACAGTAAAGGTACTTAAGATGCAGTGAGGTGGGTTCTCACTCAACACAACAGGTAGTTAGATGCAGTGAGGTGGCCAGGTGGGTTCACACTCAACACAACAGGTAGTTAGATGCAGTGAGCTGGGTTCACTCAACAGTAAAGGTACTTAAGATGCAGTGAGGTGGGTTCTCACTCAACACAACAGGTAGTTAGATGCAGTGAGGTGGCCAGGTGGGTTCACACTCAACACAACAGGTAGTTAGATGCAGTGAGCTGGGTTATTATTATTATTATTATTATTATTTAGTATTTATATAGCGCCGACATATTACGCAGCGCTGTACAGTGTATATATATATATATATATATATATATATATATATATATATATATATCTTGTCACTAACTGTCCCTCAAAGGAGCTCACAATCTAATCCCTACCATTGCCATATGTCTATATTATGTAGTGTAAGTACTGTAGTCTAGGGCCAATTTTTAGGGGGAGCCAATTAACTTATCTGTATGTTTTTGGAATGTGGGAGGAAACCGGAGTGCCCGGAGAAAACCCCTGCAGACACGGAGAGAACATACAAACTCTTTGCAGATAGTGCCCTGGCTGGGATTCGAACCAGGGACTCAGCGCTGCAAGGCGAGAGAGCTAAGCACTACGCCACCGTGCTGCCTCAACACCACGCTAGGTATATGCAGTGATGATGTGGGTTAAGTAAACACAACAGGTACTGGGTAGTTAGATGCAGTGAGCTGGGTTCACTGAACAGTATACAGTAAAGGTACTTAAGATGCAGTGAGGTGGGTTCTCACTCAACACAACAGGTAGTTAGACTTAGATGCAGTGAGCTGGGTTCACTCAACACAACGCTAGGTATATGCAGTGATGAGGTGGGTTAAGTAAACACAACAGGTGCTGGGTAGTTAGATGCAGTGAGCTGGGTTCACTCAACACAAAGCTAGGTATATGCAGTGATGAGGTGGGTTAAGTAAACACAACAGGTACTGGGGTATATGCAGTACTGGGTAGTACAATGTGCAGCTCCCTGTCACACACACAGGCAGTCAGTCACTGAATGTGCTGGGCTGCTGGCAGTGGCACACACACTATCAATTAGCAAGGCTGTGCATGCAACAAAAGTGTCAGAAAAAAAAATGTACAGGTTGAGCTCTGAAAAGAGCTGTTGCTGGGTGCTTTAAAAGCAATATTAATCAGTCAGGAACAAGCAAAGCAGCCTAGAACCTAACTAATCTGTACCTAAGAGAAAAAGTCTGCAGCAGCTGTCCCTTTCCTCTCTCTAGCAGGCACACGAGTGACTGTAATGGCCGCCGGAGGCTGCCTTATATAAGGGGGGGTGGGGCTCCAGGGCTTACTGTAGCCTGAATGGCTACAATGTGCCTGCTGACTGTGATGCAGAGGGTCAAAGTTGACCCTCATAGTGCATTATGGGGCGAATCGAACTTCCGGAAAAGTTCGCCTGGCGCAGGCGAACGCGAACCCCCAATGTTCGCCTGGAACCGTTCGCCGGCGAACCGTTCGGTACACCTCTATTCAGTACACAGACAGTGCTAATGGCCCAAGAAGCCTGCACACTGTGTACTGAATTGTCTTTAAAGGACCTCTGTTGCGAAAATCTTCAAATTTAAAATATATGTAAACAGATACAATTAAGAACTAGGTTTCTTCCAGAGTAAAATGAGCCATAAATTACTTTTCTCCTATGTTGCTGTCACTTACAGTAGGTAGTAGAAATCTGACCGAACCGACAGGTTTTGGACTAGCCCATCTCCTCATGGGGAGTTCACAGGGATTACTTTATTTTCAAAATGCACTTAGTGAATGGCAGTTGCTCGGTCCAACTGCCAAAAAAGTGCACGGTGAGCAGGGAGGCTGGTCAGCATCTTTGTATAAATCTTTTTCAGGGAGTGTCTTTATAAAGAATAAAGGCCATGTTCAGAATCCCCTATGGAGAGTTGGACTAGCCCAAAACATGTTGTTGAGGTCAGATTTCTACTACTTACTGTAAGTGACAGCAACATAGGAGAGAAGTAATTTATGGCTCATTTTACTCAGGAAGAAACATACTTCTTATTTGTATGTATTTTATATTTTAAGATTTTCGCGACAGTTCCTCTTTAATAAAGAATCAACTTTGCTTTATGGGTGCGTGAAGAGTTATCCTTCAAATTCTTCTTATGAGCATGGGAGACTGGGACACCATTTATAAAGCTAACTTAATCTAGAATGTAACTGTAGTTCAAGATCATGCAATATTGTGTGCACAAAGTTGTGGCCACTGCACATAGACAATTTTGCATTATCTACTTTTTGTTGCCTGGCTGGCTGGGTTTGCAATTCTGATTTCCTGGCCAATGTCAGATGCTATTTGGCTGGACTGAACCACATCCTATGTTCTGCCCAAACTTCTACCCATATCCTATCATTACGCAAAGGAGGAGCATCTAAAGACATCAGCCAGTCTTTCCCTCAGAGCAAGGAACTTACCTTATCCACCACAAGTGTGAGGCTGCTCTTTACAGCAAACAATGTACTTCAAAGTGTCTCATTATCAATTTTGTCCGTTAGTGTGATTAAATAAGAGCAAGAAGAGATTTCTAGTTGAAGGCATGGCAGTATGATGAAAGGTGTACACAGCTTTTACAAATACACTAAAGATTAAAAAATCAAACTCTTTAGAATGAAACTACAGTACTAGCCACAAGGAGTTAACCTCTCTCAGCTGGAGAGGGAGGTGGTGGGTGATAACTCTGGGGGAAGAAGAAACTCCCACTCAGCTGGCACTGCTGTACTTTGTGCACAGATTTTTGGGTCATGTGACCTACCTTTCCAAAGGGAATTTTTCTGGAACAGCTGCATCAAATATGAAAATTGTGTAAGTAATTGTACCTTATTCACCTCTACTAATAATAAAACATCCAGGATGGTGAAATAGAGACTTAATAGAAATACAAACTCTTATTAGTGAGGTGAAAAATAAACTTTAAAGTGCACCAAACAAGCTAAATTTCCTAACTCTAACCTCCCCTAATAACCAATGCCTAACGCTAACCTTTTCTCCTTCCCCTGTGCCTAGCCCTTGCCTCCCCACAACGCACTGTGACAAACTTTAAGCTTTGCTCCCTCTACTGGGCCTATCCCTGACCTCGCCCCTCTCCCATGTCCAACACTTACCTCCCACCACCACCACCTTGTTCCTAACACTGATCTTCCCCTCTGCCATGTCCAACACTTACCTCCCACCACCACCACCTTGTTCCTAACCCTGATCTTCCCCTCTACTGTGTTTAACACTTACCTCCCACCACCACCACCACCTTGTTCCTAACCCTGATTTTCCCCTCTACTGTGTTTAACACTTACCACTCATCACCACCCTGTGCCTAGCCCTAACTTTTCACCGCTACTGTGTCTAAAGCTGGCCACTAACTGTCCAATTTCTAGCGAAAAATCGTTTGAGCGATCAGAAATTCTGATCGGATTGGTTGTAAATAATCTCCATTGGTGGACACAATCGATTATGAATGAGTGAAAAAAAATGTCGCCCGAATGAATTTTCGTCGAACGAAAATTTGGATTTTCTTGGTGGTCGTGATAGATAGGAAGCAATGATTGGTTAGTTGATGGTGTAGTGAACGATTTTTCGTCCGATCAGAATTTCAGATCGCTCGAACGATTTTTCGCTAGAAATTGGACCGTTAGTGGCCAGCTTAACACTTACCTTCCACCACCGCCCTGTGCCTAACCCTGACCTTCCCCCTCTCCTGTGTCTAACACTTACCATCCACCACTGCCCTGTGCCTAACCTTGACCTTCCTCCTCTCCTGTGTCTAACACTTACCTTCCACCACTGCCCTGTGCCTAACCTTGACCTTCCTTCCTCTAATGTGCTTTAAACAAACAAGAAGGGGGATTTATTAAATTATGGCAAAGTCATACAGTCAAACTCTGCTATCTTGCAGCTGATTTCCGAATACAGTGAAAAGTTAAAGAATGATTGTGGGTTTCGACAAATTCATGCACACACCTAATTATCTAGAGCAAGAATGTGCCTTTCCTAAAACCAGAATAGACTGAATTTATTTTTTAAAAAGTTTACTGCAAGTTCACCCACGTCTGCTAATTCTCTAACCATTCTACTTCTGCTACACATCTGCTACCTAAAATCAAGCAATATTAAAATAAAAAATCCATTATAGGTTACAGTACAGTAATTAATCTTTCCCAGTGTGTCTTATCTTTAACCATATGCTACATTTCTAAAATGGATAATGTGACTATATATAACAGGTCCTCTTTAAACTTGCTTTTCTCCTGCGTTGTAAGCGGACTAGTACATCCTTTTTATCTAAAAAAAAATTTTTCTAGAGAGCTATGCGTAAAAATTACAATCCAGCTAGCACTGGTAAAGGTGGACTAAACTGATACTGACACGTAGTCATGGCTACCATCACCGATATTGGTGCTACTATCTATAAACCTTCACAACTCAAACACACTCTAATAAAACAACATGCTAACACTGTAAATAAAGCAGTACTGTTTAGTGTCCATAATAATCTGTGTCAAAAAGCCAGCTTGCTCCGGCAAAGAAGAGACTAGAGAAAACTGCACATTGTATTTGGGGTCTGCATAGCAAGCCAGGCTATTTAGAAAGCTATCTGTTTTGCTATTCTAGGTGAGTGCCTATTGCTGACACTTGTCTGCTGGGGATGACTGTTAGCCCTTCACTTCATGAGAACATGTAGCAATCACAGCCGTTTTCTGGCTTGTCTCCCTTGCCAAGATATGGATGCCTGTTTTCACCATTTTGTTCTATAAAAACAGAGACCCTATGTATGTCTATTGTGTGTACAAAAGCCTTTCTGCGTGCTTGGGTGCCCACTGAAGCCTGAACCTCCTATTTACTGTATGGTCACTGTCAGTTCAATGAACTGCCTCCTTGTTCTCCACAATTGTCCTCCACTCGCTTAAACATTTGTCACTGGAGTGCCTCTCAAGACAAATAAACCATCACCCAGAATTCAGAGTATGCAAGTTTGGATAAAAAAGAGGGGTCAAGACACATTAGATAATTTTACATTAAGTTAAACAGATCCAATGACTTTGCATCATCAATGGGGCTAGATAGATATGCAAGGCAGAATCCCAAAACATCCAATAAATATTAATTACTATTAATTCTATCTTACCACATTTCTTGGTGCTGTTTTGGAAAATAGAAAACACAAGCTTAGTTTTGGTGGCAATAAGAAAGTGGCTTGAACAAACACTCCTGAACACTTTAGAGAACGTAGTCAAATATCTTGGAAAATAAGTCACTTATATGAGATTACATGGAGCATTAGCTAACAAAAACATACTTTGAAAATCCCATCCAGATCTCATAACCACTTGGTCTGGTTTTCTGTCAGGGGAGTGGAGGCATTCACCCCCATGCCCCCCACTGCTGCCCTCTGTTGATTTATGTTAGGCAGATGCTTTTGACAGAAGCCTGTAGAATCAAGTGTTGCTTTTATTGTAGTAGTTAATTATCAATCCAGCTGCCAGCATGGTCCCCTTTCTGCTGCTAATGTCTTTTTAACTTCCGAAGTAGGAGGGACATAGCTAAAGTTGCTTTTAAACAAAAGCTTACATTTTACCAAAGATAACTACTTGCCTTTCTTAGCCAGCTTCTCCTGCAGTCTTGCTATCTGATTCGGTAGACACAGGAGTTGCTGTAGTAGTCTTTAGGAACCATAAAAGTGACTACTTCGTGCTAAAATTTGAATATTGCTCTAGCAATGAAAGCTTCAGCGAGGACAGCTTTCCTAAATCTAAGCAATCTGGAAAAATTCAAGCTGATTACAGATGTGCTGCACTAATCTGCATAGATATATTAGCTTGACACATTTGGACCAGTGAAGATGATTATCAAGATAAGAGGAAAGCTAACTAAACTAATCAGAAACCTTGTTGCATTAAATCATTGAAGTCGAAGGGTAGGAACACACTAGGCAGAATCGCATATGCGTTTTCAATAGCACATAGTGGAAAATGCATATGCGATTCTGCCTAGTGTGATTTTGCCTTAAATAGTTGCTCTAAAGGTAGCCATACACCGGTCGATTTGCCATCAGATTCGACCAACAGATAGATCCCTCTCTGATCGAATCTGATCAGAGAGGGATCGTATGGCTACCTTTACTGCAAACAGATTGTGAACCGATTTCAGCCTGAAACCGTTCACAATCTGTTGTGGTGGTGCTGCCGCCGCTCCCCCCGCCCGCATACATTACCTGCTCCGCCGGCGCGACTCCAGTCCCCAGGTCTCTGCTGTCTTCTCCGCTCTGGTCTCCGGCATGCTTTACTTCTTCCTGCCCGGCAGGAAGTTTAAACAGTAGAGCGCCCTCTACTGTTTAAACTTCCTGCCGGGCAGGAGGAACTGAAGCATGCCAGAGACCAGAGCGGAGAGGAAGCAGCGGTGACAGCGGGGGCAGTCGCGCCGGCGGAGCAGGTAATGTATGCGGGCTCTATTGCATCGGTCGTCGGGCACTCGAACGCCGATAGCGACGCGCTCCCTACCCGCGGGCGATCGATGGTATCGGACGAAATGGATCGAAATTCGGCGTGTAGCGCAAACGATTGGCAGCAGATTCGATCCCAGTGATCTAATCTGCTGTCGAAATGGCGGCAAATCGGGCCAGTGTATGGCCAGCTTAAGGATCTGCTCAGAGGCCTTTTGGCAAGCCAACTTGGCCTATATGCAATTAACTTTTTCTCCTCAGTTCTCCTAGGAGATAGTTTTTCATTGTCTATTTAAAATAATTTTTCAGCACTTTGCAACTTAAAACGTTCTAAAAAGTAGAAGAAAAATCACTACCAAAATATTTTTAAGTATTTTCTTGCTTGCTGGTGGTTTAACTCCTGGCGGTTTAAAGAAATCTGCCACGGGGCAGCAAAGTAGTGTTTTTGAAATTTTTTTTTTTTTCATGTAGCGAGACAAAGTCTCGCTACATGATAGCCGCAGCTCAGCGGCATCCCCCCAGCCCCTCCGATCGCCGGCAGCGATCGGAGATCCCGTTCAAAGAACGGGATCTCCTGGAGGGCTTCCCCCGTCGCCATGGCGACGGGCGGGATGACGTCACCGACGTCGTGACGTCAAAGGGGACTCCCATCCACCCCACAGCGCTGCCTGGCACTGATTGGCCAGGCAGCGCACGGGGTCTGGAGGGGGGGCGGCCGCGGCGCGACGAATAGCGGCGGATCGGCGGGTAGCGGCGGCGATCGGATGCTACACGCAGCTAGCAAAGTGCTAGCTGCGTGTAGCAAAAAAAAATTATGCAAATCGGCCCAGCGGGGCCTGAGCGGTGCCTCCCGGCGGCATAGCCCGTGCTCAGCACGGGCTTACCGCCAGGGAGGTTAAAAGGCATTTTATTGGCAATTTTGAAAATATCACCTAGGAGATAACTCAGGAGAAAAGGTTAATTGCATATGGCCCCTTGTCAATATAAGGTCCTTTATACCACAGCAAGCAAGAAAATACTGAAAATAATTTTGATAGCAAGTACCCTTTCACCTAATTGTTTATACTTTTTCTATTGCAAAGTGCTGAAAAGTAGTTTTAAAAAGATAAAAATGTATCTCCTAGGAGAAAACTCGGGAGAAAAATGAATTGCATATGTTCTGTCACAAACACCTCATGCTCATGTGTGGGGAAAGGGGGTTCCCCCGCACACCCCAAGTATGTGCTGCACTGCTATAATGTATTGATGTAAGGTATCCTCGTCTTGGAAACCAGTTTGCACCAGTTTGGTTTTTGTACCTAAAATATTTGACTATATAATTAGTATTAATATGCGTATTGGCAGAATACAAGTCTAAAACAATTATGAGCATCATTAGCAAATGACTGGAGCCTAATGCTAGGTACACATGATGTGATTTTCAGGCAGATCTCTCGCCAGATTGATTATTTCCAACTTGTCCGATCTGATTTCCGATCGACTTTCCGTTCACTTCTATGGAAAATCGATTGGCAATCAGATTGGACATGTTGGAACTAATCGATCTGGCAGGAAATCTGCCTGAAAATCTCATCGTGTGTACTAGGCATAACACATCACTGTTATCAGTGGCGCAGCTAGAGACCACAGGGCCCCATAGCAAAACTTTCATGGGGCCCTCAGATGTAGGCGCTCTTAAGCAAAACGACCTGCCCCTACCCTATGGATATGAGTTCATTGGGCAATTTACATTCTCATGCAGTTAGCACTACACATAGTTCATGGGCACTGAGACAAAGTCAGAGGGTGGAGGAACACAAGAAAGTTAATGGTGAATGCATTAAGTACCCACTGGGCCCCCTCTTCTCCAGGGCCCCATAGCAGCTGCTATGGCTACGCCCCTGACTGTTTTGCCACTTATGGCTGATCATTTAGTTGTAAACAAATAACTGGCCCCAAGATTCACCATATTTTTTCCAAGATGTAACTAGCAGCTGTACATAATTAGAAAAACAAAAGTTTGCTTTCTTAAGGAGGAACTCCAGTGAAAATAATGTAGTAAAAAAAGTGCTTCATTTTTTACCATAATTATGTATAAATGATTTAGTCAGTGTTTGCTCATTGTAAAATCTTTCCTCTCCCCGATTTACATTCTGACATTTATTACATGGTGACATTTTTACTGTGGGCAGGTTATGTAGGTGCTCCTAGCTGTTTTGGCTGTTAGAGACAGCTGTAAACGGCTAATTCCTGTCTGTGAACATTGTTACATTGTGGCAGTTTGCCCAGAGTACCGCGGTACTCAGAGCTTCTTGTGGGAGGGGTTTCAGCACAAAATCAGTCATACAGCGCCCCCTGATGGTCTGTTTGTGAAAATCAATTATATTTCTCATGTAAAAGGGGGTATCAGCTACTGATTGGGATAAAGTTCAATTCTAGGTTGGAGTTTTTCTTTAAAACAAGTAGAGTGTTGTACAGTGTTAGTCATGAGTAAAAGCAATGGTATCATCCTGATTCAAAACTCCTTGCTTTCTTAAAACAGAAAGAATTTGCGATAATTCAGGTTGGAGTGAGCGTGAGATATCTCCCAGTGCATCACTGCTGAATATATGCAAATTAACCATTGTACCCTTAGAAGCTAAACACACCTCCAGAACCGTTGGAATGCAATGATGTGTCAGCTTTAGTCAGCTGGTTAGTCTGTACCTCTTGGTGTTACAAGCCCCTCCTCCATAGAGCCAATCTGAAACAGTCTGTATGCATGTTGGATTATTATGGCTCTGTACAAACTAACAAGCTGACACATCATTGCATTCCAGCGGTTCTGGAGGTGTGGTTAGCTTCTAAAGGTAACAATGGTTAATTTGCATATATTAAGCAGTTATGCACTGGGAGACATCTCAAGCTCACTCCAACCTGAATTATTGCAAATTCTTTCTGCTTTAATTTAACGACCAGCTAACGCCCATAGGCGTCAGCAGGTCTTAAGTGGGTTACCATGGAAACGGCGCTCGATCGAGTGGCCTTTCCATGTCAGTTCACGGATGGTGTCTCCGTGAACAGCCGGAGAGCCACCGATCGCGGCTCGCCAGCAAAATGTAAACACGCGGGGAAGAAATCCCCGCTGTTTACATCATACGGCACTGCTGCGCAGCAGCGCTGTAAGGCAGATCGGCGATCCCCGGCCTCTGATTGGCCGGGGATAGCTGGCATATGATAGGCTGAAGCCTATCCTACAATGCGGAGGACGGATATCCGTCCTGCGCCGCTCACAGGGTAAGGGAGAGGGACGGAGCAGCAGCAAGCCGGCGGCAATCAGACCCCCCCAGGAGGACATCCCTCTAGTGGGGAAAAAAGGGGGTAAGTCTGATCGCCCTGGCTCTATCCTGATCTGTGCTGCGGGCTGGAGAGTCCACGCAGCACAGATCAGGAAAACCACCCCTGGTCCTTAAGTGGTTAAGAAAGCAAAGTTTTGTTTTCTTAGTATTTTAGTAAGGGGGCTTTTAGGACCATTGTAGCCCCTCACACACTCCAATGAGTTCTGGTTCACCATGAGCTTGCTGGTCAGTCTATATAATCAATTAGAAGCTCTAAGCTGGCAAGGTTCTTTGCTGCCCCCTCCAGCAGGTGGTGTCTTATACATCTGCCTGGTTTGCTAATGCTTTTAACTTAAAACTGTATTTGCTCCACATTGCTACAGTTTTATTTGCGCCTTTACTTTAATTTTGATTGCCCAATGATTGGCCAATTTTATCACTTCCGTGTAGTATGAGGGCCAATGGATTTTGAATACTATGAACGATTGTGCAAGTATGCTCTCATACTACATTGATGTGGTAAAATTGGCCAGTGATTTGTCGATCAAAATTGGATGTGTGCACCACTTTCAATTATGATTGACCAATTGTACCACCTCCATGAAATATGAGGGTTGACAGATTGTGAATACAGTACTATGAGCAGATTGTGATGGTAAACCCTCATACAACATGGAGATGGTAAATTGGTCAGTGATTGGCTGATCATAATTGAAAGTGTGTACCAGGCTTTAAATCTGCATGGCTCGCCACTTGCGATCGTGATCCTGGCCGGGTCGGAGGCTGCTTCGGAGAGGACCCTGGAAGAGTGGCTTGGAGCGGAGCTGCGGCAAGGGACACATAGGCTTCCGGGGGCTGGAGGAAGTCCCAGGTAAATAGATCTATTTTTTTCAGTTCCCCAATGTTTCCTTTAAATCCATACAGGCTGTCTTAAATACCAACATACTTCTAACTGCTTCCCAGTCACTTCACAAACAGATGTTAGATCATATATGTACTTCACACCTGGAAATAAAATAACTTACAGCCCCTTTACACAGGTGACCAAGTATTAGCAGCTACCTGCCAATCATAGTCACTAGTGCGTCTAGTCCTTGTGACTAGGTGCCACCACTGGTAGCCCCATTAGATTAGAGATAATAACTGTGTCATCTGTGCCACACTGCCTACAGTTATTTTTTTAATTCGAATACTGTATAATAGGTTGTGGAAGAAAGTAGTGGTTACATTTTAAATATAGCATTTTCTTTGAGAATAAGGCCAAATGTAGTTATAGAAAAACATAAGAAACTCATTTGATTTGTGATGATCAACCGCCCTTTTTGCCCCAGATTTCATAAATCAAGACTGTATGTATAGAAATTAAAAAAAGACAATACAGTAAGCAAGTCAAACAAAAATCTGTACAGAGTGTAATATTATAGATACGAGTGTGCAGTCTCATCCATGTGCTATTGTTAGCCTGCCACCCGTTTATCTCTGGGGTACTTTTTTTTTAGGTCTCACTGCTTTTTCAAGAAAAGCGTTACAGCAAAGTTAAATAAACACTAGCTAAAGAGGATAAATAAACGGTCCTGTGTGCCTAACTTGACACAGGGGAAGTTAAAACCCCTGGAGGACTGGGCTCTCCCTCTCTCTTTTGTGTTCAGAGTTTGAAAGATCTTCAAATGCCCCAGTTTATTCCTACAGCAAACATTTCTATTTACAAGGTCAAGTGTATCAGCACTCCACACAGCTTAAGAGTGTAATTATTTATCTAAGGGCGTTTGAGAGTAGATCAGTAGCATTGGCAGCATACCAGCCCACTGCTCCCCTCCAAAACAAACTATTTTAACAATATTACAAGGTCTAATTGTTCATTCATCTGTTTACTTGGTATATGGCCACAAATGAATTCACTTGGTACCTACCTGACAGCCCTGGATACAAACATACGTTGATCATCATTTCTCTGAAAAGTTTTCAGTTTTTATAGTCATTACACCAGATGTCTTTCTTGATTACCTGCATACATAACAAAACACGGTACAACGCACAGACCAAACAATTCTTTTAAAAATATTTACTAAGGAACACTGCAAAAATACATCCAATTTCACGTGTTTTCAAATATTCCTGTTATCCCATTTATAAAAATACAAAAGCGTAAGTCATTAAAAAAAAAAGTGTTTTTGTTTATACATTTCTACAAAGTCCATAAAATTCTCTGCAAAAATAATTTCACTTCGGCAATTCTATAAAATATAAACTGTACATTTGAAGAACACGTTCAAGAAACCTATCGTTCTGTACCTTATTTTATGTCGGAAACAATATCTTTGTTTACAAATGCATAATAGAATTCACCTCTATATTTTAAATAAATTATTCATGGAATACAATTTATATATAAAATTATGTACAGATATAAAGCCACTCCTTCCAATTTAAATACACTATTTATAAGTCTTCCCAAAATAGATCACATTGACACTTCCAGTACCAGAACCAGAATAGGTTATTTACATACACTAATAAAAAAGTGTCTCACCATGGCAGTGCACAGCTCTGTAGCAGTTTGCATTATAACAATAATAATAATAAAAAAAACAGGAATGCTGCATGTATTTGAGCCTGGTGCCATCAACAGAGAGTACAAACAGCAGCTTCAATACTGTATTTAGATACATATTTTTATAACTACAGTACTTACATTTACCATATGATGTTGTTTCTTTCTAGATAATGAAAAGACATATCATATGTGGTCATTAACCAGCACCCTTAAAAGGTAATAAGATTATTAAACTTCTTTTTAGTGTTGTAGTATAACCTGTGCTTATACCAGAGGTGGACAAATTAATCTGGACTTCAGGAGGCAGACTGTACAGTAAGGAAACATTTTCGGAGCCAGCCCCACTGACAACAGTTACTAGAATTTGCTGTCATTTTTAAAGGACAACTGAAGTGAGAAGAATATGGAGGCTGCCATATTTATTTTCTTTTTCGCAATACCAGTTGCCTGGCCATACTGCTGATCCTCTGCCTGTAATACTTTTAGCCATAGAGCCGGAACAAGCAAGCAGCAGATCAAGTGTTTGTGACATTATTGTCAGAGCTGACAAGACTAGCTGCATGCTTGTTTCTGGTGTGATTCACGCACTATATTGCAGCCAAATAGATCAGCAGGGCTGCCAGGCAACTGGTTTTGTTTAAAAAAGAAATATATATGGCAGCCCCCATAGTCTTCTCACTACAGTTGTCCTTTAAGGAATTGTGGCTACCTGACTCCAGGGCATTGTCCAGCCCTGGCTTATTCTAACTGCTATTCAATCAGTAATGTAGTCTGTTTGACAGCACCTGAAGACAAATCTGTCACCAATATTTAATAAAATATACAAGCAGCTATAAAAAAAAAACCACACTTCCGTGTTTCTGATACCATTCAATGGCAAGAGGCATTTTGGCGATAATCTGTTACAGTTAAGGCAATACATATTTGGTGAGGCTGCTCATATAGCATTACAGCTCCCACCAATGCTTTGGTAAATGGTGGGGCCAGGCACTAAAGTGGAGAATGGTCTGGAATGGTGGCTGCTGCATAGTTTGACCTAAAGGGCCCAGTGCTGCATACCAATCAGTGACATCAATGCTAGTCATTCCCACAATCTCTGGAAATCCATGGCTGAGCCATGTATAGCTGAATACAAGCAGGGACAGCTGATGGTGAGTGAGTATATACATGGGGAGGAGGAATAGGGTGTCAGGATTTTCAGCACTGGAAAGGGGAGTATCCCATGTCAAGAGCACTGGGTAGGGGGGTTAGTGAAGCAATTCTAAGGACCCCATAAACTATCTCACATTTTACACTCTAAGGCACAGCTGTGGCACATAGTAAGACAGTCGGTGCCGATTCACACAAGGCAGTATCATTATAGTGGTGCAGAATGTTATGCAAGTGCATTATTTATCTGCTAAAATACCCCATCAATTGGTCTATTTACTGCCTATCAAGAAAGGCAATACACCATGTGTAACATAAAAAGTGCTGTAAACGATGAGACTTTTTGTTGCCCTTATCCCCTGATTCTTGTTTCTGTCTCTTCCACATTAGCACCCAAGATGACAACAAGCAAGACTGCTCTTTACAACACTACATACACACATGCAATTTTTATAGGCCAATCACTGACCAATTTTTCCACCTCCATGTAGTAGGAGAGCCAATAGACTTTGAATAGCTTTTTGTAGGTACGCTCTCATACTAGTTGGAAGTGGTAAAATTGGCCAATCAACACTGAGAGTGTGTACCAGGCTTTAGTGTGGTCCGACAACTCCAGGTCGGGCTGAACAATACTAGCATCAGCATGATTTAGACGTGTTTAAACACAACAGTATACAGAATTATAGCCTAGAGTGGACCATAGGCTCTCTCTCTCTCTCAATAGCTCAACAGTTGGAAGCTTTGCTGTCACCCCAGCAGTAGCAGCTTTAGCACTATTATGCATGTCCCTAAAGTCACAAGGGCATTACTAGTGGGAGCACAGCCATTGGTGGGCTCGTTATTTCTCCGGGGTGCCTCCTCTTCTTTCCCCTGAGGTTCTTCTTCCTCCTCATCTTCTTCATCATAATAGTCGTCTGAGCCTCCGCTCATGCCCGGCCCAATGTCCATGCCAAAGCAGAGCCGACCCATGTTCTCCTTGACAGTCTCGCAGATGGCCCTCTCCGAGCCGTCGCACACACAGTCATTGAGCAGCAGAGCCTTGGGCACCCGCATCATCTCCTGGATCACCCGCAGGCAGTTGTCCGTGCAGCGCCTGCCATTGAAGAGCCTGCCGCAGTTACTGAGATAGCGCTGCAGCGAGTTGTGGCAGCGTTCATCAGCATCGCACACTTTGCGGGCTTCCATGCAGCCCATGACCGCCCTGCCTCCAGCTCTGCCGCCGCCGCCCCCCTCACCCCCTCCGCTGTTGGTCCTGGGGATGCACGGCTCGATGGCCCGCTTGTCCGCCTTGCAGCGGTCATCCTTACCGCAGTCGCAGTCCTCTAGCGCGGGCCCTCCCCGGGTGTTGTTGAGGTGGACGAGGGCAGAGATGCAGTGGCTGGGGCACTGGCGGTGGGAGGAGGAGAAGGACATGGGCTCTCCCACCCGGGGCAATACACCAGCACATGCCGCCGAATACTGGCGGTAGGCGAAGTTGCACTCCGGCTCCAGTTCGCACTGTAGCATGGCCTGATAGCAGATGAGCCGCCGGCCCAGGGTGACCCCGAGAAGCGAGGCTAGTAACAGCGTGCACGGCACTCTCCATCCAGCCATGGCCAATAGCGTACACTGAGCTCCTCTAGCAGCGCTGCGAGACTCCCCAGCAGCAGCAGAGCCAGTGCATGTGCAGGCGGCACACTATCACAGCAGCAGCAGCATCACATCCACATACAATGCTATTCTGTGTCACTGACAATGGCAGGGGCGTCCCGTTGGCTTGCTCAGTGTCCGGCAGGAGCGCTCAGAGTTCATATCGCTGTATTTTCATGCAGATCAGTGGCAGAGAATAGGTCGCCCTTCTTCCCTCTCCGCGGGCAGGCACAGCTCTCCCGTCTCCAGCAGAGTCCCCGGCCGCTGCTTATGGCTGGCTGCGGTACAGTCCGGTGTCACGCAGGGTCTCGCTGCTGCTATGCAGAGTATTTTCACTTTCTACACAGGGGAGGAGAAAGAGAGGGAAAAGGCTCGCAGGCTCCTTCTCCACTGATGCTTTCTTTGTCAACAAACCAGAATCAGTCCGGGAAAGGTTAGCAGCCTTTAAATACAGAAGACTCTCACGGTGTGATCTCTTTACACCTCATTATGCATGCATGGGATAAAAGCAAACAAACACAAAATAAAGCGATGCTCCAGCTTCTCATCCAGGCTGCTCTGGCTCGCTGCTTTTCTCCTGATCCCCTCGTTCAACGCTCAGCCCCTTTCCCGGCTCTCTCTCCTGCCATTGGTCCTGCTGCTTGTTGTTGAAACTTTTTTTTTCTGTGCGTGTGTATGAGATCCTCTGTAGGGGGATGGTGATGGATGGAGAGCAGGGTGGGGGGATTTGAGAAGCAAATGCTTTAAGATGACACAAAGCCCACCCCTTTCTCCAGCTACTCTTTTTTTTCTCACATTGCTTTGAGCCTATTACCAGCATAAAGGGAAAAAAATCTATACAACAGATCAATATCACACATGCAAGAATAATACTGATTAAATACACATTATGTACACTGCACATGTATATACAGGCACATTTTCCTCAGTGCTTTAGGGTATTTAATACATCTAAATTACTAAATATTACAAATAAGCTCACAAGCTATTACTATTTTGGATCTAAGACAGCCTAGAGTACTGACTGTACAGTGGCAAGAAGTTTGGTGCTTCTCATAAGTTTGTGGAAGTTGGTGTGGGCGCCCAGTAACTTAGTCAATACCAGGTGCCAGGATATTGGTTGGATGTCATTGGCATTGGTTTGGATGTAAGAAGCAGATGATACTGAAGCCAACGCAGATGAAAAAAGGTATCAATAAGGATTAAAATAAGTTGAGCATTGACTAGGTTTAGCAGTCAGGGCTAGTCAAGAGTGTTAGGGATGGGGGTGATTTAGATGCAGTAAGGTCATAAAAGTCAGGCTTCAGAGAGTGGTCAATGTAAATCTATGTATACGACTCAACTTTCATTTATTATTTGAAAATCACAAGTACAAATTGTGCCTTAAAGGACAGCTGAAGTGAACAGAATGTGGAGGCTGACATATTTCTTTCCTTTTAAGTAATGCCAGTTTCCTGGCAGACCTGCTGTTTTATTTGGCTGCAGTAGTATCTGAATAACATCAGAAACAAGCATGCAGCTAATTATGTCAGATCTGACAAGAATGTCAGAAACACCTGATATGCTGCATGCTTGTTCGGGGTCTATGGCTAAAAGGGTCCTATTCAAGATTAGCCTACTGACATTTAAATGACTTAATAATCTGGGCCCTGGATACATGAAAGAAATGTTGCAGCTGCGTAGCAATCCCCGCAATCTCAGATCCACAGGTTCTAATAATCTAGTCATACCCCTACAGCATGCGCCCTGGCTGGGAGTGCACTGCGCATTCTTATGACCACACGACTATGTCATGCGCATAAAACTTCCGGCCACGCAATGTAGGATGTGCGCGGCCTGGACAGCACCTGCGTACTAATGCCTGACTCCGGTGACCTGGAAGAGACTGCCGGGGGGCATTTAGGTAGGATTGGGGGCAGAGAGGAGAACGGGGTGAGCAGTGGGCATCAGGGCAGCTGCCAGTATATGCCTGCTTTCCCCATTTTTCCTACTTAAAGTGTACCTAAATCAATTGCTGAAAAAGAGATTCACTTACCTGGGGCTTCACCCAGCCCCCGCAGCCGTCCTGTCCCACGCCGGCCTTCTATATAGCAGCCTCCATATCCTTCTTGTTTCAGTTGTCCTTTAAGGGAACAATAATGAAAAGTTCCCCAATGGTGCTCGGGCATTTTGAAGGACCTACCTGACGGATCACTTTGGCAGATAGTCACTTATCGTCACCAGTGTGTAGAGATTTTTAGATTTTTTAATGATGTGTTAAGGCACTTCCCCCTATGGTCTGTTTCCGCGATGTCACATCCTGCATTGTTTAACGATCATATCGGTTTACAGTCATTTGGCATTCTGTTGTACATCACATCAGTTGATATCTTCTGTACAGGATTGTGAAACGGTCCTTCATCGATCATTTCAAACAATGACTATCTGCCAGTATGTATGAGGCTTTACGAGGGATAATTAGGGGTGGTGCTGGGAAAGATAACATTATGAGGGTGTGGAGGGGGTTATATTTAGGAATGAATGAACACTGGGTGAGTTTAGGTTATGACAGGGTTTAATGCAAATCTGAAGTAAAAAATTCACCTCAGGATACATACTTACCTATGTAGAGGGAAGACTCTGGATATCATAGAGCTTTCCTGGTCCTCGGTCCATCCTGTCATTCTTAGGCATCTTTGGTTGAAGTTAATGTATCACCTATCCCTGACCGCCAAAACTAGCCATAACCTTAGCCAGTACTACTCACTTCCAGTGCTCACTCTCCATTGTCTTGAATCACATATGGCTGGATATCAGCTGCAGCTGAAAAGATTATCACTAACCGTCATCTATTATAAAGCCACTAGACCTTAGGCCCGTTACAATAATGGGCACTAGGCCTTGGCTGCATCAACCCCCTCCCCCCCCCATCGCCAATGCCATCGCAACGGTCAGCGTGAATGCACACGGTCACTACACATACACGCCCGCACAACACAACGGGCGTGACGTGCACACATGCCGTAATGTGCGCGCACATGTCTGCTCCTGCACCCATCCTTGGGCGCTGTCCAAAGACCGCCCACGTGCCACGCATGCACGGACACAGGGACACAAGAAGACGCAGGGACACAGGGAGATTATTATATAGGATGCCTTCGGTGCTTAAAGTGACACTGAAGCGGAAAAAAACGTATAATTTAATGAATTGTATGTGTAGTACGGATAATTAATAGAACATTAGTAGCAAAGAAAGGAGTCTCATATTTTTATTTTCAATTATAAGGCTTTTTTTTTTATAACATAACATCATTCTCTAATTTTTGCAGTTTACAAACTACACTGCATTTTAAAGGGGAACTGAAGTGAGAATAATATGGAGGCTGCCATATGTATTTCCTTTTAAACAATACACATTGCCTGGCAGCCCTGCTGATCTATTTGGCTGCTGAAGTGTCTGGATCACACCAGAAACAAGCATGCAGCTAATATTGCAAGATCTGACAATAATGTCAGAAACACCAGATCTGCTGCATGCTTGTTCAGGGTCTATGGATAAAAGTATTAGAGGCAGAGGATCAGCAAGACAGCCAGGCAATGTGCATTGTTAAAAAGGAAAAAAAATATGTCAGCCTCCATATCCCTCTTGTTTCAGTTGCCCAGTTGCCTGAAGGAAACCTGGAGCAAGAAGTATATGGAGGCTGCCAAACACAGGAAACAAATGCACACTCCAAGACAGCACTTGCCTTTTAAATGGGTCCACAGACAGCCGGTCAGCTAATAAAAAGATGCAAATACATACACATGTGTCTGCAGTACCAAATCCAGCAAGAGCTGAAACTGGCATCCATAGAATAGAGAGAGACCTCAGTCGCACACAATCATAGATCCAGGGGCATAGCAGTAGGGGGTGCAGAGGTAGCCACCGCATCGGGGCCCTGAAGGGCCCTCCCTCATCTACAGTATTAGCTCTCTATTGGTCCTGTGCTCATAATAATCTATTCTATAGATACTTTGAATAGTGGTAATCATTAACAAACTGTTCCACTTCTTGCATCTCTGACACTATAGTTACCATTGGCAGGTTTTGGTTTGCCGTATCAATTGTTATGTATAGAGTGCTTGGGGGGTCCCATTGTAAAGCTTACATCGGGGCCCACAGCTCTTTAGCTACGCCACTGCATAGATAGTGTGACCAGCAGGGGGGTACCGCCCCCCTCCCTACACTAACCTGTCCCTAGGAGCTGCATAAGTAAGAGTTTAACCTGCCTGGCGGTATGGACGAGCTCAGCTCATCCATTACCGCCGGAGGCTGCCGCTCAGGCCCTGCTGGGCCGATTTTGATCAAATAAAAAGGAGCACACGCAGCCGGCACTTCGCCAGCCGCGTGTGCTACCTGATCTCCGCCGCAGAGCGGCGATGCGCCGCGTGCAGCGGCGAAAGTGTGTCCCCCCAGCCGCCCGAGCCCAGCGCAGCCGGACCAAACAGTTCTGGCCAGCGCTAAGGGCTGGATCGGAGGCGGCTGACATCAGGACGTCGGCTGACGTCACTCCGCTATGGCGACGAGGGAGGAAAGCAAAACAAGAAGGGCCGCTCATCGCGGCCTTTCTTGTTACTTCTGATCGTCGGAGGCGATCAGAAGTACGCATTAGGAGCGCCCTCTAGTGGGCTTTCATGCAGCCAACTTTCAGTTGGCTGCATGCAATAGTTTTTTTTTTATTAACAAAAAACCGCCCGGTCGCCAGCCTGGCGATCTTAATAGAACGCCAGGCAGGTTAAATAACAAAATACACTTGGGCTCTTGAAAAGCAGGGGCCCCGGGCCCGCTGCGCTGGAGGCTGCCATATTTATTTCTTCTTAAACAATACCAATTCCCTAGTAGTGCTGCTGATCTATTTGACTGCAGTATTGCAAGGCAGCCAAAGTTTTGCTGGGAGGTCCAGTGATCTTTAGTTATGTCCCTGTACTTAAAGGAAACCTGAACTGAGTACAATTATTTAAAATATACACGTGATGTAGCTGCAGTTGAATATTACATACTTACCTCACCATCAGTTCCTCTCAGAAGCTTATAATTTTCTTCTTACAGTGATCCGTTCCAGTTCTGACAAGATTTTGTCAGAACTGAAATATACCAGTTGCTGTCAGTTGTATATCAGCTGCTGTCGGTTACAACTGAATGTATAAGGTAATGTCCATGCTTCCCTATGGCTTAGGTGGGCGATATTACAGTTTAACAATGTGCTGACCAGGAAGCTGTTATGGGGTAATGGCCATTTTCAAAATGGAGGACAGAGAATTTGATTAACCACAGTGGACAAACAGGATGCAGGAGAGGAGAAAGAGATTGATGAATAGACTACACAGGAGGTAAGTATGATGTGTTTATATTTATTTTGACTTTTAATTTTCAGTTCAGGTTCTCTTTAACTTTACAATAGCTAAATGCCAGTGCTCAATTCTTCTGCTGTAACTCATGTCTGGCAGTGGGCTATACACGATAGAGTAGCACTTATAGTTAAGACATACTGCAGCATCTGGTACCTAAATTAACTATTAACTTCACGTCCGGGCGGCTGCTCTGCTGCGGTGCCGTGCTTCGGCGCGCTCCCGTGCACGCCCCCGTGCCCCCGTGGTGTCCCCCGGTAGCCCTGAGATCAGTGAACGGGAACATGGTTCCCGATCACCGATCCGTGTCCCCAGCAGAAAAACCGAAGCGCTCTTACAAGAGGCTTCAGTCTTTCTGCATGTAAAAATTTCCGCATCCCCCTTGTGCTTTCGCTTAGAGAAACACAAGGAGGGGAAAAAAATTCAAGGTGGCCATCTTGTGGCCAAATAGTAAAACTACATCTACATGTTTTTTACATTACAATTTACACATATAATAACATTAAAAATTAACTGTTTATTTCTCACACCAAAATATTACCCAAATAAAATGTTTAAAGGAAAAAAAAAATTACAATAAAAAAAAAAAAAAAAAGACATAAATAGTTACCTAAGGGAACTTTTTAAATATGCATTTAAAGGGGGTATAATACGAACATTTTTTTAATTATAAGCTTGTAAATAGTGATGGACGCAAAACGGAAAAAATGCACCTTTATTTCCAAATAAAATATTGGCGCCATACATTGTGATAAATGTTGAGACAGCGCTCCTCTTCTCAGTGGTTATAAATCTGCAAAAAACAAGCTCCACATAGTGCATTATCAATGCTATACATTCACTGCATGCACATCCACCCAGTGAAAATTAGTGTCTTGTGTTCCACACCATGTGACATCCAAATCCTCTCCCTGCAATGTGGCCGCTCACCAGATAGATGCCACCTCAAAATCCAGGTGGGTCTAGCGCTTTGCCAACGGCAACAAACTCCACAGCTCCAATCTTTCAGCTTGTATAAAATCTCCAGTTTAATCCACACAGATCATGTAAAAACAAATAAATGACACATAGCGTGATATTGTTTGCACATAGAGTCTCCTGGCCTGCGCCCTCCAGTACACTCACTTAGAACAATAAATTAATGCGCATATCGGGCTAATCAGCCCAGCAATACCGCTCTCTCACCGCGGTGTCGGCGTCCCGTACTCCCGCTGTTCCAGTAGTGTCAGCGCTCAGTTCCGTGCCTCCGTCCCGCTGCTCTGTGACGTCAGACGCACCTGGTTCCGCCCCTTAATAACAGTCAGTTTATGGGCTAATGCCGTTAGCGGTTTAGCCACTAGATGGCAGCAGTGTAGTTAATACCGGGCCAAAGATCTATGCAACAAAGGAACGCATGTTAACATCCGGAATATGCGTTCCAGGCAGTCGATTAGTACGCAAGGGAATGCGACCGGGGAGGAGCCCGCTGCTATAATAGACGTCGGCGTGCCTGTGACGTCAGCCCCTGATGAGTCCGATTGGACGAAACGCGTAGGGCGGAACCAGGTGCGTCTGACGTCACAGAGCAGCGGGACGGAGGCACGGAACTGAGCGCTGACACTACTGGAACAGCGGGAGTACGGGACGCCGACACCGCGGTGAGAGAGCGGTATTGCTGGGCTGATTAGCCCGATATGCGCATGAATTTATTGTTCTAAGTGAGTGTACTGGAGGGCGCAGGCCAGGAGACTCTATGTGCAAACAATATCACGCTATGTGTCATTTATTTGTTTTTACATGATCTGTGTGGATTAAACTGGAGATTTTATACAAGCTGAAAGATTGGAGCTGTGGAGTTTGTTGCCGTTGGCAAAGCGCTAGACCCACCTGGATTTTGAGGTGGCATCTATCTGGTGAGCGGCCACATTGCAGGGAGAGGATTTGGATGTCACATGGTGTGGAACACAAGACACTAATTTTCACTGGGTGGATGTGCATGCAGTGAATGTATAGCATTGATAATGCACTATGTGGAGCTTGTTTTTTGCAGATTTATAACCACTGAGAAGAGGAGCGCTGTCACAACATTTTTCAATATATTAGTGTGGACTTGTGGTAGCGAATACTCAACGATAGAGATTCTTTGAGGCAGGCGCAGTTTGTATGTATTTTGCATACATTGTGATAGGGACAAAATTTAAATGGTGTCATAACCGAGACAAATGGGCAAATAAAATGCATAGGTTTTAATTATGGTAGCGTGGATTATTTTAAAGCTATAATGGCCGAAAACTGAGAAATAATGAATTTTTTCCATTTTTTCTTATTAATCCTGTTAAAATGCATTTATTAAAAAATAATTCTTAGCAAAATGTACCACTCAAAGAAAGCCTAATTAGTGGCGGAAAAAACAAGATATAGATCAATAAATTGTGATAAGTACTGATAAAGTTATTAGCGAATGAATGGGAGGTGAAAATTACTCTGATGCATAAGGTGAAAAATCCCCGTGGGCTGAGATGGTTAAACACCTTCAGTTATCTTGTTTATAATAGGTAAATTCTGGTGCATGCAACACATACAGGATAGCTTAAAGAGAAACCGTAACCAATAATTGAACTTCATCCCAATCAACAGCTGATACCCCTCAGGCCCACAGCTTCTTAGCTACGTCACTATCCCTTTCCCCTGAGAAATCTTTTCCTTTTCTCAAACGGATCATCAGGGGAGAGTCTGTATGGCTAATATTGTGGTGAAACCCCTCCCACTGTGTGATGCCAGGACCATGGTCCTGACAGTTTCCTGTCTGTGAACCTCATTGCATTGTGGGAAATAACAGCTTTACAGCTGTTTCCAACTGCCAAAAAAGCAAGCAGCATCTCCTTCTACTGACATCACCTGCCAGCAGTAAAAATGTCACCATGTGATAAATGTCAGAATGTAAATCAGGGAGGGGAAATATTCTACAATGGGAAAACACTGACTAAATCATTTATACACAATTATTGTAAAAATTAAGCACTTTTTTTTTACATTATTTTTACTGGAGTTCCTCTTTAAAGTGTACCCAGGCTGAAACTCTGGTGCAAAATCCCATACTTACCTAAGAAGAGAGAAGCCTCTGGATCCTAATGAGGTTTCTCTCACTTTCCTCTGCTCACCCATCAGAGCACAGCCTGCCAAAGATTAACTACAATGGCTTGTTGGGAATTTGATCTGGGTCCGCACTGCTCTTCAAGCACGGGTGTAGCCATACTGCACCTTCACAGTTAGCAGGAGCCGCTAGTGCATGATCGGCTCTGTGCTACTGCGCAGGCATGGCCGTACTCACATGGCTGCTGGACAGACAAGCTCGTGCCAGAAGAGGAGTGTGGTCTTGATCAGCTGGAGGGTTCACGAGTGGCAACAGGGACCCAATGAGGGAAGCTTCATAAGAATCCAGAGGATTCCCTCTGCTTTGGTAAGTATGTGTTTCTGAACCTGAGCTTCAGCTCAGGTTCTCTTTAAGTAGAAGTAGCAACTTTAGTAAAATTCAGCATCCAATCAAAAGTTAGGAATGGACACTGTCGTTGAAATGTTTTTTTTTTTTTTAAATGCATGTTTACCTGTTATTGGCTTCCCCTCTCGCAAGACTGTGCTTTTGACCACCACTATCGCTCATGTGACTACTATCCTAGCCTCTTCATTGGTGCAGAGGCCTAGTCAAGTGTACAACAGTATGGTGACCGTGCCACTTATCCCTAAGTTCAAGCTGTGACATAGAAGTGGCACTGAAAGCAACTACGAGAGGAGGCAGCAAGAGAGCGAGACAGCTCACATTCAGCTTGTCAGAACAACTTTGTGGGTGAAGATCACGCCTATTCTGGTGTTGTGAACATGATCTGTTCTTATTTCAGTCATCAAGATACACTAAAATTTGCATTTGTTTAGCAAAAGATTGTGATATTCTGTTGGTACTCTAACATGATATTTCAAATCAGTGCATTAAACTCATACTAAATATACTTCAAAAGGTAAAACATCTGATTTTCTTTCCCCAGTTTGCAGAGCGGTTATACAATGAAGTAAGTGGAATATTATAAACAGTTACAGAAGGGAACACAGCTTGTGCAATGCCAAAGAGTAGAAGCAGCCAACCTTTCTCAAGTCGCAGATATTTGCAATACAGCATTGTGAGAATGGATTCCATTAGGGCAGGGGTCTCAAACTCAATTTACCCGGGGGCCGCAGGAGGCAAAGTCAGGATGAGGCTGGGCCGCATAAGGGAGTTCACGTGTCCCCGCCGCAAAACGAGGGCTGCAGAGCCCCCAAATTGCCCCGGGGGCAATCCGCCGGCATTTCCTGGAAGGGGCAGAGCTTTCAGCTTCAGCTCTGCCCCTCCTGACGTCAATCGCGGCGGATCGCCGCCTCTGCCCGCCCACTCTAAACATAAAAAAAAAAATTGGGAAAATAGGAAAAAATGCCAGGAATCTTCATACAGCCATATTACGGCTGTATAGCGATACCTGGCCAAAGCGCTGCGGCTGCGTATGGACCCCCTGGAAACTCTGTCAGGAAATGTATTGCTCTTTCTTTTGATACATGTAAAATTACACTACCGTTAGGCTTGCTACTAAAAGTGACATTTACCGCATTTAAAAGTATACTATTTTCCTTCGAAACTTTAAAATCGATTTTCTCAAAAACTATAAGGTCTTTTTGAAAAATTGTTTTTTCCTCTTATTCCTAATGATCTCCTTAACATATCCTGCAAATTTAGGGTTTCTAGCATTTAAGGTGGATTTGCTATTAACCATTAAAGTCGGCGGGTTTTTAAATGTGTATTTTTTTCCTTTGCAACTTTAAAATCGATTTTCTCAAAAACTATAAGGCCGATTTGAAAAATTTTTTTTTCCTCTTGTAGCCACTGGGGGCCCCTACAAGCTCTGGGGCCTTGGGGCCACAAAATATTGTATCGCGGGCCGCAAATGGCCCGCGGGCCGCGAGTTTGAGACCCCTGCATTAGGGCCAGGCAAAATGCCTGAGGCACCAAAATGTCTGAGCTCAAAAGTATAGTATTTTTGGGACGAAGACCAGCTATGATAGTTCAAGAATGAACAGGGCAGTCATGTAGTCTCCATATGAAAAGACCCAACCATTAGCTATAATTATAAGAAAATGTGATGGGCCATTAGAGAATTCATGAAATGTTCCTAGAAAATGCTTGCAGATAGGTCTGAAGATTCCAACATGTCTGAATACTCCACCGAGGAATAAAGACCATTTCCTGCCAAAAGCAATATTTTTAGTGTGGATAGAGGAATATTGTTATTATTATTACACTTTCATTATTATTGTTGTTGTTATTATTATGGTATCTGTGTGGGCTTGTAAGACATACTGCTATAAGGCAACCTAAATATGATATGCTTCATGGTCACTGATGTACTTTTCTATATCTGACCTTTTTCACATGGATACCACAGGTTTTTGGTACTGATGTGCCTGGGAACAAGAGCCAGCCGGTTGTTTTGTGGTGCAAATGAATTGCAGCATTTATAACCACAAGTGACCGTGGTTGACACATGATTCACTTAGTCCACAGCAGGAAATCACTGTATGTAACATTTAGAGGATGGGCGCCAAACCCATTGCAAGCTCCCAGCAGACCCACTGAAGCAGTCGACAGGTAATGTACTCGTAGTTCTAATGTACACGCACACAACAAACTAATCAGAAGTAGTCACTTGTAGTTATATTTCAATTATTTTATATATCAAATATCTCTCAAGGTGGCCTCACACCATACAATAAAAATATTTGCTTTTCCAGTTTTGCAATAAAAACTATTGTTTCTACAGAAAAATTAAAAGGCAAGAAATATGATCGATTTTTACAATTTTTTAGATATATTTTTTCATAAAATTCTGATACATTTTTCAGTAAATTGAATGATGTAGGATAGATTGCCATGTTTCTTGATTTATAGACCCAAGCAATTTTTTCTATGTTTTTAATCATTTGTTTTTAGAATTGAAGAAAAATCATAGTATGTGATATGTTACAATCAATCAGAAAAAAATGATTGCAACTTTCAAACTGAAATAAATATATACTGTATACATAAAGGGTATGTAGTGGCTACCTTCAGTGTGTCATTCTTGCGTTAGATGGATTGAAGTTCTTTAGCTGCCCTTGTTAAAGCAAACCTAAATTGAAAATAAACTCAAGTGATAATTAATTGAATGTGCAGTAGGCACAGTATGTAGAACGTTCCTGGTGTCTCATACTCTTATTTTAAATGCAAGAGGTTACATTTTTACTCTTTAAAGAGGAACTCCAGTGAAAATAATGTAATAAAAAAGTGCTTCATTTTTACAATAATTAGGTATAAATGATTTAGTCAGTGTTTGCCCATTGTAAAATCTTTTAAATCCCTGATTTACATTCTGACATTTATTAAATGGTGACATTTTTACTGTTGGCATGTGATGTAGCTGCTGCATGTTTTTTTGGCAGTTGGAAACAGCTGTAAACAGCTATTTCCCACAATGCAGCAAGGTTCACAGACAGGAAACTGCCAAGAGTACATACTCAGAATGTCTTTGTGGGGGGGGGGGTTACCACAATATCAGCCATACAGCGCCCCCTGATGATCCATTTATGAAAAATAATAGATGTCTCATGTAAAAGGGGGTATCAGCTACTGAGTGGGATAAAGTTTAATTGTTGGTCGGAGTTTCTCTTTAAGTGTGAACATCAATCATGTCAGTGTGGTAAAACCTGGTTCATTCAGCTACTAACAAAAATAATTAGCTTTGCAGCCCAAGAGAACTCTTTTGCTATCATCATTGTTTGTTGGGCCTGATAAAAGTCTCTGTCCCTTCTTCTTTCTAGTTCTTAGAAGCGAGATCGTTCGCTTCCAGGACTTTTTGACTGTGGCCATCTTGTGGCCAAATAGTAAAACTACACCCACATCCATTTTTTATTAAATAAATACATTTAAAATTAGGTGTTTACCACCCACACCAAAAATTACCCAAATAAAAAATTTTATAAAAAGAAATAAAAAAATTACAATTAAAAATAACAAACAAACAACATAAATAGTTACCTAAGGGTCTGAACTTTTTAAATATGCATGTCAAATGAGTATATTAACATAATTTTTTAAATTATAGGCTTGTAAATAGTGATGGATGCAAATTGAAAAAATTTACCTTTATTTTCAAACAAAATATCGGCGCCATACATTGTAATAGGGACATAATTTAAATGGTGTAATAAGCGGGACAAATTGTCAAATAAAATACATGGGTTTTAATTACGGTAGCAAGCATTAATTTCAAACTATGATGGCCAAAACTTGAGAAATAATGAATTTTGCCCAATTGTTTCTTAACCACCTGAGCAGTATGGACAAACTCAGCTTGTCCATACCGCCGCAGGGGATCGCATGGCCCCGGGGGGGGGGGGGGTTAATAAAAATTTTCTCAGATCATGTAGCTAGCATTTGGCTAGCTACATGTTGCCCCCGATCGCCGCTGGCACCCACTGATCCCCCCGATCGCCGCCCTTATACATACCTCCCCCCGAACCCGCGATGGCGCAGCCTCTCCAATAGCCTCCAGGCGTAGCTATGGGGAGGATCAGGACTGCGCATGACGTCAGACGTCAAGTCCAATCGTCACCATAGTGATGACAGAAGCTGTTCGGGGAAGTTGCGGTTCTCCCGGGATCGCGGCTAGGTAAATATAGCTGGCGGCGATCGGGGGATCAGAGCGGTGTCGGGGGACTTGGGGTACATATGTATCTAGCCTAGTGCTAGCTACACTATATAAAACACATTTGAAACAAACATTTCCCTCCCGCGGACGCATGGCCGCAAAAATTGAACGCTAGGGTGGTTAATCTTCCTTTTAAAATGGATTTAGAATAAAATAATTATTAGCAAAATGTACCACCCAAAGAAAGCCTAAATGGTGGCGTAAAAAACAAGATATAGATCATTTCAGTGTGATAAGTAGTAAAAAAGTTATTGGCGAATGAATGGGAGGTGAAAGTTGCTCGGATGCATAAAGTTAACAACACTGTAGGCTGACGTGGATAATGCTCTACTGCTGCTATTGCTCTATAAATGTAAGGTTTGTGTGAATAGTGAGGCTTCGTTCACATCTAAAATCAAAATCGCTGACGGCCGCATTTTGCGATTTTGAGAGTGATTTCTTTTTCACTCCCGGCGCTTACCACTTGGCCCGCAAAACGAATACATACACTGTATTTATTCTTAAAAGCGCAAACACAATCGCCGCACAAAGCGATTTTATGAGCGTTTTGCGCTTTTCCTATACCTTCCATTGTAGCAAAATCGCTCTAAAAATGGTACAGGCAGCGCTTTGCTGAGCGGAACGGAAACGAACCGCTGAGATGTGAACACTCTCGTAGGGAATCATTGCACAAGCGCTTTTAGGGCGATTTGCTTAAAAAAACTGCAAAGCGCCCCTAGTGTGAACAAGCCCTGGCAAAGAGTTACCATACTATGTCACCATACTATGCTGAAGGATAACAGTTTGAAGTCTTTTGTCTGGCAGCTAGTCTTTCGATTGCTGAGAAGTAGCATGAGTCTAAAACTGTCTTATGTTTCTACCACGTTACACTGTAACAGCGTATAACAGCTCGGTATAAAAACATCAGTGATTTATGGCTCTGAGATAATAAATCATAGACCAACTATTTTCTTAGGCACACTCATATCTTGCAGCAAACTGCACTTGAAGCTAAGTTGCTAGATGAATCTAGTGCTGTAAGAAGTCTGGTTAATGTGGTTGTTGTGGTAGCAGAGGTCAGGAAGATATTTGCTTTTCTTTAACTAACGTGCAATGCCACATTAATACATACAGCAAGTTAGGCATTAACCACAAGAGGCAGTGGTGTCTGCACACTGCCAAAATATGTGGCTCTTTTACAGGCGTCGCAGAATGCTGATGCAGACTATGTAATATCTGTTATATAAGGCACTTCTTTAACCCTTTTGTACAGAAAATGTAACTCAAATTGTATGTTCTACTACGTCTATTCTGTATATTTCTCTCTTTACTCAACAATGTACCTGTCTGTATTTCAGCATATTGATATATAACTATTCCTAAACAAAAAGTGTTTTAAACCATGTACTGTATTGCATGCAAAACATAAGCATCTGAGCTTCTAGACGGAACAGTTAAAAGAAGCGCGCACAAACTTGGTCCTCTGTGTGACCTGCAGCTACTAATAGCAGGTGATCGCTATTATTAGCCACAGTTCGGATAGCGGGCAGCCCAGCAAACACTATGTTGTGGGCACCCAAATTTGTTTCAGGAGTTAATGTTAAGCGGGGGGGAGGGGGTTAGGGGAAATGAGGGATGGGTGGATGAGGTGGGAGTTACTCGATGGGGGAGTTAGGGTTAGGTGCCCCCCAGAAGTGGGATTAAGGTTCGTTGCCCACTGGGGGGGGTTAAGGTTAGGCATTGGAGGGCTAAGTTAGGCACTACCAGGGGAGTTTTGTGTGAGAGTAGGGAGAGGTTAGGTCATAGTGAAATATGGCCAAATATTACAATATTTCACTTTTTGAATTAAGTGGTAGAGGAGACTCAAAAAGAAAGGACTGCTCTCATCCATCCCCACCATCCTTCTAGCGAATGTTTGATCCTTCCCAATCAAGGTGGAAGAGCTGCTTCTACTACTCAGAAGCAAACCCTCATTTGGCAGAAACTCTCGGTTCTCTGCTGTACCCAGGCTTAGCTGAATGACAACATCCCTGACAACTCCCTTTAAGTGCCTGGCTACAACCCAGTGGCGAAGCTAGAGATTATGGGACCCCATAGCAAAACTGCATATAGTCCATGAACACTGAGAGGGTGGAGGAACACAAGAAAGTTAATAGTGAATACACCAAATATACATCACCTAGGCCCCCTTTGCTCCAGGGACCTATAGCATCTGCTATGGCTGCTATGGCTATTGCTACGCCCCTGCTACAACCCCTGCACAGACCATGACCAGACGCTCTCTGTGAAAAAGAGAGGTGGAGACAAATGTTTCTTCATAAAACACTGTCTGGTGCACCAACACTACCATCCTTAGCAAAAGCTGTACCTCCCTCTCTCTCTCCCCCGGAGGCTCTCCTCATCATCTGATGACTTCAACAGCACAAACCTGAGACAGGAGCTTACTAGTTACAACCAACACATTACCTACCGAATCATGAACTGGAACGCCCTGGACCACTTTTGTCCTCAAGAATGCGTATAAGACTGCTCAAGGAGACATCCTGAGGAACTCAGACCACTGTATAGTCCACCTGATCCCCACCTACAAAAGGCACCCGGAGAATACCAAGCCCGCCATCAGGACTGTCAAAATGTGGACTGAAGATTTAAAGCTGGAGCTACAGTCATACTTTGACTGCACTGATTGGTTGGATCTAGAGACAACCACCCTGCAAGAATGGACAAAGAATGTCACCTCTTACATCAGCTACTGTGTGTCGTGCATGCCAACAAAGACCTTCAAGGTCTTCAAACCGTGATTTACCAGCAAGCGGCGCCAGCTACGGAAACTTAAAGAGGCGACGCACAGGACAAGTACCTTAGAGGAGTTCTGGGAAGCCAAAAAGTACCTGAAACAAGAACTGAGAGCCGCAAAGAGGACCTATTCTGACTCATTGGGCCTCCTCAGTATGCGGCCCCTAGCACCCAACTGGGCGACGAGCTCAATGACTTTTACTGCTGATTAGAGCATCAATCCAAGCAGCTTGGGGACCCATACATATGCCCCACTGAGGAGCCATTGTGCCCCAGCACTGGTTGCAATCTAGAAGGCAGATGTACTACGACACATCCACAAGCTCAACTTCAGGAAAGCATTAGGCTCTGACGGCATGTCATCGATCTGTCTGAGAGCCTGTGTGTACCAGCTAGCTCCTGTCCTCATCTCGATATACAAGTGTTACCTAACAGAAGGCAAAGGTACCTCCTGTCTTAAGAGGTCCACAACCATCCCAGCACAACTGTACCTCTTCCACTTACTACATTAAGGTTATTACATTAGCTGATGACACAACTATCATCGACCTCATCAACAACAAAAGAGAGCATGCTTATTGCAGCGAGATTGAGAGAATCTGTGACTGGTGTAAGGACAACAAGCTTGTCCTTAACCACTTCGGGACCGGCCGCCTAACCCCCCTTAAGGACCAGGGCATTTTGCGGTGGAGGGGGGGTCGGGCAGCCGGATCCCATCTGTGGTGTGCTGGGCTGTGTGTCCCCCATGGAGGCAGGTGTCCCCCCTGTAGCTGGAAGCCATCAATCACCTTCCAGGCTCCACCGATGAGCCGCAGAAGCCACCTCTTCTCCAGCCGGCATCTCCGCTCCAAATGACGCTCAGGTCGGGTCGCGGCTTGATGACGTCATCAAGCCGGAACTCGGCGCTGACGTCAGACGGAGCAGAGATGCCGGCCAGAGCGGAGGGGGGCGCCGATCGTCGCTGGAACAGCAGGGAGGTGAGTGGATCCTCTTCTTTCCCCCCCACTGCCGCCGCTGTCAAAGTGATCACTACGATCCGACGGCGATTGTAGTGATCAAGTGATCAGCAGCCATACGCAATGGCTGCTGATCACTGAGGAGAGATGCCAGCTGTCATATGACAGCTTAATCTCCCCTCTCGGGTGCGCACGATCGCATTCTTTAGCGCGGACATTGAATGAACGTCCGGTCAGAAGGTTACCACCACCTGCCGGACGTTGATTCAACCTACGGCGGTCCCCAATAGGTTAACGCAGCAAAAACCATTGTACAACCATAACAAACGACTTAAGATGGGGCAAAACACCACCAAAATTCAGAAGAAGGCACAGCAGAGGTTGTTTTTTTCTGCACCAACTGAAAAAAATTTGGAATACCATGTGAGCTGCTGACTATTATTACACTGCTACCATCAAATCCATCCTCTGCTCCTCCATCGTAGTCGGGTATGCAGGTGCAACCGCAAGCGACAAGGACAAGCTCCAAAGGTAATTAGCACAGCAGAAATTATCATTGGCTCACCCCTGCCACCACTAGACCTCCTCCACACTTCTAGAATGAGGACGAGGGCCACCAGGATATTACACAACCCCTCCCAACCGGAAATCTCTTCTTTGAGCCCCTCCCATTGGGATGCGACTACAGAACCATCCCCTCCAGAACAACAGATACCCCTTCTTCCCCCAAGCAGTCCTCCTGCTGAACTCCAGCAACCCCCCCTTCCTCCAGGTCTGTTTCCCTGCAGCACTCTAGTACACTAGACAGCACAGTTCCCTAGCTGCCCACTGCGTAGTACAGTCTCCACACCCTAGTTGTTCTCAAGTTCTCAGTTGCAGGTCCATCATACTCTAATGTATTCATCCTATGCTGTCTTAAAGAGAGTCTGAAGCGAGAATAAATCTCGCTTCAGACCTCATAGATAGCAGGGGCACGTGTGCCCCTGCTAAACCGCCGCTATCCCGCGGCTTAACGGGGGTCCCTGATCCCCCAAATCCCCTCCGTAATGCGGGGGAGCGCTTCCTAGTTGGGGCAGGGCTAACCGCCGCAGCCCTGCCCCACGCGTGTCTGTCAGCACGTATCTCCGCCTCTCCCCCGCCCCTCTCAGTCTTCCTTCACTGAGAGGGGCGGGGGAGAGGCGGAGATCCGCCGCTGATAGACGCGACTGGAGGCAGGGCTGCAGCCGTTAGCCCTGCCTCCAGGAGCGACCAAGTCTGCGACCAAGTGTCGCAGTGGGGGGTTTGGAGATCAAGGGACCCCCGTTTAGCGGCGCTATTGCGGCGGTTTAGCAGGGGCACACGTGCCCCTGCTAACTATGAGCTCTGAAGCGAGATTTATTCTCACTTCAGAGTCTCTTTAATGCATGTACAGTATATCTCCCATGCTTGTCAATGCAATATCTGTACTTCTGCCAATGCTGTGTGAACCATAAATAATTCCAGGTATGACAATCGTCGTACTGGGTGAATAAAGATGATTCTGAATATAGGTAAATTTACCAATATTCTGCTACCACTATTTCATGCTCCCTTTAACCACTTGCCGACCGCGCACTCATACCGCGCGTCGGCAAAGTGGCAGCTGCAGGACCAGCGACGCAGTATTGCGTCGCCAGCTGCAGGCTGATTAATCAGGAAGCAGCCGCTCGCGCGAGCGGCCGCTTCCTGTCAATTCACGGCGGGGGGCTCCGTGAATAGCCTGCGGGCCGCCGATGGCGGCTCGCAGGCTAAATGTAAACACAAGCGGAAATAATCCGCTTTGTTTACATTGTACGGCGCTGCTGCGCAGCAGCGCCGTAAGGCAGATCGGCGATCCCCGGCCAATCAGCGGCCGGGGATCGCCGCCATGTGACAGGGGACGTCCTGTCACTGGCTGCACAGGATGGATAGCGTCTTGTGCAGCCCTGATCTCCGGGGGGGGGAGCAGGTAGGAGAGGGAGGGGGGAATTTCGCCGCGGAGGGGGGCTTTGAGGTGCCCCCCCCCGCCAGCCACATGCAGGCAGGAGAGATCGGACCCCCCCAGCACATCATCCCCCTAGTGGGGAAAAAAGGGGGGTGATCTGATCTCTCTGCCTGCTACATGATCTGTGCTGGGGCTGCAGAGCCCACCCAGCACAGATCACTCAACACAGCGCTGGTCCTTAAGGGGGGGTAAAGGGTGGGTCCTCAAGTGGTTAAACCATTTTTTTTTTGTCATCTCCACACCCAAATTAGCTTGTGGCGCTTTTGAATGTATACCTTCCAGGGGTGCAGTACAGGGAGGAGGCATTCTTTGAACATGAGGCATCTGACACTCTGCTGCCGCTATAGTCTTTGTGTGTAATACCTGCAGAATAAGATTTGCAGTATATTTTTAGTCAAAAATGCTCATTTTGCAGTTTTCATGATCTCACACTAACACATTCATCAGAAGGGCTACTATGGCAATGGACAGGGCTACCAATCTTTGATCCCCATTACTACTTGAACCCTTCCACCTAGCACAATTTCGAACAACCAGCGCTTTACTGCAGCAGTGGATGGACATGTACAGCTGAATGAGGTCCTTCAAAGTCGGTTTTACACTGAAAAGGTGCAGTGATTGTGCAGTAGGAGAGCCCGCCGCCGCATCACCGCACTGAAGAAATCTATCTTCATATGACCATGTGCCATGAACTGCGACCCCCCCCCCGCACAGTGACATACTCCCTGTCCCGAACTTTTCGCATGCCAATTTATTTGCGCAAACCTTATGCAGGTTCGACCCGCCCCCTATACTACATCATTGGGCTAAATTTTTACCCTCTACATCACAGTCAGAAGACACATGGCAGGCAATAAGGCTGCACTCCCTCCTGGAGCCCCCCCCCCCCTTATATACGGCAGCAGCGTCGGCAATTTTCTCACTCTGTGTGCTGTTGTATTAGTGAGAGAAGTGAGAGACATTGGAGAGATAGGGAAAGCGATAGTTAGGAGGTCTGTTAGCTTGCTCCTTGCTGATATTTGTTGCTGAAAAGCACCACCAAAACAACTCTTTTGAGAGCTAATGCTCTTATGATGTGTTCTTTTTTTTGTGTGTAGCCCACTGACACTTGCATATACAGCCCTGTCTGTCGCAGCTGGCCCTTGATAATTGCTATACTGTGCCAGGCCCAGCACATTTAGTGCCTAGTGTGACTGCTGCACATTGTATTATAATACCAGTCACTGCATACCTTTCACTGCACCTGTGTGACCGCACACTGTTTTATATACCAGTCTGTGCATACCTTTCACTGCATCTGTGTAACCGCATGCTGTTTTATATATCAGTCCGTGCATACCTTTTCACTGCACCTGTGTGACTGCACGCTGTTTTATATACCAGTCCGTGCATACCTTTCACTGCACCCGTGTGACCGCATACTGTTTAATATACCAGTCCGTGCATACTTTTCACTGCACCTGTGTGACCGCACGTTGTTTTATAAACCAGTCCGTGCATACCTTTCACTGCACCTGTGTGACCGCATGCTTTTTTATATGCCAGTCCATGCATACCTTTTCACTGCACCTGTGTGACCGCACACTGTTTTATATACCAGTTCGTGCATACCTTTTCACTGCACCTGTGTGACCGCCTGCCTAATTTTTCTGGCTGCACTGCGGCTGCAACAACAAAACAAAAGGCATGTACATGTGTCAATTCCCTTTCGTGATCGTTACCTTGCCGCAGTGGAGGGGCTTGCGTATCACAATGAAGCAATGACTGGCTATATGAGTGCATTGGGGGCACACCTGACCCAAGATAATAAGGTCGTTGCTTCCTTGTGGACAGACCAAATTCGATCAGCTGGACACTCAGTCATTGTTGTTCTGTCATTGAGCTACCTCAGCCCGACCATATGGGCTTAAAAACCGCCATCGCCTGCACTCTCGCCATCGTGCTCACCAGTGTTCTGTCTGTGTTAAGCAGTACACTAATTACACTACCTGATTGATGTATACACACGCAATATGTTTTAAAGCACTTTATATCTCCAATTTAGCAATGCAATGTGATTTCTGCCCTTAAAACCCTGCTGTGCGTCAAATACGGATTTTTACAAAAAAATCTAGATAAAGTCGGCGCTGAAGGGGTTCACAAGACCTAACTAAGCTGCACGTTCCTAAGAGGGGATCCCAAAACCCTCAAAATGGGTTAGAAATAATTTAAGTTTGATATGACTGCGTGCATCCAACACAAATTGCACAGTTTCCATAGAGAACACATGAAACATGTACTCCCATTTCTCCAAAGTTTCACCATCTGCCAAATCCTCTGACAAAGTTTTTGTCACGGCCAGCCCCACTGGAGCTATTTCCCATTGCAAATATTTTTCCAATGAAGCAACCTCCCAAACGTTTTTTGTCTCTCTTATCACCAGTTTCTCTAATTCTTTCATTTGGTGAATCATCTCAAATGGTTCTATCTCACCTGCCTGCTCATCATCCCTGTTAAAAAATTGCCTTACCCTACTTCCCTGATTATTCCTAAATTCCCACAGACTTCCTCCTGCTGCCATACTTCAAGGGAATTACTCAACAAGAAGGTGAGGTTTACAAAAAAATCTAGATAAAGTCGGCGCTGAAGGGGTTCACAAGACCTAACTAAGCTGCACGTTCCTAAGAGGGGATCCCAAAACCCTCAAAATGGGTTAGAAATAATTTAAGTTTGAAGGAACACGCGCTAAAAAGCAATTGATACTTTTATTCAAAATCTAAAAATAAATGATACGACCATAAATCCAACATCCATCCAGTCCACACACACCAATCTCCCCACAATCTCACCCAGAACCAGTTTCTATCAGACCCAAATATAAAAAAATAAAATGAATCGCAGAGCTGTGTAATCAATTGATTGATCAATCCTATATGGATATCAAAAAAAAAAGTTCTCTTTTTTCTTTCAATTTTAGGCAGTGCAAGCACCAATTCAGACAGCCGTCCAGGAAATGGAGCGGTGTTTCCAGTCCTCACAAAAAAACTTTTAGCTTAGCCAGAGTCTCTGTAACTGTAAATGCTCAATCCAAATAGACTTGGTTTCTCTTTGCGGATATCAATACACAAGGCATGCGATCGATCATGTTCTGTTTGAAATATATCTGCACAATACGGGCAGGCTTTGCAACAAAATACCTTTATGTAGCACGCTCCTCTCCCGGTCTTACGGGTTGTATACGCCGCTGGGTGCTTCAGAGCTTCTTCCCCGTTCAGCTCCTGGCATTGGTTGGTCGCATACGTCACTCACTTCCTACTGACAGGTTCAGCGTGACGCTCGCTCTCTCTTCCAATCCGCTAGAAGCTGTTACTTGTAGTGACGTCACCTAAAAGGTATAGGAACTTTGCTTTGTTCAGATGGCCGCTAAGCGCTATCGCGGCCAGCTGAGTTCCTAAACGCTTAAAAATCGGGATATGATCCTAAAGGATGACCTCTACGCGTTTCAGCTGATTTCCGTTAGCCTTCTTCAGGAGGGTTAATCTCTTTGTGCAAGTTTCTTAACTTATGTAGGTTTACTCATCTGTTGCTACGCCCGTTATGCAAATTGCATTCCTCCCACTCTCTCAATCCGATGATATTCCTATTAACCATTGCCTTGCCTCTATATTGTTTCATACAACATTTGTCCACAAAAATCTGAGAAATATAAATGTATATATACACAGCCCTGCATAAAAAAATAATTCATACACAGCCCTGCTTTGTCTCAAAAATTATTTCATATAAACATAATAGAACGCCAAAATAAGAATATATGTATGAATGAATAAAAGTTATTATTACCCATCGTCTCTAGTTACTCATTAAAAAAGGCAAATGTTTCCATTTCACTATTAAGGCCTTTTGGTATCAATGTGTCTAGCTGGAATATCCAGCGGGATTCATTTCTAGACATTTTCCTAATAAAATCACCACCCCTCCAGCTCCTCTTGATCACCTCCAAACCGAAAAAAGTGTACCCCTTAGACTCCCCCCATGTTTATCTTTATAATGGTTGGAGAGTGGGTGTTTCTCATTTTTCTTAAGGATATTTTTAAAATGTTCACCAATACGCTCCTGCAATGCTCTTTTAGTTCTGCCTACATACCTTTTGTGGCAGGGACACTGAATACAATATATCACCCCTTTAGTACTGCATGTTATAGGATCTTTAATTTTATACACAACCCCAGTAGTTGTTACAACTTTCGTAATTTTTCCAGGATTCTGTGTCGATCTGCAATTATTGCACAACCCACACCTTTTAAAGCCTCGCCCCTTTAAATTTATTTCATTCTCCACTCTCTTCTCATTAGCAGCTAAAGCAATAGATAAACCAACATTGGGTGCCCTTCTAAAGATCATCCTTGGCCTATCTGGCAATAGTTCCCCCAAAATCTTATCTTCCTTCAGCACACTCCAATGTTTTTGGACAATTCCAGATATAACACTGGACTGTGCTGTGTATTGCAGAATCATGGAAAAGTCACTACCATCCCATTCTGTTTTTTCTTTGGGGGCTAATAAATCCTCACGTCTTTTACCTGCAACTATCCTCCTAGACTCCTCTATCTGTTCCTTAGGATACCCCTTCTCCAGGAGGCAGCTCCCGAGTTTTTCAGATTCTTCATTATACTCAGCAATCTCTGTACAGTTGCGTCGAAGCCTCGTGAACTGCCCCCTGGGTATCCCATCCAGCCATCTTGGCAAGTGACAACTTGTATAAAGAATATAGCTATTGACATCCACTGTTTTCTGGAACGTCTTAGTTTTCAAGATTCCTGAATCAATATAAATCTCTAAATCCAGAAACTTAACTCTTTGGTCACTAATATTAGCAGTGAATTTAATATTCCAATCATTATTGTTAGCTTTATCAATAAACTGTTCCAGTGAGTTTTGGTCACCCCTCCAGATCAGCAGGACGTCGTCTATAAAACGACGCCATAGGACCCGGTTCGCACCGGGGCCACCCTCTCCATATATATGGTGGTCCTCCCAATAGGTCATAAACAAATTTGCATAGGCCAGTGCGAACCGAGTCCCCATCGCCGTTCCGCTGACCTGCAGGTACCAATCATCCCCAAACTGGAAATAATTGTGTTCCAAAATAAATTGAATTGCTTTTAAAATAAATTCCGTCTGCAATGGGTTCATGGAGTCATCCCCTTTTAGGAAGGACTCCACCGCTTCTAGACCCCTTTGATGATTAATAACTGTATATAATGAAGTCACATCTAGAGTGCATAACAGCCACCCCTCCTCCCATTCCAAGTCCTCCAAAATGTTCAGGATATGATTAGTATCCTCCAGATATGCTTGTGTCTCCTTAGTATATTTCTGTAAAAAGGAGTCCACATATCTGGATAGATTGGAGGTTAGGGACCCCACTCCGGACACAATAGGTCTGCCCGGGGGGGCCTCCTCACATTTATGGATCTTTGGCAAATGGTAAAACAGTGGTTTTCTTGGGTGTTTGACATCCAAATACTCATACTCTTTCTTGGATAAAATTTCTATTTCCAGACCTTTATCTAGTAAGGCTCTAAGCTCCCTCACATATCCAAATGTCGGATCGTTCTCCAAGGAGCAGTAAGTTCCTTGGTCCCCCAACAGCCTACTTGCTTCATTACAATAAGCACTAGTGTCCTGAACTACAACTCCCCCCCCTTTATCCGCTGGTCGTATAGTGATTATTGGGTCGTCACGCAATTTTTTCAAGGCGCTCCGTTCTCCATTCGTTAAATTATCATTATAGAGCCTCTTGGTTTTAATGCGCCTGAGGTCTTTTTCAATTAGATTTTCAAATGCCGTCATCGCATCACTATATTCGCTTAACGGTGTTATGATCGCTTCTGCAGCGTTTACTGCTGGCTGCAGTGGAATCGCAACCCAAGCAGTTCTGATGTCATTACATGCATTTGCTTGCATAGTTTGGTTTGCATTTAAACTAGTTGCTGATTCCATCTGCAGTCGCTCTGAAGTTAATGACAGTTTAATATGCTTTTGTGTAAACAAACATTGTCTGCTGCAATGGAGTGGCAATCCCTTTCCTGCAGGCTGCATATCATTGTCTGCCTTTTCCTGCTGTCAGCCTGTGATTAATTACCATTCACTTGTGTGGGAATCTGCAGGTCTGCTCCCATTGGATGACCTCAGTATAAAGAACTGCTTCCTGCAATGCTTCATGGGCTACCATAGTTTCAGATCCTGTCTGTTACTCTGCTCGTGCCCCACCTCGTTCCTAGTCCGTGTGGACTGCGCTGACTCCTGCGAAGGGGTCAGCGAGTCCTCCTAGTTCTGCTCTTGTTCTAGAAATTGTTACTCTGCTTGTCTTGTGTCATATATTGGTTCTTTGCCAATATATACGCATACTTGCGCATTTTGTTATTTTCCTTGTATTCGTGTTACGTTGATACATCAGTGTCGCTGATATATACGTACATGAACTGTTTATTTCCTGTGTTCAGTTAGTCAGCCTTCCAGCACGTTTTGGTAGTTTGCGCGTATCGTGATCACCCGTGCTGAGTTAGTATCTTGCTCCTGGTTCTGTTTGTGGATTGCGTTCATCTCTGCGAAGAGATAGCGAATCCTTCTGAGTCCTGTTCCCTGTATTGCTCCAGTGCTAGTCAGTGTTCCTGCTTATGTCATATATCGGTTCATTGCCGATATATACATATGTTAGTCAGACGTTACAAATAGTTTCATTGATAGCTGTAATTGTAATACGCTAGGAAAACATACTTATTGTATATTTGTCTGTGTTACGTTCATCTATCTTGATCATTCTATTTCCTGACTGTCCTGTCCTGTCTTTGTGAGGCACGCCATCGCTGCAACGCATTGGCTGCCTCATTCCAGTCTGTCTTGTTGTGGACGCTTGCTGCCACTAAGTAGTGCTAGTTAAGCAAGCGTTCATTCTGTCTACCTGTCCTGATCTCCTCAGTCCTGGTTTATGTGCTCAGCGCTACTTTGCGCTGAGACGTTATCACGAAAGTATTATTTGTGGCTGTTCGGATCTGCACCTGCTCTGTGCACCACAATCTCCTATTGGAGTCAGTCCTCTCCTCCACTAAACTGGGGATATCCTGATTCCTTGTGCTAGTGTGTGTACCTCCTTCACGTCAGCTTATGTGTTGCATGCTGACTGTGGAGAATACACCTCCAAGCCTAACATTATGGTAGCCCCTTTACCAATCCCCATTGTGGGGGGGGGGGGGGGTTCCCAGCAAAAATGACACTGTTTGTTATGGTTCCTGTTCCTTTAAGAAATTTGAGAAACTTAATTCTGAAACAGAAAATGAGTTTTTTTTCTGAATGTACCAGGTTCCTGGCCAATCCCGAGCTCCAGGCTACTCCTGTTTCAACGTGGGCCCCCCAGCTAGTTTATGTTTTATTTAAGGGAAGATTGTTTCAGTGGGCCCACGATGTCTTAGATCATACCCATTTAAAAGAGAGACCGCTGGAATTTCTAGCGTTTGTGATCCATAACTGGCTGCGCAAAACCGATTTGCCTAGCCCTTTTGATAAGCTCCTGGCAGCTTGTCAATCAGCTGCTCCTTCTACTGCTTACAAAGATAATCAGCAAGCAGATAATTGTTCTGATAACTTTTCTTCTGCTTTGAATAAATCACCTAAGGCAGCAGGGTCTAAAGCCAAACGTAAACGCTCCAAAAGAAAAGCGTTACAATCAGCGGAGTCGTTGCCCTTAGCGACTGCGCATCAGATCTGTAATGAGACTCCGCCATTAGCAGATAATGAAATTCAGTCACCATTCAGGGGAGTCAAATGGACCTGTGAAACTACTAATGAACTTTCATTGCTAGCCAGGGAAAATAAGAGTTCTTGTTTAAATGAATTATCTGAATATGATTATGAAGATATATTACAGAGTATTGAACAGATCAATTTATTCGTGCAGCAGGGGAAATTTGCATACACTACAGTTCAACACTTGCTACAGGTATTGGAGATCCTTAGGAATAAGAAATCGGCCAATCGCCTGCTAAATAACCCAATGTATGTTTCTGCCACAAACACATTTGCAAACTGTGATCAACCTGAATGCTCAGCTGTTAAATATGCATGGGATCCTCCATTTGAGAAAGGAGAGATGGAAGCCCTGGTCTATGAATGGAAGAAAGATGCAAGTTCATTTTGTCAGTTTTACAGTGCAAAAAGTGAATTAGTATTGAATGCATGCATTAAGTCGGCTTATAACCTAATAAAGACTGGTGTGTGTGGGTATGACTTTGTGGCTCCATTGATCGATGTGTGGAGAATGATTTTGGACGATTTTTATGCGATTCAATCAGTTGATACCAGGGAAGACACACTGTCAATTGGAGATTGTTCCACTTCCTCAGTTCCTGAGGACTCGCCTGCTTCAGCACCTTTGGCTGATTCAGCGAGTGATTCAGAGCTCCTTTTGTGTGAAATTGAAGTTCCTGTAATTCCACCCTGTACCATGGATAACTCAGTGTTACTTCCCAGTAAGTCAGAAATTACTAATACTTCCTTAACCTTGCCCTGCACAAATTTCTCAGCAGAGGACCCAGAGGTCCTGCTGACTTCTGAGTCCAGCCTAGCCAGTACTCATGAGTCTTTGTTCAGTGAAACAGACATTAGAAAATCTTTGCCTGCCTCTGCAAACACTTCTGTAGAATTTACCTGTGTTAATAAAGTTCAACTCCTGTCTGATCCAGCAGATGCCAATAGATGCACTACATTAGTTTCCGAGTCCCAGCAATCCTGTCTAGAAACCTCAGAACCCCAGCATCTGAATTTCCCAATTTTACAATTGAATAGTGCTTCAGATGCACAAACATTGTGTCTTGATCTTCCTGTCTCTACACCTCGCTCTAGTTTCGTGAATAGCTCAGAGCATCTGCTATTTGAACCTGAAATCGTAGAATTATTACCTTGTTCAGAAAATGTTCCAGTAAATTTGCCCTGTACCATGAATTGTGCAGTAGATCTTCTCAATGAAGCTCAGGTCACAGAATCATTATGCTGTCCAGCAGGTGCTTCCATGGTTTTGCCCTGCGATATGGCCTGTTCAGTGATCCTGTCCAGTGAAGCTGTGGTCACAGAGTCTTATGCTTCACCCAGTACTTTGGATACTTCAGATCCTCTAGTAGAGGAGTCTGAGGCACTGCTTACTTCAGTGGTTGTTGCAGTAGTATTCACTTGTTTAGCAGCTGTTTTGGAATTACAGTCTGCTCTAATAAAACTTGATGAATCTCTGCCCAGTGAAGCAGAAGCTATTGAAACATTGTCTCTGTCAGCAAGCGTTTTTGATACCTTGCCCTGTACACAGTCTGATTTAGCTAAAGATGTTGAGTCCCTCTCTGATATCACAGTAGTCAGGGAACTTCAGCCCCGTCCTCTGAATGTTTCAGAAGTATTGCCCTGTAACATGGATAATTCTGACTCGCTGGAAAAAATAATAGAAATCTCAGAATTTCAGTCCGGGTTAATGAGTGTTTCTGAAACCCAGCCCTGTATTATGGAAAATTCTGGTTTTCTGGCCGGTGTGGCAGTAGTTCCAGAGTCCCCTTCCTGTCCAGTGAGTTCCTCAGTTTTGCCTAGTTCAGTGGGGATTGCTGCAATACTGACTTGTTTTGCAGCCCTTCATGAGCTCCAATCCAGTGTATTTGATGAGTCTCTGTCTAGTCCAGAAGAAGTTATGGGAACCCTGTCTAGTTCGGTGCATACATCAGAAGATTTGTCCTGTCTTGTAAATGCCCCTGAACATGATTTGTTAATAACCTTGCTGGAATCAGAGACATCTAAGTCTGATCCTGCATTTTTTAGTGAGAATCCAGTAACTGTGAAGTCTGGTCATGATGATTTTTTTTTGCCCAGTCCTGGTTTCGGTCCTGTCTTGACTGACTTTGAGGTTCGCAGTTCCTTGACATGCCCAGAAGTCTCTCTTGTGTCGGTGTGCCCAGATGTGCTTCGTATGCCAGAGTGCCCAAGTGTGTCTGTGTTAGCGTGCTCACATGCTTCCCTAGTAAAGACATGTTCTGATGTTGCCGGTTGGCCTGCATGCCCGGAGATGGTTCTGGTCCCTAAAAGCCCTGATCTTGATGTTTGTCCTTGTGACCCTGACTCTGGAGTTGCCCTGGGTTCCATAGGGGATCTTGATAGTTCTCCATGTGAGCCTAAGGGGCGTTCTAACCTGTGGGGATCTCTTTGGAGCTTCCAAGTGTTCTGGGAGATCTCTGAGGAAACTTGTCCTGGTACCTTGGACTGGTTCAACAGTGGGTTTTGTGTTGGTAAGGACAGTTCCGGTGGGCATTGCAAAGGCTTTGGCGTTTTTGGACAGTCCCTGGAAGGCGGTGGGTATCGCTCAGAGAGTTTCTGGGGGCTTTTTTCTGGAAGTCGTGGTTCTGATGGGTATCACACTGAGGCTTGTAGTGCTGACGGGCATGGTTTGGTAGGTTCTGGTTCCAATTGGTCTAGTTTTGGTGAGACTGATTCAGGAATTTGGTTTTGTCGGGCTGATCCGACCTTCATGAATTTTCAGTCAGATCAGTTTGCTGGATTTTCCACTTCTGATTTTTTGGTTTGGGTGGTTCAGGAGAAATATGTCAGTTTTTATAGGCGTCCAGAGGCCAGAGTGTCGCTGATATATACGTACACGAACTGTTTATTTCCTGTGTTCAGTTAGTCAGCCTTCCAGCACGTTTTGGTAGTTTGCGCGTATCGTGATCACCCGTGCTGAGTTAGTATCTTGCTCCTGGTTCTGTTTGTGGATTGCGTTCATCTCTGCGAAGAGATAGCGAATCCTTCTGAGTCCTGTTCCCTGTATTGCTCCAGTGCTAGTCAGTGTTCCTGCTTATGTCATATATTGGTTCATTGCCGATATATACATATGTTAGTCAGACGTTACAAATAGTTTCATTGATAGCTGTAATTGTAATACGCTAGGAAAACATACTTATTGTATATTTGTCTGTGTTACGTTCATCTATCTTGATCATTCTATTTCCTGACTGTCCTGTCCTGTCTTTGTGAGGCACGCCATCGCTGCAACGCATTGGCTGCCTCATTCCAGTCTGTCTTGTTGTGGACGCTTGCTGCCACTAAGTAGTGCTAGTTAAGCAAGCGTTCATTCTGTCTACCTGTCCTGATCTCCTCAGTCCTGGTTTATGTGCTCAGCGCTACTTTGCGCTGAGACGTTATCACGAAAGTATTATTTGTGGCTGTTCGGATCTGCACCTGCTCTGTGCACCACAATCTCCTATTGGAGTCAGTCCTCTCCTCCACTAAACTGGGGATATCCTGATTCCTTGTGCTAGTGTGTGTACCTCCTTCACGTCAGCTTATGTGTTGCATGCTGACTGTGGAGAATACACCTCCAAGCCTAACAAACTGAAAAAAGGAAGAGGGTTTTTTTTAGAGTAGTATGTTTAAAGGTCCCCTGTTGGGTTTCCTCCTGGGCAGGCCTTTTCAAAAAAAACTTTTTCAAACACATTTTTCGCATAAATTTCTTTATGTCGACATATGTGTCAAACTGACTCATTTTATTGCATGGTGCAAATTTGAGACCCTTTTTCAAGAGGCTAATCTCTTCATTGGTCAGTTTACGATTACTGATATTAAAGATCCCCTCCATGTCTTGTTCTCCATTCTCATCAACTATTACTGTCTTCTCTTTTGTTTTACATTTCCCCCTCCCCCCCCTGCACCCCCTTTTGCAATGGTGGGCCTGGGAGTGCGTAAAAAATATTGGCTAATGGAATTTCGTGGGGGTTCAACTACAATATTGTTGTTACTTTTCCTTTTAACATAATTTTTGTTATTTATCTGACTTGGGGTGTTTGGGTTACGCTGTATAAGTCCGGGTGTTAATCTCTGTCTGCTATTACTCCTTCTAAATCCATTCTGTCTCTTCAATAGGGGTCCATTTGGGGTTCTATTCCGTTCTAGATGTTTTATATTAGTACCTGGGTCTTCTGACAAAGGTGCAAATCTATTATAAGTTGGAACATTTGCTATAGTGGGGCCTGGGGTCTTTCGCTCAGGGACTTTATTTCTATCAAGATTCTCAAATGGTCTATTACTGCTATTGTTTCTATTCTCTCGTGGCTGCTGTAATTGTCCATCATTATCCCATTCCATCGAGTGTTGTGTCCCCATCTGGCCCCCTCCTCTCTCCACCTCTACTTCCTCCAGGTTTTCTTCATCGCTAATATCTAAGTACTCTTGTAAAAATGAGTACCTTTGGGTGATCAATTCTGTATCTTCCCCAATCTCATCTATTGTCTCCAAAGTTCCTATTTCACTCTGTGTGTTATCCACCCCCTGGCTTTCTTCTACCATTATTCTCGGTAGTTCCTCCCTAATAGGCACTGCATCCCTTGTGAACTTCTTAATTTTCTTATTAATTATTTCTTTTTCTAATGATTCCAGCCTAGATTGTATACTTACCTCCAAGCTTCGATAGTCGTTCTGGGATTTATATGGAGCTAAAGACCTCTGGATATCCTTAATATCGCCTCCCACTTTATATGACTGTGCCTTGCGTGCATCCAACACAAATTGCACAGTTTCCATAGAGAACACATGAAACATGTACTCCCATTTCTCCAAAGTTTCACCATCTGCCAAATCCTCTGACAAAGTTTTTGTCACGGCCAGCCCCACTGGAGCTATTTCCCACCCAATGTTGGTTTATCTATTGCTTTAGCTGCTAATGAGAAGAGAGGGGAGAATGAAATAAATTTAAAGGGGCGAGGCTTTGTGGGTTGTGCAATAATTGCAGATCGACACAGAATCCTGGAAAAATTACGAAAGTTGTAACAACTACTGGGGTTGTGTATAAAATTAAAGATCCTATAACATGCAGTACTAAAGGGGTGATATATTGTATTCAGTGTCCCTGCCACAAAAGGTATGTAGGCAGAACTAAAAGAGCATTGCAGGAGCGTATTGGTGAACATTTTAAAAATATCCTTAAGAAAAATGAGAAACACCCACTCTCCAACCATTATAAAGATAAACATGGGGGGAGTCTAAGGGGTACACTTTTTTCGGTTTGGAGGTGATCAAGAGGAGCTGGAGGGGTGGTGATTTTATTAGGAAAATGTCTAGAAATGAATCCCGCTGGATATTCCAGCTAGACACATTGATACCAAAAGGCCTTAATAGTGAAATGGAAACATTTGCCTTTTTTAATGAGTAACTAGAGACGATGGGTAATAATAACTTTTATTCATTCATACATATATTCTTATTTTGGCGTTCTATTATGTTTATATGAAATAATTTTTGAGACAAAGCAGGGCTGTGTATGAATTATTTTTTTATGCAGGGCTGTGTATATATACATTTATATTTCTCAGATTTTTGTGGACAAATGTTGTATGAAACAATATAGAGGCAAGGCAATGGTTAATAGGAATATCATCGGATTGAGAGAGTGGGAGGAATGCAATTTGCATAACGGGCGTAGCAACAGATGAGTAAACCTACATAAGTTAAGAAACTTGCACAAAGAGATTAACCCTACTGAAGAAGGCTAACGGAAAATAGCTGAAACGCGTAGAGGTCATCCTTTAGGATCATATCCCGTTTTTTAAGCGTTTAGGAACTCAGCTGGCCGCGATAGCGCTTAGCGGCCATCTGAACAAAGCAAAGTTCCTATACCTTTTAGGTGACGTCACCACAAGTAACAGCTTCTAGCGGATTGGAAGAGAGAGCGAGCGTCACGCTGAACCTGTCAGTAGGAAGTGACGTATGCGACCAACCAACGCTAGGAGCTGAACGGGGAAGAAGCTCTGAAGCACCCGGCGGCGTATACAACCCGTAAGACCGGGAGAGGAGCGTGCTACATAAAGGTATTTTGTTGCAAAGCCTGCCCGTATTGTGCAGATATATTTCAAACAGAACTTGATCGATCGCATGCCTTGTGTATTGATATCCGCAAAGAGAAAGCAAGTCTATTTGGATTGAGCATTTACAGTTACAGAGACTCTGGCTAAGCTAAAAGTTTTTTTGTGAGGACTGGAAACACCGCTCCATTTCCTGGACGGCTGTCTGAATTGGTGCTTGCACTGCCTAAAATTGAAAGAAAAAAGAGAACTTTTTTTTTTGATATCCATATAGGATTGATCAATCAATTGATTACACAGCTCTGCGATTCATTTTATTTTTTTATATTTGGGTCTGATAGAAACTGGTTCTGGGTGAGATTGTGGGGAGATTGGTGTGTGTGGACTGGATGGATGTTGGATTTATGGTCGTATCATTTATTTTTAGATTTTGAATAAAAGTATCAATTGCTTTTTAGCGCGTGTTCCTTCAAACTTAAATTATTTCTAACCCATTTTGAGGGTTTTGGGATCCCCTCTTAGGAACGTGCAGCTTAGTTAGGTCTTGTGAACCCCTTCAGCGCCGACTTTATCTAGATTTTTTTGTAAACCTCACCTTCTTGTTGAGTAATTCCCTTGAAGTATGGCAGCAGGAGGAAGTCTGTGGGAATTTAGGAATAATCAGGGAAGTAGGGTAAGGCAATTTTTTAACAGGGATGATGAGCAGGCAGGTGAGATAGAACCATTTGAGATGATTCACCAAATGAAAGAATTAGAGAAACTGGTGATAAGAGAGACAAAAAACGTTTGGGAGGTTGCTTCATTGGAAAAATATTTGCAATGGGAAATAGCTCCATTGGGGCTGGCCGTGACAAAAACTTTGTCAGAGGATTTGGCAGATGGTGAAACTTTGGAGAAATGGGAGTACATGTTTCATGTGTTCTCTATGGAAACTGTGCAATTTGTGTTGGATGCACGCAAGGCACAGTCATATAAAGTGGGAGGCGATATTAAGGATATCCAGAGGTCTTTAGCTCCATATAAATCCCAGAACGACTATCGAAGCTTGGAGGTAAGTATACAATCTAGGCTGGAATCATTAGAAAAAGAAATAATTAATAAGAAAATTAAGAAGTTCACAAGGGATGCAGTGCCTATTAGGGAGGAACTACCGAGAATAATGGTAGAAGAAAGCCAGGGGGTGGATAACACACAGAGTGAAATAGGAACTTTGGAGACAATAGATGAGATTGGGGAAGATACAGAATTGATCACCCAAAGGTACTCATTTTTACAAGAGTACTTAGATATTAGCGATGAAGAAAACCTGGAGGAAGTAGAGGTGGAGAGAGGAGGGGGCCAGATGGGGACACAACACTCGATGGAATGGGATAATGATGGACAATTACAGCAGCCACGAGAGAATAGAAACAATAGCAGTAATAGACCATTTGAGAATCTTGATAGAAATAAAGTCCCTGAGCGAAAGACACCAGGCCCCACTATAGCAAATGTTCCAACTTATAATAGATTTGCACCTTTGTCAGAAGACCCAGGTACTAATATAAAACTGCTAGAACGGAATAGAACCCCAAATGGACCCCTATTGAAGAGACAGAATGGATTTAGAAGGAGTAATAGCAGACAGAGATTAACACCCGGACTTATACAGCGTAACCCAAACACCCCAAGTCAGATAAATAACAAAAATTATGTTAAAAGGAAAAGTAACAACAATATTGTAGTTGAACCCCCACGAAATTCCATTAGCCAATATTTTTTACGCACTCCCAGGCCCACCAACGCAAAAGGGGGTGCAGGGGGGGAGGGGGAAATGTAAAACAAAAGAGAAGACAGTAATAGTTGATGAGAATGGAGAACAAGACATGGAGGGGATCTTTAATATCAGTAATCGTAAACTGACCAATGAAGAGATTAGCCTCTTGAAAAAGGGTCTTAAATTTGCACCATGCAATAAAATGCGTTAGTTTGACACATATGTCGACATAAAGAAATTTATGCGAAAAATGTGTTTGAAAAAGTTTTTTTTGAAAAGGCCTGCCCAGGAGGAAACCCAACAGGGGACCTTTAAACATACTACTCTAAAAAAACCCTCTTCCTTTTCTCCGTTAAGCGAATATAGTGATGCAATGACGGCATTTGAAAATCTAATTGAAAAAGTCCTCAGGCGCATTAAAACCAAGAGGCTCTATAATGATAATTTAACGAATCGAGAACGGAGCGCCTTGAAAAAATTGCGTGATGACCCAATAATCACTATACGACCAGCGGATAAAGGGGGGGGGAGTTGTAGTTCAGGACACTAGTGCTTATTGTAATGAAGCAAGTAGGCTGTTGGGGGACCAAGGAACTTACTGCTCCTTGGAGAACGATCCGACATTTGGATATGTGAGGGAGCTTAGAGTCTTACTAGATAAAGGTCTGGAATTAGAAATTTTATCCAAGAAAGAGTATGAGTATTTGGATGTCAAACACCCAAGAAAACCACTGTTTTACCATTTGCCAAAGATCCATAAATGTAAGCAGGCCCCCCCGGGCAGACCTATTGTGTCCGGAGTGGGGTCCCTAACCTCCAATCTATCCAGATATGTGGACTCCTTTTTACAGAAATATACTAAGGAGACACAAGCATATCTGGAGGATACTAAACATATCCTGAACATTTTGGAGGACTTGGAATGGGAGGAGGGGTGGCTGTTATGCACTCTAGATGTGACTTCATTATATACAGTTATTAATCATCAAAGGGGTCTAGAAGCGGTGGAGTCCTTCCTAAAAGGGGATGACTCCATGAACCCATTGCAGACGGAATTTATTTTAAAAGCAATTCAATTTATTTTGGAACACAATTATTTCCAGTTTGGGGATGATTGGTACCTGCAGGTCAGCGGAACGGCGATGGGGACCCGGTTCGCACCGGCCTATGCAAATTTGTTTATGTCCTATTGGGAGGACCACCATATATATGGAGAGGGTGGCCCCGGTGCGAACCGGGTCCTATGGCGTCGTTTTATAGACGACGTCCTGCTGATCTGGAGGGGTGACCAAAACTCACTGGAACAGTTTATTGATAAAGCTAACAATAATGATTGGAATATTAAATTCACTGCTAATATTAGTGACCAAAGAGTTAAGTTTCTGGATTTAGAGATTTATATTGATTCAGGAATCTTGAAAACTAAGACGTTCCAGAAAACAGTGGATGTCAATAGCTATATTCTTTATACAAGTTGTCACTTGCCAAGATGGCTGGATGGGATACCCAGGGGGCAGTTCACGAGGCTTCGACGCAACTGTACAGAGATTGCTGAGTATAATGAAGAATCTGAAAAACTCGGGAGCTGCCTCCTGGAGAAGGGGTATCCTAAGGAACAGATAGAGGAGTCTAGGAGGATAGTTGCAGGTAAAAGACGTGAGGATTTATTAGCCCCCAAAGAAAAAACAGAATGGGATGGTAGTGACTTTTCCATGATTCTGCAATACACAGCACAGTCCAGTGTTATATCTGGAATTGTCCGAAAACATTGGAGTGTGCTGAAGGAAGATAAGATTTTGGGGGAACTATTGCCAGATAGGCCAAGGCTGATCTTTAGAAGGGCACCCAATGTTGGTTTATCTATTGCTTTAGCTGCTAATGAGAAGAGAGTGGAGAATGAAATAAATTTAAAGGGGCGAGGCTTTAAAAGGTGTGGGTTGTGCAATAATTGCAGATCGACACAGAATCCTGGAAAAATTACGAAAGTTGTAACAACTACTGGGGTTGTGTATAAAATTAAAGATCCTATAACATGCAGTACTAAAGGGGTGATATATTGTATTCAGTGTCCCTGCCACAAAAGGTATGTAGGCAGAACTAAAAGAGCATTGCAGGAGCGTATTGGTGAACATTTTAAAAATATCCTTAAGAAAAATGAGAAACACCCACTCTCCAACCATTATAAAGATAAACATGGGGGGAGTCTAAGGGGTACACATTTTTTCGGTTTGGAGGTGATCAAGAGGAGCTGGAGGGGTGGTGATTTTATTAGGAAAATGTCTAGAAATGAATCCCGCTGGATATTCCAGCTAGACACATTGATACCAAAAGGCCTTAATAGTGAAATGGAAACATTTGCCTTTTTTAATGAGTAACTAGAGACGATGGGTAATAATAACTTTTATTCATTCACACATATATTCTTATTTTGGCGTTCTATTATGTTTATATGAAATAATTTTTGAGACAAAGCAGGGCTGTGTATGAATTATTTTTTTATGCAGGGCTGTGTATATATACATTTATATTTCTCAGATTTTTGTGGACAAATGTTGTATGAAACAATATAGAGGCAAGGCAATGGTTAATAGGAATATCATCGGATTGAGAGAGTGGGAGGAATGCAATTTGCATAACGGGCGTAGCAACAGATGAGTAAACCTACATAAGTTAAGAAACTTGCACAAAGAGATTAACCCTCCTGAAGAAGGCTAACGGAAATTAGCTGAAACGCGTAGAGGTCATCCTTTAGGATCATATCCCGTTTTTTAAGCGTTTAGGAACTCAGCTGGCCGCGATAGCGCTTAGCGGCCATCTGAACAAAGCAAAGTTCCTATACCTTTTAGGTGACGTCACCACAAGTAACAGCTTCTAGCGGATTGGAAGAGAGAGCGAGCGTCACGCTGAACCTGTCAGTAGGAAGTGACGTATGCGACCAACCAACGCCAGGAGCTGAACGGGGAAGAAGCTCTGAAGCACCCAGCGGCGTATACAACCCGTAAGACCGGGAGAGGAGCGTGCTACATAAAGGTATTTTGTTGCAAAGCCTGCCCGTATTGTGCAGATATATTTCAAACAGAACATGATCGATCGCATGCCTTGTGTATTGATATCCGCAAAGAGAAACCAAGTCTATTTGGATTGAGCATTTACAGTTACAGAGACTCTGGCTAAGCTAAAAGTTTTTTTGTGAGGACTGGAAACACCGCTCCATTTCCTGGACGGCTGTCTGAATTGGTGCTTGCACTGCCTAAAATTGAAAGAAAAAAGAGAACTTTTTTTTTGATATCCATATAGGATTGATCAATCAATTGATTACACAGCTCTGCGATTCATTTTATTTTTTTATATTTGGGTCTGATAGAAACTGGTTCTGGGTGAGATTGTGGGGAGATTGGTGTGTGTGGACTGGATGGATGTTGGATTTATGGTCGTATCATTTATTTTTAGATTTTGAATAAAAGTATCAATTGCTTTTTAGCGCGTGTTCCTTCAAACTTAAATTAAATACGGATTTTTCCCCGGGACGTTTGGAGTGTAGCCCACTCCGCCATGCCCCCCTCCAGGTGTTAGAACTTGAAACATCTTTTCCATCACTTTTGTGGCCAGAATTAGTGTTTGTAGTTTTGAAAGTTCGCCTGCCCATTGAAGTCTTTTGCGGTTCGCGATGTTCGCCGGTTCACAAACTGGCTTTTGGTTTGTTAACCAAAATCCACGGTTTCGCGACATCTCTACAGGGCAGGGAGTGCCTCACTGGGATTACCATCGGTCCACGCATGCACGCTGCACCAAGCTACTTTAGTGCACACTAACTGCGACGCCCATTGACTTGCATGAGTAGAGTGCCACCATTTCAATGTTGAAACTCTGTAATGTACTGTAGATTCTAGAAGTGGTTGTTGTCGAAAACAGAACATACGCTATGTCTCTGTTTTAATGGTAATTAGTGCTTATTTTTTTTCTTTGGTGGTGGGGATATACTAAATTTTGTTTGGAGGTCCAGGGATTTCTCTCCCCTTTTTATAGCTGTCTGGACTAGGTATTACCAGGCAATGACATCACCAGGAGTCTGGAAGAAGGTATGACTTGTACAGGATGAGTATGCAAGATGTGGACATATGGCAGTGCTGGAAGGGGCGTGGCATCAGCGGGAGTGTCTAGGCTTCTGGTCCAGGAAGTCCAGCCAAACAATGTTCTCAGTAGAGCATAATTCATGGCAGCAGTCAATGCTGAAAAAGTGGCAAGACTGTATAACTATACAGTGAATATAGCCATGCGAGACTTCAAATTGCCAGATGTAAAGTATCAGAATCCACATGCAGGGTTAGCCACGATGAGGATATCCTGGATGTCTAAAGAGGAAATGTGTAAATGATATTTAATTGTCTAATTGCATATTCATACAGTTCTGATGTCTGATCTCAGTGAGCAGGAGACCATAATTCCACATAAATCTACTGGCTTTTATTCAGATCATTGAAAAAAATAAAGAGATCTTTATTTGTGCTTTAGGTAATAAAAATAATGAATAAATAATAGATACAAAAACATAATAAGTAAAACTTAATTAAATAAAACAATAAAAGCTATACATGAATCATCAGGAGCTAATATCAGTAAGTTGTAATAGGAACTCTGAATAGGCAGAACTGTTTGCCCTAATTTTTTGATTGCTGCATGTTCTTTCTACTCTCACATACAGTCCTTTGGAACTTCCTCCCTCAATCTGTGTGACACGTTCCAAACTCTTTAAACTCAGCCTCAAGTATTAATTATTATACTGACTCAAGACATTTTAGCCAGTGAAAATCACTAATAGTTTGTTCACAACCATGTAATTTTCTCTTATATACAGTGTACCATCTCATTACCTCTCCTTTTCACCCTTATTCCTCTTAAAAAGAAACTTTATTGAAATATAGTAGTAGGATGTCCTAAACAAAGTGGAGGTCTAGCACTGCCAAAACGTAAAACTTTATTATCAAGCTGCTATGTTAGTAAGGGCAGTAGATTGGAACAGACACTCCACATGTAAGCAATGGACAAAATTGGAAAATGACCTCTCTACATATCCCCTAACTGATTTGCTTTGGTTAGATGAGTCAGACTCATCAAAGTGGCAGATCGCCCCTTTGAGCCTTATTACAATTAAATGTTTGAATAAAATTCGACATTTACCTGAGATGTCCCCCTGGCCCTCACCTCTAATCACCCTGGTGAATAATCTGGACATTCCCTTAGTGTTAAATCAAGAAAGCTGAACTTTAGGAAACCCAAGGGTTCTCCTCCATATGCAGCAATGGTGAATGGCTGCCCTTGGAACTCTTACAACATTCTCCTCCATATGCAGCAATGGTGAATGGCTGCCCTTGGAACTCTTACAACAAAAGTTTCCTCTCCTTCAACTAAATTGGTGGTCCCTATTTCAAATTAGGTTTTATTTTAGAAAACAAGATCCTACCTTCCCTTCTAAGGCAACCCAGTGAATTTGAATCCCTATGCACAGGAAACACACCTATGAAACAAGTGTTATCAAGGCTACACGCACTCCTATTAGATCAGTATGCAGTATGATCAATATGCATTTCTTTGAAAAATGGGAATCAGAAATAGGAAAATCGCTTACACCTAATCAAAGGAATAAAATTTGCATTTATGCCCATAAGACCTCCCTAACAACAAGAGTGCAAGAAATTAATTATAAAATTCTAACATATTGGTACATGACTCCGGATAAATTACAGCAAATATTCCCAGGAAATAATCCAAACTGTTGGAGATGCGGAGAGGAAAGGAGTACTTTACTACACATACTCTGGTCCTGCCCAAGACTGACAGGCTTTTGGAAGGGAACAGAGAGACTTATACAAAAGTGGTAGAGGGAGAGATTCCATTTACAGCAGAATTGTATCTACTTCATCTAAACAATTGGTCAATGAAGAAATTTAAGAAATCAGTAGTTAGACATATTCTCAATGCTGCTAAATGTATCATTGTAAGACACTGAAGAGATACCTCACCTTCACAAATAACAGAAATAATAAGTGAAATGGACCTTATATACAGGTCCTTCTCAAAAAATTAGCATATTGTGATAAAGTTCATTATTTTCTGTAATGTACTGATAAACATTAGACTTTCATATATTTTAGATTCATTACACACAACTGAAGTAGTTCAAGCCTTTTATTGTTTTAATATTGATGATTTTGGCATACAGCTCATGAAAACCCCATGAAAGTCTAATGTTTATCAGTACATTACAGAAAATAATGAACTTTATCACAATATGCTAATTTTTTGAGAAGGACCTGTATTTAATGGAAGACTTAGTGCTTACATCTCAAGATAGGACGGACATATTTAAAAAAACATGGCGATACTGGTCAATGTTCAGAGAATCTGAAGATTTCCAGACAGTCATTAGAGGCCACTAGATATATTATTTCTAATGCAGAGAGTTGATGGTGTAATGATTATTTATTGAAATCACATGGTTTCCTAAAATTAGATTGCTGTGTTGTCACAGAAAAAGGAAGGTATTAACCACTTCACCACTGAGGGGTTTTACCCCCTGACCACCAGAGCAATTTTCACCTTTTAGCGCTCCTTCCATTCATTCGTCTATAACTTTATTATTACTTATCCCAATGAAATGAACTATATCTTGTTTTTTTCGCCACCAATTAGGCTTTCTTTAGGTGGGACATTATGCCAAGAATTATTTTATTCTAAATGTGTTTTAATGGGGAAATAGGAAAAAATGTGGGAAAAAATTATTATTTTTCAGTTTTCGGCCATTATAGTTTTTAAATAAAGCATGCTACTGTAATTAAAACCCATGAAATATATTAACCCATTTGTCCCGGTTATAAAACCATTTAAATTATGTCCCTATCACAATGTTTGGCGACAATATTTTATTTGGAAATAAAGGTGCATTTTTTTCAGTTTTGCATCCATCCCTAATTACAAGCCCGCAGTTTATAAAGTAACAGTGTTATACCCTCTTGACATAAATATTTAAAAAGTTCAGTCCCTAAGGTAACTATTTATGTTGTTTTTTTTATTGTATTTTTTTTTTTTTTTAATTACAAAAAAAAAAAAAATTGAGGAGTGTGGGAGGTAATGAGTTAATTTATTGTGTAAATGTAATGTTTGTATATGTAAAATGCTTTTAGGGTGTAGTTTACTATTTGGCCACAAGATGGCCACAGAGTGTTTGTTTACATGCGACCTGTAAGCGTCCGGAAGGACGCTTACAGGAAGCAGTAGGAGGCTGAGAGATTCACAATGATCTCGCTGTTTCTGAAAGAAGCAGCAGATCATTGCGGGGGCTAGATCAACGAACGGGAATGGATTTTCCCGTTCATTGATCTCCGGGCGAGCGGGCGGCGGCATGCACGAGCGGCGGGTGCGCGCGCACGAGCGGCGGGAGCGCGGACAGCGGCAGTAGCGCGGAAGGTACGGATTTCTCCGTCCCTGGTTTTTTAGGGGGGAAAAAAGGGACGGAGAAATTCGTACCGCCGGGGGTAAAGTGGTTAAAGGGATACTGTAGGGGGGTCGGGGGAAAATGAGTTGAACTTACCCGGGGTTTCTAATGGTCCCCCGCAGGCATTCTGTGCCCGCGCAGCCGCTCACCGATGCACCGGCCCACCTCCGGTTCACTTCTGTAATTTCTGACTTTAAAGTCAGAAAACCCCTGCGCCTGCGTTGTCGTGTCCTCGCTTCCCCTGATGTCACCAGGAGCGTACTGCGCAGGCACAGACCATACTGGGCTTGTGCTATACACTCCTGGTGACATCAGAGGGAACGAGGACACGGCAACGCAGGCGCAGGGGTTTTCTAAATTTAAAGTCGGAAATTCCAGAAGTGAGCCAGAGGCGGGGCCGGAGCATCGGTGAGTGGCTGCGCGGGCACAGGATGTCTGCGGGGGACCATTACAAGCCACGGGTAAGTTCAACTCATTTTCCCCCGACCCCCTACAGTATTCCTTTAAACAACGCCCCTACCATGAAGAGGTTAATTTTACTTTATTTTACAGGGCAGCGTCATTAGATGTCTAGTAGGTCTGTAATGTATTGTTTAGTTTTGTGTTTGTTCTATTCTAATTTGACATACCGCTTAGGATATATTCACTGACAATTGAAGCGAACATTCGCTATTGAATGATTTGTTGAGAGTCTTGCTCCGGGCACAACATAACATTAATACTGAATGTATCCAAATTTATTTATATGGACATCTTTCTATATATGACTTTGATCTTATTGGACTTATATTCCTGTTTAAGAAATGTTCTAGTCAACTGATGATTGTTCTTCTGTAAGATTGTATTTCTATTGTTTCACTGTTAAATAAAGAATATTTAAAAAAAAATTATATATATACATATACATATATATATATATATATATATGTATATATACTGTGTATATATATATATATATATATATATATATATATATATATATATATATATAGTAGAGGGGAAAATAAATAAATACATTGCAAAGTGATGCTGTATATACTTGTGTTTAAGCTGTCCCGTGTATAGGCTGACCCCCAACTTTTGCCACTGAAAAAGTCTACTAATGTGTGATCCGTGGATAGTCCAACCTCCCAATGTCTTACCCCTGTATGTGGGGCAGAGTGCCTCGCCCCTCTCTGTGGTGCAGAGTGTTGTGCATATGATCCAGAGTGAAGCATGCCTGCAGAGTGTATGTATGTCATGATGCAGTGTATGTATGTTCAGCAGAGTGTACAGTATGTGATGCAGAGTGCTGTGAAGTGTGCATATAGCTACCTCGTCTCGCCAGCCATCTTTCTGTCTCCTTTGCATTTCTGTATCTGCTACACATCCAGGCTTTAGTGACTTCTGGTCTCTGGGCAGCCATCTTCTTGTTTCCTTTGCAGCTTTGTACTCACCACTGACATCTAGTGGCCAAGCACGGAACTGCAAGGGAAACAGGAAGGGGCTCCATGGGGCGAGAAGAAAGTGAAACCTGGACATCTATTAAGGAGAGCTACACTGGAGACACTGCCAGGAACGAGGAGAGGTAACAATCCACACACCCCCACACATAAATCACATATAAGCCAACAGCCCCTCCAACACACACACACACACACACACTTTTGGGACACTTTTTGTCCCAAAAATGTGCCTTATGTGCAAGTGTATAGGTTAAGTTAAAAAATTGAAGATAGATCAAGAAATCATTCATACTCGCCGTGTAATTCATTCATGTTTCTTTCTGCAGTTCATCATCTTTACTGCTGGCAGACATGAAAAAAGACAGCACCAACTGCCATTATTTATAATAGCACACCAGCTAACAATGTTATAGGTTAAAAGAAAGGTTGATACATAATATATATACGTATATATATATATATATATATATATATATATATATATATATATATATATATATATAGCTATTGCTGTCTTGGCAGTTGGAAACAGTCATTATTTCCGCAATGCAGCAAGATTCACTGACAGGAAGCTGTCCGGGCTATGGTCCTGACATCACACTGTGAAATGCGTTTCACTTCAATATCATCCATACAGGTTGGAGCGGTGCTTTTCAGCGCAGGAAGATTTGGGCGCAGCCGGGGCCACCATAGACTAGAATAGGAATTACTTTTACAGCGGCGCTCAGTGAGTAACGTCAGCGCCGTCAGAAGACAGAGCCGAAGTTGCTTTTAAAACACAATAATTCGGCCTCCAGCAATAGCTGGAAGCCGAATTATATCATTCCCCGCTATCCATGGCGGCCTGGAGGGGGAATAGTAATTAACACGGCCCGGACTTGTGCAGAAGCAGGATCAGCCATATACAGGCTGTATCCTGCACCCAAGTCTACCGGCGCCGATTTCATATGGATGCATACAGGTGTCCCTGATGAACTTTTTGAAAAAAGATAAAGATTTCAAAGGGGGTTAAGTTAAATCCTGAGTTAGGCCCCTTTTTTCACTGGGATCCAGTGTAAAAGGGCCCATAAAGTTTCTCTTTAAATTGTAATCTCAAATGCTCCATGCCCTCTTTCCTCTTGTATCTTAAAGAGTATTTGAGGTCAAATAGACAGATCCTGTCTACGACAGGCTCTGTCTGTATGAGGACAGTTGGGTGGATCGCAAGGTCAGAGCAGGGACAAGGTCCTCCAGCACCCAAGGCTGAAACACCAAAGTGCGCCCCTCCATCCCTCCCACCCCAGCCATCACACACTGATTGCTATTAGACTAAGAGGGCCACAGGGCCCACAACCTCCCCAACACCTTAATATCTAGTTATCTGGCTTGCAGTCACTGGTATGTATCACCTTTTCTTATTTCTTTCTGCTTCCTACATGATTAGGAATGACAGCTGAATGAATTGTGCGCCCCCTCCTACACTGCGCCCTGAGGCTGGAGCCTCTCCAGCCTATGCCTCGGCCCGGCCCTGCGCAAGGTTAAATACATACCTGTCCTGACATCTTTGAGGCACAGGAAACGATGCACCCCTCTTCTCAAACTTTCTAAAACCCCCTGCCTGCATGACTGCGGCCCACCTCTAGCCAATCAGGCTGTGGCTGTGGAGCTGGATGTGGGCCCCAACCATGTAGGCGCGCAAAGCTAGAAACTCTGCAGGGCCCATTCTGAGAGGGTGGTGGATCAATCACCTTTTGGAGGGAAGACATCAGGACTGGTGAGTATTTAACCCCCTGCACCCCCCCTCCCCCATCCCACAGTCCTCCATCATTCAGACAGGCTTGGTCAATTTAGCCTTTGGTATTCTTTAATATTTATGTTACCCACATTCTCAAATACAGGTAGTCCCCGGGTTAATGCACCTGACAGGCATTGTAGGTTCGCTCTCAACCTGAATCTGACATAACACTGTGCCATCTCTGTCGCGTGTAGCTCCTCTATTCCCACCTGTGTCTCCAGTGTCCCTGTCTTTGTCACCTCTGTTCCCCCATGCCTTCAGTGTTTCCCTCTGTGACACATCTGATCTCCTACTGGTTCACCTCTGTCCCCATGTACCCAGTGTACAACAGCAAAATGTCATTTTACCAGTGCTAAACAGTTAGCACGTGAAGTGCCATTCGCGGACTTTTGCGTGCGCAAATTGCTGCGATCGCACGATCGTGGACTTTTGCGTGCGAAAACGTGGACTTTTGCACGTGATCAGCGTCCGATCACGTGCAAATGTCCGCGATTGCAGCAATTTGCGCGCGCAAAAGTCGTCGAATGGCACTTCACGTGCGAACTGTTTAGCACACCCGTGCTAAACAGTTAGCACGGCTTTGTGAATCAAGCCCAATGAGTTTTTTCAGCAGATTTACTGTCCGATCGTTTTTCTGATCGATTTTCCGATTGATTTTCCAATTGTTTTTCTGATCCATTTCCATTCTCTTCTATTAGAAAATTGATCAGTAAATCGATCAAAAAAATGATCAAAATCAGATAGGACCTGTCAGAAATTATCTATCGATGCCAAAAAAAACCTCTTGGTGTATTCCGAGTATAAAGCTCTAATTTGGCTCTTTCTGATTTCCTGGTTGATTATTTTGAGTATTTTATCTGTTTTCTGGAGAATATGTTTGGCAGTATTGGGGGGGGGGGGGGGGGGGGCGATGCTAGATAGTACAAGAATTTATAAATTCAGCGTTATCTCTGGTGCATGAAAGGTAAGTTAACTTCCTTCTGAGAAGAAACTAATTCCCGGTGCTATATAAATACAATAAAATAATACGCCCACTGTGCCATCAATTCTGTGTTACATCATAGGAGCAACCAGAGAAGTGGTATATGGAGTTGACGTTAAATCAATGCAACTACTGGCAGACTGCATTACCATCTGTAATCACAACCATACAGATCTAATTATCCTGAATAACTACCTTGCATGACCTTTACTAGGGAGATTACATCAAAGGATCCCTGCTTTGGTTTAGAGTGACTTAAGTTAAAAATAGAAAAGTATTAAATGTGGCAAATGTCTTTCTTAACTGTATAAACACATTATTTTTCATTTAACCACTGACTTTAAATGCCCATTTGATAGTGACAGTTGACTAATGGGTAAATAAAAACTACTACTTATAATCATTGTGTAATCATTAATGTATGTAAAAACAGAGGATAGCAAACATAGTTCAAAGAAATGACTGCTAACACACCCAGGAGCCATATATGCCTAGGGGAAAAAATACTTAAATAACATGCCACTGCACCTACGATTAATATAAAAAAGGTAATAAGTGGTTTACTTCATATATTAGCTCCCCAACTCAGTAATATGAATATTAATTATGTGACGCCCCAAAAAAATAACATCAAGTGGTATTTACAAGAGATGTAAACAGTAATGATGTGTACAAATCACACTGTAACCAAGCAGCTCAGGGTGACCCAAAACCACAAGGAAAGTATAGGGGAGTAAATGAGACCGAAATGCCCTCCTAGTACTAAAAAAGCAATGCTTAGTGCGGTTTGCCTTTTTAACCACTTAAGGATCACAGGCTTACACCCCCCTAGTGACCAGGCTATTTTTTACAATTCAGGTCACTGTAGCTTTAACTGTGAGCTGCAGGGCCATACAACTTACCACCCAAACGAATCTGTTCCCCCTTTCTGCGCACCAACAGAGCTTTCTGTTATTGGGCTCTGATCGCTGCTGCAGGCTGTGTTTTTTTTTTATTAATTTAAATGTATTTTTTTATAACAAAGCTAGGTGAAATTTGCCTTCTTAAAACAGAAGGACATTTGCAATAATTCAGCTATAAGTAAACATTTGTGGTTACCCACAATGCTCCACTACTGAATATGCAAATGATCCCTTTTCGCCCTTGTAAGCAAGGCAAGCATCCAGAACCGCTAGTGTATAGCAAGCCTATAGCTTTAAATATTACACAGTCACACCAATCCCACAAGTAGACAGCCTGTTTCAGGCTTTTGGTCCTCATCAGTACATGGCAGGGATTGATATGGCTGTATGGGATAGGGCTTGGACCAGTACAACAGAGTAACCAAGCAGCTCAAGGTGACCCAAACCACTAGAAAACAAATGTCCTGTTTTAAGAAGGCAAATTTCACCTGGCATTGCTTATTAGTAGGAGGGCTTTTTGGTCTCTTTTATCCATCTATACATTCCTAGTGGTTTGAGTCATCCTGAGCTGCTTGGTTACTCTTTTTATAATAAAAATGATTTTTTTTTCTCCCTCCCCCTGAGATCCAATCAGCAAGATCGTTTCTCATAGGCCTAGGAGAGCGATCCTTGTTCTTTCCTCTCCAGGGGACAGCCAAGTGACAGGGCTGTCCCCAGTACAGCGCTGCAGTAGATTGCAGTGGCCGTTTCTTTTCTTTTCAGTCTGCTAGCGGCAATTGCCGGTGGCAGACTGTTGACTGAGCTCCGTTACTCAAACACTCCCCCAGGACTTGATGCCTTTCGGCATTAGGCAGTCCTGGGGGAGCCACCTTGCAGCCACCAATCTGCGTTAGGAGGATGTAAGGTGGTTAAAACAGAAGGACACTGACTTATTTAGCATATTTACTACAAAACTTAGCAAGTCGTAAAGTCCTCAACAACTACATAAAGACTGGTGAAGTGAAAGATAACCACAATTGCTATGCCTCTGGCTCTTTGTTTTTCAAGGAGGTATGTTGACATATAATTAGTGTTTGCATACTAATGTGGTATCCTATCTCTAAAGGAGACAATGGGCAGAGCAGTGCACCTGGTATGGTCCCTCACTCATCCGACCTGAAAGGTGTGTGCCTGCAGCTGGCATGGATGGTACAAGAAATGACATTGTTTGGCTGGTACGAGTAGGGTCCCGGCAGATGTGGAGGTTTTGAGAAGGGCATGGGGAGCCTTTGGATGATCCAGAGGCTTCTTTCTTCTCAGGGAAGTATCCATCTTTTTATTGTAAAAAAAAATTCGGCTTTGTTATAAAGAGCATCCAATGTGTGCTGAAATGTTGCCAGCACTTTCTAATGTTAACACAACATTCTAGTGAAATCCCTGCACATTCCTGAAGGCAGAGAAACTTCTGTCAAAGCCCAGTCCCAGCTGTGTGGCTACGGCATAATTAAAGGAAAGGTTTATAGCGTGCAAGACAATAAATACGATTTATATTGCGCTTTTCTCATGGTGGCTTCAAAGCTCCAGAGCTGCAGCCACAAGGGCGTGCTCAGTACGCAGTGGCAGGATTAGGGAGTCTTGCCCAATGACTCCTTACTGAATAGGTACTCGCTTACTGATATGCACAAAGGCGCGCTGCTTCCAAAGGCAATATATCAATCTTCCAATGTCAAGAGTAGAGTGAAAGTGCACATCCACTGCTAAAACCGTGGTTTATTGATACATGTTACAGGCATGTTACAGGAAACTCATCCTATCACTAGGGAGGTAAGCATGCAGACCCTGCAACGATTTTAGTGATAAGTGGTCACTTTTGTGATCTCGTGACGAGGGTACAGGTGCAAACGTCGTTTAGCATCACGTGACGATAATGACCGTCACGGCGGATCCTTAAGATCCCCGGCGACTCCGGCGCAAAGTACCTCAATCGCTTGAAATCTGGTTCGTGCCAGTCACGTGCTGTTTTGTGACATCGCGCATACCCGCCAGCAGGAAGATGGATCATGGAGCGCTCGTTGTCTTGGGACGTCGCTTTGATCCATACTCCTTCCTCACAAGGTGACTATTCAACTTACTCTTGACATTGGAGTATCTACAGATAGTGCTGGTAACATTAACTTTGAGCATGCTTTGGGTTTTCTTTAAGCCATTTATTTTCTCATACATTTTTATATATGCAGGCCCAGCATGTGCAGACCTTGCATAAGTTCTGTTTACAGCAAATACTGTGCCTGACAAATACAAGTTCAGCTATACTAGCTATTAATTCGAAACACCTTTATACTGCAGACGCATGAGCTCCTTTTAATAGATTCAAGATACAGATCACAAAGGAAAATAATGGTATTTGCTTCATGTGGGAAAAGCAGCGCAATGTGCTGCTCAGAGATGGAACTGATAGGGACAGATACAGGGCGTGGATGGAAAAGACGCTGTGTTAAAAACAAAACAGATGTCCCTAATGTAATGTGATCGTTACAGTGTGTCCAAGGAAGAAATCATGAAGATCGAAAGATTATTTTCTAGTATATTTTGGACATAATATTATTTCAAAATGTTTAATTAAAGAATTAGTAACTTAGATTGAAAGTACATTGCCTGTCTGCACTGTGACTAGGAAGTAAGCATCAATCGAGAGGGCCAACAGTCTCATTTTTAGAATTTAGGATATATTTTACATTTAGATTGAACAATTTGTACTGTTCAACAAATTGAACTGTTCTAAGCCCAATCTATGTTAAATGGGAGTGTTCTGCTCACCCTCCTCCATTTTCTTTGTCCTCCCATTGTTAAAGTGGACCTGAACTCAGAACTTCCTCTCTGCTCTAAAAGATAAGCAAACAGCATAATAACCTTTAAAGAAACAAAAAATTATTTGTTACAGCTGATACAAAACCTGCAATAAATCTGCAGTGTGTCTTCTTCCTGCTTTTATGGAAGCAGACATTTTGTTAACATCCTGTGTTTACAAAATGAGATCTCTACCATGGCAGTCAGGTGACACAGTTGAGTGCTCAAATTACAACTTGTGATTAGTCACAAATAAGGGGGAATTCGACAGGCCTAACTCTCTAAATACATACAGGGAGCATTTCTCTATCTTTTTCTTCTGTCCTGTGCAAGAGTTCAGGTCCACTTTAAGTGTTCATTTGACTCAGTGCGCATACACTACACAGGCATAATGTTTGTTGCCCAAAAGGACTCAGTCCCTTGAGTGGCTGTTGGGTAGCCTTGCTCTGTACAGATGGTTCACTCTGCTATTGCCAAGCAATGTGTGCGTAACTTAAGAGGGGTGGAATGTCATAGCATCTTCCAATTTATTTATTAATGACCTAGTGGATACAGTAGTGAGCAATGTTGCTATTTTTGCAGATGATACAGAATTGTGCAGAATCATCAACTCTAAGGAAGATAGTGTTATATTGCAACAGGATCTGGATAGGATGGCTATATGGGCACATACATGGCAGATGAAATTCAATGTTGACAAATGTAAAGTCATGCATTTTGGTCGTACCAATGGTCTAACACCATACAAAATAAATGGGATACAGTTGGGGACATCAAACTTGGAGAAGGACTTAGGAGTACTCATCGACAACAAGTTAAATAATCGTACTCAATGCCAAGCCGCTGCAGCTAAAGCTAACAAAATTTTGGGATGCATTAAAAGGGAAATAAAAACTCGAGATGCTAGCATAATATTGCCCCTGTTTAACTCTCTAGTAAGGCCACATCTGGAATATGGAATTCAGTTCTGGGCACCACATTACAAAAAAGATATTGCAGTTCTAGAGCAGGTGCAGAGACGAGCAACAAAATTGATACGTGGGATGGAAGGTCTCACTTACCAAGAAAGGTTAGATAAACTGGGTTTATTTAGTCTAGAGAAAAGACGCCTTAGAGGAGATCTAATTAACATGTATAAATACATCAGAGGGCAATATAATAGCTTGGCGGATGAGCTTTTTGTCCCTAGGCCTTCTCAAAGGACTAGAGGACATGATCTGCGCATGGAGGAAAAACGTTTTAGCCATTTATTTAGGAAAGGGTTCTTTACAGTAAGAGTGATTAAGATGTGGAATGCATTGCCACAGGAAGTCGTTATGGCAAACTCTATACCTGCATTTAAAGGGGGCTTAGATGCTTTCCTTGCGTTGAATGACATCCATGGCTACAATTACTAGGTAATGCCAATGATGTTGATCCAGGGATTTTATCTGATTGCCATCTGGAGTCGGGAAGGAATTTTTACCTTGTAAGGGTTTTTTCGCCTTCCTCTGGATCAACAGGGATATGTGAGGGAGCAGGCTGGTGTTGTACTTTGTACTGGTTGAACTCGATGGACGTATGTCTTTTTTCAACCAAAGTAACTATGTAACTATGTAACTAAGTGGGAGGGGTAAAAAGGGAAACAATAGGCTGAGCCCCATATTGAGGATTAAAGATCCAGCATGCCAGATCATCAAGCATCCTTGGCATATCTCTGAAGATACCTGTGCCTACACTACATTTACATCTGAGACAGCCCTGACCAGACACCCCAGCTGTGAACAGTCATGTGTAGCATGTGTAGGAAGCTTAATTGTCTAAAACGTTGGGTGTAGTGGCTATTCTAGCTCTGTGATACTAACAGATGGCTGTATACAAAATATAACATATCTGCTCCCAATTTCAATAGTTTACAGGTAAACCAACCCATTTTGTGTGTGGACTCTAAGAACCCATTTTGGAAAACAAAATCAAACATTAATAGTTTAGTACCTTTATCCTAATGCAGGATGACTTGAGTGCATGATTTAAGAGTCAGTCTAGTTAGTAACATAAATGTCCCCTGCTTGACTTTGCCTGACCTCCCAATCCCCATTAACAGTGTTGCTCGGATACCTCATTATCCTATTCGAGTTTGGTCGAATTCGGATAGTAAACTATCCAAATTCACTCGAAGTCGGATATCCGATGTAATCGAATATCCGATTCGACCTCGGATATCCGACGTCACTATCCGAGTCTGTATTCGAGTAAAATATTCGAGCTGGCCTTAAATAGCTTGTAAAACTTGTATTGGAGGTCAATGATGCATGAAACCACCTTTTTTATGAAGAAAAACATCAAGTGATTATGCGGTGATGTAGTAGTTATAAAAAAAGGTCTCAAAAAAAGTAAATGAACTTCATGAAAAGTGTTTGCATGAGAAGGTGTGTCCAAAATGGTTGTTGGAAGTCTTCATTTACGTCGTCTTCATCTTCTTCTTCTATATCTTCTTCTTCTTCTTCTTCTTCTATATCTTCTTCTTCTTCTTCTATATCTTCTTCTTCTTCATCTTCTTCTATACCTTCTTCTTCTTCATCTTCTTCTATATCTTCTTCTTCTATATCTTCTTCTTCTTCTATATCTTCTTCTTCTTCTTCTTCTATATCTTCTTCTTCTATATCTTCTTCTTCTTCTATATCTTCTTCTTCTTCTATATCTTCTTCTTCTATATCTTCTTTTTCTATATTTTCTTCTTCTATAGCTTCTTCTTCTTCTTCTTCTTCTTCTTCTTCTTCTTCTTCTTCTTCTTCTTCTTCTATATCTTCTTCTTCTTCTTCTATATCTTCTTCTTCTTCTATATCTTCTTCTTCTATATCTTTTTCTTCTTCTATATCTTCTTCTTCTTCTATATCTTCTTCTTCTTCTTCTATATCTTCTTCTTCTATATCTTCTTCTTCTATATCTTCTTCTTCTTCATTTTCTTCTATATCTTCTTCTTCTATATCTTCTTCTTCTATATCTTCTTCATCTTCTTCATCTTCTTCTATATCTTCTTCTTCTATATCTTCTTCTTCTTCATCTTCTTCTTCATCTTCCTCTTCTTCTCTATCATTATATTATGTGTCTTGGTTTTCCTTTCTTTTGTAATATTTTTTTTTTACTTCATTTGTGGAAATATTTTATTGTAATAACACCATAGTTATATTTGTGTTGATGGCATAATAGGTAGGTAGTGGCACATTGCAAGCCACAGCGCCTTTTTCTGTGTACCCTGGCGGTGGTAAAATACAGACATCAGCAGGAGGAGGAAGTAGTTGCAGGATTGCAGCTATTTGTAGTGTGTGGTAATAGTCGGTCGGTACTCGGTAGGAGAGTGGGTGGGCAGGTGGCAGTAGAAAATAGTTCTTCTTCTGTTCTCCCTGGCAGTGGTAGCAGCACACAGACAGCAGAAGCTCAATGCAGCTACAGGAGGAGGAGTAATGTGTGTCAGGCAGTGTGATGTGACTGACATAATAGGCCCTGGTACCTAGCGGTGGTACCAGGGCTGTAAATGAACATCATGAGGTTCCAGACAGCGGTCGTGAAGCCCACATTGTGTCCAATACACAATTGGGACAGCACAGTTTTCAACCCGGACACCTCTAAAATAATAACAATTTTTTTTTTTGTTTTTAAATTATTGCAGCTATTGTTGAGCGTAATAGCTGGTGGTGCATGGGCAGCAGCACCTTGTAATGTGTTCCCTGGCAGTGGAGAGGAGACACAGACAGTAGGAGGAAATATAACAGCAGGCAGCATGAGGAGGATAAGTGTGTGTGGCAGACTGGCATTAGGCAGCAGGCAGGAGGGCAGGCAGCGAGACATAGTAGGCCCTGGTTCCTAGCGGTGGTTCCAGGGCCGTAAATACACAGCATGAGGTTCCAGACAGCGGTCGTGAAGCCCACATTGTGTCCAATACACAATTGAGACAGCACAGTTTTCAACCCGGACACCTCTAAATTAATTACAATTTTTTTTTTCAAATGGATGCAGCTATTTTTGAGCGTAATAGCTGGTGGCGCATGGGCAGCAGCACCTTGTAATGTGTTCCCTGGCAGTGAAAAAACACACAAACAGCAGGAGGAAATATAACAGCAGGAAGCGTGAGGAGGATAAATGTGTGTGGCAGACTGGCATTTGGCAGCAGGCAGGAGGGCAGGCAGCGAGACATAGTAGGCCCTGGTTCCTAGCGGTGGTACCAGGGCCGTAAATGAACATCATGAGGTTCCAGACAGCAGTCGTGAAGCCCACATTGTGTCCAATACACAATTGGGACAGCACAGTTTTCAACCCGGACACCTCTAAAATAATAACAATTTTTTTTAAATTATTGCAGCTATTGTTGAGCGTAATAGCTGGTGGCGCTTGGGCAGCAGCACCTTGTAATGTGTTCCCTGGCAGTGGAGAGGAGACACAGACAGAAGGAGGAAATATAACAGCAGGCAGCGTGAGGAGGATAAGTGTGTGTGGCAGACTGGCATTTGGCAGCAGGCAGGAGGGCAGGCAGCGAGACATAGTAGGCCCTGGGTCCTAGCGGTGGTTCCAGGGCCGTAAATGAGCAGCATGAGGTTCCAGACAGCGGTCGTGAAGCCCACATTGTGTCCAATACACAATTGGGACAGCACAGTTTTCAACCCGGACACCTCTAAAATAATAATAAAAATTTTTTTTAAAATTATTGCAGCTATTGTTGAGCGTAATAGCTGGTGGCGCTTGGGCAGCAGCACCTTGTAATGTGTTCCCTGGCAGTGGAGAGGAGACACAGACAGCAGGAGGAAATATAACAGCAGGCAGCGTGAGGAGGATAAGTGTGTGTGGCAGACTGGCATTTGGCAGCAGGCAGGAGGGCAGGCAGCGAGACATAGTAGGCCCTGGGTCCTAGCGGTGGTTCCAGGGCCGTAAATACACAGCATGAGGTTCCAGACAGCGTTCGTGAAGCCCACATTGTGTCCAATACACAATTGGGACAGCACAGTTTTCAACCCGGACACCTCTAAAATAATTACAATTTTTTTTTTCAAATTAATGCAGCTATTGTTGAGCGTAATAGCTGGTGACGCTTGGGCAGCAGCACCTTGTAATGTGTTCCCTGGCAGTGGAGACACAGACAGCAGGATGAAATATAACAGCAGCAGCAGGTGTATGTGTGTGTGCCAGTCGTCACTTCATGTTCCCCTCTCGCCGACAACAGGGGCCATGAATTCGCCTTCCACCCAAGCCTGGTTCATTTTGAGAAACGTCAGTCTGTCCACAGACTTGTGAAACAGACGAGATCGCATCTCAGTGACGACTCCACCGGCTGCACTGAAGCAACGCTCTGACAGTACGCTGGAAGGGGGGCAGGAGAGCACTTCCAGTGCGTACTGCGCAAGCTCGCTCCAGATCGGCAGGTGCTTGACCCAATACTCCATGGGATCAACAGGGGCCACGCTGTCAAGACCGCTGAAGGACCCCATGTAGTCAGCCACCATGCGGGTCAAGCGCTGCCTGTGACTGGAGAAGGATGCTGCTGCAGGCACCTCCTCTCTAGTCCTTGGCAGCTCTACACTCATGTAGAGCTCTTGGGTCAGAGACAGCAGGTCTGTGGTGCGCGAGCGCTTGCTGCTGGTGGATGCAGGCACCTGCTGCTGCCTCTGTGCTGGCTGGACAGTGGGGGTGGATGGCTCAGGGAAGGCTTCCTGCAAGTGCTCAACAAGGGACAGCTGCAAATCCCTCATTTGTTGCGCATAGTCTCCTCCTGCAGGCAGGAACTGGCTGAGCTTCCCCTTCAGACGTGGGTTCAGCATCATGCAGATCCAGATGTCCTCCCTCTGCTTCATCTGGATCACCCTTGGGTCCTTGCGCAGGCACCTCAGCATGTGCACTGCCATTGGGAACAGTCTGGCCACGTCTGTTGGCACATCATCGGCAGCCCCAGAGCCGACATTGCTGTCCTCCTCTGCCTCCTCCACCTCATCCTCTCTCCACCCCCGCACCAGTCCAGCTGCGCTCTGCTGCTCCCCCTCATCAGCAGCAAGGTCAGGGACCTCCACCAACTCCGAGCACTCCTCTTCAGAGGTGGCCTGTGAAGCTACGTGCAGCTCCTGCTGGTCCAAGGCTGCCGCTCCCTCTTCCACCAGTGCATACAGGGCCCTGTCCAGCACACACACCAAGGGGACCCATTTGCACACCATTGCATGGTCCCTGCTCACCATGTTGGTGGCCTGCAGGAAGGGTGCCAGGACTGAGCACACCTGCTGCATGAGCCCCCAGTCCTCCGTGGAGATGATGGACGGGAGGTTGGTGGCGGCACGCCCAGTTGCAGTGAGGGAGGCAACTGTTGCTCGTGCAACGTACTGGCTGACAGCCTGCCTCTGTTCAACCAGACGCTCCAACATTGCCAGGGTGGAGTTCCAGCGAGTTGAAACATCGAGCATGAGCCGGTGCTGTGGCAGGTGCAGCTCCTTCTGCACCTCTTCCAGGCTCGCCACGGCTGCAGGCGAGTGCCGGAAGTTACGCACAACCTTCCTTGCCGCCTCAAGGAGTCAGTCCATCCCCTGGTAGGTCCGCAGGAACTTTTGGACTACCAGGTTCAGGACGTGCGCCAGGCAGGGGATGTGGGTCAGGTCTCCCCTGCTGATGGCAGCAACCAGGTTTGCCCCATTGTCGGACACCACCTCTTCAACTCTGAGGCCTCTGGGGGTCAGCCAATTCCTCTCCTGCTCTCGGAGTTTGGCCAGGACGTTGTTCGCCGTCAGTTTGGTCTTCCCCAGGCTGACCAATTCCAGCAGCGCTTGGCAGTGGCGGGGCTTCACGCTGCTGCTGAGGCGGGGGGTTTGGGCTGGTGTGGCGGAGGATGGAAGCGGATCAGAGGAACCTGCTGCTGTTCCGCTGACCCTGCATGGTGGCACCACCCACTGCGTTGTTGGTGCTGCTGCTGCTCTGACAGTGCCCGATGCTGCTCCCCCCTCCTCACCCCCTTCCACCAAGATGACCCAATGCGCGGTGAAGGACAGATAGCGGCCTGTCCCAAACCGGCTGCTCCACGAGTCCATGGTGACGTGGACCCGTTGACCCACCGCGTGCTCCAGCCCTCTCCCGACATTGGCCATCACAGAGCGGTGAAGTGCAGGGATGGCCGTGCGTGCGAAATAATGTCGGCTGGGGATTGGCCAATCGGGGGCTGCACACATCAGGAGCGCACGCATGTCGCTCCCCTCCTGCACAAGGGAATAAGGCAGGAGTTGGGAGCACATGGCCCGTGCCAGCAAGCCGTTCAGCTGACGCACGCGACGGCTGCTGGGAGGCAGAACCCTGACCACCCCCTGGAAGGTGTCGCTGAGCAGGGTCTGGCGAGGTCTTTTGCTGGCACGGGAAGCAGTGGAGGGAGCAGAGGAGGCCACTGAGGACTGGCTGCCAGAACAGGCCTCAGTGTCGGCGGCAGGAGTTGCAGAGGGAGGAGGAGCAGTGCGTTGCTGACGCACTCCTGCTGCCGACGGCTTTGCAGTGGTGGCAGGTCTGCCACTGCCACTGCCAGCTTCCTTCAACTTCACGAACTCCTCATGCTCGTGAAAGTGTTTCCCTGCAAGGTGGTTGACCAGAGAGGTGGTGCCAAACGCAGAGGGCTCCTTTCCTTTGCTGAGCTGCTTGCGGCACTGGTTGTAGGTGGCATACTTGCACTCCAAATATGGAAGGGTGAAAAAATTCCATATTGGGGAGGTGAAGTTGCCCCTTCGGCTGGAAGGTGCTGCTGCCGCTGGTCTCCCTGTGGTGGTTGGGGGGGGGGGGGGTCTTGGTGCGGCTGGTGGTGGCACTGGCAGAACTCGTCTCCTGATCAGCACGCTGTGTGGCCTGCATACCACGCCCACTTGTGATCCTGCCCATGCCTGCGATGCTGATCCTTCTAGCAAGGCCCGCAGACGCATCCTCCTCCTCCTCCTCAGAGCTGATGATATCCCCACTCCTAGGACCTGGTGGCAACCAGTCTTTGTCCTTCACAATGTCATCATCATCCTCCCCCTCCACAAACATGTCCTGCTGGGATCCCCCAAACTCCCCTTCTGCATGCATGGGCAGATGGACAGTCACCACTGTCTGACTGTCCAAAGCATCATCCCCCAAAGTGCCCATCAGCATTTCTTCCTCCTCCATTGCCAATTCTGCCGCAACGGCACTCCATAGCCCCGCTGTGCTTGGGGATAAGAAGGTGCTGAGTGACAGGGTGCTGGTGTCGCCCGCAGGGGCTGGAGAACTGCACTCCTCCTCCTGCTCCCCAGGCAGTGCTGGGCGGCTGCTGCTGCTCTTGCGAACAGGAGTGGTGGCGGGGGTGGAGGACTCGGTTCCAGAGCTAATGGTGGCCTGCTCATCCACCATCAGTTCCACCACAGCGTCTGCGTCCTTCTCCTCAATAGGACGGGTACGACCTGGCGGTGGGAGGAACATCTGGGCCACACGCTGCTGCTGCTGCTGCGTGACTCCCAGCTGTTGGGTGGCCAAGGCGTCCATGGCCAGTGGCTAATGGCAGAATAGCCACTGGTGCAGACGCAGAACTGTGCATGGTGGTGGTGGCGCGGCTGCCACGCCCACGACCTCCTCTCTTGGCGATGCCCTTGCTGCCCCTGCCCAGACCGCGGCTGCCAGTGCCAGACATTGTATATTTTTAATATTATACAAATGAAAAAAAAAACTTATGTATGTAAAGGCGGGTGGGACAAGTGGGGTACTTTAATGGGGTGGGACTAGTGGTGGTGGGTGTGTGAGGTGACGGACAGGTGTACTCTACAGCAGAGATCGGTGTAGCGCTAACGAGAGAGTGCACACTGCGCACACAAAGACCCTAACTGACGCTGACTGACCGTGTCCCTATACACAGACTACAGTACAAGTCAGCAAATACACAATAGAAGTAATATATAAACAATAGGACGGGTGTAGCACTAACGAGAGGGTGCGGACAGCGCAGACGTGCACTGCGCACACAAAGACCCTAGGTAACGCGGTGACGGACGGTACCTATACACAGACTAGAGTACACTACAGTACTAACTAAACAATAGAAGAATCTAGCTAAACAATACAACAGGTGTGACTAGATTACAGAGAGCAGATACAGCAGGACAGGTATAGCAGTAAAGCTGGGTCTTGCTAACTATAAAATAGTACAATATCTATCTAACACAGAAGTAGTACAGTAAGGACAGGTGAGAGCACAGGTGAGGTGAGGTAACTAGAGACTAGAGCAAGAGCACAGAGGAGGGCAGGCACAGGGCCTAGCTGCTGGCTGCAGGCCTGCAGCAGCAGCACCAGTGACAGACTCTCCCTCCCTAGTCCCTAATCACACAACCTAAACTGCCTAAAATACAATCTATCTACAATACAAAGCAATACAGTTGAAGATCAAGTGTTGGAGTGTAAAAACGCTAGGTTTAGAACAATAGCAATGCACTTGCACACAGACAAAAAGCACTGGAGCAGTCTCTCAGTACATTCAGTCAGTAAGTCGCAAGCAGGACGAGTGAGGCAAGATGGCGTCCGCTATTTATAGAGGGGGGCTTGGCCAGGCTCCCCCTCTGTGATTGGCTACAGTCAGAGGGCTTGGAGCCCTCTGATTCGCTTGTGAGGACTCGAGGTGACGTCTGTCGTGACGCTATCCGAGCTCGTGACGCTATCCGAGCTCGGATAGCTAGGATATCTCCGGATAGCTGCTTGCTAACCGAATGCGCTCGGATAGCACAGCCCGGATAGTTAATACTATTCGAGCTCGGTATTCGAGCTCGAATAGTGAAAAAACAGCTAGGATATCCGAGTAACTTGGATATCCTAGCTCAGATGAGCATCACTGCCCATTAACACTAACCTTATCTTCCTTTTCCAAGCCCTAATCTCAGCCCCCTTTTCTTCCTAATGCTAACTGTGGTGATGGATTTAGAATCCCCAAAAGTGTGTATGGAGAGTATGGATGTGCCAGTGCCACTCCTGCTTACTAAAAAAAATCATCAGGCAAGATCATAATCTTACATGTGGTCTTAATTTTGTGAAATGAGCTAAGACTGAACTGCCAGGCAGTCTCTAAGGGGTTAACATAAAAGAATATTGATCGCAGTACAGAACACACATGCCTCAAAAAATCCCCTCTACACAATCAAGAATTAGCATTTGCCAGCCTACTTCAAGGGTCATAGTCATTGTTGTGAATACAACTAATCGACCATGACGGCCCAACATCTTGAAGCATGTCCGATCAATACATGCGACCAATTTCAGAGCGAAATTGGTTGCATCATAGATTGGGCATGTTCTTGGAGGCACCGATATTCATCCGATTTGATAATAATTATTGTGTCAGGTGGTCGATTGGCCACCAAGTTGTGCGATGTATGGGATTCTTTTGGTACCAAACATGAAGAGGTTAAAGTAAACAATTTCTTATACAACTTACCGTAATCTGGTTCAAGAGGAGAGCAATAATGTGTAGCAACCTATTAAGTTGTAAGAAAAAAAAGTATTACACCCTTTTAATAAACAACAATTAACTATTCTACATGGTTACATTAAGCCAAAACAAGGGTCCTTAACTTCTTCTGTCCCTTGTTAGTAATCAAGACTTTCCTCCAGCTCAGGATCAAGCCTGGTTCAGAAGAGTTGGTTTAGACAAGGAAGCTAGGTTATGCCATGTTGCCATGCTGGCTCGACAATACTTTGGACAACACTTACCTAATTAGAGCTTTGCCTCTCCATTTTGTCTCTTACAAATTCAAAGTTATGCATCGCAACTGGAGGAGATGAAAGGCCCAATAAGAACTTATCTCCCCTAGTCTATAAGAATTGTATTGCATAGAAACCTTCACTCCCAGGGCCCATCCCAGATAGGAAATTAAATTAAAAACTATTGCTAGATAACTCAACCTTGTAATTATTTTTCATTATTTATTGTATTTATAAAACACCAGCACCAATATATTACTCAGCACTGTACAATGGATAAATAGGGAAACAGACAAGGTACAAAATACAAGATTGTACAATAGAGTTTAAGTCTTAGATACCACAAAGTTAAAGTTCAAGTCCAAGTCGGTCCTTATTAGGGTACCTGATGAAGGGACGCATGATCAAGTTGGGTACACTGGGGGAGGAGCCTGCCAGGGGCTTACAATATGGAAGATTTGGCTTCCAAGAAACTGCATTTTCGAGGTTGACCCAAATAAACTTCATGCGGTGGAACTCCAACAGGGCCAGAAAACGCCATGGACTTATGCTGTTGGAAATGCAATACAGAAAAAGGTGATTTTGAACACATCTAGTAAGCTTCCTCCCCTATACAAAAATTTTGGAAGGATATTGCAGCCTTTTTTTTTTCTCCTAAACCCTCAATATCACTTTTGTCTTTAGCAATGTTAGGAAAGTAATAGTGAGGAACCTAGTTGTTGAAAAAGGAAAAGCGTATCACCACCGGGGTAGGGCCAGAGGTAGCATAGGTCAAGGTGGCGACTGGGCCCATCCTCTTAAGGGGGCCCCTGCATACCCAAGACACTATAATGACTACCTCCTCCTCCCTCCCAGGTCCCGATATTGCCAGCATGCCACCAGGTTACAGAGACACCACAGGGATGAAGATGGAAGGACACTGAAGGAAGAAAGGGTAAGCGCACCTGCTTGACAGGCAACCAATCGGTTGTGGGAGGCCCATGTCTAAGTTCCGCATCAGGGCCCACTGATTGTAGCTACGCCACTGCATATCCCTCCTATACTGACTGAATGGATTACTAGGATATCGGACTGCCTAGAGACTGAAGATCAGGTTCTGCCAGGAATTGCTCTTGCAGAGGCCAAGACTCTGCCTAAGCGTGTAAAGATGTGGCATTGCAGTTATAGGCTGCATACCTGTAACCACAGATAGGTTACATGTAGGTCACTTCCTCCTGTATTCATTCAGTATATGGAACACCTGAGGTTGTTTATTATCAAGAAGATTGTTATCTTTTTTTTCTCTTGTCTTCTCTTTAGGTCCAAACTCAGAATTTCCTCTCTGCTTTAAAAGATAAGCAACACTATAATAACCTTCAGGCTGATTTTACACTTGAGGTGTTCATTTGCGGTGCGATGCCCTAACACACTGCATCATCACACAGCAACCTACAAAATCACAAACATATGACCCTGCATGATCAGAGTGCACCAACAGGGCCATATACATAGCACCGCTCACCAACTTCCTTCTGAACCAGCCCTAAGAGTGACGGTGTACTAATCTTGGTGCCAAGTAGGGTTGGGCAAAAATGGTGTCCAATATCCAAATTTCCATCAATCGGGGCTATTATTATTTTTATTTATATAGTGCCAACATTATTATAGTGCTGTACAAACATACATTAAGAAACTGTATAATCAGGACATCCAGCAACACACGTACAGTACAAATACATACAATTGATGTGTAATTTGATAACATCACCAGTACTGGTATATGTTCATTTGGTAAAATGCACCAGAAAGAGGAAACACTGGGAGTGGTCCCTTGCCTTTCAAATGTACAACAAACTAGAGGGTAGTGGGATGGAGACACTAGGGGAGTAGAGGAAGGGGTTAGGGGATGAAGCAGTGACCCTCCAATTCTACTTAAAATGCCATAATGTTGATCAGTTAACTGGCAGCTTTCTAAATTTATCAAGTTTGTTCTAAATGCTTAATAATAACATTTATTCTGATCACTCGACACATTTCTGGTTCCTGGTCAGCAGACATTTGCATGCAAAGTACATTTTATTGCTTGTCCCTACTTTCGTTACAGTTAATTTTTTAATAACTAAACTTTAGTTTGAAAAATGGGTGTTTTATTTTTTTTACCAGGTGTGGCTAGGGGAAGTTGGTGGAGTTTTTAAAATCAAATCTGGAGCATTAAATCAAAAGTTAGCTTAAAGAGGAGCTGTCAGCCATACTATCTCAGAAAAAAACACACATATATAAGTGGATAGATACTTTCTCTACTTACATAACATAGAGTATGTACTGCACTGTCCACATTTTGAGTTTAGTGATTCCTCTATAGTAAAAAATGAGAAAATACTTTTTAGGATTTTCCATTTTAACTGTGTCAATTTTGAAGCCAATCCTAATGTTGTTTCCTGTCTTACTCTCCTCTGCCTGATTGTGTATGCATTGCCCGCCCTCCTCCCAGTCTTCACACACTCCCACCCAGCTCTGAGTGATTTTCTCAGCATGAGAAATATTGGCCAATCAGAGAGGAACAGGGGTGGGGCAGGGGAAAATGGGAGGGAATGATGCTTCAGCCAATCAGGCTGCATTAGTTAGGTCTAAGGGGAAAAGGAGAGGAAAGTAAGGAAGAAAAAAATAAAACCTGCATGCCCTGCAACTTCCTTTGTGCGGCAGATGTACTAACTAAGAGCCAGGAAAACTGGGGAATGATGTTTTATGGATAAGAAAAATAAGAGGGATTTTTAACTTTTGGATTGCCTGGTTAGCATCCTTATTACTTGTTTACCAGATCAAAATAAATAATTGATCTTTGATTTTATGCCCGACAGTTACACTTTAAACACTACATGTCAAGTGTTGGTAATTAGTCAGCAAAGTATTTTTGTTGCTCGTGTTGTTTAGAGCCTATTCCACAGTAAAAAACGAAGTACTGTTACTCAGATTCTGTACCTTTCTGCATTTCTACAAGGGCTGACTGTTGAGGTGTCACCAGATGCAGGCTAAAGACTTGTACACATGTCCAACAAATGCATGACCAGCTCCACGATATTACTGACCCCACGACAAACCGTTTACATGACTTGTATTTTCCACGCAGATTAAAAATTTGTGATAACAGAGGCGCCAAATTAGAGTAAAACCATCTAAGATCAGTTTAAAAGGAGGGGGGTTGGTGGATACCACCCTCAGGTATACAAAGACCAGCCAATGAGTCGTTATATATAAATAATATAATTTATTATAGAATCTCCAGGCATGCAACGCGTTTCACGGGTCAAGTGCCCGCTTCATCAGGCAATCAGTGTTGGAGATACACGAGGCTGTATTTTCCACGCAGCAACTAACTAAGCGACCAACTCATTTGCATACTGTGCACGCAAGCAGAGTACAGACTGCATGATACTGTCAGTTGGCCGAAAACGAAACTAACATGCGGCGGGGACCAGAAGACACTTGAGGAGCAGCGAGCGCACAGGACGGCTGCAGGGGGCTAGGGGAAGCCTCAAGTAAGTGAAACTTTTTTTTCCCTCCAGGGTTAAAGTTCTCTTTAAAGGACAACTGTATCAAGAGGGCTATGGAGGCTGCCATATTGATTTCCTTTTAAGCAATACTAGTTGCCGGGCTATTCTGCAGATCCTCTGCCTCTAATACTTTTAACCATAGACCCTGAACAAGTATATGCAAGTCAGGTTTTTCTGATATTATTGTCACATTTGACAAGATTAGCTGAATGCTTGTTTCTGGTGTGATTCAGATACTACAGCAGCCAAATCAGCACGCCTGCTAGGCAACTGGCATAGTTTAAAAGGAAATAAATATGACAGTCTCTATATCCCTCCCACTTCAGTTGTCCGTAACCATTTTCACCTATTGGAAGTGACTTTCAAGTCCAAAAGGCTGCTGTGCTAGTTTGCGATCATGCGCGCCCTGGCACGCTACCCGTGACGCCCCCCCCCCCCCCCCCCCCCGGTAGCCCGGAGATCAATGAATGGGAACATTGTTCCCATTTATCGATCTAAGTCCCCAGTAGAAAAACCGACGGCTTCTTTTTAGAGACCACGGTCTTTCTGGGAAAAAAAAAAATCATGTCCACCTTTATTTCCAAATAAAATATTGGCGCCATACATTGTGCCATACATTGTGATAGGGACATAATTTAAATGGTGTAATAACCGGGACAAATTGGCAAATAAAATACGTGGGTTTTAATTATGGTTTTAATTATGGAAGCATGTATTATTTTAAAGCCATAATGGCTGAAAACTGAGAAATAATGAATTTTTTCCATTTTTTTCTTAATATTCCAGTTAAAATCTTCTGAAGAGTAAGAGGTCGTCTTATACGCCAGATGTCATTGATGCCAGGTGATACACCCTATCCTGTTACCACCTCTCAGATCTCGCTGCTGAGGACTGTAGTGAAGCGGTGCAGGCGCACATGTGTGAGATCTGAGAGGCAGAGAAGGAGGTAAATAGGATACAAGGGCGAGCCAGATGGGTGAAAGAGGCGTGTTTTATGGGCTCTGATAAACAGGTACAAGGAGAGCTGACCAATCCACTCAGGGAGAGAGAGAGCTGACCAATCTAAACAGTCAATCGCCTACATACTGTTATATACTGGGTTCCACAATCAGTACAGCACCAGTATCTGCTCATCATACATAGCACCAGTATATGATGTTTTTTTAATTTTTATTTGGTGTGCGTTGGAAGAGGGGTAGTCTCTCTTACGGCGAGTATATCCCAAACTCTATATTTTAACTGGAAAAGTTGGGGGGTCGTCTTATACGCCCAGTCGACTTATACGCCGGAATATACGGTAATTGGTGGCGTAAAAACAAGATATCGGTCAATTCATTGTGATAGGAGTGATAAAGTTATTGGCGAATAAATGGGAGGTGAAAATTGCTCGTATGCATAAGGTGAAAAATGACTGAAGGCATACTGCAGATAAAAGTTCAATGAGCCACCATCTGGGTAGTTTGAAGGCCAAATAGTGATTTAAGTTTCTCTCATATGAGATAAAATATTATTCTGAAAAAAGTGTGGTCATACACAATGCAAACTTTTTTTTAAAAGAAAAAGAAAAATAACAACCAGAATCATTTACTGGACTTCTGTGCTAAACTTTATTTTGCCTATGTAGTCAAAAATAAAATATAGTGGGAACTGCTATGAATTTTTCAAAAATAAAACTTGTATGAAACCGAGAAGAGTCAGCTTACTGATGATTGTTTTATTGCTTAGCATGAACAATCAGCAAATATCAGCTCACACGTATCGGAATAACAGGTATCTCCTTAGTCATAGCTCAAGTAGGAAGTGGTCCATACAGGTACATAAGAGCAAGTTAGCATGACTTGTTGTCCCACCTGTTTCTTAAAGAGACAAGCACATGTAAATAGTAGGCTCCTTTCACTAAGTCCATTGTGTTGCATCGCAATGGACATTATAATTCTATGAAGTGATATTCCTACGGGGCTTTTGCATCTTGTGTGGTGCAGTGTGTTATGATACAGTAATGTGGTGCAATAACCGGGTAATGTGTGTGTTTACAAAGGCAGTTAAGCACACTTAATTTGTACTGTATGCCTCACTCTCCTTTACTGCATAATCACAGTGCATGTACGCGGTGCGACTTTTCAGCAGTTTTGCATTGTGATCAGTGTGAAAGGAGCCTAGTAATCAGTACAACACATATCAAATAATGTATTAGGCCCAGAGCAGGATCATCCACCAGGCAACCTACGCAGGTGCTTGGGGCCTACTGGGTGTCAAGGAGCCCACATGCCACCTTCTCTGGCCTCTCTCCTCTTCAACTTACCAAAAGGACCACAAAGGGACCCATAATCTACTACCTTGCATAGCGCCGCATTACATCTTAATCCATTTCTCATTAGTCCCCTTTCACACATGCCTTGTGACTTTTAGCAGCGTCTGATTTGTGTGTGGTAAAAGTTCAGCCCCTTTTTCCTTCAAAGTTTTCAGTGGCTGCTCAGCTGATCATGTGACTCTCCAAAATGCATCAGTAGTCATTGAGCATTGCTAACTTCAGAGTCAGCTGTCATGTTTGCATTGCAGTCAGCCCAACGGAAGAAAAGGCATAGGTTAGTGCTCACATTACACATTTTATGTGATTTTAAAGCCTATATAATTATAGGTGTGGCATCTTAGTTACATTCCATACTGGAGTATATAAAAATATGGATTAAAAAAAAGACTGGTGCTGTTTATTTTATTCCTTCTTGATATCAAAGCAATTAACTCAATGGTAAAGGATAGATTTATGCCAGATAACAAGTTTATAAGTAGGTGAACTGATAATAATGTAGTAATAAGACCACTGTGAAGGGATTGCATTTCTGTTCATCTATGTGTTCATAAACTCACAGATTAGTGACAGCCTAATTTTATTAGATTAGCGACGTGTCGGTTTTGACATCAGCCGTAAGATGATCTACTATTGCAAAATGTACTTTGGACTTTTTGACACATTAATTGTTATGTTTGGCTTTTTTGCTGCCATATCTTTTTACATGTATCTGAATGCATACAGTGCTGGGCCAGTATTTTCAGAAAAGCGATACCATACAAGCTCACACTTGAAAGGCTTCTTAGTGGTAATGGAGGTTACAGTGATACTGGGGAATGGGTGAGAAAGACAGCACACAAAAGGGTTTGTGTCCTAAACAGATTGCCTGGAATTTACCTTTAGGCTAGCCACTCAGTCTGCTGGGAAGAAAAACTCTCTGAAATCCAGTCATGGATGGGCAGGTTGAAAGTATTGCCGGTCTCCTGACATTACAATGTTGTAGTTTGATGGATGCAGAGAAATTTGACTCTCTCCTGCAGGGTCAGGTGGCACATGCAGGATAAAGCTTGCAAACAAATAGCACTGGAAAAATATTATGGTTATTTTGGATGTCCAAAAGCATTTTGTTTAACTGTACAATGCACAAATGAAATATCAGGGAAAAAAAAGAAAAAAAGTTTATTTTTTTCAACAATGAGATTGTGAAACTGCATGAGGGTGCAAAAAAGGTAACACACAGCAAATGTCAGTTTAAATGAAACAAAAAAAAACAGGGAGGGATCTTTTTGGCAGTCATTATATTATGGTGTCAGTCACCAATGACACATCCTTTAAAGAGGAACTTACCAAAAGATAGAAGTGTGTGGGGGGTGGGGGGGTAAATCAATACATTGCAAAGTGGGAAGTTAAAAAATCAAAGCAAAATCAATAAATGATTGATATTCACCATGTCATTTGCTCATGTTGTTTGATCCACAATGAGCCTGTGTTTAATCATCTGTACTACTGGCAGACGTGAAAAAAACTAGACAGCACTGATTGCCATTATCTATAAGCATACCCACTAACAATGCAATAGGATAAAAGTTTTTTTTTTCTTATATATATACATATGTACACAGGGAGATACTAGTTGCTTGGCAGTTGGAAACAGCGGTTATGTCCCACAATGCAATGGGGTTCACAGAAAGGAAACTATCATGGCCATGGTCATGACATCAAACCGTAGGAGGGGTTTTACCACAATATCAGCCACACAGATAATGATCTTTTTTTTTTTTTTTTTTTTTTTAAAGGGTAATGATTTCTCATGGGAAAGGATGTATTAGCTACTGATTGGGATAAAGTTCAATCCTTGGTCAATGTTCCTCTTTAAAGGATACCCGAGGTGACATGTGACATGATGAGATAGACATGTGTATGTACAGTGCCTAGCACACAAATAACTGTGCTGTGTTACTTTTTTTCTTTCTCTGCCTGAAAGAGTTAAATATCAGGTATGTAAGTGGCTGACACTGGCCTGACTCAGACAGGAAGTGACTTCAGTGTGACCATCACTGATAAGAAATTCCAACTATAAAACACTTTCCTAGCAGAAAATGGCTTCTGATAGCAGGAAATAGATAAAAATGATCAATAGCTCATAGATTTTAGCTCTGGCATACTTCAATGAATGTGTCATTGAGCAAAAACAATAAAACAGTTAAAACTTAAAAAGTAGATTTAAACATAAAATAAAACTGTGGAATATCTTAAAAAGTCATTTTTAGGAGAAGGAAGATAGATACAATTGTTTATTTGGTGGGACCTGCCATGCTACTTCTTTGTCATATACTGTAGGTCTCTTAATCACCACCCTGTGTAATTTGTCAACAAGGGATGGCCAGTGAGATGCAAATAATTCTGATGATTGCACACATTTTGTATACAAATTTATGCAGCTTGAAAATGGACCAATCAAATCTCACCAAGGTGGAATTCGATTGGTCAATTTTCAAGCTCCATAAAATAAACAAGTAAGAAAATTCAAACTATCCTCCAGGATATGTATATTTTAGAATTAGTATATCAAAGCAAAAGCAATTGTCAAAAGGAAGTAATCTGTAGTAAATAACAAAGCATACATGTAAAAAGGCCATCAGACAAAGCCAATCGTATACTATGACTTCACCAAACCCTCTTCTTATACTAACCCATCCTCTATCCACTCCTAAAACTAACCTACTCCCCTCCACCTTTGATTTCTGCATTGTAAGCACTAAGCACTCCCTCCACATATAAATGTCACTGGTGCCACTCCCTAGAATCATGTGATCCAGATAGCTTCATGGTAGGTGCTGCGGGCCGCTGTACACAAACTAGATTCTTGGCAGAAGTGGCCCCAAATGGGTGCCTTTGCTGGTAAGCTTTTAGTTTTTTTACAAGCCTTTATTAATTAAATTAAACATATGTTGCTTGAAAAACCCTTTGTTTGAATTTTATTTGTATTATCCATATTTAGGTGCCAGATCCAAGTGCTACATGCAGGTAAGAAATGTTAGTACAGAAAATGATGACACTTGGCCTTTTAATTAAGCGACTTGCACTGACTTGCAGAGCAATTCATCTCACAGTCTTGTTGCACTACAGGGAACAAGCACATAACTGAATTGAATTGAAAAGAATATTTCACTTCCGTATTGACACCATCCTTCTGCATTAGTAAATTCTGGACCTTTGACAGTTTCTGTAGAAACTGATAAACAGAGACTTGAGGAGTTGAACCAATACCCAAGTCTTTTCTTTTCAATATATGCTGTTGATCCTGCAGGCCATATGTATTTTTGTTTCATATTATATGTAATCTTTTAAATGATGGTGGAGGAAAGGAAACTGATCATTAGAATATACGGTTCCCTGTCTTTTGAGTTAAAGTCTTTAACAGGCATACATGCACATTTGTACTTACATACATGCACATAAATACACATACACAGATATACATACATACACATATGGCTATAGATAAAACATGCATATAGACACATATCCACAAATAAATATGCATATGCATAAACAGACATAAATACATACACACACATTCATCCATCCATATAAACATGCACAAACACACTCATAAATGTACACATACATTAACAGGCCTACATACAATTCTGTCTGATGCACACACACACACACACACACACACACACACACACACACACACACACACACACACGCACACACACGCACACACACATGCTTATTGACAACACAGCATCAGGGCATAGACATATACATGAAACTCACACCTCACCTGCTAGGGCATGTCTGTCTCCTTCTCCACTTGTTGTTGTGTTGCCCCAACCTTCAGCCTCCTTCTCCCCTCCCCACAGCTACCAGCAGCCACACTGCTTTCTCCAGCAGTAAAGATACAAGTAATACTTCCTGAGTTATCTCCTATATAGAGTTTGCTGCCCATGTGAAGAAAACTAAATGAAAAGATATACAAAGGGCAACAATGCAAAAATAAATAAAAGCATAATATAAAAACCCACAAAGTTGCTCTATAAAAACAGTACACACATATACATACACACGCAGTCATGAGAAAATGGTATTGTAAGGTAGATGAGAGAACAGTTCAAGAGAGTACATGTGTGTAAAGGGGAACAGTATGTGAGAGTACACATATGTGTGAGTCAAGAGACTTATATTCTTGGTACTGTGTATTCGTCTTTAATCTGAAAATCAGCAGGCGTATCCTGTCCTGTGCCATCACTGCGCGGCCACAGGGGAGCAGAATGGACAAACTGTGGGATGGGACTGAGCGGAGGAGAATGGCGAGTGACGGAGTGGAACCGGAGGCACAGTAAGTATTTGATTATTCCCCCCTACCCACTACACCTTCACTTTTTATCAGAGTCCTTTGGCTATGGTATCCTTTAAATTTGTGAAGTTCATTTTAAAGCGGTATAAAACTCTGACATAATATTCAATAAAAACATGTTTTACTACTTTTTATATGCCATACGATTATCATATTTGCTTTTGTGCATAAGTATTATTATTCATTTAGAAATTACAAGTTCCCAATTTTTTTTGCTCTGAAAGCTGCCTTTGCATTTTATTCATAACTGGTTTATTCATCTTGTAATGTACGCAGAAATGCTTTCTGAGTGTCTGTCTGTGTTCAGGAGAGTCTGCAAAGTAAAGGCGCGTACACGGGTCCGTCAGACCCTCCCGCTGGGCGGACGTTCAGCCGACAGCAGCACGTGTGTACGCGCTGTCAGCAGACTGATAAGGCTGTTTCTGAATGATCCACTCAGCCTTATCAGTCTGCCGACAGCGTGTACACACGTGCTACTGTTGGCTGAACGTCCGCCCAGCGGGAGGGTCTGACAAACCCGTCGTTTGCAGCGGAACGGCGTGTGTACGCGCCTTAAGAGAAGTGTTTACCTTCCTCACTTGATACAATTAATGATAATGTTATCATTAACACTTGATACAATACAAGATAATGTTATCTCCAGTTGGGATGCGTCCAGCTTTCCCTGCAGGGAGCTTGTAAGTCCTGTGTTTAAGTAGTAGAATGCTGTTCTAGTAAAAAAAATGGTGGTAGTACAGTATATAATATGCTGTAAATAATCTTTTAGGCCTGGTGCACACCAAAACCCGCTAGCAGATCCGCAAAATGCTAGCAGATTTTGAAACGCTTTTTCTTATTTTTCTGAAGCGTTTCAGCTAGCATTTTGCGGTTTTGGGTAGCGGTTTTTGTGTAGCAGAATTCAGATATTGTTACAGTAAAGCTGTTACTGAACAGCTTCTGTAACAAAAACGACTGCAAAACCGCTCTGAACTGGCATGTTTCAGAGCAGTTTGCGTATTTCCTATACTTTACATTGGAGGCAGAAACGCCTCCGCAATCCCAAAAATGTCTCACCCCGGGAGTATGCGTTTAAGCAAAACGCCTCCCACTCTGGTGTGACCCACCCCATTGAAATACATTACCCTAGCGTATCCGCAGCCGCAAGCGGCTGCAAAAACGCCTGAAAACCCGCTCGGTGTGCACCAGCCCCTAGAGCAGAGAAGAAATGCTGGGTTTCATTCCGCTTTAAGGTTGCAGATTAATGGGTGTATGAGAGATTGGGCTTTATTCAGCATTTCATTCCTTCAGATAAATTTTACCAAGTGAAATTATATTTTTGTTTTAAATGCATTTTTTACAAGAATCGGAAAACTAAAATCACACAAAATGCTAAATAGCTTTTACTGTATTCTGAGTTATTTCCATAACATTTTCTGTGGTATTTCTCTAAAAATGGACAGTGAGGTGAAACATAATGCTTAGCTGCCAATTCTACGGTGTCAAAAGTCATTCAGTTTAATCCAAAATTAAACTTATATTCTGCTAAAACCATCAACCTCACTAATGCAAGTAAAGGCCTCATCCAAGTCCAACAGACTGTTAGCCAAAAATTGAGCTAATCCTAAACTCTCACTGAGATTTTATCCCTTCATCAATACATCATCTTTTTAACTTCTAATTTTAACAGATTAATGCCTGCCCTGTACTATTTGCAGCAGTAACATTCATAAAAACAATATTGACATCTGACATGTTTTATCAATGCACCTGTGTAATTTATAAAAAATGGACCATAAAAAAGTAGGCCATAAAATCTGATTTGCATAAACCCCTCCTACATCCATATATACACACTGCTCACATTTTCACAAAGTCACACTTAGGGCCTGATTGAATTTCATGAGATAAAAGACTTGCTGCAAGTGAGGTTTTTATCTTTCAGCATCACATCTAAGTTAACGAGGAATTCAATTATAAAGTGATTACCCCCAAGGTTTCTGCTAGGTTCACTTTGTTTGGCCTTGAGTGTTACAGGGGGAAGCTATGTAATCACCACCCGACGGGTCCAGCGATGTCCCCTTGATGACAGTCATTCAGCAACACCTCTTCCTGCCGGCGGGTATGCACGACGACACGCGACGTTACACGACGGCCGCAAACAAAACTTCAAGTGGTCACAGTACTTTGCAGGGGAGAGTGTAAGACCAGTTACATTCTTTACTACACACTATTCAGGGAGGGAGTGAACAGCAGTGCTTTCCACAAAGAGCTAATCTCTAAGCAGCAAAGAGAAAGGGTGGATAGAGTCAGTTGCTGGCTCTTTCCTGAGGCGTGAGAGCAATTGCCAGTTTTCAGAATGGTTCTTGGGCTATTGGCATTGACATAAATGACCAATCATGTAAATGATTGTTTACACGATCGCGGCAAAACTCAAGAAAATCTATGAGGATCGGAATGATCCTCCACGAGTTAATCCAACATGGACTTCCTGCAGAAATGAACGATCGCTGCGGGTGGTGTGTATCATGAAACATTGTTCAACCAGTTTTCGTTAAACCATGTTGCGCGAAATTGCAAGAAAAACCGTTTGACGTAAAAAATAGTCTTGAAAAAATTGCGTCATGGGTATGGGCCTTAAAGGGAATGTCCAGGCAGCTAAAAAATGATATTTATTTACCCGGGGCTTACTCCAGCCCCTTGCAACTGCGGCACTACTGTGCCTGCACGTACAATTCACACAACGTGCGAGTGAATGACAGCACCACTTGCGCAGGCGCAATAGAGGAAGACCTCGCAAGGTCGGCCTCTGCATCGGCATGGATCCCGGGCCTGAGGATGGGAGCAGAGCTGCTGCGAGTGACATGTCGGTTGCAAGGGGCTGGAGGAAGCTCCGGGTAAGTACGTGTAATTTTTTTTAGCTGACTGGACAAACCCCAAGGAAGCTCTTTGCTGCCCTACTTGTCTCAGTGCAGTCGTTGTGAAGGGTATAAAAGCAGAGAGGTTAAAGTAGTTATAGCAAATATATAGAAAAATATATTTAACCATTTTACTTGAATGCATAAATGCATTAAATGCTCTTATTTTATATTTCACTGGAGTTTATATTAAAGCAGATTATAATAAAAAGAACAATGTAAACTACTAAGCATTGAAAAGTTAAACAAAGCATAACAATTCAGTGTTTCTTATGGGAGGATTCAATTTTATTTAGTATACATACAAACCTGAGTTTAAATGTATATTACGAGAGTGTAAATCAATTGAGTGGGGAACTGTATTAACCCTCATCAGTCGTCCAGGGAACAGAGCACAGTTTAATGTATTATGCCAAGGAAAGCATAAATACAGAACTCAGGCAAATTACCAAAATTGCTCAAACATTCCAGCTCACTGGCTGTCTGGATATAAATTGTACTTAGATGTCAAGATTACGTCCAAAGAAGGCAAGATCTTGGCAAGCTGTCAGCATTTGATACATTCTTAAGGAGGCAGGCACAATGTGAAGCCACTTAACAGGAACACAAATTGTATATGTTTGAAATGCATCATATCTTAGCCAACTGTGGCTTCACAGACCTTCTTAGAAAAACCAAATGACACAATGGTTTCTTTCTAAATAAACAAACTGAAGCAGGCTGCTAATGTTCTTTTCAAGAACTTCATCACATCAGCTGCTTGCAAGTACAGACTGCCTTCTATGCTGACTTGGAGGAAAGGAATGGGGGAAAATAGATGTTATCTGTCTTTTTGTGCTTAGGCCCCATAATTGCATCTCATTCCTGACTCCTGCAAAATAATGAGTGTGTCCTCTCACTGCTCTGCAAAAACACATGCAGAGGAAATGGTAAGACTCCAGGCTTGTAGCTGGCAGAGAAATTCTAACCAGATGATGGAAAAAATGTTGTTCTCATAGGAAAACACAGAATACTGCATGTAATTTAATATACTGTCTCACAATAAGTACTGCAGCTTAATAAATGTACATTATGTGACATTAGGCTGTGTTCTCTACATTTCACTTCAGCACACTGAGTGGACTTATTTTCAGCTTTTATAAAGTCACTTATAGAACACAGTGTATTGTTTTGTTAACAATGCTGAGGTCTGTTTTGATTTTAAATCTGTCATTTATTGAAAGCCATTCATTCACTGATCAAATGTCTGATGCCATGTATTTATCGTGTGTATTCAGTTTATTCGTATTAACCACTTAGCAACTTCTGCCACGCTTTTCTGCTTCCCTGTTTATAAACGCCTGTAAATACATGTAAACACTTGGTTCTGGTTTCTATTTTTAGAAAATGGAGTTAGTATAGCACAATCTTGTGGCCAAAAAGTAAAACTACTTCCAAATACACAGTTATACACTTACCATAGAAAAATTAAATACATTTCCATTATTTTTGAACTCCTTCGCCCCTAACCCAAAATAAAACATTATCGCCATACATTGTACTAGGGACACAATAACATTGTAATAACCGGGACAAATGGGCAAATAAAATGTGTCTGTTTTATCTACAATAACACATTTTATTTTTAAACTACAATGGCTGAAAGCTGAGAAATGGTGAATTTTTTCATTTTTTTTCGTCTTCTTCTATGCCAAATGCATATAAAATGATATAATTCTTTGCATAAAGTACTGCCCAAAGAAAGCCTAGTTTGTCCCACAAAAAATAATATATAGATAATTTCAGTGTGATAATTAGCGATAAAGTTATTACCGAATGAATGAGAAGAGCTTTTAAGGGGAAAAAACCTGTGAAAGAGAAGTGGTTAATGCCCGGTTTTACTCATGAATGTCTAATATGTGTGCATGTTTGTTTAAGGCTTATTTACATCCAGGCCAGGGCGAGGTGGCTGTCATGGTACTAATTCCAAATCTGAAGCATGTAACTAAATCATATTGTACACACAGATACACAAACTTACCTTTAACCAGTTTAAAAAAAAAGCAGAAGCTCCACCTTCTGGCTAACAGTTATATATATATAATGTAAGTATGTAATATTTATCATTCTTACAATTTATTTTGCTGCTAAATAAAACAAGAACTGTTAAAATATAAACTGTTGTTTCCCTTTCAAGCAAACTTGAACTGAAAATAAACGTATGAGTTAATTGATTGTATGTATAGTATTAATGGTAAAACGATCTTTATAGGAGTTTCATATTCTTATTTACATTTCAATGGGTTACATAGTATTTATGTCATGTAAAGGACATCCATATTAGTTTGTGGTAAACTCTGGTTCATTCAGTTCCAATAAAGAAGTAATAGTTAGCCTTAATTTTTCTCTCCACTATTCTTTTGTCAGCAGTGTTTGTACAGCCAGGTACAAGTATTTTGACTTCTAATTACTTTTAAAGAGGGCTGCCACTGCTATTTATTTATAACTAGCTGATGGCCCAGTGTTGCCCGGTATGTATTTAGCTGGTGTTGGCTCTGCTCACTTTTTCTAACCCTAACACACAATTACTCAGTTACTCAATGGCCAAGTTTGTGAGCTTTATGGTCTTTGGCATCAATAATTTGCATTGAAATGAACCAGATCTGATTGGCTGTGGCTCTACCCCATTTTCTGAATGTGATCCTCAGTCACCCAATGGCCAACTGTACCAGGTTTGAGGCTTGTGCCATTAACAGTGCAAGAATGGCAGCAATTAAATATTCCCCTTGAAAATCAATAAGTGAATTTTTATTGGCTTTTGTAGGCTCCACCCACTTTTCTGAATATTAATCAAAGTCACCCAGTGACCAACTATGCAAAGTTTAAGAATCCTACCATAAACAGTGTAATAATGGCTGCAGTTTACATTTTCCCAGTAAAATTTGTATTGGTCCCCGCCCACTGATGACCTGGCGTTGCTGGGTATGTATTTGGATGGTGTTGCCTGGGTCCACTTTTTCTAACCCTAACACACAATTACTCAGTTACTCAATGACCAAGTTTGTGAGCTTTGCGGTCTTTGGCATCAATAATTTGCATTGAAATGAAACAAATCTGTTTGGCTGTTTGTGGCTCCACCACCTCCACCGTCACCCAATGACCAACTGTACCAGGTTTGAGGCTTATGCCAATACCAGTGCAAGAATGGCAGCAATTAAATATTCCCCTTGAAAATCAATAGGCAAATTTTGATTGGCTTTTGTAGGCTCCACCCACTTTTCTGAATCTCAATCCCAGTCACCCAGTGACCAATTGTGCAAAGTTTGAGAACCCTACCATTAACAGTGTAAGAATGGCTGCAGTTTACATTTCCCAGTAAAATTTGTATTTGTCTCCGCCCACTTTTTGGTTATGGGGTTAAAAGGTATCCTATATGTTATTCCAGGTAATGTACTATGTGTGTGCCAAATTTTATTCAAATCTGTTCAGCCATTGTTGCATGATTGAGTAACAAACATCCAAACTTTCACATGTATAATATTAGTGAGATTTGATTGCCCCTTTTGCATAGAGAAAGAACTTTTTTATTAGTCGTGGCAACAAATAAAACAAAAAGATTGTCACTATATGTACCCATGTTTATGCCATCAAGTTACATGCTAGTTCAGATATGCTTTAAGGTAATTCTGTCATAAAAGAAACATGGATAAATTAATTGCAGAATGATAATTGACTAGGTGTAATAGTGAACCTCTGACTGTAATAAATTCTTTAGGCTGTGCCCTGTAACAAGTATGACAATCACTTTCTGGAAGTTTAGCTCATGCTGACTCTCATCTTCTCTTTACACTATATTGGTGGTGAGGAGCGCTAGCGAAACAAATATATACTTCAAAAAAATTGCCACTATGACTATTCCTTTTTCAAGCATACCTGAACTGTCATGTTACATGATGAGATAAACATAAGTACACATGGGTACCGCTTCTACTAATAACTTGGCTGAGATACCTTTCCAATTTTTTCGCATTGCAAGCGTTAAAAAAGTGTAGTTATCTATGCAACTATGGCAGTCAAACAGCAAGTCAAATTTAGCCCGGATCTCCTGAAAAGGTTTTTCTGGATGTGCAAATAATGCTGATAGCAAGGGTACGCTCTCAGGCTCCACAGCTAATTATTTATTTTTGTTAGTAGCTGAATTAACCAGGTTCTACTGAAGTAATAATCACCAATTATGTGTGAATGTGCACAATAATAATCTTTATTTTAAAGGACACCCGAGGTAAAAATAAACAAATGAAATAAACAATGACATCTATCTATCTAGGCTGGCAAAGATCGAAGCTGAAAATCAAATCGCTAGGGATATCAAATCTAACCCAAAAAAGTTTTACAAGTACATCAACTCTAAAAAAAGAAAGGTTGACTGTATATGACTCCTAAAGGATGAGGGTGGGAACTCAATGGTGGATGACCAAGGGAAGGCAGAGTTATTAAATGCTTTCTTTGCTTCTGTCTTCACAAAGGAAACAGCACTGTTGCAAATTACAGAGGCAGAAGAGTCTCAATCTTCCAACTGTAATATTAAATACTTAACGCAGGAAGAAGTAAAGGCAAGACTAAATAAATTAAAAATAGACAAGGCACCTGGCCCGGATGGCATGCATCCTCGGGTCCTAGGGAATTAAGTTCAGTTATAGATAAACCCCTTTATCTTATCTTTTGTGACTCTCTTTCAACTGGCAGAGTCCCAGTGGATTGGCGTACAGCCAACGTTTTCCCATTATTTAAGAAGGGCAAAAAATCAGATCCAGGAAATTATAGACCTGTAAGCTTAACATCAGTTGTATGCAAACTATTTGAGGGGTTACTAAGGGATACTATACATGACTTCATAGTAGAAAATAATCTTATTTCTCAGCATCAACATGGGTTTACTAAAGACAGGTCCTGTTTGACTAACATGCTCAGCTTTTATGAGGTAGTGAATGCTAATATGGATATTGGGAATTCTGTAGATGTGATATACTTGGACTTTGCAAAGGCCTTCGACACTGTTCCCCACAAAAGTCTGGTGCAAAAGTTGAGGATGCAAGGACTGGGGAAGAGTCTGTGTGCATGGATAGGGAACTGGCTAATGGACAGAAAACAAAGAGTTGTGGTCAATGGATCATACTCAAAATGGGAGACTGTTAGCAGTGGGGTCCCACAGGGGTCTGTACTGGGTCCAGTGCTCTTCAATTTATTTATTAATGACCTAGTGGATGCAGTAGTGAGCAATGTTGCTATTTTTGCAGATGATACAAAATTGTGCAGAATCATCAACTCTCAGGAAGATAGTGTCATATTGCAACAGGATCTGGATAGGATGGCTATATGGGCACATAAATGGCAGATGAAATTCAATGTTGACAAATGTAAAGTCATGCATTTTGGTCGTACCAATGGTCTAGCACCATACAAAATAAATGGGATACAGTTGGGGCCATCAAACTTGGAGAAGGACTTAGGAGTACTCATCGACAACAAGTTAAATAATCGTACTCAATGCCAAGCCGCTGCAGCTAAAGCTAACAAAATTTTGGGATGCATTAAAAGGGAAATAAAAACTCGAGATGCAAGCATAATATTGCCCCTGTTTAACTCTCTAGTAAGGCTACATCTGGAATATGGAATTCAGTTCTGGGCACCACATTACAAAAAAGATATTGCAGTTTTAGAGCAGGTGCAGAGACGAGCAACAAAATTGATACGTGGGATGGAAGGTCTCGCTTACCAAGAAAGGTTAGATAAACTGGGTTTATTTAGTCTAGAGAAAAGACGCCTTAGAGGAGATTTAATTAACATGTATAAATACATCAGAGGGCAATATAATAGCTTGGCGGATGAGCTTTTTGTCCCTAGGCCTTCTCAAAGGACTAGAGGACATGATCTGCGCATGGAGGAAAAACATTTTAGCCATTTTTTTAGGAAAGGGTTCTTTACAGTAAGAGTGATTAAGATGTGGAATGCATTGCCACAGGAAGTAGTTATGGCAAACTCTATACCTGCATTTAAAGGGGGCTTAGATGCTTTCCTTGCGTTGAATGACATCCATGGCTACAATTACTAGGTAATGCCTAATGATGTTGATCCAGGGATTTTATCTGATTGCCATCTGGAGTCGGGAAGGAATTTTTCCCTTTAGGGGCTAATTGGACCATGCCTCGTAAGGGTTTTTTCGCCTTCCTCTGGATCAACAGGGATATGTGAGGGAGCAGGCTGGAGTTGTACTTTGTACTGGTTGAACTCGATGGACGTATGTCTTTTTTTCAACCAAAATAACTATATGTAACTATCCTCTTTCTCCTAAAAATGAGTTTTTAAGATATTTGATGATTTTATTTTATATTAAAATCTACTGTAGGTTTTTACTGTTTTATTGTGTTTGCTCAATGACACATTCATTGAAGTATGCCAGAGCTAAAATCTATGAACTATTTACCCTTTGTATCTCTTTTCTGCTCACAGAAGCCATTTTCTGCTAGGAAAGGGTTTTATAGTTGTAATTTCTTATCAGTGAGGGTCACACTGTAGTCTGACCCAGTCCTGACTCAGACAGGAACTGCCACTTACATACCTGATATTTCACTCTTTCAGGCAGAGAAAGAAAAAAAGGAACACAGCATAGTTAGTTATTTGTGTGCTCGGCACTGTACATACACATGTCGGTTCAGTAAGCCAGCACCTATTCAGTAGGAGACCTTAGGCAAGTCTCCCTAACAATGCTACTGCCTATAGAGCGCGTCCTAGTGGCTGCAGCTATGGCGCTTTGAGTCCGCCAGGAGAAAGGCGCGATATAAAATGTTATTTGTCTTGTCTTGTCTATGTCACATGTCACCTCGGGTATACTTTAACAGTAGTGATGAACAATTATGTGCAAAAGTGTGTACAACCAAAAAACTGTTTACCACTATTTATATACACTCACTGACCCTGTCAATCCAGTATAACTCTCACCCTACAGCTAGAGTAAAAGTAGAAGTAAACAAACCTGGCCATTCTCATAATATAGGATGAGGATGTCCTAACGCCTATAGGTTGCAAGGGGCAGGCTCTATGTGGTCTGTTTCCTTCCAGTGACACCTGGGAACACTCCATTGGATGTAAAAAAAAAAAGAAATAGTCAACTTCCTCCAAAGATTTCTCTCATAATTAATCACAATAATTTTGTAATTTGCCAGATTTGCAGGAATTTGAGTTTGCTGCTCATCCCTAATCAGGAAATCTTCTTGTTGGAATTCCACATTTTTTCTCGAACGTCATGCTGTTCCACCCCACCTTTTACAGCAGGAGGAGCTTCAGTTACCCTATGAATTTCTCCATTATGTAGCAATGGAGAGAAAATCCAGGACTATTGGATCTTCTGGTCCACAACCGTTTGTATGTTGCTGGGAAATCACATACAGTAATATAAATATTAGAATCCTGAAGAGAAATCTATGCGCTTTGAGTCCTATGGGAGAAAAGCGCTTTACAAATGTTATTGTTATTGTTATTATTGTTAAATCAGAAACGGGTTGCTAATATGATGTGATATGAAAAGCAGATATATGCTGGTTTTGTATAAATGACCTCCTGAACTTGGTTTATAAGTCTTTTCACCTAGTCTAATGTATGCAACTCTATAATAAATCCTATTATTTTCAGATTTCAGAGTCAGCTTTGTTTTATACTGTGTTCATTATACTTTTTTTATTCATACATCAGCATTTAATTATGGATGTGCACATTGTAAAAGTATGATAGTAAAGGATAGCACATGACATTTACTGTCTTTGACAGTCTGTTTGATGTCTGGGGAACCATTGGTGACTCTAGCATCTGGTGGTAATGTTTCTGTTATTTTATTTACTTTGCTGTCCGCTAGAGTTATTGCCTCTCTACACATCACTTTTTCAGTGTTACTTGTATACAGTTAACTGTGTAAACCCCACTATTTACCTGTAGTATGAACTTCAATGTTCCATAAACTGTATTTATACAGAATTTTTATAACAGTGGATTTTCATTTTGCTCTCATAATATAGACGATGTATCAAGAGTATTTATGTATTATTATTCTGAACTTATTAGAACTGGCTATGTGCTTTTGTATGTCAGGATTGCTTTTTTTTATTTAATTGTTTTGGGATACCAAGTTTTTGCACTGATTATATTTTTGTAATGTTTCATTGAGTTGTGATACTGTAATACATGATGGCTTAAGAACACAGGGTTCACTTTTCTTTTTCTGTTCAGTTGTAATTGTACAGGATGAGAATGCGCAGCATTTGAAGTAATCAGTCATTTTACTAATGGGTGTTGTCATTCGTCTGCATGAGTGCATAAAAAGCCCATTGTGCTGTCATGATAAGGGATTTTATTGGGAACACATTCCTGTCATGAATTGAATGTTTGTTCAAAGTTGCTTTTATGCAGAAAAGAGTACATGCCATGTCATTGTTGGCAAAAGAACTTTGTTAGATATTATTTTTAAGTGAATTTCATATCAAGATAACTTGGAATTACATCCCTTGAATAAATTATATCCACTTAAATTAAAAAACCACTGGATTAATGAGGTGCTTGACTTACTTAAAGAGACATTGAAGCGAAAAAAAAATATATGATATAGTGAATTGGTTGTGTACTATGAATAATTACTAGAAGATTAGCAGCAAAGAAAATATTCTCATTTTTTTTCAGGTATACAGTGTTTTTTCTAACATTGCATCATTCTCTAATATGTGCAGATTACACAACACTCAGCATTCAAAATGATTCTTTCAGAGCAGTCTGTGAAGTAATGAACTCTTCTCTGGCAGAGGAAAAGTAATTAGTTCACTTACAGTTGAGATAATAAAAGTCAGATAACAGCCCTCTCCACGACTTTGAAAGTCGTAGAGATGAATGGCTTTTTTGCATAGAGATAACAACTAGAGTTTCTTAACTCTTCCTGTACTGGAAACAATTAGACCAGTGTTTTTCAACCAGTGTGCCGCGGCCCCTCCCGCACGTCCCCGCGGCCGCCGCTGCTATTACCTTAGCAGCGGCCACTCTCCCCTCTCCAGCGCATGTGTTTATTCAAGGCAAGCAGCGTATCTCCCTGCTGCTCTGTGTGACGTGCAGGAATCAGGGCTCGGTTACCATAGTAACGGCGATACATATCGCCGCTACAGGAAGCCGCTGCCCTGCTTCCTGCGCGTCACACAGAGCAGCCGGGAGATACGCTGCTTGCCTTGAATAAACACATGCACTGAAGAGGGGAGAGCGGCAGCTGTTAAGGTAATAACAGCGGCGGGGACGGGCGGGGGGCACCACCTACCCATGCTGGGCACTATACTAGCTATACTGGGGCGCTATACTGGCTATACTGGGGCACTATTCTGGGGCACTATACTGGCTATACTGGGGCACTATACTGGCTATACTGGGGTACTATTCTGGCTATACTGGGGCCCTATTCTGGCTATACTGGGGCACTATACTGGCTATACTGGGGCACTATACTAGCTATACTGGGGCACTATTCTGGCTATACTGGGGCACTATTCTGGCTATACTGGGGCACTATACTGGGGGCACTATACTGGCTATACTGGGGCACTATTTTGGCTATACTGGGGCACTATACTGGGGGCACTATACTGGCTATACTGGGGGCACTATACTGGCTATACTGGGGCACTATTCTGGCTATACTGGGGCACTATTCTGGCTATACTGGGGCACTATACTGGCTATACTGGGGCACTATTCTGGCTATACTGGGGCCCTATTCTGGCTATACTGGGGCACTATTCTGGCTATACTGGGGCACTATACTGGGGGCACTATACTGGCTATACTGGGGGCACTATACTGGCTATACTGGGGCACTATTCTGGCTATACTGGGGCACTATACTGGCTATACTGGGGGCACTATACTGGCTATACTGGGGCACTATTCTGGCTATACTGGGGCACTATACTGGCTATACCGTGGGGAACTATACTGGCTATACTGGGGGCACTATACTGGCTATACTGGGGCACTATTCTGGCTATACTGGGGCACTATTCTGGCTATACTGGGGCACTATTCTGGCTATACTGGGGCACTATACTGGCTATACTTGGGGACTATTCTAGGCTATACTGGGGCCCTATTCTGGCTATACTGGGGCACTATTCTGGCTATACTGGGGCACTATACTGGGGGCACTATACTGGCTATACTGGGGGCACTATACTGGCTATACTGGGGCACTATTCTGGCTATACTGGGGCACTATACTGGCTATACTGGGGCACTATACTGGCTATACTGGGGCACTATTCTGGCTATACTGGGGCACTATACTGTCTATACTGGGGGCACTATACTGGCTATACTGGGGGCACTATACTGGCTATACTGGGGCACTATTCTGGCTATACTGGGGCACTATACTGGGGGCACTATACTGGCTATACTGGGGGCACTATTCTGGCTATACTGGGGCACTATTCTGGCTATACTGGGGCACTATTCTGGCTATACTGGGGCACTATACTGGCTATACTGGGGCACTATTCTGGCTATACTGGGGCCCTATTCTGGCTATACTGGGGCACTATTCTGGCTATACTGGGGCACTATACTGGGGGCACTATACTGGCTATACTGGGGGCACTATACTGGCTATACTGGGGCACTATTCTGGCTATACTGGGGCACTATACTGGCTATACTGGGGGCACTATACTGGCTATACTGGGGCACTATTCTGGCTATACTGGGGCACTATACTGGCTATACCGTGGGGAACTATACTGGCTATACTGGGGGCACTATACTGGCTATACTGGGGCACTATTCTGGCTATACTGGGGCACTATTCTGGCTATACTGGGGCACTATTCTGGCTATACTGGGGCACTATACTGGGGCACTATACTGGCTATACTGGGGGCACTATACTGGCTATACTGGGGCACTATACTAGCTATACTGAGGCATCTAAACTCCCTCCTACACTGGGGCAACTATGCTAGCTATGCAGCCGCCCCCCCCCCCCCATAGCCTGCTGCGCACGGCACTGTCCACTAGGTCGCGAAAACACCCCGCCCCCCCAAAGCCCGCCGTTCCCCGGAGAAAAATTTGGTCAGAAAGTGTTCCCCGGGCCGGAAAAGGTTGGGAAACACTGAATTAGACTGATATATCTGATCTTAATGTTTTATACTGGCTATACTGGGGCACTATTCTGGCTATACTGGGGCACTATTCTGGCTATACTGGGGCACTATACTGGGGGCACTATACTGGCTATACTGGGGGCACTATTCTGGCTATACTGGGGCACTATTCTGGCTATACTGGGGCACTATTCTGGCTATACTGGGGCACTATACTGGCTATACTGGGGCACTATTCTGGCTATACTGGGGCCCTATTCTGGCTATACTGGGGCACTATTCTGGCTATACTGGGGCACTATACTGGGGGCACTATACTGGCTATACTGGGGGCACTATACTGGCTATACTGGGGCACTATTCTGGCTATACTGGGGCACTATACTGGCTATACTGGGGGCACTATACTGGCTATACTGGGGCACTATTCTGGCTATACTGGGGCACTATACTGGCTATACCGTGGGGAACTATACTGGCTATACTGGGGGCACTATACTGGCTATACTGGGGCACTATTCTGGCTATACTGGGGCACTATTCTGGCTATACTGGGGCACTATTCTGGCTATACTGGGGCACTATACTGGGGCACTATACTGGCTATACTGGGGGCACTATACTGGCTATACTGGGGCACTATACTAGCTATACTGAGGCATCTAAACTCCCTCCTACACTGGGGCAACTATGCTAGCTATGCAGCCGCCCCCCCCCCCCCCATAGCCTGCTGCGCACGGCACTGTCCACTAGGTCGCGAAAACACCCCGCCCCCCCAAAGCCCGCCGTTCCCCGGAGAAAAATTTGGTCAGAAAGTGTTCCCCGGGCCGGAAAAGGTTGGGAAACACTGAATTAGACTGATATATCTGATCTTAATGTTTTATACTGGCTATACTGGGGCACTATTCTGGCTATACTGGGGCACTATTCTGGCTATACTGGGGCACTATACTGGCTATACTTGGGGACTATTCTAGGCTATACTGAGGCCCTATTCTGGCTATACTGGGGCACTATTCTGGCTATACTGGGGCACTATACTGGGGGCACTATACTGGCTATACTGGGGGCACTATACTGGCTATACTGGGGCACTATTCTGGCTATACTGGGGCACTATACTGGCTATACTGGGGGCACTATACTGGCTATACTGGGGCACTATTCTGGCTATACTGGGGCACTATACTGGCTATACTGGGGGCACTATACTGGCCATACTGGGGGCACTATACTGGCTATACTGGGGCACTATTCTGGCTATACTGGGGCACTATTCTGGCTATACTGGGGCACTATTCTGGCTATACTGGGGCACTATACTGGGGCACTATACTGGCTATACTGGGGGCACTATACTGGCTATACTGGGGCACTATACTAGCTATACTGAGGCATCTAAACTCCCTCCTACACTGGGGCAACTATGCTAGCTATGCAGCCCCCCCCCCCCCACCCATAGCCTGCTGCGCACGGCAATGTCCACTAGGTCGCGCAAACAAACTAGTCTTGTCAGATCTGACAGTAATGTCAGAAACACCTGATCTGCTGCATGCTTGTTCAGGGTCTATGGCTGAAAGTATTAGAGGCAGAGGATCAGCAGGACAGCCAGACAACTTAGTAAGTGGAAAAATTCAATTGATTCTTAATCTGATTTCCATCAAAATGGTACTGGGTCCTGAAATGATTGCTATTCCCTGCACTTCTCAATTGATTTCGATCATTGTTCATCAATTGATGTTCCTTGTTCAATTTCTGAATACTGCTCCCCAACGGATTTCTTGCCAAGATAAATCAGTTTTGTTGGATCAGAGCTCAATCACACAGGGATGATCTGAGCTTGTTTATGTGCACCTTGAGGGGTCATATGAACTAGTACCACAAATATCAGTGTCTGGTTTCCATTCCTGGGTAGGAATATTCTTCTGTGGTACATCTCTACAGTTAGGCTAAGGAATATGTCCTGAACATTAAAAGCTAAATTACAAAAGGTTATTTTCATGCCGATGACCACCTGCACTGGACCAGGCCTTAAGCCCAGGGCCGGCCCGCTCATGAGGCGGGGTGAAACATTTGCCTCAGGCGGCAAACTTCTAGGGGCGGCAACCGCATGGGGGGGCCGGCCGTCGGGCCGGAGGGGTAGCGGGCAGGTCGGGGGTATTGGGCCTAGCGGTGGGGAGGGGGGTCGACCCCCCCTCCCTCGCCTGGGTCCCCCGATCTGTGCTCCCCTCCAGCTGTAATTAGGAAGCAGCCGCTTGCAGATCGTAAGAGGCAACGGGCGGGGAGGACTCACCTTTTCCGCGTTCCAGCGAGCGCTCCATTGACATCACTTCCTGCATCGCCGCCCACTGTATTGTAAGTGGACGGTGATGCAGGAAGTGACGTCAGTGGAGTGCACGATGGAACGCGGATAAGGTGAGTCGTCCCCGCCAGTGCCTCTTACGATCTGCAAGCGGCTGCTTCCTAATTACAGCTGGAGGGGAGCGCAGATCGGGGGACCCAGGCGAAAGAGGGGGGTCCGACCCCCCTCCCCACCACTAGGCCCAATACCCCCGACCTGCCCGCTACCCCTCCGGCTCGGCGGCCGGCCCCCCCATGCGGTTGCCGCCCCTAGAAGTTTGCCGCCTGAGGCAAATGTTTCACCCCGCCTCATGAGCGGGCCGGCCCTGGGCTTAAGGCCTGGTCCAGTGCAGGTGGTCATCGGCATGAAAATAACCTTTTGTAATTTTCTCCTAAATTTGCCTCAGGCGGCAAAAAGTCTAAGGCCGGCCCTGCTTAACCACTTGCCGACCGCACGCTTATACCGTGCGTCGGCAAAGTGGCAGCTGCAGGACCAGCGACGCAGTATTGCGTCGCCAGCTGCAGCCTAATTAATCAGGAAGCAGCCGCTCGTACGAGCGGCTGCTTCCTGTCAATTCACGGCGGGGGGCTCCGTGAATAGCCTGCGGGCCGCCGATGGCGGCTCGCAGGCTAAATGTAAACACAAGCGGAAATAATCCGCTTTGTTTACATTTGTACGGCGCTGCTGCGCAGCAGCGCCGTAAGGCAGATCGGCGATCCCCGGCCAATCAGCGGCCGGGGATCACCTCCATGTGACAGGGGACGTCCTGTCACTGGCTGCACAGGACGGATAGCGTCCTGTGCAGCCCAGATCTCCCGGCGGTGGCAGGTAGGAGAGGGAGGGGGAGGATTTCGCCGCGGAGGGGGGCTTTGAGGTGCCCCCCCCCCCCCGCAAAATGCCAGCCAGGAGGAGCGATCAGACCCCCCCTGCACATCATCCCCCTAGTGGGGAAAAAAGGGGGGCGATCTGATCGCTCTGAGTGCTCTTTGATCTGTGCTGGGGGCTGCAGAGCCCACCCAGCACAGATCACCTAAAACAGCGCTGGTCCTTAAGGGCGGGTAAAGGGATGGTCCTCAAGTGGTTAAGCCTGGAGCTAAATTGTGAGCACGGCCACAGGGGTTTAATGCAAGACCAGGACAGTCGTTTTCCACTATGGGGACTCTAGGACACTCTTTCTCTCTTTATCGCTCCTTCTGTGTAATGTATATGATCACTACTCCGTGTATCTCTACTATGTGTTGTTACTGTACCATCGCCAACCCTGTGTGTGCCGAAATTAGATCCTGGTGCAACCCTCATTGTACTTGGCAAAATAAATGATCCTGATTATATTTGCATCTCAACTTACTGGTTTAACTAGTAAAGCTTTGGATCAAGAAACTAGTCTTAAGCTGGCCATACACTGGCCCGATTTGCCGCCATTTCGACAGCAGATTCGATCACTGGGATCGAATCTGCTGCCAATCGTTCGCGCTACACGCCAAATTTCGATCCATTTCGTCCGATCACGTCGAACGCTCCGTGCGGAAAATTACCGTCGATCGCCCGTGGGTAGGGAGCGCGTCGCTAGCAGCGTTTGAGTGCCCGACAACCGACGCAATAGAGCGCAATACATTACCTGCTCCGCCGGCGTGACTGCCCCCAGTCACCGCTGCTCCGTCTCCGCTCTGGTCTCCGGCATGCTTCAGTTCCTCCTGCCCGCCAGGAAGTTTAAACAGTAGAGGGCTCTCTACTGTTTAAACTTCCTGCCGGGCAAGAAGAGGTAAAGCATGCCGGACCTGGAGACCAGAGCGGAGACGGAGCAGCCGTGACCGGGGGGCAGTCATGCCGGCGGAGCAGGTAATGTATGCGGGCATGGGGGGGGGGGGGGGAGCGGCAGCAGCACTACCACAACCACAACAGATTGTGAACGGTTTCAGGCTGAAATCGGTTCACAATCTGTTTGCAGTAAAGGTAGCCATACGATCCCTCTCTGATCAGATTCGATCAGAGAGGGATCTATCTGTTGGTCAAATCTGATGGCAAATCGACCAGTGTATGGCTACCTTTACTTTACTTTATCAGTAAACAAGTCTCTAATGTGACAAAAGAGAAGTCTTCAGACTTGGTGACTTATAACTAGGTCATGATCTGATTTTTACTAAACTTCAGTAAAATAAAAGATACTTAAAAAGGAATAGAATTTTTAGAAGTAAACCTAATAAATAAATGAAAAATACTATATATTTAAAATATACCTTTTTTATAACTTGATCAAGTAAACAACTAAATGTATGTAAATGAACTATATAGAACAGAGGCGCCAGTTCAGGATACAATAATTAAAAGCCGTTTAAAATAGAGAGGCAGTAGTGGACTTACCTCCCCAAGTAGACACAGCAGTGCATATTCACTGTAAAAAGATTATTTTATTTAAAATACTCCACAGATTATGCAACACATTTCGCGGGTGTCATCCCGCTTCCTCAGGCAACAATAGGAGCTTTTTGTGTTGCAAGTATGCGCAGTGAGGTGCTTTGGCTTACTTGTAAACTTGTAAAACATCTGTATTTTGTACTGATATTTTACTATGGTAATTTACACTTTTAAGATGTCGAATACCAGTAAATTGTACTGATATTCCACTAGCCGAAATTGGGTGCTCGAATTTTCTTGCGCCCCTGTTTCATGCACACACGGTGATAGGTATATACATACATTAAATCTTTCTTAACTGATAGATGGAATTGGAAACAATGGGTTCAAACAGTAGAACTGACAGCCCCATGGGACTGCTTGGGCCTTTTAACCATCTTAGCGGTATGGACGAGCTCAGCTCGTCCATCACCGCCGATGGCTGCCGCTCAGGCCCTGCTGGGCCGATTTTGTTGAAATAAAAAGCAGCACACGCAGCCGGCACTTTGCCAGCCGTGTGTGCTGCCTGATCGCCGCCGCTCTGCGGCGATCCGCCGCTAGCAGCGGCGAAAGAGGGTCCCCCCAGCCGCCTGAGCCCTGCGCAGCCGGAACAAATAGTTCCGGCCAGCGCTAAGGGCTGGATCGGAGGCGGCTGACGTCAGGACGTCGGCTGACGTCCATGACGTCACTCCGCTCGTCGCCATGGCGACGAAGTAAGCAAAACACGGAAGGCCGCTCATTGCGGCCTTCCGTGTTACTTCTGGCCGCCTCCGGAGCGCCCTCTAGTGGGCTTTCATGCAGCCAACTTTCAGTTGGCTGCATGAAATAGTTTTTTTTTTATTTAAAAAAAACCCTCCCGCAGCCGCCCTGGCGATCTTAATAGAACGCCAGGGTGGTTAATAGAAGAGACAATATAATTATATAATACCATAAACAGATGTCTTAGTCAGGTAAGATATCACTGGTTGATGAATTCTGAGAATGGTGTTTCAGAACATTGAAAATGTTTATTGTTAACAAGTGATTAGGGATTGAAGAGGAATCTTAGCTTTGTGTGCACAAATGTTTTAAAAGTGACTTTGGTTGGACTGATGTATTACTTAAAACCTAGAATCTCAACACATGGTATGTGTAACACAGGGGACACTTTAGTTATTAATATTTTAGTATTTATATAGCACCAACATCTTAAGCAGCGCTGTACAGAGTATATATTGTCTTGTCATTTAACTGCCCCTCAGAGGGGTTCACAATCTAATCCCTACCATAGTCTTATGAGAGGGGCTCACAATCTAATCCCTACCATAGTCCTATGTCTATGTATGTATCGTGTAGTGTAGGTATTGTAGTCCAGGGCCAGTTTAGGGGAAGCCAATTAACTTATCTTTATGTTTTAGGGATGTGGGAGGAAACCAGAGTGCATGGAGAAAACACACACAGACACAGGGAGAACATAGAAACTCCTTGCTGATGTTGACCTGGCTGGGATACAAACTGGAGACCCAGCGTTGCAAGACGAGAGCGGTAACCACTATGCCGCCGTGCTGCCCTAGTTGGGATCAAGGAGTACTTAAACTTGTCATAGTCGATCTATTATAGTAGGTTTTTAGATGAATTCACAAATAAACCATATATAAATTAACCTGAATATGTATTTATAATTAAAAGTCACAAGAAATAGTATTACTAAGTACTTAAGGTGTACATTTTAAAAATCAGCCTGTTTAAGAAGGCACAGAAAAGTAGGAGTAGAATTTGGGAAAATTTACCAGTATTGTACTACATTCATATAGTAAAATTTCGGTAATATTTACCGATATTTCACTATGACCTAACCTCTCCCTACTCTCACACAGAACCCTCACCAGGGGGTGCCAAACCCTTAACCTCCCCCTTGGTGGTGCCTATCCCTTAACCTCCCCCTTGGTGGTGCCTATCCCTTAAGCTCCCCCTTGGTGGTGCCTAACCTTTAACCCCACCTTGTGGTGCCTAGCACCAGCTATTATAGTGGGCGCCCTTTTAAACAAGGCGCAAGTTGCACCCTTTTCAACAACAAACTTAAAGGGACACTTAAGGCAGTAAAAAAAAAAGACTTTTACTGACCTGGGGCTTCCACTAGCCCCCTGCAGCTGTCCGTGCCCACGCAGCCTCGCTCGGATCCTCCTGGCCCCGTCGGCAGCAACTTCCGTTTTCGATGACAGGCCTGGGAACGTGAGTGATTCTTCACGTTCCTTGCCGCAATAGCAGTATATAGGGCCTGTCGGCACCTGTCGCCGAAAACGGAAGTTGCTGCCAGCGGGGCCAGGAGGATCCGAGCGAGGCTGCCTGGGCACCGGACAGCTGCAGGGGGCTGGTGGAAGCCCCAGGTGAGTAAAACTCATTTTTTTTTACTGCCTTATAGCGGATCCGAGATGAAAAACTAACTATAACAAGTAACTTGTCTATATATCTTAGCTAAAGTTTAGATAGTTTACACAGCAAATATAGCTGCAAACAGCTTTAATAGAAAATGATTATTTCTTCCTGTGATACAATTACAGCAGCCATGTTGTTTGTAAACATTACACAGAGGCAGGCTTATCTGTATCTTGATCACTAAGCCTGTGAAAAAAACCTAATCCCCCCTCCTCCCTCCTCCCCTCTGCCTCTGAATTCAATGGCTAGTAACACCTCTTCCTCCTCCTGCCCAGACTGAGCTCCCATGAGTCCTTGCTACTGCCAAGGCTCTCTGAAAACCTGTGGGCGTGGTTTATTTAGTTTATAGGGAATTAGAGTATTAAAACAAAAACAAAAAAGTATTTGGCTTGAGGAATGCCCTATAAATAATAGGAAAGGAACACAATTATGCAATGAGTAAAAGTTCACCTCGGATCCACTTTAAGTGACCCTTTAAGATGATGTTACTCACAACAGGGGGTACTTGGCCAACTCAGTAATTAATAAAGAGGGACATGCTGTAATAATGGTAAGAAACACTGACCTAAATAACTAAATTAAGTTAGCTTGCAGAGCTCTATGGCAGGAGCAATGTTCACATTATGGTATTTGTGCAGACATGTTGTGAGACACATGTCCAATGATACAAGCTTCCACCTGTACAGTATTGCTGTATTTCCCAGTACTGAGCCAAAAGCTAATCCTACTAGTGATAAAATCAATGCACCTGGCCTCTGGCTACATGAGTACTGCATGTAGAATTTACAAATAGCAACAGTTGATACTCTAGATAAGCAACTTCAGGAATATAAAATCATGTCACTTCCAGATCAACATTCACTTTAGCCTTAAAACTGCACACCTTTCATTTGACTCCTTCATATCCACAGCCTAGGGGTAAGTGTAATATCAGAGATTCATTTATCATAAACTACATGAACAAGTGTGTAAAAGTTAACCTGTCACATCATAGGATGTGATGAATCTGAAATAGTACTATAAAAGTGCAAGCACTTGCAGGGCCGCCATCAAAAATTTTGGGGCCCCTTAGACATCATCAGGCCTGAGCCCACCCCCTCCCTTGGCCCACGCACTATTTGCTGTGCCCGCCCACTAGCCACCCCACCCCGTGTCCGTGCGCGAAGTGCGCAGCGGCGAAAAATGTGCATGGCTCCAACACTGAAGAAAGCGGCATGCACAGTGTGGATGGAGCAAAATACTAGCAAAATACAGGTAGTCCCCGGTTAACAAATGAGATAGGGACTTGTAGGTCCGTTCTTATCCTTTATCCATTTTCTTTTGTGCCTCTTTTGTGTCCCTCTGTGTGACCTCATGTTCCTGTCTCATCTCTTTTCTCCCTGTGCCTCTTTTGTCTGCCTCTGTTCCCCCTCTGCGTCTTTTATCCCCATGTGTTACCTCTTGTCCCCTTCTGTCTCAGCTCGTCCCCCTGGCCTAGCCAGGTATAGGTTCCCCCAGTATAGGTATCCAGGCATAGGTGCCCCCAGTATAGGTAGCCAGGTATAGGTTCCCTCAGTATAAGTAGCCAGCTATAGGTGGTGCCCCAGTATAGGTAATCTGATGTAGATGCCCCAGTTTAGGTAGCCTGGTATAGCTGGTGCCCCAGTATAGGACAGCAAGATACAGGTGCCCCCAGTATAGGTATTCAACTATAGGTGGTTCCCCGGTATAGGTAGCCTGGTATAGTTGCCCCAGTACAAGTAGCCTGGTATGGGTGGTGCACCAGTATAGGTTAGCCAGGTACAGGTGCCCCCAGTATAGGTAGCAAGCTATAGGCGCCCCAGTATAAGTAGCCAAGTATAGGTGGTGCCCCAGTATAGTTAGCCAGGTACAGGTGGTGCCCCAGTATAGGTAGCCGGGTACAGGTGGTGCCCTTAGTATAGGTAGCCAAGTATAGGTGGTGCCCCACTATAGGTAGCTAGCATGGGTGTCCGCAAAAAATGTTCCGGGGGGGGGGGGGGGGCAAAAAGGTGGGGAAGAGGTGGTGCGACATTTATGAGGCCCCCATCAAGACAAATTCAGCAATCATGAGGCCCCCAACAAGACAAATTCAGCAATCATGAGGCTCCCAACAAGACAAATTCAGCAATCATGAGGCCCCCAACAAGACAAATTCAGCAATCATGAGGCCCCCAACAAGACAAATTCAGCAATCATGAGGCCCCCAACAAGACACATTCAGCAATCATGAGGCCCCCAACAAGACACATTCAGCAATCTTGAGGCCCCTAACAAATCATGAGGCCACCAACAAGACAAATTCAGCAATCATGAGGCCCCCAACAAGACAAATTCAGCAGTCATGAGGCACATAAATAGACAGCATTTCACATAAATAGGCAGAATGCCCCCTTAATATGGTAGACACCTCACACCTGGCTTCTGAATTCTCCTCTACTGGCTGCTATGCCTGGCTGGCCTGGCAATACTGTTTTTGGCTGGATTGGGGATGATTGGGCAGCACGGTGGCATAGTGGTTAGCGCTCTCTCCTTGCAGCGCTGGGTCCCCGGTTCGAATCTCAGCCAGGTCAACATCTGTAAGGAGTTTTGATGTTCTCCCCGTGTCTGCGTGGGTTTTCTCCAGGTACTCCGGTTTCCTTCCACATCCCAAAAACATACAGATAAGTTAATTGGCTTCCCCCTAAAATTGGCCCTAGACTACGATACATATACTACTACACAATGCATACATAGACCTATGACTATAGTAGGAACTAGATTGTGAGCTCTTCTGAGGGACAGTTAGTAACAAGATGATATACTCTGTACAGTGCTGCGGAAGATGTCGGCGCTATATAAATCCTAAATAATAATAATAATAATGTGTGGGCTGAAAGGCCTTGCAGTGATGCTGTGGCCGTGCTGGCGGTGATGCTGTGGCCGGGCTGGCTGGCGGTGATGCTGTGGCCGGGCTTGGCTGGTTGAAGTAAATACTGGCCTGACTGGTGGTGATGCTGTGGCCTTTTTTACAGTGATTCTAGGCTGGTTGGCTGGTGGTGATGCTGGGCTGGCTGGCCTGGATAGTTTAGGTAGTGACAGGTGCCACCTAGTTTACATAGCGCCAGGAGCCCCCAGTTTAGGTAGTGACAGGAGCACCCCAGCTCAGGTAGCAACAGGAGCCCCCCAGCTCAGGTAGTGACAGGAGCCCCCCAGATAAGGTAGTGACAGGAGCCCCCCAGCTCAGGTAGTGAGAGGAGCCCCCCAGGTTAGGTAGTGACAGGTGCCCCTCAGTTTAGGTAGTGACAGGTGCCCCCCAGGTTAGGTAGTGGCAGGTGCCCCCCAGGTTAGGTAGTGACAGAGACCCCCCAGGTTAGGTAGTGACAGGAGCCCCCCCAGGTTAGGTAGTGACAGGAGTCCCCCCAGGTTAGGTAGTGACAGGGACCCCCCAGGTTAGGTAGTGACAGGAGCCCCCCCCAGGTTAGGTAGTGACAGGGACCCCCCCAGGTTAGGTAGTGGCAGGTGCCCCCCAGGTTAGGTAGTGACAGGGACCCCCCAGGTTAGGTAGTGACAGGGACCCCCCCCCCAGATTAGGTAGTGACAGGTGCCCCTCAGGTTAGGTAGTGACAGGGACCCCCCCCCCAGGTTAGGTAGTAACAGGAGCCCCCCCTAGGTTAGGTAGTGACAGGTGCGCCCCAGGTTAGGTAGTGGCAGGTGCGCCCCAGGTTAGGTAGTGACAGGGACCCCCAGGTTAGGTAGTGACAGGAGCCCCCCCAGGTTAGGTAGTGACAGGCGCCCCCCCCTCACCGTTCAGTGTCAGACCTCAGGATCAGCCGGCGACCCGACCAGTTAGAGCGGACGCACCACGCTCTATATGCGGAAGTGATGTCACTTTCGCATATCAGTGCGGTGTCCTAGGTCCTAGCGCCTGCACTATTGGTCGTAGGGTGGCTGATCGAGGTCTGACGGCGGTGGCCGGGGGGGGCAGCGGGCATCCAGGGTAGGCAGATGCCCTAATTTGCCCGACGTGCGGACGCCCATGGTAGCTACCTAGCTACCTAGGTGGTTCCAGCCCCAGTATAGGTAGCCAGGTATAGGTGGTGGCCCAGTATAGATAGTCCACCAGTATAGAAAGACCACTGTAGCAGGCTCACTCATTTGCTCCCCATGTTCAAGCGCTGATGTCACTCTTCTCTTAGTGCTGGAATGCGGTGTGCTGGTTAGTGAGCCACAGGCCTGCAGCCAGCACATGTGGTCCTTCCAGCGCTTTGGGGGGCCCAGGGCCCCCAGAAGCCCTGGGCCCCTCACTGCAGTGAGCACTTGTACCTAGACACACCTGCATTAATTATCAACCAAGCTCTGTACAGTTGCAGAACCTATAGATGGCTAGTGAAGGAGACCTTAAAGAAGCACCAAAATAAGTTATAGAAGACTGTACTAAAATATTTGGGATGCCCAATTTCACATGAATTACCCTAGTTTTAGCTTTAGAAATACTTCCTATATGTGTATTTTACTGTATATTTGTATGTAACCTCACCCGTCCAGTGATGTTTAGCCTAGGCTATTTAGTTGTGCAGCCTTCTGCCTCAGAACTATCTGGGAGAGCAAGTGTTGTTTCTGCTCAATTCACAACACAAGGGGCAAACATTCTGCAGTGATGCACATGCCAGAGCACCAATGCTGACTAATATTGTAAAAAAAAATAAGCAAAATAAGGAAGAACTTTACCAAAAGATATTAGCAGCAGAAAAATAAATCAATACAGTGAAAATTAAAAAAATAATATATCAAAAAAATATTGATATTCATGGGTGTAATTTTGTCATGTTGATTGATCCACCCTGAGCCTGCTGTCCAACATCTTTAGCACTGGCAGACAAGAAAAAAAAAGACAGCACCAACTGCCATTATCTTTAAACACACCCTCCAAGATTCTGCTTGCTTGTTAGTTGGAAACATTTGTTATTTCCCACAATGCAAAGAGTTTCACTGACAATAGACTATGGGGGGGGGGGGGGGGGGGTTCACCACAATATCAGTCACACAGACATCCCTGCTGATCTAGTTGAGAAAAGATCAAGATTTCCTTTGGGAAAGGGGTATCGGCTACTGATTGGTAATGAAGATCTGTCGTGGTTTAAGTTCCTCTGTAAAGTGGAATTAAACTTAGATCTTCCTCTCTGCTCGGAAAAATTAGCAATTTATGGAAATTACAATTTATGGAAATCCTAAAAAAACTGAAGCTTTAACTAAGATTTACTTTCCAGAGGGCACTGAATGGGTTAAGTCTCAGTGTTTATGCATTAGGAGAGAGCTGGCAGAGATCCCAGCAGAGTAATCATAGCTACTGACAAGACAGTTTGATCTGGCTAAACACACAAATAACAGCAGTAGTGCATTTCTAAACAAAGCAGCAAGTTTCTAAACAACTTATATGTGGAATGAAGACTTTTTATTATGTGCTGTGCAAGAGTTTGAGTTCACTTTAACTTGCATTAAGCAAAGTTCCTCTTTTTAACTTTTTAACTTTAGCTGTTTAAAGGAGCAAAATCACCAACAAGCACAACATTTAAAATATATTTAAACACATACATATAAGACATACTGTACATGTGTCCCAGAGTAAAATTCACTACAAATTACTTTTTTTTTCCTATGTAGCTGTTACAGTAGGTGTTATCCATGTAATAGCTCTCAACCTCTTATTGAAAGATTTTGGACTAGTACACCTTTTAGTGGTGGATTCTCTTGTTTTCTTTCATTAGTTTGAGAATCACACTCTGGCAAGACGCAAGAACCTATACAGATACTCTGGCCAACATGCATGCCTATACACTGTACACTGTTTTGGTCTGTACCACTGTTGTCTAGGGAGTGCTTTTTTTTTTTTAAAGAAAATCCTGAGCATTCCCCAGGAGAAGAAGGACTAGTCTACAATTTGTCAATAACAAGTCCAAAGCTGCCAGATTAATAATATCCACTCTATGTGATGGCGATATACAAAATAATAATAATGATGATGATGATAATAATTTATAGTGCATTTTACCATGGGACAAATTTACATCTTACAAGTATCCATAAATATAACTGTAATTAAGGATTCAACTTCCTTTCAATCAGCAGCTGATACCCCTTTTCCCATGAGAGATATTTACCTTGTCTCAACTAGATCGTCAGGTAGCTCTATATGGCTGAAATTGTGGTGAAACACCTCCCACAGTGTGATGTCAGGACCTAGGTCCTAACAATTTCCTGTGTGTGAGCCTTGTTGCATTGTGGGAAATAACGGCTGTTTCCAACTGCCAAGCAACTAGTATCTTCCTCTGTGCATATGTATATCAATAAAAAAAAACAACCATTTAGCTTATTGCATTAGGGATGTGTGGTTAACGATAATGGCAATTGGTACTGTCTGGTTTCTTCATGTCTGCCAGCAGTAAAGATGATGATGTGCAGGCTGATTGTGGATCAAACAATATGAACAAATTGCATGGTGAATATCAATTTTTTCTTGATCGCTCTTCTATTTTTTTAACTTCTCACTTTGCAATGTATCGATTTCTTTTTTCCCCCTTTTTGCTAAAGTTCCTCTTTAAATTTGTCAGTTTTTGTGATACCGGTTCTTTATATACTAAAATTAATTGAATTCTAGTGGGGGAAACAGCATATTATGTAGGACATTAGACATATTGCATGTGTGGAAATATTAGGATACATTTCTGCTACAGAGAGCCATAATGACATATAGTAAACTTAAATGATTAAGGATGCCTATTTTTATCTTAATCGGCTTCCTATATATTTCTGTATCTAGGTATGTAACCTCCTGCCCACCCCCACCAGTGATGTTTAGCCTAGGCTATGATGTCATGCAGCCTTCTTCCCCAGGACACTCAGGGAGATTATGTGAAGTTCCTGCTCGCTTCACAGAGGGAATCAAAAAATTCCACTGTGATTCACCTCGCCAGCAGTAAAAATACTGGCATGTTTGATAAATTTAAGAATGTATATTAGGGTGAGGGTGACTAAATAATGTATAAATGAATATCGGGATTGATCCCCTGATTGCATTGGCTTTTTTGAAATTTTTCTTGCAGTTTATCGAACCGAACAATGGATCTTTCGGGAGATTGTGCCAATAATAGTCACCTTCAGCTCAGATCTGCACATGACCTTCTTTTGTCCTCCTCTAGAATTACCCCCTCGCATTCACGTATACAAGAGTTTGCACATGCTTCACCCCTCCTTTGGAAAGCCCTTCCACAACACATCCGTCACTCTCCAACCTTTGATATTTTTAATGACAAGCATACACTCTACCTTAGGCCATTCACCCTTTGACATAAGGCCAAGTTGCACTCTTACTACTACATATCCTAAACACACACTGATTCTAGGTATGATTATTGTATACTACCCCACCTCTTGCCTCCCCCCCCCCCCCATTCTTTTAGATTGTAAACTTACAAGGGCAGGGCTCTCTCACCCTTTTTTGTCTTGGAATTAGTTATACATTTTAACCACTTGAGGATCCATAGTGTTAAACCCTCCTAGTAGTGACCAGGCCATTTTTCTGTTAATAGGCCACTGCAGCTTTAAGGCCAAGTTGCAGGGCAACACAGCACACAAGTGATTCCTCCCCCCTTTTCTCCCCACCAACAGAGCTCTCTGTTGTTGGGGTCAGATTGCACCCCCCCCCCCCCCGAATGTTTGTTTGTTTATTTATTTTTATGTGTTTTTTTTTTATTAAAAATGCCTGCTTTTTTTATGATCACATACACTCCTCCCTCCCCCGTCAGCCAATCCCCGTGATCAGCTGTCATAGGCTTCAGCCTATGAAAGCCCATCGCCGCCGAGAGTCAGGAGGGGACAGTCGTGTCACACGGCTGTCCCCAGTACAGCGCTACTGCAGATCGCAGCGCTGTACTATGTAATTAGATGGCGGTTTCGCCGTCTAACAGTTTACGAGCGGCTATTGCCTGAAGACTGAAGGCTCCACTCTGCTCTGCCTACTAACAGGAGATGCGCGCGCGATCTCCTGCAAACTGCAGCCCCAGGACTTTACCCTGATTGGCGTGACGCGGTCGTGTACAAGTTAATCATCATGTTACTTTTTTCACTGTAATTACCAGTTCTGTATTGTGTACCTATTTTGTATTTTGTATATTGGTGTATACCATTGTATACCATTGTCTGTACTATTATTATTATTATTATTATTATTATGTACCCCATGTTTGTGTCTTACTTTGTACTGCATCACGGAATATGTTGGCATACTAATGTCCAGCGCTGCGTAATATGTTGGCACTTTATAAATACAATAAATAAAATAAATAAATAAATAAATGTTATAAATCAATAATAATAATATGCTTCTGACATGCACAGTTCAGTCAGGATGCCATAAATACACTGGCCTATATGCAATTCCCTTTTTCATCTGAGTTTTCTCCTATGTGGAAAATTTTCATCTTCAATTTAAAATTACATTTTAGCATTTTGCAATGAATACAATTATCAAAAAAGTAAAAAGTACTATCAAAATGATTTAGAGTGTTTTTTTTTTGTTTTTTTTTTCTTGCTGATGGTTTAAAAGATATTTTATGTACGTTTTAAGTTTGAAAGTATCACCTGGGAGAAAACGTAGGTGAAAAAATGAAGTGTTTTCTGGATGTCTCACAAGAAAAGTCAGGTCATGTTGCTGGCTTTCTGCTATGGCCAGACTGTGTAGAACCATCTGAATGAGAAGACTAGCTGGCTGGAATTGCAGATGCTTGGCATGCAAGACATACTGTATTTCATCTGTGTATTGTAAATATATATATATATATTTTTTTTTTTTCCCTGTGTAATGAATGTCGGTGCTAAGGGAGTGGTTTTGTCATCCAGGTTGATGAAGCAGTGCCCCTCAATCTTCAATCTTCATTTAGTGCCTCACAGGAGGGGTAGGTCCAGCACTTTTTGTGCATTTTACATGTTGTTTGGCGATATTTATATTTTTACACTCTGTAATACTACTTTGAAATACAGTATGTATTCAGTACTCTGTGTTGCCATGTGGTTGTTTTCTGCGTATGCTCACTTTCAGTCTAAGTGCTACATATTTTATCGCATTTGTAACAAAATATAAAGTTTTATGTCTAATTCATGTTCATGCTTTGTAAAACATTCCTGGAATTTGGCTTGGAACTGCACAATGATAGCAGAGTGGTGCTTGAGTCACGCCCTTTGATCCAGGTCAGTTATTGTTATGCATTTGTTTAGCACATATTTTGCAGCATTTTACAGAGTATATTAAGGAATTTATGTCACATTGCTCCTCAGAGGATCTCAAAATCTAATGCTCCCAATATAGTTTAAAGTCAGTTTGAGGGGAACCAGATAAATTGTAAGTATGTTTTTGGGATGCAGGACTAAACTGGAGAAACGGGGGTAGCCCAACCAAGAGAAGAATATGCTAACTCCATATTGTTAGTGATAGGTGGGAATTCAGGACTTGGGTTCTACAGTATATTTCAAGTGCTGCCAAGTGCCAACAATCCCTCCAAAAGTTTTCTTGCAGTGTCTTATGGGAGGGGTATGTCTAGGCATACATGAAAAAAGCAGGCGTGGAAATGTGGGCATAGTAGAATATTGGTAAATTTAGTGGAAATAGATAAAAAACAAGATAGTAAAATATGGGTAATAAATTCCAATATATTCCTATAGCTAAAATAGCCCTATTCTCACACTATACCCTCCCACTACCAGGGCCGGTTTAAGCAACAATGGGGCCCCAGGGCAAAATAAACCTGCCCCCCCCCCCCCCCCCAACAGATACCCCGGAGCAAAAATCGGCATTAAGGGACCTTTTTGCAGCTGGTATAGTTAGGGTGTAAAGCCCCAATCCGTCTGAGCTCCACATTCTGGCTACCCCAGCCTGGACGGGGGACAAGGGGTTCAAAAGTTTCAGGAGGGGGGACCCCACATAATTTGTTTTTAAAAAAAATTCCCACACTCTAAACATAAAAAAAAAAATTGGGAAAATATGAAAAAACGCCAGGGATCTTCATGCAGCCATATTGCGGCTGTATAGCGATCCCTGGCCAAAGCGCTGCGGCTGGACCCCCTGGAAACCCCGTCAGGAAATGTATTGCTCTTTCTTTTGATACATGTAAAATTACACTACCGTATCGATTTTCTCAAAAACTATAAGGTCTTTTTGAAAAATTGTTTTTTCCTCTTATTCCCAATGATTTCCTTAACATATCCTGCAAATTTAGGGTTTTTAGCATTTAAGGTGGATTTGTTATTAACCATTAAAGTCGGCAGATTTTTAAATGTGTATATTTTTTCCTTTGAAACTTTAAAATCGATTTTCTCAAAAACTATAAGGGCGATTTGAATTTTTTTCCCTCTTTTAGCCACTGGGGGCCCCTACAAGCTCTGGGGCCCTGGGGCAATTGCCCCCTTTGCCTCTATGGTAGCGCCGGCCCTGCCCACTACAAATGCCTAACCTCAACCACCCCACAGCTAACCTTAACCACCCATGACTAACCTTAATCACCTCCTCAGAGATAACCTTAAAGAAAACCTGAACTGAAAATTAAAAGTCAAAATAAACATACACAAGTCATACTTACCTCCTGTGTAGTCTACTTCTCAATCTCTTTCTCCTCTCCTGCGTCCTGTGTGTTCACTGTGATCAATGGGATTCTCCGTCCTCCATTTTGAAAATGGCTAGTACCCCATAACAGCTTCCTGGTCAGCACACTGTTAAACTGTAACATCGTCCACTTGAGCCATAGGGAAACATGGACACATCAGTTCTCCTCTCAGCTGTAACTGACAGCAACTGATATATAACTGACAGCAACTGATATATTTCAGTTCTGACAAAATGTTTTTAGAACTGGAAGGGATCACTGTAAGAAGAAAATGGTGAGCTTCTGAGAGGAGCTGATGGCAAGGTAACTATGTAATGTTCATTTGCAGTTAACTTATGTGTTTATTTTAAATAATTTTACTCAGTACAGGTTCTCTTTAACCATGCCCCCCACAACTAACCCTAACCACTCCTCATGGCTAGCCTTAATTTGTAGCCGTATTTTGCATTGCGGGGGACCCGATGCCCAATATCTATCTGGCGGCAGCATTTCCCCTCAATACCGATATTTCTGTTTCAAAAGGTTTATTGTAAATTGTTTCATTGAACAAATACAACAGTATCCTGTGCATCATAGAAATTAGACTAAAACATACAATTTATTCAGGTAAAAAATACCTCATTATATTCACCAAAAGCCTCTGGTCTAAACATGCCCAGTAGGGTACGCCCCTCAGAGCAAGGAAGCAGAAAGTGGAAGAAGGAAATAAAGGGAGGGGGGACACCAAGAGCCCAATAGTGTGATATTGTATACAGTAGATGATAATTAATAATGAGTAATATAACAATTTAATACTCACAAACCAGGGTTACCATTAGGCAACCACTGTGAAGGCAGGTGGAGAGATTAACCTGACCCCACTCAGGATTAAAAGTCGCTCGCTGTAGATGTGAAGAAGATGGGTACAACCCTCCACCAAGGGTGGACTTAGCAATATGTAGAAGCTTTCCAGATGCGCCAATAGAATAAAAGTCACTTAAACGAGCTTAAAACCGATGGGGCAGTGGTGGGCCTATCCCATCCATGCAGACAAAGCAAACAAAGGAAGGACTGTGGCATCAACAGTCAAACAACAATTTATTTATACTTCACAGTAAAAATAGACAACGCGTTTCACGGGCTCAATCCCGCTTCATCAGGCCAATCAAAAAGGAGCATACAGCTTAACAGCATCAAAACCACACTGAGCGCCTCTGGAAGAAGGAAAGATAGAATGATGAGAAAAAACAGGAAGAAGTGTCACCAGTGATCACCTTCTAATTACCAGCTTTTCTCTTCTCTTGCACATTAGCATTGGTCAATGTGTATTTTGCAGGGATCCCAGACTCTATGGAACCGTTCCAACCTGTCCTCAAGGATACTGGTCATTTATCCCTGTACCATGAATGCCGTAACACTATTCTTGACTTCCTCATACGATACAAATTGCATCTTCCAGGCACACACTATTGTTTGCTTCACAGAAATAAACAAAAAAGTTAGCTAAACTTATTTGATGCTTATTTAAGGGAGTCACTTTAAAGTGTATGGTTGACCACGGCGGGTCTTTAGGGATTGTTTGGCCAAACAGTGTTTGAATCAACTTATAGATTATTGACCAGAATGTCATTAACATTGTGCATGTCCAGAAAGTGTGGATCACCCTTGGCCCCACAGCCTCTAAAGCAGAGTCCACAGTTCACCCTGGGGAAATGGGATAACCTGGTGGGAACCCAGTGCCAGCGCTGGAGAACCTTACAAGCCAATTTAGTTACCGCCAAATTCCATGACAGTTTAGGAACAATCTTTTAGGTCTCCTCCCACTCCTCTTTAAGTTTCCTCTTGTGGACATCAGACTCCCACCTGACTACATAGTTATGTTGAAATGATTGGGTCAGGTCATTTAGTAATGAATAGAGTTCAGAGATTATCACTTTTGTGAAGGGGTTATCAGCAGTGATGGGCTTTTGAGTAATTCCGAGTAGCAAGCTACTTGGAATTGAAATGCTAATGACCCACTGATTAAACAGCTGACATCACAGGATATGGGGGGTTAACTTACCCAGAAGTCTTCTGGATCGTCTGCTCTCCATTCTGCATCATAGGCGAACTGTTGGCCGCTACACAGAATTACTTGAAAGCCCATCACTGGTTATTATTATTATTATTTATTGTATTTATAAAGCGCCAACATATTACGCAAACACTCAAACCTGGATAAGGCAATAGGGAACACTGTGCAGGGACAAGGGACTACAGCCAGTGTATCAGTTGCAGATAACAGAGTCAGTCGCTCTCAGGAATCCGAAACTTGTCACGGAGGATCTTCCAAGAGAAGGACACTAATGCTGGGCATACACGGGTCGATCCGGTGGCCGATTAGCCGCCGGATCGACTCCCGCCATGTCCCCGCTCGTCCGCGCGTGCACCTGAATCGATTCCCACTCATCCCCGCCGGCGCTTCTTATCTCCCAATCGATTTGCCGCTATTGTTCAGCCGTGGGTATCGAGCGCGGAATTGATCCCCGCGGTGATCAGACACGTCGGATATTATCAATCGAGCCATCAGCGGCTCAATTGATAAGGGGGCATCGAGCCGTGTATGCCCAGCATTACGCCATGTGTCAAGCTTCTATCCAACACCCGACCACATTCTTTCAACCATTTAAAACTAGTAAGATTTTTTTTATGGCTAGGTGTGAATAGAACATGGGATTATCTAGGAAGGACACTAGGAGCAAAGTGGATTACATCAGTCCTCTGGAGTAGCGGATCAAGTCCCAGATTGCTAGACAATGCTGGGGGTGTTACACCTAATGTGTGGGGGATGTAGTGGCTTGGATAGCCAGATAAGGGTCTATGTCGTGGGATGGCTGCTGGGATTTTAAATAAAATCCATGTGGGCATTTTGGTGCCTTTGTAGCAATTTACAAAATGGCCTAGCTGTACTGCCTGGTAGTAACAGGTAAGGTTAGGCACGCCCAGCCCTCTGTCCTGCCTATGTGCATACAAAGTGCAGGGGCAAACACAGGATTTTTAAGAGGGGGATTCCTGAAAGGTCCAGAAGCACTTATGTCCCCGAGTGCTTCCGAAGACAGGTGGCTCCATACTGCCCATGCACAAAAGTGCGCTGGCGTATTACGGAGCTGCCTATCTTTGGAAGTACTCAAGGACACAAGTGTATCTGAGGGCTTCTGGAAGCAGCAAATTTGAATGGGGAACAGCGCTGGAACAACTCCCCGAGAGAGGAACAGGAGATAGACTTAGTTTGGACAAATCAGTGGAATATGCCACATAGTGTCAAATAGCGCAAGCGATAGCCATATGATGCAGGGATATATGCATCTGCGGAAGATGTCGGTGCTATATAAATACTAAATAATAATAATAACATTAGCATCTGTAAATAAGCTACGTATCAATTTAGAGGATAGAAACAAATTTCAAGTCTCACAAACCAATTCCAGTAGAAGGGTACATATATTGTCAGTGTATAGATCAGTACATCAGTTCCGAGGCTTGAAAAGGGACAAAAGAATTTGACACCAAAAGACCTGTTCCTCTTTAAAAGGAACAGCAAGTACCCAGTTTTTACAAAACTTTCAAAGTGATACAAAGTGCTCATTCACACTAGGCAACGCATGCATGAACGCAATTTCATACATGCATTGCAATATGCTAAATCGCATAGGTCGGCAGCTTCCATTCTATTAAAAAAAATGCACGACAATGCATACATCGTGTGCGATGATGATCCTGGGTAAGTTACAACGCAGCACATGGGAACGCAAACTGTAGTGTGAATGGTAACATGAAAGTCTATAGACATCTAGATGCCATTTAAATAGTATCTTCAGCAATGAATAGACAAACAAACCCTTGCAGTTGTGCTGGGCCTTTTAACACCTAACTTTACAACACAGCATAGAAAGCAAACATATCTCCACATTTAATGTTCATATCAGAACACGCACTTTTTGTCACAAAGGTGCAATTCATGGCAGCACGGACACATCCAGCCAGCACTAGGGGAAGGGGAAAACAAGGGTGAATGAGGGAGAGAGGAGGAGTGGAGAGATGAGATAGAGCAGAGAGCGTATCTGTATCGCAGTCCCACATCACACAGAGGCTACTTGCCTGTAATGTGTCTTCTGTCCCTGCCAGCCTCTCACACAAGCTGCAGGCAGTCCTCCTAAAGTTTAGGGACTGTCAAAAAAATTTTAACCTTTGAAATACCTTATGTAGCTGTCGACATGCAGTCTTTACAATGGTCAGAGAGCTGAGTTTTCCCCACAGACCCAGTAGGAGGCAAGCCTCTGTATATTTACCGGCTTGCCCACTTCAGCAATTTCAGGGAATTTTTTTAAAGGTACAGGAGTCTCAAGGGGGTATTCCAGATATCAGTAACTCCCCGGCTAAATGCTCCAGTGAAGTGAGCCTGGAAATCCACAGATGTGAGTTGCTCCATATCAGTGCAATCATCCTGCTCTGAAGTAATCGAAGAAATTGAGGAGGGACATCGATTGGGAGCATCGTGAAATCATAAAGGATTTTTGGTAAAGTAGTAATTTTTTCTGAATTTATCCGACCCAACCAGGTAAGACCATAGGAGGACCATGATGATAGCCATTGTGTAATTAGCGAGGGGGTAATAGTTACAGTATGTTGGAACAAAGATCAAGCTTTGAGCTTGATCCCTAAGTAGTCTATAGAAACAGCAGACCAGGAAAGGGGAAATTTAGCATTCAACTGCTGACAAGACTCTGTAGTTAAAGTGATGTTCAGGACCTGAGACTTACTCGGGTTAACTTGGAGGCTGGACACTGAGGAAAATTTAGAAAGAAAAAGCATTAGCTATGGGATAGAGGACAGAAGTCCAGTCACAAATAAATTGAGTCACCCAAACTTAAGCCATTAGCGAGTGCCCATATTTCCTGCTTCTATGTCCAGTGTGGCAAATCTTCCCTGCCAGTGCCAGTGCACCAATAATCACATAACTGCAATTTCAAGTGAAGAAGGTGGGCAGTGATTTGTTGTGTTTACAATAGTACTGTAAGGATCCCTCCTGTAGCGTATTCTGTCCGTTGCAGTGGAGCTGCAAACGGACAGTTCTGGCTTATTTGCTTGCATTCATTGTGCATTTGCATCATTGTCATTTGCAATCTCTCTGCAGTTCTGGGCAGCTCAGGATGCTGTCATCATTCCACCAATTGCTTGTTGCAGCTGAGCTGCGTCCAGATACCCCTGGACTTCCTGCATGCATGTTGTTACATAATACTGCATGTATTTCTTATGGGAGTCCTTTGCATTCACAGCCAGCTATCAAATGGTAATCAAGCCAGCTCAGGATTGAGTGATTACCATTCAGCTGTGTGGAGATTTGCATGCCTGCATCCATTGGCTGATGCCAGCATAAATGTCTACCTCCCATTTCATACCCCGCCCGTCTTAGCGGTCAGTACGCTGATCTGCTGGGAACCTTGACACTCTGTTATAGATCTGTTATTGTAGTTCAATGTGACCTTATTGTTCGTGCTTTAGCTAGTTTCCTGATAAATATATAAGCAGACTTGCTAATATATATTTATCCATTAGTTGAGCCGTTTGTTATTTTTCTGTATTATTGTTTATTGCCTTGTTCCCTTGCCTGATGGACACTCGCTGAATCTGCGGTGGGTCAATGAAGTCCACTATCCTGATAGCTTGGATTCTGCCATCACCACGTTGGTGACTGGTAGTATTCCTGCTACTCTAGTTTCTGGGAACGTAACTATAGGCTGCAGTTGCTATTAGTTACATTCTATCCTGTAGTCTTGCCTGGGTGGATGCTTGCTGGTGACTGTTGTTAGCCTGCTTGCTCTGCTTCTGTGGATGTGACTGTGAACTGCGGTTGCTACTAGTTACGCTCCAATCTATAGTCCTGTCGTGTACCTGTCTGAATGCTTGCTATCGCTAAGGCAGCGCAATATCGCACTGCGCTGCCATTGTGTTTAATTTGTAGCAATATCGGAAGCCCAGAGCTGCAGTTGCTCTGGGCAGCCTGTGTAGCCTCTTCCATTGTCCAGCTGCTTAGCCTTATTGCGATGGGTGGTCAGAAAGTTTGGCCCCCCAGCATCAAAAGTACTTCTGTAAATTTGCTGTAATGAGGTGGGAGGAAAAGAAGTGGCCGTATATTTTTTATATGTTTCAGTATTCCTAGAATTTTGCTAGAATTCAAAAATAAACTTCATCCTGAAAAGGAAAGATTTGAGCAGTATGTTTTCATTTTTTTTTTAAATTAAAATATCTTGTAAATAGAAAACTACCATCTCCAAATATAGGGGGGTTCCAGTTCACAGCAGATACTGGAGTTCTCTAGCTTAATATGTTTTAGTAGCCTTCTGTGAGTGTGTAGTTCACTCAGTGGCTAGCCTGTAGTAGTTGCTTGCTTAATCTTTCTTGAGCACATTTTTTTCTTTTCTTTTTTTTATTCCAGCCAGCGTCTACATGCGCTGTGTAGTCTGGTTTTGATGGCAGGCTTGAAGAAGAACAGACCACTAATAAATTGTAGAGTCATTACCCTTTATGCATACTTGTTCTAATAGGTGTCACAGATTCCTGCCACCTAATAAGGAAAGGAAGTAGAAAAACATATAAATTCTCCCAAGGGAATTAGAGAGCCTGAAGCTATGTTTGACAACTGTTCAGGTTGCCAGGAGCAGCAGCAACAAACAAGGTTACAGCAGTGATGCAGTGCCAATGAGTTTGGCACATTTATCTACAGCTTTCTTTCTCTCCTCTAAGTACAGCAGTGTAATAGTGTGCACCCTTCACAAAGCCAACAACAGATTTATGAAATAATATGATTACTAAGCAAGCATGACATGAGCTTGTTCCAGAATTTGGAGGGCCTCATGAATATGCCTCATTTGGAGATAATACACACTTGAACATGTTTTGGTTGTGCAATATTATTTTGATAAGTTATTAACACATGAGCATCTGAATTTCTTCTTAAGAACAACATCTGGTATATTGTAATTACCATAATTACAGCACTATGTATTTTCTGCAACTTAATATCACTTTTAATTGAAAGCTTGGGGGGAAATAGCTATGTTAAGGGGCGACTTCTCTGCCTATTATTAATATTTATAAATATTATATTTATAAAGCACCAACATATTCTTTGGCACTGTACAAAGTAAAAAACAAACATGGGGTACATAATACAGACAATGGTATACAACAATATACAAAATACAGAATTGGTACAAAATACAGAATTGGTAATTACAGTGACAAAAGTAACACGATGAATAAAATGTATAACAAAATTTAAGACACAAAAGGGTGAGAGTGCCCTGACTGTGCGAGCTTACAATTTAAAGGAATTTAGGAGGGGGGGGGGAGGAGAAGAGGCATGGTAGTACACATTTAACATACCTAGATGCATTGTGATTTTTGGATATCTAGTAGGAGTGAAAGTTGGTCTTAGGTCAAAGGGAAATAGCCTAAGGTAGAGAGCATGGGTGTCAGAAAAAGTCAGTTTTGAGGGAGCGTTTAAAGGGAACTAAGCACCCTTTCTTTCAATGGAATTTCTCCTGGCTTGTAATAGCTATAGGAGCTGCCATGTTCCCTCTTTCTCGCCTTTCTTATTTACAGAAGTCACACATGCCATCAGAGTACCCAGCAAGCTATCTTCACACATTCCCTCTAGATAAGCTCTTTGAAGAAATTGTCCTAATTACCCATCCTCTCTGTTGATGAAAAGGTATTGTTTACTTCTTGCTAATGAGTACAATAAAACAATTAGCTGCCTGAAATCTCTGTGGACAGGCTGGACCACAGGCCTGCTGAAGTAGGCTAATAAAACTTAAGTGCTAAACTTTAAATGTAAAATGGAAGTTTATTTTAACAATGAGACATATTGTTGGCATGCATCAGTGGCATAGCAATATGGGGTACAGAGATAGTGACCAAATCGGGGCCCTTGGGCCAGAGGGGCCCTGAAGGGCCCTCCCTCAACCGCTTTATTAGCTCTCTATTGGTCCTGTGCTCATAATAATCACTTCTATAGATACTTTGAATAGTGGTAATTATTAACAAACTGTTCCCCATTCCCTTCTTGCACCTCTGACACTGTAGTTGCCATTGGCAGGTTTTGGTGTGGCGTAGCAATTGTTACGTATAGAGTGCTTGGGGGCCCCAATGTAAAACTTGCATCAGGGCCCACAGCTTCTTAGCTACGCCACTGGCATGCATTTTTCATGTGCTGTTGAGATGCCTTGGGTGCTAAAAATGGTGCTCAGTTCACTTTAAAGATATCAAAGATTGGAAAGTGATGGCTGTGATGTCGAAGGGCATTCCAGAGGAGGGGTGAAGCACGTGTGAAATCTTGTATACATGAATGCAAGGAGGTAATTTTAGAGGAAGACCCCTTACCCACTTAAGGTAAACAGAACACATCCCAAATGCAGCTTATCTATGCTTGCTTGTAGCCAATGCTTGGAGTGACACTGAGTGAGCAACTGCAACAATTTAAACTTAAACAGTAAACATGTAGGCTGACCCTGCAGCTCCGCAAAAAAACCCTCTAAATAAAATTTGAATCACAGGTATTACTTATGTGTATTTGCAAATACACATAAATCCATGAGATGAGCATCATCCTTCCTGGGTAACCCATGCTATCTAGAAACACAACCAATCCTGGCTAGAGCAGGGAAAAAGAGAAACGGTACAAAAGTATAAAAAGTTTTATTGTGGTGTGTAAGCCGCTATCTATCAAGTAGAGATCATTCATACATAGTGGAATGTGGGTGTCAAAAACACCCTCTAGTGAAAAAATACAGGAGACAAAAGTGGGAGCCCAATGGTGTAGTATGTCAAAAACAATGGAAGCCTTTGCTGAATCTGTCATTTAGTTTGGCACTGTTATTGGCCTGAGGAAGCGGGCTCTGACCCGCGAAACGCGTTACCTGTGCTACTAATAAAAACCTTTGTAAAATACAACAATTTTTTCGCCACTGAGGTAAGCTACCTCAAATTTATTTCTCGTTTTTAAACTGCTTTTAGATGCTTTTATTACACCAGGGCGCCTCTTATACCCTTATTGGTCATTCATACATAATTCATTATAAAATCACAAAACATTGGATCAGGGACCAGCCACCTGCATACAGCCTCCATTTTGACCACAGCACTCATACACGGCAGTTACACAATACTCTTCCTACCACTGTCTTACCTTCAGCCACTTGTTATTGCTCTGTCATCTATTAGAATTTCTCGATGTCAAAGAGCACCTAGGTAAATCTTGAGGTGCCAGTTAATGATACAATCTAACGGCCGATCGTTGCTGTAATTGAACTGTTGTACCAATTCAAAGTCATTTGAATTGATAGCAAGCTAACCCTTAATTTAATTTAGGAGGCATGGGGCAGAGGTGGAGAGGTGAAGAAATGATCCTAAGACTACCATCACCCTTATAGAGTTGACTTAGGACTGTCTTTCTGCTAGCTAATCCATGCTATCTATTTCATAGCCCCCAGATGTCCCTATTTTTGTAGGGACAATCTCTCTTTTTGAGCCAAATTCCATTGTCCCTATTTATACCTCAACAGAGCCTCTGTCAGGTTTTCTAAACTAATCTCTGTGCAAGTGATTGTGTTATTTTACTAATTGCGCAGAAAAAGTGGGATCAGCGCATCACCAGGCCGCCTCTGAATGGCCTCAGCTCAGAGATGCGCTGAGCCCCCCCAGTAACTACAAACGCACCTTGAACCCAAACAGAGGCTTTGCATATACACCAAAGAAAAACTAACAAGTGGGAGCAGCTGACCAGAATTAAATCAAACATAGCAAAGAAATGAACAGCGCTACTTAAAAACAGATGAATGCTTACCTGCAAAAAAGTGCAGACCCCACTCATGGGATACAAATACACAATGAGCACACATACAACCTGTCTACCACTTGGAGGATGTTAGTTTCCACTAACAGCTTGCATGCAATTTGTTAGGTACTCGTCCCTCCCACTGTCGAAGAAGTCTTTCCTCCATGGGAGGGGACCTAACACTAACTAAATCCTACCTATGCATATGCATAGCCTGGGCGCGCTACCAGTAAATTTAATTTTACTAATGAAAGTGTGGAAACCTTGCGTCCAACTGCTAAATTATTTAAAGTCAACCAGCCAACACCCAGATCAACCAAAGGTGTAATGTCAGTCAAATGAAAGAAGTGACTGGGTCTCCACCTGATTTTGGGCCAACGTAGGCCAACACATTCAGAGAGTGCCACAGTACAAACACACAACATTTCAGTCTCTTGGACCTTTCTCAAGTGCTAAGATCCTACTGAATTGGCCTACATTGGCCCAAATCTAGGTGCAGACCCAGTTCCTTCTTTAGTTTCACCTTATTAGGTGCACCTTGCTAGTGCTGGGTTGAACCCCATTTGCCTTCAGAACTGCATTTAGTCTTCATGGCAAAGGTTAAAGAAATTGTTTGAAACATTCATTATAGATTTTGGTCCATATTTACATGAAAGCAGTCACTGCCGATTTGTCAGCTGCACATCCATGATGCAGATCTCCAGTTCCATCATCCCAGATTGAGAACTGGTGGCTGTGGAGGCCATTGGAGTGCAGTGAACTCATTTTCATATTCAAGAAACCAGTTTGAGATTATGTGAGTTTTGTGATGTGGTGCATTATCCTGCTAATGGTAAGCATTAGAATTAGCCATTAGCATCAATACAGTAGCCTGTGGCATTTAAACAATGCTCAATCAGTGCTACAGAGCCCAAAGCATACCAACAGAATGCCTCCCTCACCATTACTCCACTACTAGCAGCCTAAAATGTTTTCAGAAGGCATGCTTTCATTTTATTTACACCAAATTCTGACCATATAAATGTTCCAGCTGAAATCAAGACCCATTATACCAGGCATATTTCCAATACTGTATTGTCTTAATTTGGTGAGCCTGTGCTGATTGTAGCCTCAGTGCCTTGTTCCCTTAACGGACAGTGGTGGCACCTGTTGTGGTCTTCTGCTGCTGTAACCCATCTGCTTCAAGGTTCCATATAACTTATGTGTTCAGAGATAGTATTCTATATACCTTGATTGTAGCGAGTGGTTACTTGAGCTACTGTAGCTTTTCAATCTTCTTGAACCACTCTGCTCATTCTTTTCTGACATCACCAAGGCATTTTTGTCCACATAACAGCTCTCAATGTATATTTATTTTCTTTTTTTGACCAGTAAACCCTAGAAGGTGGTTGCGCATAGAAATCCAAGTATATGAGCAGTTTCTAAAATACTCAGATCAGGCTTTCTGGCACCAACAAACATGCCAAAATCACATAAATCCACCTTCTTACCCATTTTGATGCTCTGTATTAGCCTCAGCAACTTGTCTGTACCATGTGTAGATGCTTTAATGTATTTAGTTGCTGCCATGTGATTGTCTGATTAAGTATTTGTGTTAACAAGCAATTGTATAGGTGTTCCTAATAAAGTGGCCAGTGATTGTAGATATCCATTGATGCTTGAAAACCTTACATTTGCTAAAACCTCCTTAAAGTGAACCTCCGGACTAAAAATCTACTCAGCAGAACTGAAAAGGCTTGGTGTTTCTTTAACAGTTTCACAGCATCAGAACTTTGTTTTTCTAACCAAAGCATCATTTTTAGCTGCATTTTCAGCTAAGCTCCACCCATCAAAGAGACCTGCCTGGGCGGTTTTTCCCTGATGCTGTGCAAAGCATGATGGGATTTCCTATGTTGTTATTCACGTTGCCTAGCAACTGGGAGGGGTGATCAGCACACAGGACAGTTGGAACTGTGTCTCACGCTCCCTGTCACCTTCTTTCAACCAAAAAGATGGCTGCCCTTATGAAATCACAAACCTTTGCCTGTTCTTATAAAACAGGGTGGGTAAGAGATTATATTACCTATCTATTTTAATTAACATAATTAATGTAACTTAATAACAGTATGTTTGTTTAGGCTGGAGTTCCTCTTTAATATATTCATAAGTGGTTAAATAGTTTTGCATTTGACAGAGTCCCTCTTTTCCATCCCAAATAGCTGCAAACGATGCCTATTGTAGTTACATTATAGTAGGACGTGCATTGCAACAGATAGACATGTCAGAGATTCACAATGGAGGCAACCATTACAGCTCCCATTTCAAATCCAGCCCTGCCATAGCCAGCTGCAGGATTCAAAACATACAAGTGCAGTAATTATGTGACTATGCTTATATATAGTATGAGGGTGAAACGAACATAGGGTGCAAATACAAGTAACTAATAGCTGTGGTTTTAATAATAAATATAGGCAGGGGTTTTGAGCAGAGAGAAATAAGAAAAGGGGATACATGGCAGTGACTGCAAGCCAGATAACTAGAGATTAAGGTGTTGGGGGCCCTGGGGTGCCTCTTAGTCTAATAGCAATCAGTGTGTGACGGCCCAGGTGGGAGGGATGGAGGGGCACACTTTGGTGTCTCAGCCTTGGGTGCTGGAGGACCTTGTCCCAGCTCTGCTACAAGATGCCACAATACATCCAGCCTTCATAAAACTTGGTTTCCAGCCCACTGCTTGTACAGGTGTCCAGCCTCTCTCATGGTGCAGACATGACCTCTGCTCCTCCTATGTACTTCTTTTGCAATGGATTTGTAGAACAAAAGTGTAGAGGATTCCTGTTCTCTCTCATTGACTGCTGTATGTGATACATCAAAACTGATGTTAGGCAGTGTTAGGTTATTCAGCTATAAACCCTTTTTTATATAAATCTATAGCTCTGTGGATAAAGTGTCAGAAGTTTGTAAACATGCAAACAAGTATAATCAAAGGCCGAAAATGTACAAATGATAGAAATAAAACCCTTTGCAATAACAACGTGCAAAATGCAATGCTAAATATTACAGCAGTTTTTAGAAATATTTTTGATGCTTTATAGATGGACTAGGCATAAGCCCGCCAATTTAAAACATTAGGGCTCAGCCGTGACCCCCCTCACCACTACCTTGCGCTTTTCCTGCACCCGTCCTCCTGCTCTCCAACATCCGTCTGCGTACCACACATGCGCAAAAGTGCAAATGTGCGGACACAGGGACGGGAGAGGGATACAGGGATTTTATTATAGAGGATCTTTGTTTCCTTTGCAAAGTATGGTACATGTGGTGGACACAGATATCCTAGGGACATACTGTATTTATTACTCATTTATAAACATGCTTTTTTGACAGAATACATAGTCCAGTCAAGAAAATGAAAATGGGTTATTTTTTTTCTATTATTTTATTTATGTTTTTGTAATTATCCTGCTCTCAAATAATTTGTGTTGCAAAACTTACATCTTAAATCAAACTTAATCTAGAAGCCATTTCTTAAATGTAAAATGACCTATTCAATGTGCATTTTGCATTTTTGTTCTTCATATATCACTAAAACTACTTTCCAGATTTATAATAAGCATGAGCCAAAGGCATCCTGCACTTTCTCAGGCCTTGATTTACAATTACTCCTTGATAGATTACCTGAAACTGGGCTTGCAAGGCTAGAGGGAGACGTGATTAACTAGACTAAAGACATCTGGACAATCCATCTATTGAACTGAAATTATTACTGTTGCGTAGGGGCTGAAATTAGACTCCAGTTTCCAGTCATTCTTTTTAGGATCTTTTTCTCAGGCTTTTGTTTAGAGCTATTTGTTTTCTGAAACACAAAGCAGGTAGACAACACTATAAGCATAGAACGTCTGTAGAAAGCTGCAAAGCAACTTTTGCTAAATTGATAAAACATATAACAGTTAGGAATGAAACTTTGAAACTAGTTTTATTTGCAGCAAAGAATATACAGTCAGTATGTTTATTATAATTTCCATTTACTGTACAGAAATTCACCTTAAAGGACATCTGACCTAAGGCAAGGCTACCTAAGGTAAACACAGAGGTATGTTCATGTTGTGTCTGCACACCTCTGTGTGTTGTTCCTATCTTCATTCCTCCTGTTTCATGTAATTGCTACTTGAAAAATGTTACTTTCTGCTAAAGTTAAACAGGAAGAGGCAGGCTTGCTGTGATGTTCCCTCCTATTGTACTCCAATTCACTCCCCTTAAAGAGACACTGAAGCGAAAAAAAAAAAAGATGATATTATGATTTGTATGTGTAGTACAGCTAAGAAAAGAAACATTAAGATCAGATACATCAGTCTAATTGTTTCCAGTACAGGAAGAGTTGAGAAACTCCAGTTGTTATCTCTATGCAAAAAAGCTATTAAGCTTTCTGACTAACTTAGTCGTGAAAAGGGCTGTTATCTGACTTTTCTTATCTCAGCTGTAATTGAACTGTTTACTTTTCCTCTGCTAGAGGAGAGTTCATTACTTCACAGACTGCTCTGAAAGACTCATTTTGAATGCTGAGTGTTGTGTAATCTGCACATATTATAGAGTGATGCAATGTTAGAAAAAACACTATATACCTGAAAATAAAAATATGAGAATATTTTCTTTGCTGCTAATCTTCTAGTAATTATTCATAGTACACAACCAATTCATTATATCATATATTTTTTTTCGCTTCAGTGTCTCTTTAAGGGGAGTGATTGGGACGAGGAAGAGTAGGGAATAGGAGGGAACATCGCTCTAAACCTGCCTCTTCCTGTTTGAAAATTTGACTTTAGCCAAAAGTCACATTTTTCAAGGCGTGTTTATGGAAAATGGGGGAAATAAGGAGCACAACACACTATGCACAGAGGTATGTGGATCCAGCATGAACATACCTCTTTGCTTACCTTAGGTAGTTTTGCCTCAGTTCAGGTGTCCTTTAAGCACAAATTATGAAAAAGATTGTGGCTGATATGAGTAGGTGTTGTGTTGGATTGACTGGTTGCAATCTTGTGATCATGTCTTGTTTTTTAGTTTCTTGGCCCACACAGATAGCAGAAGTGAGGTATTCAATGGTTCTGACCGGCGAATCACAGAGTTACAAAATATTCACTTGATGACATCAGTCAAATGTTTCTCATTTCTCTTTGAATAGTGATGAGCAAATATGGCTATGGCTATCGCCACCCCCAGATAAAGTACTACGCTCCTCACAACTAGTAAAGAGGGCAGCAGCTAGACTCCTAACCAATGCCCCCCCCCCCCCCCGCAGCTCACACATGTCTCCAGTGCTGCAAACTCTTCACTGGTTGCCAGTAAAAAGGAGAATTTATTTTAAGATCTGCCCTGCCGACATTCAAGGCTCTAAATCACATCGGACCCAAGTACATAACGGGTCTATTGAACTATACACCTCTCCGCTCTGCAAATAAGAAGAATTTGGTTATTCCCAGGATCTCCTTAAAACATTTGGTGCATGGGCCTTTTCCCATGCAGCCCCTACTCTATGGAACTCCACAACCAGTGCGAGAGGCCTTCTTTGAGAAAAGGCTAAAAACCCACCTCCTTCCCGAACCTTTGAAACTGCAGAACACAGGGTCACAGCGAATTCCCCATTAAGGAAAGCGCTATAAAATATATATGTGCATAAATGGTGCAGTGATCACCAGTAGGATATACTCCCCCATTTTGTTCTGTGTTCATTACAGTGGATCTCCATCCTAATACACAAAATCCTAAAGTGCTGCTATAAGCAAAAGTTATATTTACCTGCGGTGTCTTGTCCCACAAAGCCGTCCCAAAGACCCCACATCACACCACTTCCGGGTGCCTGGCCCTGCCTCCCTGGAGAAAAAATGCCAGGCTATTAAATATAAAATTTTCACTGTGGGAGGTGGAGTGATGTGGGGTCTTTGGGATGGCTATGTGGGACAAGACAGCGCAAGTAAATATAACTTTCGCTTACAGCAGTGCTGCAGGTTTTTGTATATTAAGTTATTAAGATACATACCTTTCTATTGTGCACCAGTTTGTGATGGGTTTTCCTCACATTCACTACATTAGCATTGCTTCTTTTGTTTTGTTTTTCAAGATAATACATCATCCATGAAACTGTGGTACTGGTACAAACTGCATTTTGTAAGGTATTTTCAGTCAACTCTCAAAATCAGTCAAAAGCCGACTGTATTGTACTATTATTTATTATCTCATGAATATTATTTGTATTACTCTTCTGCTTTTTGTGCTGCTGCTATCCTGATGTTGATGTCTAAGGATGGGAGACAGCTCAGTTATGTAGATTGACATCAGTAATTGGAATAGTGCAGAAAAGTATTACCCTCAGGGCAGGATTATAGGAGCTGGCAGGAAATGACAAAACATTTCATGTGTTGTTTCTGAAGGCCTGTGCCCGATATTATTACAGCTCAACTATCAAGTCTGAATTACAAGGTTTCTATTTTAGATATTGCACTTATCTTAAATAAACCGGTATATTTTTCAATGTTGACTTTTAAAAACGAATATTATAATGTTATTGAATACCATGTCATGCTATCAGATGATCTGTACATACCAAGTAAAAATGTTTAATATAGTTATATATTTTTTATAATCGTAACATTTATTGTAACCATATAAACTTGTATTACAAATGAACATGTTGTATTTAACTCCAGAAGTATTCTTTTGTATGTAACTTTGATGTAAAAAAGCTTGTTTCTTTGCTAAAGCTCCTAAATCTCTTTTCCCAGAAGACATTCTTTGTTGTATAGTCACCGCTTCCCTCTGCTGGTTGCTCCTTCCCTTCCTATCCCATAATGGGAAGGAACTTGATGAGCGGTTTGACTATTCCACCCATCCTACAACTGAATGTGAGGGATAGTGAGAGGCAGTTCAGCCATGCCCTTTCCAGAAAGCATCTGAGGAGTAGAAGGGAACCAACCAGTAGCACTGTGTGAGTCACCTGACTGCACTATTATAGAAAAACCGTGACCAAGAATTGAACTTCATCCCAGTTAGTAGTTGATACCCCCTTTCCCATGAGAAATCTTTTCCTTTTCACAAACGGATCATCAGGGGATTCTGAAAGGCTGATATTGTGGTGAAACCCCTCCCACAGTGGGATGTCAGGACCATGGTCCTGGCAGTTTCCTGTCTGTGAACCTCATAGCACTGTGGTAAATACCAGCTATTTACAGCTGGGTCCTACTACCAAAAAAGCAAGCAGCATCTCCTTCCACTGACTTCACCTGTCAGCAGTAAAAATTTCACCATGTGGTAAATGTCAGAAAATAAATCAGGGAGAGGAAACATTTTACAATGGGAAAACACTAACTAAATCATTTACTACATTGGTTAGTAAGAAGTTAATATTACTGGTTAGGAAGTTAAGGTAAGACATGGTCAATTGCCAATTGCCAACATGCACAATTGTCAGGCAGTTAATTTGATTGGCCCAGCTAAATTACAATTAAGGAAAGGGATATGTGCTTTTAGTAGCCTAAAAATGCATGTTTTTGGTATGCTTGCTTACAATAATGTGCACATTAAAAGATTAGTTTGATAGCTCTGGGATATTGATATGTTTGTTGATATGATTTTATGCTTCCCAACACTTTAATGTAAGAAAGAGATACACCTTTAAGACATATCCTTTCCACACCTCTATAATAAGTAAATAAGCTATACATCCATTTATAGGATGGGATGGGAAGAACACATTTTATTGATCATGGGGTTTCACAATTAAAAAACTCACCAAAGATTACTTAGGTAAAACCTTAATTGTACCACAACAATCTCCTGCGAACATTACATACCCCTGTAGATTTAAAGGCCTATGGTGAAATCTAATCAATCTCTGTAATAAAAATATTCAAAATTATTAGACCAAAGAGATGTCTGTGTTTTTTTTTTACACTTTGTAAATTCAGGTATTCAAGTATCGTGGTAGTCTCTTGGTGTTTATTTTCATTGGTGTTGCGTAGAAAATGGATATATAGCAAGAAAGATTGGAAAAGAAAGTAATATAAAGAGAGGCCTTAGGGGGAAAATGAGGGGAGGGAATAGAGAGAGTTAAAGAAGGGATGAATTGTGGGTGGGAAAAGAGAAAGTTCACTGCTACACATGAAGGAGGACCCACTCCCCACCATCAGAGCAGGGCTATGCCACAATCAAACTGTGAGGAACATGCATCTCAATCTAAGCATTCTAGATTTTATTACATTTAGTGGGACAATTTATTTAGCAAAATGTTGGCCCTCTCATACAACATGGAGGTGGTAAAAGTGGCCAATCAGTAGACAATCAAAATTGTATGTGTGTGCCAAGTTTAAAACCTGCGCATGCTTCAATTCTGCAATTCCCTAATATATAGTTACATAGTTATTATTATTATTATTATTATTATTTATATAGCGCCGACATATTACGCAGCGCTGTACAGTGTATATATATATATATATATATATATATATATATATATATATATATATATATATATATATATATATATATATATATATATATTGTCTTGTCACTAACTGTCCCTCAAAGGAGCTCACAATCTAATCCCTACCATTGCCATATGTCTATATTATGTAGTGTGAGTACTGTAGTCTAGGGCCAATTTTTTAGAGGGAGCCAATTAACTTATCCGTATGTTTTTGGAATGTGGGAGGAAACCGGAGTGCCTGGAGGAAAACCACGCAGACACGGATAAACTCTTTGCAGATAGTGCCCTGGCTGGGACTCGAACCAGGGACCCAGCGCTGCAAGGCGAGAGAGATAACCACTACGCCACCGTGCTGCCCATTACATATGTTACATAGTTACATAGTTATTTTCGTTGAAAAAAGACATACGTCCATCGAGTTCAACCAGTATAAAGTACAACACCAGCCTGCTCCCTCACATATCCCTGTTGATCCAGAGGAAGGCGAAAAAACCCTTACAAGGCATGGTCCAATTAGCCCCTAAAGGGAAAAATTCCTTCCCGACTCCAGATGGCAATCAGATAAAATCCCTGGATCAACATCATTAGGCATTACCTAGTAATTGTAGCCATGGATGTCTTTCAACGCAAGGAAAGCATCTAAGCCCCCTTTAAATGCAGGTATAGAGTTTGCCATAACGACTTCCTGTGGCAATGCATTCCACATCTTAATCACTCTAACTGTAAAGACTGTAAACTGTAATATAAAAGACAGGCTCTCAAAACCCCATGAGACTTAGCACTGCAGCTTGCAGGCAGGAGGGGACGCCACAGCACATATCACCTCAGAAAACCGGCATGGCCGAGTACATGGATGTGATCATTTGGAAGCCTTATCAGGGTCACACCTATTCAACCTATTCAGAGAATGGTCAGAATTTTGTATAGGCCTTTTTTCAAGAGCTCAGAATTGCTGTTTGACTATCTATGTGGAGTTGGGTTGTTTTCTGTATGTGAAACTTTCCTCAAACACCAACTTTTCTCAAATTCATTCTAACAGCTTAGCAGCTAACGTTCATGGTGGGAAAATATTACTGTAAAACTGTGTCATCACCAGGGCAATTGCCAGACAAAACAGCGTTTGCTTGAGCTCATCTTTATTTAATATAAAAGGCTGTAAATGTGATTTTCCATTGCTAATCCATCACTTTGTGATAGACATGGGCAGCTGCTCAAAAATATGACACTTTTCATGTCTCTCACAATTTTAACTATGTGCAAATGTGTAATTGCTTTGGTAGACAACTTACCACTTGGGAAATGTATCTCATTCTCGGCTAGTAACAGGATAGCTCAAAAGTATACTGCATGCAGTTTAATAAAGGGTGGCGGAAAGTAAGAAAAAAAATACATGACTGTTATAGACAAAATATTTTCTTTTCATTCTCTGATGCAACTTTAAAAATATTCTCATAGTTTATAGATGTGGCATTAATAGCTAATACTTTGAGGGCCCTAGCTATTAAAATCATTTTATAAGATGAATGCATGATTTTTACACTGAATCTGTACATAAATTCACACACAAATCTGAATCATCGGTGCAAAATGATAACACATTTCACATTTTCTGTCACCACCATAAAATACCAATTCCAATCTTCAGTGCGCTTACAATGGATTATTCACAAAAAGCAGCCAAACAGTGATACCACTCACACACACAAATAGATACAAAGTTCAGTCCTCAGTGTTCTTAAAAAATAAAAATAAAAAAGAGTGCTGAGGACTGAACTTTTTAACCATGAAATATAGATATACAAATCTGTATAGCAAGTCAATTTTGTTGTCTTACTATTTGCAGGTGTTTAATTATTCTTTATTTAAAATGCATGTACTTATCAGACACAGGCAGCAGTATGGCAGTGCGGAGGATGGTCGACGATCGTTTCGCCCAGCGGGCTTTCTCAAGACCATACATCAACCCCAGCTACCTTCCACTTTTATACCTGAGTGGGGACAATCCCATCCTGTCACCACCCATCAATCAATTAACAACAGGAACAAGTTCCAAATATATAAACTTTCCACCTCAACCATACATAACTCACCTAGTAGGATATAGGGGGACGTCCCCCAGGTGTCTGGGTGGGAGAGGGCAGGTCTTTGAGTGACTCCCACGCATGAAAAATGCTTTAGAAAGTCAACCTGGAACGCACTCAATTAAAAAATGACACTTCCGCTTTCCAGCCACGTCACTTCCGCTGAACGCGTATATACGTACACATGCGCACAACCTATTTCCACGTTCAATGCGTATATGCGTCCATAGTACCATGTGACCATAAGGTTGCATGCAGCAATACACTCATGTATACAAACCAAAACCTGCGCCCCCTGCAGGAAAAAAGGAGCACCACAGCCAGCTACAAAAGTTGGACAAAAAGCTGTAACATACATATAAAATACAAATACAAAACAGATACAAAAGTTGGCACCTTTATATAATTACATTAATTAGCAAGAGCAGCATTAAAGCCCCAGAATCTCAAAAATGCCCAAGTGGGGGAACCCCCACCAATACAATCATTGATCCCCAAAATTGGTGCATATTACAACACAGATACTCCAAGAAGCAAAAAGCATCATATATCAAAAAAGGAAAGGAAAAGGGGGGTGGGGGGAGGGTTACTGAGATAACATGGTGATGGAGGGGAGGACATCACTTTGTAGGGAAGAACTGGACCTACGTCCTATTTCAGTCCCCATAAAGGGATTAGAAGCAAGTTGTGGGAAACCATCAAAACATTTTTAATACCAAATCAAACCCACAAAAACACTTATATAACTTAACCACTTAAGGACCAGGGGATTTTGCACTGATCGGTGCTGCGTGGGCTCTACAGCCCGCAGCACCGATCAGGAATGTGGCAGTGTGATCAGACTTCCCCCCTTTTTTCCCCACTAGGGGGATGTCCTGCAGGGGGGGTCTGATCGCCACCGGCTACTATTGATTTGCGGGGGGGGCTCCTCAAAGCCCCCCTCCGCAGCGTTTTCTGGGCTCCCCTGCTTCCCCTCCCTCTCCCTTCTTCTCTGAGCGGCGCAGGACGGATATCCGTCCTGCGCCTGATAGGATAGGCTTCTGCCTATCAGATGCCGGCGATCCCCGGCCAATCAGAGGCCGGGGATCGCCGATCTACGTCACGGCGCTGCTGCGCATCAGCGCCGTGTGATGTAAACAGCGGGGATTCCTTCCCCGCGTGTTTACATTATGCGTGCGAGCCGCGATCGGTGGCTCGCACACTGTTCACAGAGGCAGTCTCCGTGAACCCATGCTATAGCACTAACGACCCGCCGACGCCTATCGGCGTTAGGCGGTCGTTAAGTGGTTAAATCTAATGAATTAGATGACATCTAATGAATTAGATCTCCTTTAGGGGAAATGAATTGCTGGACGAGAGAGGACCACAGTGAGTTTATGATGAGTACTCCTGGATTCTCTATTCTTCGTGCAATATTATACTAAGCTTATTTTCTCATACACCGTCTGATGTTCAAACCAAGTTGTGGTATAGCAAGCAACCATAGGTGTGCATAAAACTTTTTGTCTTCTTATGATATTACTACTTGCAGGGCCAGATTTACCATAAGGCAATGTAGGCACGTGCCTACAGGCACTTGATGATAGAGAGGCGGCTCCTTCTGCTCCATGAGTGCCTTCCTCCGTCCTTCACTGTACAACTTAATATTGAGGGTACCTCTGGCTACCTAATACTAAGGGGCATCTGTAGCTACCTATGATGGGCAAGGGAAGTAAGGGAGAATTGACAGCTGGGACAGCCAGCACACTTGTGGTGCGGTTCAGCGGGGGCTTGTAGGTTCATGGAGGGCGTATTCTATTGTGCCAAGACATCTGTACCTTTAATCTACTGTGACGTAAATCCGGGCCTGACCACTTGCATATTTTTTGCAACTGCTTGTACTCTGATCTGTCTATATTTTCAATAAAGCCTTTAATGTGAAAAAGAAATATAGATACACATATAGTAAACATTTCCACAAATATTCCAGCACTACATCACATAATTTGCTCAACAACAAGGTGAAGTCAAAATCATGTTCTTTACATGGCTAATATTAATAATGAATACCTTATGCAAGGCTTACAAAAGTGAATGCATTGCTATTGCTTTCTGAGAGAGTCTTTCTTTACCTGTCTGATATATAATGTAGAGAGAGATACAATCTTTCCTCTAGAAATAAACTTTATCTCTAGTCCTCTTCAATGTTCTTTTCCCACTTCTATATTGTGTGCTTCTAATTAGCTTCTCTTTTTCTTACCCATTTCTTCAGGTTTCTCTGTCCATGCAGTAAACACATTCCCTTCCTCCAAAATATCCCCTACACAGGGGACATCACTTGGTTTCTTTTAGCCAGGCTCTCAGATGTTCTGGAGGAGGGCTACCATTTAATTACTTAGGTTTAGCTCCCTCAGTGCCTTCCAAGAAGGGATATAATGTAGGGCATTGTGGTAAGTGTTGTAGACCGAGTTATGAAAAGGGGAACAACCTCCCTGCCACAAAGTCTCTCTCCAGTACTTTCAGGGGAGGCACTGGGAATGGCGCACTGGTGCAGCAAAGTTCTAGGCGGCCCACTTGGAGGATCCTGGTGGACGAATGGAGAGCCTGTCCAGGCGTAGTAAACCAGAGCCAAAAAAAGAGAAAAATAATCATAATTTTAAAAACCTTACCTCTTCAGGCAAGCATATAACTGACTTGAGTAATTTTATCCCACTATAAAACCACCAGAAAAAAAGCAATGCTTGATTTCCAGCATATATAGAGCTCAATGAGTCCCTCTACCTCATGTTCAACCCTCAGCAGCCTATAGACCTTAACTTGCATAGGCAGAACCCCCTCTCTAACTGTGTCACAGTATTGCTGTGCATTGCTTTGCCAATGTCATTTCTATTAGGTAAATCCTACATGAGCTAAGTGCATATTTAGTAATTGCATTATCGTAGTTTGTAAAAAGTAAGTGGCTTTGCTAGGGTTAATCAATCCGGCAAACAGAATAGTAGTGATAATAATCTGATCTGTTGAACTGCAAAAATTACTCTCCAGCACTTATACATCTCTGCAGCCAACAGCAGTGGAAAATCTTGGGCCTGATTTACCCAAACCTCTCCAAGCATCTCCAGTGGGGATGTTATAAGTGATTCGGAAAGGCTGAACTGAATGAAAGTACAAAAAAAACTGCTGGTGTTTGATAAAATGCTGGACTCTCAGCTGTCATACTGACACAGTTGGGATGGATTAACAATTAGTAAATAAACAGCTGTTTAGTTTCAGTCTTACGTAGACACCTGTAGTGAGATTTACACAAGATATACACAACCACTAATATACAGTATAAACATAAACATCCTAGAAACCTTAAAGCCAATGGGTACCGCTAGAAAAATAAAAAAGTCAGATACTCACCTAAGGAGAGGGAAGGCTCGGTCCTAATGAGCCTTTCCTCTCCTCTCCCGGTGCCCTCGGTGCTGCGCTGGCTCCCCCGTACGCGTCCGCCGCCGCAGGGACTTCGGAGGTCTTCGGGAGCACTCGGGCTTCCGAAGACGGGCCGCTCCATACTACGTACGCGCGAGTGCATCATAGAGGGCGCTCGCGCATGCGTACTATGGAGTGGCCCCGTCCTCTGTAGCCCGAGTGCTCCCGAAGGCTTCCGAAACATCCCTTCGGCTGCGGAAGTGGCAGTATTTGACCGAACTGGTCGAATACTGCCACGGGGGATCCTGCGCAGAACCGGGCACCGGGAGAGGAGAGGGAAGGCTCATTAGGACCGAGCCTTCCCTCTCCTTAGGTGAGTATCTGACTTTTTTTTTTTAACGGTAAACATTCACTTTAACTATGAAATAATATAACAGTAATATAACCCTGATGAGAATGGCAATCCTTCACCACATACCGTAATAACTGACAGTTTCTAGTCAATCCAAATCCACGTTTGTTGAATCATTTATGATATTCCCATAGGGGATACTTAGAGATCTCTGGAGTAATTAATTCCTCAAGAGTCTCCCTCCTATATATATATACTGTATATCAGGGCCGGACCATCAACCAGGCACCTCAAGCACCTGATTGGGGCCCCATTCATGGTCTAAAGGGCCCCCTCTGAGAGCCCCCAGCATGTAATGCCAGGCTGTCACTGCTGCTGTGTGTGGCTAAGTGGACTCAGCAATTCTATGTCCATAAAATCATCCTGCCCGGCGGCAGCAGCACAGGGGCCCCTCCAGTTCCGTTTCTTGAGGAACCCAAAGCTAATCACGGTGCCCTGAATGTTTAAAGAGCTGCGCGCACACAGCTTACCAGGATTCATAGCAGCATCATCATGGTGGGCGGCACAGAATATTTAGATTTTATTTATTCTCCTCGCCTGCATCCCCGGCAAAAACTGTATTATACTCCAGGAGAGCAGGACATCTAAGCCGCGCCCCCAGCCAATAACTGATCTCCTCCTGGACACTGCAGAGCAGGCAGCATTGCTATTTGCTGCTGACAGTGCTAATCTTCGTAGGGGGCGGGCTTGAAAGTTACAGGCAGTGCTTTTGGTTTGACTTTTTGTAGCTCCACCCCCCTCACGCTGGAGCAAGCATGTGTCTCCATTTCCAAATCTCCATAGCCATCAGAGATTGCACCAGCCAGACTCTAAAGTGCCCTGCCAGAAGCAAGCCAGCCTGCCAGTCAGTCTGCAGAAGCAAGACAACAATGTAGGTCATTTATGTGCCGTGCAACAGTGGTGCTCAAATACCCCTTTTTAAAATTCGAGTTTGGTTGAATTCGAATAGTAAATTATTCGAGGTCAGTCGAATATTCGAGTCGAATAATTTTTACTATTCGATTCGACCTCGGACTTCGAGCTCACTATTCGAGTCGGTATTCGAGCTCATTATTCGAGCTGACTATTCGAATTGGCCTTAAATAGCTTCCAACACTTGTTTTGAGGGTGAATGATGCAAGAAACATCTTTTTTTCCAAGTAACAACAGCAAGTGATTATGTGGGGATGTTCCTTTAAAAAAAAAAAAAAGGTGGAAAGAGAAGTTGTGTCCAGAATTTTGTTCAGTACTGTATATACTTCTTCTTCTTCTTCTTTATCTTCTATATCTTCTTCTTCTTCTATATCTTCTTCTATATCTTCTTCTTCTATATCTTCTTCTATATCTTCTTCTTCTTCTTCTATATTGTCTTCTTCTTCTTCTTCTTCTTCTTCTTCTTTTCCTCATCTTCTTCTTCTTCATCATCTTCTTCATCTTCTTCATCATCATCTTCTTCTTCTTCTTCATCTTCTTCTTCTTCATCTTCTTCTTCTTCATCTTCTTCATCTTCTTCTTCATCTTCTTCATCTTCTTCTTCTTCATCTTCTTCTTCTTCTTCTTCATCTTCTTCATCTTCTTCTTCTTCATCTTCTTCATCTTCTTCTTCTTCTTCTTCTTCATCTTCTCCATCTTCTTCTTCTTGATCTTCTTCATCTTCTTCTTCATCTTCTTCATCTTCTTCTTCTTCATCTTCTTCTTCTTCTTCATCTTCTTCTTCTTCTTCTTCATCTTCTTCATCTTCTCCATCTTCTTCTTCTTCATCTTCTTCATCTTCTTCTTCTTGATCTTCTTCATCTTCTTCATCTTCTTCATCTTCTTCATCTTCTTCTTCTTCTTCTTCTTCTTCTCCTTCTTCTTCATCTTCTTCTTCTTCTTCTCCTTCTTCTTCTTCTCCTTCTTTTTCTATATCGTCTTCTTCTTCACTTATTTCTCTTTTCATTTTTTTTTTAAAGAAATGCAGCTATTTTTGAGCGTAACAAATAGCTGGTGGCGCACGCATGTTGGAAGCGCCATTGTATGTGCTCCCTGGCAGTGGAAACACACAGACAGCAGGAGGTAAATTCAGCAGCAGGAGGAGGAGGATGAGTGTGTGGCAGCAGGCAGTCAATGAGGTAGGCAGCGTGACATAATAGCCCTGGTACCTAGCGGTGATACCAGGGCTGTAAATAAACACAGCAGGCAGGAGGTCCCAGACAGCGGTCGTGCAGCCCACATCGTGTCCAATACACAACTGGGACAACACAGTTTTCAACCCGGGCACCTCTGAAAAATTAAACCTTTTTTTTTTTTTATGGTTTTTTGGTTTTGTTTGTAAAACAAATTACACAGATATATAGCTATTTTTTGACGTAATAGCTGGTGGCAGAGTGGCAGCAGAATGTAATTCTGTGTACCCTGGCAGTGGGAAACACAGACCGACAGCAGCAGCAGCAGGAGGAATGGAGGAGTAATGTGAGCAGCTATTGTTTGACGTAATAGCTGGTGGCAGAGTGGCAGCAGAATGTAATTCTGTGTACCCTGGCAGTGGGAAACACAGACAGACAGCAGCAGCAGCAGGAGGAATGGAGGAGTAGTGTGAGTGTGGCAGCAGGCAGGCAGCGTGACATAATAGCCCTGGTACCTAGCGGGTGATACCAGGGCTGTAAATAAACACAACAGGAGGTCCCAGACAGCGGTCGTGCAGCCCACATCGTGTCCAATACACAACTGGGACAACACAGTTTTCAACCCGGGCACCTCTGAAAAATTAAACCTTTTTTTTTTTTATGGTTTTTTGGTTTTGTTTGTAAAACAAATTACACAGATATATAGCTATTTTTTGACGTAATAGCTGGTGGCAGAGTGGCAGCAGAATGTAATTCTGTGTACCCTGGCAGTGGGAAACACAGACCGACAGCAGCAGCAGCAGGAGGAATGGAGGAGTAATGTGAGCAGCTAGTGTTTGACGTAATAGCTGGTGGCAGAGTGGCAGCAGAATGTAATTCTGTGTACCCTGGCAGTGGGAAACACAGACAGACAGCAGCAGCAGCAGCAGGAGGAATGGAGGAGTAGTGTGAGTGTGGCAGCAGGCAGGCAGCGTGACATAATAGCCCTGGTACCTAGTGGGTGATACCAGGGCTGTAAATAAACACAACAGGAGGTCCCAGACAGCGGTTGTGCAGCCCACATCGTGTCCAATACACAACTGGGACAACACAGTTTTCAACCCGGGCACCTCTGAAAAATTAAACCTTTTTTTTTTTTTTTTTATGGTTTTTTGGTTTTGTTTGTAAAACAAATTACACAGATATATAGCTATTTTTTGACGTAATTGCTGGTGGCAGAGTGGCAGCAGAATGTAATTCTGTGTACCCTGGCAGTGGGAAACACAGACCGACAGCAGCAGCAGGAGGAATGGAGGAGTAATGTGAGCAGCTATTGTTTGACGTAATAGCTGGTGGCAGAGTGGCAGCAGAATGTAATTCTGTGTACCCTGGCAGTGGGAAACAGAGACAGACAGCAGCAGCAGCAGGAGGAATGGAGGAGTAGTGTGAGTGTGGCAGCAGGCAGGCAGCGTGACATAATAGCCCTGGTACCTAGCGGGTGATACCAGGGCTGAAAATAAACACAACAGGAGGTCCCAGACAGCGGTCGTGCAGCCCACATCGTGTCCAATACACAACTGGGACAACACAGTTTTCAACCCGGGCACCTCTGAAAAATTAAACCTTTTTTTTTTTTTTTTTATGGTTTTTTGGTTTTGTTTGTAAAACAAATTACACAGATATATAGCTATTTTTTGACGTAATAGCTGGTGGCAGAGTGGCAGCAGAATGTAAATCTGTGTACCCTGGCAGTGGGAAACACAGACAGACAGCAGAAGGGCAGTACACAGCAGCCCACTGTAGTTGTAAAATGTGTGGCTGCAGGCGACGTAATAGTCAAAGTGAACCAGGCTGGCTTAGTGAGCAGGAGCCAGGAGGTGGTAAAGGGTGGTAAGGCACATTAACGATGGTTCTAAGTTCCGGCAGCCAGTTCATGTCCCCCTCTCGCCGACAACAGGGGCCAGGAACTCGCCTTCCACCCACGCCTGGTTCATCTTGAGAAACGTCAGTCTGTCCACAGACTTGTGAGACAGACGTGAGCGTTTCTCGGTGACCACGCCACCAGCTGCACTGAAGCAGCGCAGGACAGCACTTCCAGGGCGTACTGCGCCAGCTCGCTCCAGATCTCCAGGCGCTTGACTCAATACTCCATGGGATCAACAGGGGCATCGCTGTCAAGCCCGCTGTAGGACCCCATGTAGTCAGCCACCATGCGGGTCAGGCGCTGGCTGTGACCGGATGAGGATGCTGCTGCATGCACCTCCTCTCTAGTCACTGCTGCCGGAGCCTCTACAGTCCTGTAGAGCTCGTGGCTGAGAGACAGCAGGTCTGTGGGGCGCTTGCTGCTGGATGCAGGCACCTGCTGCTGCCTTTGTGCTGGCTGGACAGTGGGGGTGGAAGGCTGGGGGAAGGCTTCCTCCAAGCGCTCAACAAGGGCCTGCTGCAAGCTCCTTATTTGTTGCGCTGGGTCTCCTCCTGCAGGCGGCAGGAACTGGCTCAACTTCCCCTTGAGGGGTCCAACATCATGCTGATCCAGATGTCCTCCCTCTGCTTCATCTGGATCACCCTGGGGTCCTTGCGCAGGCACGTCAGCATGTGCGCTGCCATTGGGAAGAGGCGGGCCACGTCTGCTGGCACATCGACGGCAGTGCTGTCCTCCTCATCCTTTTCCTCTGCCGCCTCATCCTCTCTCCACCCCCGCACCAACTCAGCTGCGCTGTGCTGATCCCCCTCATCAGCAGCAAGGTCAGGGACCTCCACCAAGTCCTCCTCCTCCTCCCCCTCAGAGGTGGACTGTGCAGCTGCTTGCCGCTCCTGCTGGTCCAAGGCTGCCGCTCCCTGTTCCAGCAAAGCATCGAGGGCCCTGTTCAGCAGACAAACCAGGGGCACCCACTCGCAGACCATAGCATGGTCCCTGCTCACCATGTTAGTGGCCTGCAGAAAGGGAGCCAGCACTAAGCACACCTGCTGCATGTGCCTCCAGTCATCATCGGGGACGATGGACGGGATGTTGCTGGTCTTGTCCCTTCTCTGAGCGGCGGAAACAGTGGCCAGGGCAAGGTACTGGTTGACAGCGTGCTTCTGTTCAACCAGACGCTCTAACATCGCCAGGGTGGAGTTCCAGCGAGTCGGAACGTCAAGGATCAGCCGATGGCGTGGCAGCTCCAGCTCCTTTTGCACGTCTTCCAGGCTCGCACAGGCTGCAGCCGAGCGCCGGAAGTGACGCACAACGTTCCTTGCCGTTTCCAGCAGTTCGCCCATCCCCTGGTAGGTGCGCAAGAACTTCTGCACCACCAGGTTCAGCACGTGGGCAAGACAGGGGATGTGGGTCAGGTTTCCCCTGTCTATTGCGGCAACCAGATTGGCCCCATTGTCGGCCACCACCTCTCCGACTCTGAGGCCTCTGGGGGTCAGCCAAATCCTCTCCTGCTCCTGGAGTTTGGCCAACACATGGGTTGCCGTCAGCTTGGTCTTCCCAAGGCTGACCAAGTGCAGCAGCGCTTGGCAGTGGCGGGCCTTCACGCTGCTGCTGAGGCGGGGGGTTTGGCCAGGTGTGCCGGAGGATGGCAGAGGATCGGAGGAACCTGCTGCAGTTCCCCCGACCCTGCGGGGTGGCACCACCCACTGTGTTGCTGCTGCTGCTGTGCCCGCTGCTGCTCTCCCATCCTCACCCCCTTCCACCAAGCTGACCCAGTGGACAGTGAAGGACAGGTAGCGGCCTGTCCCGAAGCGGCTGCTCCAGGAGTCCATGGTGACGTGGACCCTTTCACCAACCGCGTGCTCCAGCCCTCGCTCCACATTGGCCATCACAAAGCGGTGCAGTGCAGGAATGGCCTTGCAGGCGAAGAAGTGTCTGCTGGGGAGCTGCCAGTCTGGGGCTGCGCAAGCAAGCAGCGCACGAATGTCGCTCCCCTCCTGCACGAGCGTGTACGGCAGGAGTTGGGAGCACATGGCCCGTGCCAGCAAGCCGTTCAGCTGCCGCACGCGACGGCTGCTGGGAGGCAGAGCCCTAACCACCCCCTAGCAGGACTCGCTCAAAAGGCTCTGGCGTGGCCTTTTGCTGGCACGGGAATCAGCAGACACAGCAGAGGAGGCCACTGAGGACTGGCTGCCAGAACAGGCCTCAGTGTCGGCGGCAGGAGTTGCAGAGGGGGAAGGAGCAGTGCGTTTCCGCACTCCTGCTGGTGCTGCTGGAGGAGCAGGAGGGCGGGTGGCTGCTGTTGCTGCTGCTGCTGCTGAAGGCTGTGCAGTGATGGGTGTGGTGCCACTCCTAGCACCAGATGCCTTCAGCCTCTGGAACTCCTCATGCTGGTGGAAATGTTTCGCAGCAAGGTGGTTGATGAGCGAGCTGGTGCTGAACTTTAAGGGGTCTGCACCTCTGCTCAACTTCCGCTGACAGTGGTTGCAAGTGGTGTACTTGCTGTACACTGTGGGCATGGTGAAAAAGCGCCAGATTGGTGACAAAAACAACCCCCTACAGCATGGAACCGCTGCTGCATGTCTCCCTGTGGTGGTTGGGGGGGGGGCTTGGGTGCGGCTGGTGGTGGTACTGGCAGATGCTGCTGCTGCTGCTGCTGAGCCTGAGACACCAGCAGGCTGGGGGACCTGCCTACTGCTGCCAATGCTTGCAATGATGCACCTCCTTGCAAGGCCCACAAGCGCATCCTCCTCCTCCTCCTCAGAGCTGCTGATGACGACATCCCCTGGAGCTGGTGGCACCCAGTCTCTGTCTGTCACCGTGTCATCATCATCCTCCCCCTCCTGAAACATGTCCTGCTGGGATGATGACCCCCCAAACTCCTCTCCTGATGCATGGATGGGCTGCTTGACTGTCGCCACAGTCTTGCTGTCCAATCCCTCATCCCCCAAAGTGCCCATCAGCATCTCCTCCTCCAAATCGCCAACAACAGCAGACAATTGACTCATCATGCCTGGGGTCAAAAGAGTGCTGAGTGACAGGTCGGCGACTGACGGTGAACTGGCCTCCTCCCCAGGCCCTGCTGGGCGGCTGCTGCGAACAGGGGTGGTGGTGGTGGTGGTGAGGGTGGAGGCCTCGGATGCAGAGCTGATGGCGGGCTGCTCATCCTCCGTCATCAGTTGCACCACAGTGTCTGCATCCTTTTCCTCAATGGGACGTTTCCGACCCGGCTGGAGGAAAATCGGAGCAGGTGCTACACGCTGCTGCTGCTGTGTCTCTGCAGCGTGAGTTGCAGATGCTCCTGCTGGGCGGCGCCCAAGGCGTCCACGGCCAGTGGCTATAGGAGGAATGTTAGCCACTGACGCTGCTGCTGCTGCGGAACTGTGCATGGTGGCGTGGCCGCGCCCGCGGCTTGCCACAATGCTGCTCCCTCTCCTCCTGATTCCCTTGCTGCCCTTCCCCTTGCCCAGACCGCGCTGGCTGCCACTTCCAGACATCTTCGATGTTTTGGGCGTAAACACAAAAGTTTTTTAAAAGGGCGGGTGAAAAGTGTGGTACTTTAATGGAGTGGGTTGGTGGGCGAGGTGACTGAGTGAGTGTCTAGTACAGTAAGTAAGTAGTAACAGAGTCAGTAAGTACAACTAGAAGTTACAATAATCAGTAGTAATAATCACAAGGAAATAGAGTGTGTGTACACAGACAGTGAGTGAGTGCACGCACACGCAGGAGCTAGCCTATGAACAGTGACTGAGTGTCCCTACTAGTACAGTAAGTAGTAACAGTAAGTACAACCAGAAATTACAATAATCAATCAGTAATCAGAAGGAAATAGAGTGTGTGTACAGTACACAGACAGTGAGTGCACGCACACGCAGGAGCTAGTAGCCTATGAACAGTGACAGTGAGTGTCCTAGTACAGTTACAGTATATAACTATTCAGAAGGAAATAGAGTGTGTGTACACTACACAGACAGTGAGTGCACGCACACGCAGGAGCTAGTAGCCTATGAACAGTGACAGTGAGTGTCCTAGTACAGTTACAGTATATAACTATTCAGAAGGAAATAGAGTGTGTGTACAGTACACAGACAGTGAGTGCACGCACACGCAGGAGCTAGTAGCCTATGAACAGTGACAGTGAGTGTCCTAGTACAGTTACAGTATATAACTATTCAGAAGGAAATAGAGTGTGTGTACACTACAGTACACAGACAGTGAGTGCACGCACACGCAGGAGCTAGTAGCCTATGAACAGTGTCAGTGAGTGAGTGTCCTAGTACAGTTACAGTATATAACTATTCAGAAGGAAATAGAGTATGTGTACACTACAGTACACAGACAGTGAGTGCACGCACACGCAGGAGCTAGTAGCCTATATACAGTGACAGTGAGTGTCCTAGTACAGTTACAGTATATAACTATTCAGAAGGAAATAGAGTGTGTGTACAGTACACAGACAGTGAGTGCACGCACACGCAGGAGCTAGTAGCCTATGAACAGTGACAGTGAGTGTCCTAGTACAGTTACAGTATATAACTATTCAGAAGGAAATAGAGTGTGTGTACACTACACAGACAGTGAGTGCACGCACACGCAGGAGCTAGTAGCCTATGAACAGTGACAGTGAGTGTCCTAGTACAGTTACAGTATATAACTATTCAGAAGGAAATAGAGTGTGTGTACAGTACACAGACAGTGAGTGCACGCACACTCAGGAGCTAGTAGCCTATGAACAGTGACAGTGAGTGTCCTAGTACAGTTACAGTATATAACTATTCAGAAGGAAATAGAGTGTGTGTACAGTACACAGACAGTGAGTGCACGCACACGCAGGAGCTAGTAGCCTATGAACAGTGACAGTGAGTGTCCTAGTACAGTTACAGTATATAACTATTCAGAAGGAAATAGAGTGTGTGTACACTACAGTACACAGACAGTGAGTGCACGCACACGCAGGAGCTAGTAGCCTATGAACAGTGTCAGTGAGTGAGTGTCCTAGTACAGTTACAGTATATAACTATTCAGAAGGAAATAGAGTGTGTGTACACTACAGTACACAGACAGTGAGTGCACGCACACGCAGGAGCTAGTAGCCTATGAACAGTGTCAGTGAGTGAGTGTCCTAGTACAGTTACAGTATATAACTATTCAGAAGGAAATAGAGTGTGTGTACACTACAGTACACAGACAGTGAGTGCACGCACACGCAGGAGCTAGCCTATGAACAGTGACAGTCAGTGAGTGTCCTAGTACAGTTACAGTATATAACTATTCAGAAGGAAATAGAGTGTGTGTACAGTACACAGACAGTGAGTGCACGCACACGCAGGAGCTAGTAGCCTATGAACAGTGACTGAGTGAGTGTCCTAGTACAGTTACAGTATATAACTACAATACAAAATACAATCAATCAGTACTAAAGGACAGCAGAAATACTGGTATAGATGAGAAATAAACAGAGGACAGGAGAGAACAGCTGCCCACACAGGCAAGGCCCAGAGGCCTAAAGCTGTAAGCCTGCAGCAGCTGTCTGAGTCTCTCTCTATGTAACACAAAAGCTACTAACTAAAATACAATGGGCTCGATTCACAAAGCGGTGATAACCCAGTTATCACGCCTAAAAGACTTTAGGAGTGATACCCTTTGCACCACTGAGTTATCACCGATTTTTGCTCTAACTCGCGCAAAGTTTCCGCGCGTACGCGCGCGCGCAAAGTCCCATAGGGCTTAATGGGAGCTTCGCGCGAAGCGGGGACGCTGCGCGCGCAAAACTTTGCGCGCGGAAAATTCGCGCGAGTTGCTTCTTATCATGCCTAAAGTGAGTTTAGGCGTGATAAGGGGCTATTCACTGGCGTGCAAACACTTTGCACCGCTTTGTGAATCAAGCCCAATGTCTATCTAACTAACAACAATATAGGTGTATATAGGAGGTGTATGTGAGCAAAAACGCTAGGTAAATGACCACAATAAAGCTCTTGCTAAGCCAACGCACAAAGGAGCAGATCTCTCTCTCTGTGCAAAGTCGGACAAGGACGGAGAAACGGAACATGGCGGCCGCTATTTATAGGGTAGGGGCTGGCCAGGGTCCCCCTCAGTGATTGGCTGCCGACAGAGGGCCTGGGAGCCCTCTGATTGGCTCTAAGGACATCAATCTGGGCTATGACGCTATTCGAGCTCGGTATTCGAGCTCGAATAGCGCTGTTAGCTCGAATAGCGCGAATAGTGAATGGGCTATTCGAGTTCACTCGAATAGCCCATTCGAATAGCTCCAGCTATTCGGAGCTCGAATAGCTGAAAAAGAGCTCGAATATTCGAGCTACTCGAATATTCGAGCTCTGCTGAGCACCACTGCCGTGCAATGCTATGTGCATACAGTGGAAACAAATGCACCAAATTGATGTGTCGATCAGTACAGGGAAGCCTCTGGATAATTCAGAGGCTTCCCCCATCCCCCTCCACAATGCTGTTTCAGCATTTGGGAAACCCTCAAAACTCTCCTGTCTGTGTTCCAGTAGGGCTGCATTGCGCAGGTTTAAGGCAGCTTTCGCCTGCGCAAAAGCATGAAGTTTTTCTGCTGCGCTTGAGTGGCTCTGTTCTACTGCGCAGACAGGAGCCATCCTGCGTCTGTACAGTGTGGCTGTGCTTGTTTATGAACGGGGTCTCAGCAGCAGTGGTGCTCTCACTAGCGATTACTCGTGATTCAAATGAGATTTAATTTGCACAGGTGTCTGGCAGGGATTCATGAGGTTAATTACCCATAATGCCACCATCCGCCCTGCGTTCCAAACTGCTTGCAGGCGTCCTATTGGTTGCCTTGCAAGCCTCACCATGGCGCACTTCCTCCTTCAAGTCAGAAGTGCGCCGTGGTGAGGCTCGCAAAGCGACCTGAAATCACAGGTTTGTTTAAATTAGGTTCTGTCATAAACTGCAATTCTAGCCTGTTTATGGTGTTTCAAGTGTACCTATGAGAAAAAAAAGTGTTGATCTTTGCTACCTGCAGTATGTACACTATAAGCTGTTACTCTGTTCCTGTACGGATAGTAAACTAGCTGCAATGTGTGCTGATCTCTGCTGCCTCCAGTATGTACAATATTAGCTGTAACTCTGTTCCTGTACTGATAGTAAGCTAGCTGCAGTGTGTGCTGATCTTTTCTGGCTCCGGTATGTACACCATGAGCTGTCACTCTGTGACTGTACTGATAGTAAACTGGCTGCAGCGTGTGCTGATCCCTGCTACCTCCAGTATGTACAGCATAAGCTGTTACTCTGTGCCTGTACTAATAGTAAACTAGCTGCAGTTTGTACTGATCTCTGCTGCCCCCAGTATGTACAGTATAAGCTGATACTCTGTGCCTGTACTGATAGTAACCTAGCTGCAGTGTGTGCTGTTCTCTGGTAACTCCAGTATGAACAGTATAAGCTGTTACTCTGTGCCTGTACTGATAGTAAACTAGCTGCAGTGTGTGCTGATCTCTACTACCTCCAGTATGTACAGTACAAGCTGTCACTCTGTGCCTGTACTGATAGTAAACTAACTGCAGTGTGTGCTGATCTCTGCTGCCCCCAGTATGTACAGTATAAGCTGATACTCTGTGCCTGTGTTGATAGTAAACTAGTTGCAGTGTGTGCTGATCTCTGCTACCTCCAGTATGTGCAGTATAAGCTGTTACTCTGTGCCTGTACTGATAGTAAACTAGCTGCAGTGTGTGCTGATCTCTACTACCTCCAGTATGTACAGTACAAGCTGTCACTCTGTGCCTGTACTGATAGTAAACTAGCTGCAGCATATGCTGATCTCTGCTACCTCCAGTATGTGCAGTATAAGCTGTTACTCTGTGCCTGTACTGATAGTAAACTAGCTGCAGCGTGTGCTGATCTCTGCTGCCCCCAGTATGTACAGTATAAGCTGTTACTCTGTGCCTGTACTGATAGTAAACTAGCTGCAGCGTGTGCTGATCTCTGCTACCTCCAGTATGTGCAGTATAAGCGTTACTCTGTGCCTGTACTGATAGTAAACTAGTTGCAGTGTGTGCTGATCTCTACTACCCCCAGTATGTACAGTATAAGCGGTTACTCTGTGCCTGTACTGATAGTAAACTAGCTGCAGTGTGTGCTGATCTCTACTACCTCCAGTATGTACAGTACAAGCTGTCACTCTGTGCCTGTACTGATAGTAAACTAGCTGCAGTGTGTGCTGATCTCTACTGCCCCCAGTATGTACAGTATAAGCTGATACTCTGTGCCTGTACTGATAGTAAACTAGCTGCAGTGTGTGCTGATCTCTGCAAGCTCCAGTATGTACAGTATAAGCTGTTACTCTGTGTATGTACTGATAGACATACTTTCTCCAGTATGTTCAAGATAAGCTGTTCATTTTATGTCCAGGCTGACAAAAGACTAGCTACCCTGAGTGAAGGGGTAGACATAATGTGCGTCTGGGCCCTTGATTGAAAAAGAAGGCAATTCATAGCTTGGTGTCCTTTTGTGGGTACACAATTTGTCCACACCCCTCTGGAATTTTATATTGCCAAGAGGTGCCTTGGATCTTTCTGAACTCTAGCAACTCCCCTGCCAGGAGTGTTGTCCTCGCTGGTGCTGACGGCCTGCCACCCACCCTTCAGTGTTTAGTCAGGAACGGAGCAGAGGAGGACACAGGCAGAGGTGAGGAGAAAAGGACAGGGCCCAGGGGGAGAGCGAGGTACCGACCTGGAATGCAGCGGCGCAGCGCAGCAACCAAGGCCAAGCGAGCACTTGTCTCTATCGGCAAACATTTGCATCCACCGCTTACTTTCTTGCAGCTGCTGGCCTGCTGCAGCAGATGTCCGTGGACGAAGTCACGGATTTCTCATGGTGGTCTGAGGCTTGGTTTTGCAGCTGCTAGTAATCGGTAATTTATTGCATCCTGACATGATTGATGGCAATTGGCGACTGAACTGAGCATAGGTGAATCACCACAGTCCGGGAGGGTAGAGAATAGGGATAGTAACACTGTCCAGGGCTGCAGTCAGGGGCAGGGCCACACTGTGACTGGGCCAGGCCCAGGCAGTCACTGTCACTCAAACAAATGGCAATGCCAATAACTGATGAGGAATCTAACCACAAAAAAACAGATCACTGCTGAGCATGCTTATTATAACCTGCAAATGGGAGTTGTGAACAGAACTGCATGAAAAGCTTAGGAAATAATCTACCTTTATCGACCACAGCGGTATAATGCAGTTGTTACATGTATACATCAAGGAATATTTCTGGGCCCCAGGGAAGGTTGCTACTGATTGTAGACATATGCAAATGTATAACCACACTTACTTTTGTTATGACCACACCCACTTTTAGCTGCATGTCAGGGGCCCACAGTTGGTATTTTGCACAGGGGTCCGCTGCTGGCTGTGTCCGCCACTGAGCTAACCGCTCTGCTCTGCTGCGTCGTCGGGCGGTTCAGGCCGTAGTTACTGAAGCAATACTGAGGCTGGCTGGCTGAGCGTTGTTGTTGCCATGGCAAATAGCCGCTCTCCACGCCAGTCCAGCACTCAGCGAATCAGTGTGCGCCCCCCTGTACATACCGCCTTCTTCATCACATCAGCTGCAGCTGATGTCATTGGCCCTCACCCTCCCTCCTCGCTCAGTCAGCGCTGCTGAGCTCTGTGTAAAGAGCGCACAGGTCAGTGTGAGTGCTGTGCAGGAGAGAGGAGCCAGGCAGCAGGTGTCAAAAAATTTCAATGTGATGTGGAATAAGATATAATAATATAATAATATGTGTATGTGTATGTATATGTGTATGTATATATATATATATATATATATATATATATATATATATATATATATATATATATATATATATATATATATATACACAAACATACATACATACATACATACATACACAATGTGTGTGTGTGTGGGGGGGGTGGGGGGGGTGTTAAGGGAAGGGGGCCCAAATCTGCCACTTTGCTTAGGGCCCCATTTGGCCTTAATCCGGCTCTGCTGTATATATATATATATATATATATATATGTATATATATATATATATATATATATATATATATATATATATATATATATATACATACATACACACACACACAGACAGTGCAACCCATAATTATTCATACCCCTGGCAAATTTTGACTTAAAGTTACTTTTATTTTAACAAGCAAGTGATTTTTTTGACAGGAAATCACATAGGCGTCTCCCAAAAGATTATAAGACGATGTACAAGAGGCATTATTGCGAGAAAAAAAATATAGCTTTTATTTAAATTTGAGCAAAAAGTGTCCAGTCCAAAATTATTCATACCCTTCACAAACTATCACAGTCTGTGGAAAAATCCAAAGTTCTATACCACTCCAAATAGTCCAAGCTGTTCTAATGCATCCTAATTACCCCGATTATTTGGGAACAGCTGTATTAATCCACTCAACAGGTGAAAAACATCAGCTCGCTGCAGTTGGTTTGTGGACCGTCATGGCTAAGACAAATGAGCTGTGGCTGCGCATTGTGGCTGCTCACTAGTCAGAAAAGGGCTACAAGGCCATTTCTAAATGTATTCAAGTTTCAGTGGCTACAGTGCAAAGTATTATTAAAAAAATACAAGATGTTCCGCATTGTGGAAAATCTCAGAGGACATGGCCGGATGCCAAAAGTGACACCTTTGCCGGCCAGTATGATAAAGGTATATCTTGTCCAGTCCTTTCACACTGGATTCAACCATAACCTTGTGCAATGCACACCGGTGTCATTTTTGGGGAAGGGGAAAGTAAAGGTTAGGGGAGGAAGGGAAACGGGGAAGGTGGTAGGATGTGTTTGGGGTCAAGGGACAAACCACCCCGTGTCTTTCACTTTCTTTTTTTTTTGTCAAGAAACCCAGGACAGCATGAGTGTATTAGAATAAAATTGTCACTGCACTACTGGCATGGGACTAAAATTACGAAATATTCCGGTGACCGTTCAAAAATCTGCAAAGTGTTAATATGATAGATGAGGGTTTTTTTATATTTAATTTCAGTCTAGGGCTCATATGAAATGTGCTTTTTCTCCTAAGTTATCTAATTTTTTCACTAAAAAGTAGATGAAAAAGTACTTTCAAAATTATTTTTACAATTTTTTTGCTTGCTGGTGACTAAAAAGGCATTTTACTAACAAGTTGGGAAAATCTCACCTAGGAAAAAGCTCTGGAGCAAAAAGTGAGTTGCATATGGCCCCAACTTTGCTAAATCCCTTGTGACATCCCCACTGGGGATGCTCAAAGACTTCTTAGAAAATCAAGAGCTTGTGACATCTCTGTAGACTACAACAGCTGTCCCTAGTCCTGTCTGAGGAACAGTTTAACCAGACACACTAATCGATGTAAGCCTTGATTCACAGAATGTTCACTGCCACTGCATTTTCATAGATCAGGGAGCAGACTCAAAAAGAATGGATCAAGAACTGGAACGATTTTCTATAGCAGCAAAGACAGAATGACTGGGCATCCACCTGGATTTGTGCAAAAATGCCGGTTTATTGTACCATAGTAATAGAAAAAACACACGACGTTTCGGCCAGAGGCCTTTATCAACTTGATAAAGGCCGCTGGCAGAAACGTTGTGTGTTTTTTCTATTACTATGGTACAATAAACCAGCATTTTTGCACAAATCCAGGTGGAGACTCAGTCATTCTAGAGATATTGAAATAGAGTTATGAGTTTGTGATAATATCACAGTCCCCAGTATCTGGCACCAGCAGGGATCCCCTGGTGCCAGCAACATCTGCTTGCTGGTTGCTTGAGCAACTGGCCAAAGAAGCACAAACCTCCCCCCAGGACAGGAGCAGGCAGACTCGCCGAGCCAAGCTCCTAGCCGCTTTTCAGCTTCCCCCAAGTGTGTCAGCTGACCCACATCAGGTCACGTGACACACCGACTTGCGTGCACAGATGCCAGAAGCTGCTAGGAGCCCGCGAGGTGATGTAGGACATCGCTGGAGGATCGCTGGAGGCTTGGTGAGTATTTTGTGGTAGCACAAAACCCCCAGAACACCCCCAAAACAGGTATTCGTCATCCCTCAGGCATGCCAGTTAGTTGAGACGTCTGGTTGCCTGAATTCCGGATAATGGGACTCTGCTGTTTTCTGAGAGATGGTTCAATGTGCTGTGGAAAAACAGTGCTATATAATTGCGTAAAGACATATTTTTTTCAATATTTACCGATATATAATTTATTTTCTGTACAGGATTACTTAATTAAGCTCAACATTAAGATATTTAAGTGTCCATTCTTTTAATGCACAGAGGAATCTGTAATATTTGTTATCTGATTAAAAAAAAGCTTCCACATAGCCTCCAGTCTGTCATCAGACAGGACAGGATATTCCATAAAAATATTAATCTCCAAAACCTCTGCTGAAAAGGAAAACAAAGAGTCCTTTTCTTGGGCACAAAAGCCTATTCTATTAGTGTCAGACAGTATCATGATGGGCCATGATGACAGCCGGATAAATCTCAGCGTATCACATAGACTGTAGCTATCTGGGAAATGATTGAGATGTAATTATGGAAGTGGGTAAGAGCAACGGGTATTGTTTTCTTTAGACATGATTTGAAATAGTGCTTTCAGCAGCGTAAACGAGTACGTTTTGAAAAATGTTCTGTTCATTTGTATGATTACAGTTCTGATAGACAGTTTTGCAAATCGCTATGTTTTGAAGAATGTTTATTATTTTTATAGTTGTTAAAGTTGTGTTACACAGTTTAATGCTTATGCTACCATTGTATTAACAGCTATTATCAGAAATATACAATCCATTTTGATTTGTACAAGCAATTTAGATTAGACATACACATATCAATTTCTAAAGCCAATTCGATCACATATGCCAGGAATCCCAACATGCTCAATTAACCTTTCTGTTTTTTCAGTTTATCAATTGAAAATATGATTGGGCATATAGTAAAATTTCCAAAAAAGATAATTATTCATATTTATATAGGTCCAACATCCTCCACAGCAATGTACAGAGTATTTGTCTTGTCACTTAACTGTCCCTCAGAGGGGCTCACAATCTAATGCCTATCATAGTCATATATCTATGTGTGTATTGTGAAGTGTATGTAACGTAATCTAGGGCCAATTTAGGGGGGAAGCCAATTAACTCATCTGTAAATTTTTTGTATGTGGGAGGAAACCATACTGCCCGGAGGAAACCAACAAAGACACGGGGGACACATAGAAACTCCTTGCAATTCGTGCCCCAGCTGGGATTCAAACCGGGAACCGAGCGCTGCAGGGTGAGAGCGCTAACCACCATCCCACCGTGCTGCGTGGAGGAGCAAATTGGACAATGTTGCTCTCTGTCCTGACAGGTACGTTAGTTTTCATTTCCTGCTATGTTGTGTACTTACACTATATGTGCATTTTGTTAAGAAAACATTCCCTGCAGACCTATAACCCTATGCCAGGTGCTGCTTGGGCTTACTATTTCACTCTCAGCTCATATGATCCACTCTGTCATGTGTCTGTCCTGGGAAACAGGCAAGGAACAGGAGGGGGCTGGTGTGCTTGTACAGACAGGGCCAGGTAGATGCCATCTTGTGCTAAGTGGATGCCATCTTGGGTAATAACATTGCTGCGTGTATATTTGCATTGCGCTTTCTCTGCTTTTAAGTGTCCATTCTTGACACCCAAGCATTGTAATATGATGTTTATAGCACCTGACCTGCAGCTCACACCTATGAAACATTAGCATTATCTCAGGCTATTACTAGTGATGGGGGAACAGAGTTCGCCACTGTTTCGGGTTCGCCCGGATTTTGGCCTGTTCGGGTTTGGTTCGGCAGCCCCCGAACACCTCATGCTGTTCGGGAGGGTTTTCGGGCACGCTGCCCGAACCCGAACAGGCCTTCTTTGCCGTGTCCGGGCGAACATAGCCCCCTATAGGGTCCCAGCATAAAGTGAGAGCATGCCCCGAGCGCGGGGGGGGGGGGGGTGGGAAATGCCCCCCACCCCTCCCCGCTAAGCTCTCCCTTTTGCCGGTTCCCTATAATGTTAAATTTAAGCCCCCCAAAAGTACTTGAGGAGGAGGGCAGGAAGCGGGCAGCCGGAGATGCTAGGCGCTAGTACCATCTGGTACTTCCGCCCTCTCTTGACGCACTTCCTGTTTACATTTGAAGTCGCGTCAAGAGAGCGCAGAAGTACCGCGATGACGCGTACGAGGGTACGTGTCATCATGTAGATGGGGCATGCTCTCCCTTTATGCTGGGACCCTATAGGGGCCCCAAAGGGACATGTTCGGGTTGGGTTCGGGGTTCGGCTCGAACATGCCGAACATCAGGGGCATGTTCGGCCGAACCACACCGAACCCGAACATCCAGATGTTCGCCCAACACTAGCTATTACCTTCAAAACAGGAAAAAAGCCTCTTATAATGATAAGGTAAAAAAATGTAATTCAGTTTAGAAACAGTTTGAAAAACTCATGGTTGTAACACCACTCCTTCTTTTAATGAGGACATGTTGTGCTGAGCCTCTGCCCTTTGGATAAACCATTGGGAAAAGGCCTTGATTTTAGAGTTTTTTAGGGGAGCAGACCGATTCACCTCATTAATGAAAATTAAATGACACCAGTTGACGGTCAACTAAAAATGACATTTCTTAAAAAGCTGTTTGAGGTTTTGATGCTGTGTACACACAATGCTATTAAACTATGTTGCCATATACAGAGCAAAGTATGTGGTGGGAATGTACAGTATCCCTGACACTGACTGTTGGGGGTCCCTGAAATATCCATATGGGATTCTGTAACACTGTAAAGGACCATTACAATTTTTCCCCATTGACTTTATTGGTGGTTTAATTCAACGTAAAGTTCACATTCCTATTTGTGTAGGCAAGCTACTTAAGCTGAATTTTAACTAGCACTTCTCTAAAGGTCTATTAGAGTCTGTAGTTATGAAAATGGGAGCTCCAAACAAAGTACATATTGGTGAAAATCTTCATGTGCGGCCAGTCACGGGATACATTGCGCAATGATAGCTGATGTCCCTTTACCAATTCCATTCTTACTGTTAGGCCTCTTTCACACCAAGATGTTGCGTTTTAGGGGACGTTAAGGTCGCATAACGTGCCCCTAACGCAATGCATGGTGGTGTTGAAGTTGGACGGTCAGATTGAGCCGCATTATGCGGCTCTTGGTGCGCCATATTCTTTCTATACTGGGAAGTACGGATCTTTTTCAATGATTTGGATGATTCGAACCGGATCATTGAAAAGATCCGGATCTTGAACCGAATCTTTGAATCATTTTACTAGGGAAGCAGGAAGCAGGGGTGCAGCAGAGTGAGAGGTGCAGGAGAATGAGGGCACATTGAGGGTGCTAATGGGGAAGGGAGAGATGCAGAAGGAAGATTGTGCTTGTGCACAGAAGCTGCAGTTCCTGTTTCTTCCATTATTATCGCAAATTCTTTCTGTTTTAGGAAAGCAATTTTTTGTTTTTCTTAACATCTTAGTAAGGGGGCTTTTAGGACCATTGTAGTCCCTTACACACTCCAATGAGTTCTGGGTCACCATGAGCTTGCTGGTTAGTCTGTTTCTTCCAGACATCCACTTTGAACCGAATTGTTCATTGTGATGATCCAGATTATTCGACTCACAAAAAAGATCCGGATACGTACATGATCTGGACAACACTAAAGTGCAGTGAATATTAATTAGCCATGTTGCTAGACACAATAGCGGACTCTCCCCTCCTCCTCTCCTGACATACAGTACTGAGCATGTGCAAGCAGTCTAACGCAGCCACATAGGAGTATAACGCACAGCTTGCTGCACTTTCATTTAATGTGCAGCGTTATACTCGTTTGCAACGTGGGCACTGTGAACAGCCCATTGATTTTTATTTGCTGTGAGTTGGGCTGCGTTACAGGCTCCTGTAACGTGGGACTTTAATGTCCCACTGTGAAAGTAGCCTTAATGTTCTGGCACTGCTAAAGCTCTGATAGACCACTTTTTAAAAATAACTTTTAACACTTAAACACCATGCTTTAAACTATATTAGGAAGCTTACTTGAGTATTTTGCTTAGCACTACATATTAAGCCTAATCTACATGTAGCGATTCGGCGGCTCGATTAGCCGCCGGATCGCCTCTTCCGCATCCCCGCGTGTACCCGCCGCGTCCCCGCTCGTCCGCGCGTGTGTCGGATTCGATACCCGCTCGTCCCCGCCGGCGCCGTTTATCTTCCGCTCGATTCCCCGCTATTGTCCGCTTGTGGAGGTCGAGCGGGATATCGTCCGCGGCGAGATCGGACCTGTTGGATCTTATCAATCGAGCCGCATCAGCGGCACGATTGATAAGCCAAATCGCAGCGTGTAGACCCAGCTTTAAAGTTCAGTGAACTGGAATAGCATACTACAAGAAAAGGACACTAAATGGAAATGGCAAACTTACAAATATTCTCAAATAATATTATAATAAATGGAAACAAAACTTCTAGGAATAAAAAAGGGCTCTATGTATGAATAGTAAAATTAGAGATAAAATGAAGCTTAAAAGGAATGCATATAAAGTCTTAAAACAGGAGGGGACAAAGGATGCATCAAGCAATTATAAGGATTTCAATAAAAGTTGTGAAATTAGGCTGGCAAAGATTGAAGCTGAAAATCTTATTCCTAGGGATATCAAATCTAATCCAAAGAAGTTGTACAAGTACATAAACTCTAAAAACAGAAAGGTGGACTGTATAGACCCCATAAAAGATGAAGTAGGAAAAGTCAATGGAATACGACTGAAGTTGGGCAGAGCTATTGAATGCTTGCTTTGCTTCTTCATAAGGGAAACTTCTTTTGTTGCATATTATAGATATGGAAGGTTCCCAGTCTTCTGATTTTAATATTAAATGCTTAACACCGGAAAGAGTGAAGGCAAGACTAAATCAAATCAAAGCTGATCAGGCACTTGGCCCGGTTGGCATACATTCTCGTGTGCTTAGGGAATTAAGTTTGGGAGATTTACTAAAAACAGGGCAAATAAATCCAGAGAGAAGTAGAGCACTCAGAGTCACCAATCAGAATCCTTATCATAACTTAATTGTGCTAAGGAACTATTTTCAGCCATTATACAGGGAGTGCAGAATTATTAGGCAAATGAGTATTTTGACCACATCATCCTCTTTATGCATGTTGTCTTACTCCAAGCTGTATAGGCTCTAAAGCCTACTACCAATTAAGCATATTAGGTGATGTGCATCTCTGTAATGAGAAGGGGTGTGGTCTAATGACATCAACACCCTAAATCAGGTGTGCATAATTATTAGGCAACTTCCTTTCCTTTGGCAAAATGGGTCAAAAGAAGGACTTGACAGGCTCAGAAAAGTCAAAAATAGTGAGATATCTTGCAAAGGGATGCAGCACTCTTAAAATTGCAAAGCTTCTGAAGCGTGATCAACGAACAATCAAGCGGTTCATTCAAAATAGTCAACAGGGTCGCAAGAAGCGTGTGGAAAAGCCAAGGCGTAAAATAACTGCCCATGAACTGAGAAAAGTAAAGTGTGCAGCTGCCAAGATGCCACTTGCCACCAGTTTGGCCATATTTCAGAGCTGCAACATCACTGGAGTGCCCAAAAGCACAAGGTGTGCAATACTCAGAGACATGGCCAAGGTAAGAAAGGCTGAAAGACGACCACCACTGAACAAGACACACAAGCTGAAACGTCAAGACTGGGCCAAGAAATATCTCAAGACTAAGTTTTTATGGACTGGTGAAATGAGAGTGAGTCTTGATGGGCCAGATGGATGGGCCCGTGGCTGGATTGGTAAAGGGCAGAGAGCTCCAGTCCGACTCAGATGCCAGCAAGGTGGAGGTGGAGTACTGGTTTGGGCTGGTATCATCAAAGATGAGCTTGTGGGGCCTTTTCGGGTTGAGGATGGAGTCAAGCTCAACTCCCAGTCCTACTGCCAGTTTCTGGAAGACACCTTCTTCAAGCAGTGGTACAGGAAGAAGTCTACATCCTTCAAGAAAAACATGATTTTCAGGCAGGACAATGCTCCACCACACGCGTCCAAGTCCACAGCATGGCTGGCAAGAAAGGGTATAAAAGAAGAAAAACTAATGACATGGCCTCCTTGTTCACCTGATCTGAACCCCATTGAGAACCTGTGGTCCATCATAAAATGTGAGATTTACAAGGAGGGAAAACAGTACACCTCTCTGAACAGTGTCTGGGAGGCTGTGGTTGCTGCTGCACCGCTGTTGATGGTGAACAAATCAAAACACTGACAGAATCCATGGATGGCAGGCTTTTGAGTGTCCTTGCAAAGAAAGGTGGCTATATCGGTCACTGATTTGGTTTTGTTATGTTTTTGAATATCATAAATGTATATTTGTGAATGTTGAGATGTTATATTGGTTTCACTGGTAAAAATAAATAATTGAAATTGGTATATATTTGTTTTTTGTAAAGTTGACTAATAATTATGCACAGTAATAGTCACCTGCAAACACAGATATCCCCCTAAAATAGCTAAAACTAAAAACAAACTAAAAACTACTTTCAAAAATATTCAGCTTTGATATTAATGAGTTTTTTGGGTTCATTGAGAACATGGTTGTTGTTCAATAATACAATTATTCCTCAAAAATACAACTTGCCTAATAATTCTGCACTCCCTGTAGTTTAAAAATAAAAAGTGCTACTGTATATAAAACCCAGACATTTTATTTGCCAATTTGTCCTGGTTATTATTTAAATGGTGTCCCTAGAACAATGTATGGTGAAAATATTATATTTGTAAATAAAGGTGTATTTTTTCCATTTAGTGTTTTTAATACTATATCAACAATTACGAGCCCTTTTTTTGGAAAAAATACATTAATATACCCACCCTCATAACATACATATTGAAAATCCCTAGGGTAACTACTTAATATTTTTATATGGTTTTTATATTGATAACTATGGGGTAGGCGTGAAATGGATTAATAACTAATAAAAATGTATATATATATATATATATATATATATATATATATATATATATATATATATATATATATATATATATATATATACATGGATTTTTTACTTTTTGACCGCTAGGTGTCCCAACTCTTGATTCCTGTGTATTGTAAACAGTACACAGGAAGTGTTGTGTATGTGCTTTTTACTTTCATTTTGTGATGCCAACTTTCAAAGCCAATTCACTATTAGCACTGTGATACTTTGGGAACATATGTTCCCTTTCACCGATTACTGACTGGCGGGATGGTGATGAGAACACGCGCATGAATGTGAACGGTGATGAGAACAATCAAATGTGCATATCTACGCCCCTGATCAGCAAGTGAAGTTTACAGGAGCATGCATAAGCATAGCAGAAATCCGCAAGTGGTTAAGACATGTACCTGCCAAACCACAAGATACAATCCTATCCACTAAATGCACTTGCATCTCCTACCCAAAGATGCAAATTATTATTATTATTATTAATTTACATAGCACCATCATCCTCTGTGATAAAGAATTTGACATGGTTCTTTTTCAAGCTGCATACATTTGACACAAAATGTGTATAAACTTGCGTCAACTGATAACTGATTTCATTGACTATCCCTACTAGCCACATCCCTAGTCACGCATAGCAAAAAGGATTTGTAAGTAAAAGAGTCATTTTCTTAATTTAAGTCGCAGTGACCGACTCCATCATTACTATCTTTCCTTTATATAAGCATTTGGAAGTAAGTAAAATGTCAATTCAGAAGATTGCAACAGTATAAAGTCTCCTAAATACACACAAATCTGTACTGCAGCCCTGAAAGAAGGATAAAGGAGGACGTAACAGGGATTGCTTAGCAGTAAGACATTTGTATCCACAGAATAAAACTAATTTTCATTTTCTAACAATTGCATCATCTGCCCTGGAAATGATATTTGTAACTTGTTTAAACCATCAAAAAGCGGTGATCTCTGTTAAAACTAATACGTGTCCAAAACACAAACATTGCTCTGGTGTTGACAGATGAAAACCCTTTGGTTCTGAAATGCCTTTGGTCTAGTATGCTCACTAAACAAACCAAGGGTTAAAGCAGAAATGTCTTAATTGGGCCCCTGCACCTGTTGCACATATTTTAAATATACCAGCGTTAGATTCCAAGTTTCAAATATCTGAGCTTACACACTGGACCAAAGAATTTGCTCTATCTGGAAAACATGCCAGAGCTAGATATTTGTGTGAGAGTTTGAAACATGTGGGTTCACTTTACTCTTAAGTACACATGTTTAAGTGGGAAGAGCATATATATCACTAAATTGCGTCTTGCCTATAAACATACTTGAATATAAAAACATTGCTAATGGGTATTTGTTGCTTCTTTGGAATGTTAGTGTAATACAGTGAATATGGGGCTGCAGATCTGTGCAGAGGAAGGCAGAAACACTCTGAAATAAGGCACAATGGCAACTATGACTTATATGCATACACTAGATAAGATATTAGATTTGGTTATACAAGGATCATCCAGAAAGTAACAGCCATTTTCTTTTACCTGCCACAGTAGGTATTTTTTCTGTGTAATTTAACTTGCATCTGTAAAGGTGGCCACTAATGATCCAACCTTTTTCATCCAATCTTACCAAATCTATGTAGTAGAAAGGTAAACTGAGTGAATATACTGAATGGATAATTTAGGCAGTGCCCTTATATTACATAGAAATGGTAAGATTGGATGAAAAAGGTTGGATCATTAGTGGGCACCTTTAGGTTAATCTCTTTTTTCCCTGCATCGCTTGTCACATGACTGCACAACCCTGGTAACTGTTTTTCAGCAGTGTTAACATGAAGCTCCCCTTCTCCAATCTCTTCGACTCATAGATGAGAAGGATAATGCTACTACAACAAAGGGATTGAACAACTTGTAAAAAGATATGATAAATGCTTTAATAAAGGAGATGATTATGTGGAGAAATACAGTAATTTGAAGATATATTGTGCTCTAGTCACAAAACATCTCATACATGACTTATTTATCACCTAATTGATAAAAAATAACCTTTCAGCACAATTACAAGCAAAATGATCACTCAAAGCAAGTTGTTCCTGTTTACCTTAATTTCAATATGACTTTTCTTACCTTAATTATATTATATTGTTGCTGTTTGGGAGCTTAAAAATGTAACATAGATAAGGTGAAAGACAGAGGAAAACAGGTGAAAAAGCTTTGTGAATCATGCCCAATGTGTCTAAAACAAACAAACAAAAAATAAATAAATTGATTAACTGGCAATGGTTATTACTTTCCAGGCGAATCTTGTAATATTAAATGTAGAAAAAATATATTAAAAACCAAGGGACGAGGGCAGAACATGCCATGGCCATGTGAGGGGAGCTCTCCACCATCCCGAGGTAAGCATCCAATTAGAGCCACACTATCAGCCCGTCTCTGCCCACATACTATAGGCTCATACACACCTACCAACAATTATTTTATGATTCTCATTCATCCAAGTATGTTCCAAAATTGTCTGTCGGCAGATAAGTTGGGTGTGGGTACGACTGGCAAACAACTAGATGACCAACTGATTACAGGTTGTTTGCCAGATCCAACCAAAGGATCAATCTGACCAACTATCAGGCAGGTTGGAACGTGTGCACAAGTCTTTTAAACAATTGTTTTTGAATGCGGACATGTTGTAAAGTTAGTCATTTAGCTTGCACGCATAGTATTTAAGTGAGTTGGTTGTTTCGTTGGCTGTTGTGTGTGTACGTACTTATCATGTAAACAACTTGTAGTATGTTTGGTGGTTGGTGATGTTGTGCATTACGTTGAACGTGTGTATAAGCCTTATGGCCATGAGGTCCAGGAGGAACCAGAAGACCAAAGTGCTACAATTAAAGCTCTCTCCGGGCCATGGTCAGTAACACAGTTATAATGCATTACAGATTTTGAACTCCTACCTAACCTACCTGAAAAATGCAATACATGTACACCACACACAGCGTTGTTGTACTTGATTCTTCCTTTTTACTTGATTCCTGATCACTCCTCAGGCATCTCCTTCAGCTTACCTGCCATTGAGAAGGTTATGCTGTGATGATGAGATAACCAGGGAGAGTCCATTCAGCTACTTCTACAATGCTAACAAGGCATATGCCAAAAACATCCTACTAGGTGAATCAAGTTTTCATTTGGGGATACTTTACACTAAGAATTTTTTGCTATCAACAAATTGTTTATAAATGAAATGGACTAATGGACAGAAAACAAACAGTTGTGGTCAATGGATCGTACTCAAAATGGGAGACTGTTAGCAGTGGGGTCCCACAGGGGTCTGTACTGGGTCCAGTGCTCTTCAATTTGTTTATTAATGACCTAGTAGATGCAGTAGTGAGTATTGTTGCTATTTTTGCAGATGATACAAAATTAAGCAGAATCATCAACTCTCAGGAAGATAGTGTCATATTGCAACAGGATCTGGATAGGATGGCTATATGGGCACATAAATGGCAGATGAAATTCAATGTTGAAACATGTAAAGTCATGCATTTTGGTCGTACCAATGGTCTAGCACCATACAAAATAAATGGGAGTCTCTGAGGAAGAAAGCGTTGGACTTTCGAAACGGCTGTCAGGCCGCCATCTTTGTTTGCTGTAATCTGTCTGGTGGGATGAAATAAAGTGGGGTGTGCATAGAAGCTCATCTGGTGCCCGGATTCTTTTTTCCTTACCCAGCTATGAATGTAAATTTTCCGGTGGCACAGTGAGTAATCCCCTCAAGAACCCCCAGTAAGGTCTGCCTCATCTGGTGCCGATCCATCTTTGCTTCCTTTTTTCATAAATGGGATACAGTTGGGGACATCAAACTTGGAGAAGGACTTAGGAGTACTCATCGACAACAAGTTAAATAATCGTACTCAATGCCAAGCCGCTGCAGCTAAAGCTAACAAAATTTTGGGATGCATTAAAAGGGAAATAAAAACTCGAGATGCTAGCATAATATTGCCCCTGTTTAACTCTCTCGTAAGGCCACATCTGGAATATGGAATTCAGTTCTGGGCACCACATTACAAAAAAAGATATTTCAGTTTTAGAGCAGGTGCAGAGACGAGCAACAAAATTGATACATGGGATGGAAGGTCTCGCTTACCAAGAAAGGTTAGATAAACTGGGTTTATTTAGCCTAGAGAAAAGACGCCTTAGAGGAGATCTAATTAACATGTATAAATACATCAGAGGGCAATATAATAGCTTGGCGGATGAGCTTTTTGTCCCTAGGCCTTCTCAAAGGACTAGAGGACATGATCTGCGCATGGAGGAAAAACGTTTTAGCCATTCATTTAGGAAAGGGTTCTTTACAGTATGAGTGATTAAGATGTGGAATGCATTGCCACAGGAAGTCGTTATGGCAAACTCTATACCTGCATTTAAAGGGGGCTTAGATGCTTTCCTTGCGTTGAAAGACATCCATGGCTACAATTACTAGGTAATGCCTAATGATGTTGATCCAGGAATTTTTATCTGATTGCCATCTGGAGTCGGGGGGGGGGGGGGGGAGTTTTTCCCTTTTGGGGCTGGTTGGACCATGCCTTGTGGGGTTTTTTTTCGCCTTCCTATGGGTCAGCAGGGATGTGTGAGGGAGCAGGCTGGAGTTGTACTTTGTACTGGATGAACTCGATGGACGTATGTCTTTTTTCAACCATAATAACTATGTAACTATGTAACTATGAAATTCCAAAAGCACAAATTCTATTATATCTGACATTGGGAGAATTCATTATTTTTATGATCTATAAACTTGTTGTGATAAACAGAGATACACAAGGGCGTAACTGGAGCGCATGGTGCCCCCTCACAAAAGATTGAATAGGGCCAGTTGGGTCCACAGGCCCCTCAATCCCCCTCCCCCACAAGGGCAGCTATTCAATAAAGAAATAAAATATAAAAAACACTACGCTCCCCCCCCCCTTTACACACCAACACACAGACCATCCCCTGGCACCCCTTCTCGCCATGCAGAGTAGGGCAGGAAGTGGTGTAATATTTATCTACTCCAGAGCTGCAGGTCTTCTTTATGCATCACCACTGCACACTCTCTGCTGCCATCCTCTGGCTCCCGATCATGTGATTTGCATCGGTCAGGTGACAGGGAGCCAGCGAATGGCAGCAGAGAGTGTGCACCTGTCAAGGTTAGAGGAGACCTGGTCACAGGTAAATATTACACTGCTCCCTGTGCTACTCTGCATGAGTGTGGGGAGAGGGAGGAGACCCCTTGAGATTGCAAGTGTTGCAATGTCTATTGTTACTATCGTGGTAACAAACAACCATGGTACAGCACAGCCTGTAAATATAGTCACTCCATGCAAACACTGGATGCAATTAAAATGTATATAAACAAGATATGTACCTTTCAGTGTTTACCACGTATAAAGAAAAAAATACTTTTCTTTTAGGTTTTGCCTATTAAAACAGATTGCATATGATGCCTGTTAGGTTAGGTAAATAAAGTAGCCTGACTTTTTTTTTTAAGTGGGGGGATTGTGCTCTCTCCTCTATGCTTACATCTCTGAGCTGCCTCTAGCAGAGGGAGGAAACTTCCCAACAGATGTCCATTGTTATCAGCACTGCTTTATCAGAGGGAATAGGCAAGAAAGGGAGTTGCTGAGAAATATTTCTCCAGAGGTCACATGCACAATGCCTACCAGGTGAAAGCAGATATATTACTTGGGAACAAAGCTGCTTCAGGAATCTCCTAATCTACAAGGCAAGAAGGAAAGTATTGTGTTGCAGCAATTACTTCTGACTTGTATAATTAGATGTAACTCAGGCACATAGCTTCACTATTATATCTTCATATCATTTTATGAATTTTAGCCACACATAGTTTATGCATAGTTCACATAAGTGAACTATTATTGATTAGTATGATATTATAAAAATGTGTGCATAGGTTTTATATTCCACATTCACCGAGTGCCAAAGCTGGAGACACCTATCGGTATTGAAACAAGTGCAGTTTCCTGAGCATGCTTACAGTATGTCCTGTGCTGGAAGCAATGCCCAGAGAAGGCAATGTAGATAGTAGCAAACACATGAGAGACTGCATGACACTCAAAGCAGGTCTGCAACAGTAGGTGGCTCTACTTGTCATTATAAAAACACAGGGATTAGTTGCGTATATTTGCAATTGCATGATTTATAGCCTACTACTAAATGCAAACTTAAAGTGACACTGAAGCAAAGGAAAAAAAAAACAACTTATGATATAATGTAGTACAGCTAAGAAATAGAACATAAGTAGCAATGAAAAAAAGTCATATTTTTATTTTCAGTAATATGGCTGTTTTTGTATAACATTGCATCATTCTCTAATATTTGAAGTTTACAAATTACACTCTGTATTTTAAGTGATGAAACAGAGCAGAGCTAATGACCCTTTGAACTTCCTGGCAGAAAAACCTTAAACAAACAAAAAACGGTGAGAAACAGGTTGAGATAAATGCTTCATAAAATAGCATTGCTGTCTGACTAAATTAGTCGAAGAGTTAAGAAATGCTCTTTTGCATAGATAACAAGTAAAGCTTATGAATTCTTCCTGTACTGGAAACTATATGAGACTCATATCTGTGCTACTAATGTTCTATTTCTTAGCTGTACTACACATACAAATCATTATCTCAGAAGTTTATGTTCACTCCAGATTCCCTTTAAGAAGTAATCTAGGACACTACAGTAGGGATGAGCGCATGAATTCTGTGGAACTGATTCTGAGTCGGAACCTTATAACCTATAAAAGTGAAGATCATATTTTGAAACAGACAATTTCAGAGTAGGACTAGTACTATATTTAGCTATGTTATCTCATGTCACATGTCAGTTCAGTTACCCTTAAAAAACAAAGGCAAAGCAGATATTTGGTGAGCCAGTCCAACAAAAATAGTTCCAGGAGCAGGTGACTGCAGTAGGCAAAATATTGCATCTGTGGCCAGGTATTGGAAACCAAGCCTCAGCCTACTAATTCTCATGATATCAATGTGACAGTCCTAGGAGGCAAATGGCCTCATAAGACTGTTACAAAGAGCATTCAGTAGGGAAGGGGATCAGTAAACTGCTATAACTCTTGACCAGTAGCAAGGAGATAGGTGCTGCATCTTAATTTTAAGCCATGCTTGAGTTCTCCGGTACATAGGTTAACATTTTCAAAGTCGATTCCTAACATGAGATATGCTGCAAAGTGTTGTAATCACAGCTGCATTGCTGAATTGGTGTGTGGCTTTTTTCTCTACTTAAAAACACGTGGTGGCAGATATCTGGATATTGGTTGACAGTTGAATTAACATGTTCTTATGATACTACTCTCAGCTGGCTAGTACTTAGGCAGATGTCCTTAACCCTTCAAAACCTATATGCAGGGTGTAGGCGAAAAGACCATTGTCTCAGAAACCACCAGCCTAGACATTTGAATGCACTGAAAGCTTCTTGGTCACACCCAGCTTACACCCGGACAGTCTGAACCACTTCACCTTTAGTCACATGGGAAAAAAGTGATTGCAATATCAGTTGAAACTATACCACCCTGCTGACTGACAGCTTATGATGGTTTCATACTGACTGGGAGGGGGAGTGAGCATGTAGCCAGAGACTGAATTCACGCAGCAGGCATTATTTATTTTTTACTATTTTGCAAAAACATTTTTTTCAAAATTATTTTCATTTAATTTAAAACAAAGTCCTGTTAAATGCTTCTAAGTAAACTGTACTTGAACTAGGGCATTCAATATTTACTTAATGAATTGAGTGTTAGCTGTCCCCAGACTAATGATGTGCCATCCCTTCAGGTACCTGTGCATAATAACTGGTACCCTTAAAGTGTACCCGAGGCAGCACAGAGGTGGGCAGATGGGACACAGAGGCATGTTCCCTGATCCATGACATGCCTCTGTGTCTCTTATGTTCCGCTCTCTGCGGCCCCCCCACTGGGCCAATCCCCCCGTGCCACGCTGTCACCCCCATAAAAATTGCTGACATGCAGCTTGTCGACAATCTCGAGGGGGAAGGGGCATCCTTTCCAGGAAAGGCACTCCTGCAAAGCGCCCTGGGCCTCTCTGGGCATCAGGAATGTCCCTCCCTCCCCTCGCTGAGCCTTTGCCACCTATCCCCCGCTCACTCCTCGCCTTTCTGAGCTCTGTGCTTGTCGGATGAGAGCACAGAGTTCTGAATGCAGCGTTGTGACCCCTGAAAACTAAAGTAAGTCAGGGGGAAGTCAAGGAGCGGTGGGGATGGATTCTACCTAATCCAGCTTGCCCCCCCCCCCCATCAGGTAGTATGTATTTATAGCAAAAAAGAAGCCGACTCGGGTTCTCTTTAACAGTTGTGCATTGGTCAGAAGGGCAGAGTTAGGGCAAAAGCACAGAAACTGTAACGATTGTGGAATTATCTCCGTGGTCAGCGCACAAGAAGCGCTGACACTGCGGAAATCCTCCACAAGCGTATAAAACTACAGAACCCAGCTTTGGTGCAATGCACCTGTAGAGAGAAAGTGAGCACAGAGACAGAATGTATGTGTGTCCACCAATCTAGTCACCACCCGGCGACGGTGAACACACAACAGCGGAAACCAAGTGGGAACGCAATCGCAAGAGTGGCGATTGCCAACAGTGACACAAGACCGAGCAAGACAGAGCACAAGTGTAGCAAGAAAGACACAGCAAATAACAATGATCAGAACGCCAAGGAAAATAAGAAACGCACTTGCTAAGCGCGGTCACCGCACGAAAAGCGCAACAGCGACAAACCATGCTAATGGCGTGATCTCCGCACGAAAAGTGCAACAGAGACAAAACACGCCAACCCTAACTAACCAATGTAACACGAAAATAAATAGAGAACGCGAACGCTTGCTAAACGTTACCTCACCGAGCCTACAGCAAGCGTTCGTTCCAGACAAGACAGACAGAAGGAGTAACCAGTAGCAACCACAGCTCTGGCCTACACTCCCAGACAGAGTAAAGACGGAACCACCACTACTGCCGCTAGGGTGGATGCGATCCAGACAGACAGACAGATAGCGCAACCAGTAGCAACCGCTGCTCTGGCTTGCACCCCTAAGACAGAGTACAGAAGGAACCACCGCCACTACCGCTAGGGCGAATGCGATCCCAACAGACAGAACAATTTCCTGTAGACCGCGGCTGGCGACAAGACAATCGTAACAGATAGACAGTACAAGGCAATACAGATAATACAACCTGACTACGCTAGAAGGAATGCTAGTGCAGTCCCAAGGAATTACTCTAAGATAATCTTAGCAAACAATTAGCAAAGGCTGAGACTCCAGGTAAGTTAGCAGGAACAAACCATCATGACCAGCAAGGAATTCTGGGAGGAAATAGTATTTATACTGCAAGCCATCAAAGGAAGCAGCTAAGCAATTTGCATGACAAGTGGATGCACATTCCTCACCAGAACAGCAGCTCTGCAACTCACAGAGTGAAGATAGGTCTCCTTTCCAGAGACCTGCAGCACTCAGACCTAAAAAATGGTCAAAGCTGTCTGCCTGTGCAGAGAGCAGAGCAGATCATTACAGTACCCCCTCCCCCCCTCCAGGGATGGCTTCCAGACATCCCACACAACTGATATTTCCAACAAAACAGTCTGACTGAACACTCATGAAGGTCGGGGCAGCCCGACAAGGCCCAATTCTAGAGTCAATTCTCCCGAGACCGAACTCGTCGGAAGCAGAAGCCACCGAAACATGCCCGTCAGTACTACAAGCCTCAGCGTAACACTCATCAGAACTGTGAATGCCAGAGAAGAACCCATTGACACTCTCCGAGCAATACCCACCACCTTCCAGGGACCGTCCAAAAATACCAAATCTACCAAAATACCTATTCGAAGTGTCCCTTTCAACAGAGAAGCCACTGTTGATCCCATCCAGGGTACCAAGAAACATTTCTCCCAGGATCTCCCAGAACACTTTGAAGCTCTGCAGAGATCCCAAGAGGCCAGAACGCTCACCAGGCTCACATGGAGAACTATCAAGAACCCCTATGGAACCTATGACAATTCCGGATTCAGGATTACCTGGACAACCATCAAGATCAGGGCTTTCAGGGACCACTTCTGGGCATGCAGGCAGGCAGGCAATATCAGAACATGTCTCCACCGAGGAAGCATCTGAGCATGCTGGTAACCGAAACACACTTGGGCATTCTGGCTCACAGAGTGCACTGGGGCACACTAGCACAAGAGAAACCTCAGGACATGTCGAGGAACTGCCAACCTCAGCGTCCGTCACGATAAGACCAAAACCAGGACCGGGCAGAGAATCATCATGAGTAGTGGTCACAAGTACTGGTCTCTCAAAAGAAGACTTGGACTCAGACTTAGAAGTCTCTGTGACTGTAATTGTATCCAACCAGAACTCATTATTGACTACGCATGACTGAAGCTCCACAAGAACTGCAAAAGTAGTCAGTATAGCAGCAATGCATACTGAAGTGGGCAATACCTCAGATGGCCCTGCGGGCAGGAGGCACCTCCTAAAAGTTCTGCACCCTTTGGGAGGAACTCGGAGACCTCCAGAACATCAAACGAAACTTCAGGAGCATCATTTCCCAAGTTTTCTGATAAAGCAATCAAGGATTCTGAACTATCCATGTTACAGGGCCGAACATCAAATACATTCTGCGAACAGGGCAGATGTCCCAGGGATGGTTTTACCATACGCTGAGACTGAAATTCATTTTCATGAACAGGATGCACAGGAATATCTAGTGAAACCAACACTGACTCCCTGAGTCTAGTTTCACTGCAGGCAGAACCCTTCATAGCAGTCAAACCAGACTGCAATTCTGAAATGGCAGAAAAACAGATGAAATTAGCTGCAATACCTAGATGAGCCTCTGGGCTCCCTGCAGGAGATTTATTACAAGGTAACATTGACTCATCCAGAGTACAGGGTGGAGAGTCAGTACTTTCTTCGGAGCAAGAAAGGGACTCACAAGTGTCAGTGTGAGTGAACATCATGGTTTCATTCATGGTACAGGGCAGGCTCACAGGAACACCTGAAAAACAGGAATTATATCGCACAGATTCAAACTCTACACAAGCAGAAGAAAATCTTTCAGAAATCACACAGGTGTCAACAACAGTGGTACACCCATTCATTTCAGATCACACAGTATCCAAACTCACTTGCTTTACCCCAGAAAGGCAGGAACAATCATCTGATAACAGTGTCTCTTTATTGGAGTCAATTGGTTGATGTGTGTGCAATTCATCAAACATCGTCTGCCACACACAAATCACCGGATCCACAAAACACTCGTCACACTCATCAGATTCAATCAAAGTGTACACAGAATCGATACAAGCATTAAGAATCTCTTCGCTTTCTGCGATGTAAAAATCGCAAAACGCCTTCCAATCAAACTCGAACTCCTTAATCAAAGCCCCAATCTCCCACGGAGCAAATGGAGGCTCAAACAACCCTATATCAAAGAAACACTCATACGGGTTCGGATCAGGAACATGCATAGATTTACGCACCGTTAGGGTTGGCGTGTTTTGTCTCTGTTGCACTTTTCGTGCGGAGATCGCGCCATTAGCATGGTTTGTCGCTGTTGCGCTTTTCGTGCAGTGACCGCGCTTAGCAAGTGCGTTTCTTATTTTCCTTGGCGTTCTGATCATTGTTATTTGCTGTGTCTTTCTTGCTACACTTGTGCTCTGTCTTGCTCGGTCTTGTGTCACTGTTGGCAATCGCCACTCTTGCGATTGCATTCCCACTTGGTTTCCGCTGTTGTGTGTTCACCGTCGCCGGGTGGCGACTAGATTGGTGGACACACATACATTCTGCCTCTGTGCTCACTTTCTCTCTACAGGTGCATTGCACCAAAGCTGGGTTCTGTACTTTTATACACTTGTGGAGGATTTCCGCAGTGTCAGCGCACATCTTGTGCGCTGACCACGGAGATAATTCCACAATCGTTACAGTTTCTGTGCTTTTGCCCTAACTCTGCCCTTCTGACCAATGCACAACTGTTAAAGAGAACCCGAGTCGGCTTCTTTTTTGCTATAAATACATACTACCTGATGGGGGGGGGGGGGGCAAGCTGGATTAGGTAGAATCCATCCCCACCGCTCCTTGACTTCCCAATGACTTACTTTAGTTTCCCAGACAAGACAGACAGAAGGAGTAACCAGTAGCAACCGCAGCTCTGGCCTACACTCCCAGACAGAGTACAGAAGGAACCACCACCACTACCGCTAGGGTGGATGCGATCCAGACAGATGCAAATGCTGCTCTGGCTTGCACCCCTAAGACAGTGTACAGAACGAACCACTGCCACTACCGCTAGGGTTAATGCGATCCCAACAGACAGAACGATTTCCTGTCGACCGCCGCTGGTGACAAGACAATCGCAACGGATAGACAGTACAAGGCAATACAGATAATACAACCTGACTACGCTAGAAGGAATGCTAGTGAAGTCCCAAGGAATTACTCTAAGATAATCTTAGCAAACAATTAGCAAAGGCTGAGACTCCAGGTAAGTTAGCAGGAACAAACCATCATGACCAGCAAGGTATTCTGGGAGGAAATAGTATTTATACTGCAAGCCATCAAAGGAAGCAGCTAAGCAATTTGCATGACAAGTGGATGCACATTCCTCACCAGAACAGCAGCTCTGCAACTCACAGAGTGAAGATAGGTCTCTTTTCCAGAGACCTGCAGCATTTAGACCTAAAAAATGGTCAAAAAGCTGTCTGCCTGTGCAGACAGCAGAGCAGATCATTACAGAAACACTGATTAGCTAAAGACGAGCACCATTTACTGTTCATTGGAGAAGGGGGAAGAATAATAAAACAGCAAATGAATGAGCGGCGTCAAGGCAAAACAATGTTTCAGTGCTCAGTTGTCGGTGTCATTCATCAATAATTTAAAGCAGGTTTCTTAACAACATTGGGGCAACTGTACCCATGCCAGATTCTTGGCCTAGACTGATTGCCTTGGCTGTATATTGACTAACATGTGCGTGAGGCATTCCCTTCCCACTGGGCTTTAAGAAGGGGGGGGGGGGTCAAAGATTGCACTATACTTATTTAGGTATTTTGCAGTGTCTTTTATGTGTAGCATTGTACTCAGTGTGCTTTTTAAGGCGGTTTGGCACCTACATACTGGACTTAATTTCTCATGGAATTTCATACACAGCTGGAATTCCCCGTAAAAAGGTGACATTGAGGAGTTAAACCCTAGAATGTTTTATGTTTAAGGCCAGCAGATATACACTGCTAACTCATCAAAAGCTGTGCAGGTTGTGATTCATAGCCTTGTTTTGGAATTGCTGCCCACAGTGTTACTCTATACTCCCTTTACAGACTGGGTTTTCAAGATAACAAATCATTCACCTATCTACCTAAAACATAAACACATACTTGCTTCCCTGATAACTCATGAATTATTTCCAAAATCCACACTTGTTATGACGCCAAAAAGAGACAACATGGGTCGCTGATTCATGCAGTCTTTGTTGCTGATGACTGCAGGATTCCTGACTGCATGAAGGAATAAATCAAATGAGTACAAGCAAATCCACAACTTTGCTGCTAATGTTTTTATTGATTCATTAACACATTCTAAAAATATGATTTATGTTTTCTTGGAAAAAGCATTATCCCCAATTAAACAGCTGTCTTCAGAATTACATTTTATATAGCCCTGTTAAAGGTTTTTCTTTTTAGACTAACCTCCCCAGCCTCTTCTCCATAACCTATATGTGATGATCCGCTCAGCTGGCTGCACAGGCAGACAGCTGTTTGTCCATTCCTCTAGTCTGTGGGCTGCAGGTCTCTGGAACAGAGACCTGTCTTTCCATTGCAAGTTTCTGGTCTGTTCTCTTGCTGGGGAATTTGCATACATTCGTTATGCAAATCCCCTACCTGCCTTCTTTGATGACTGGCACTATAAGAGCTTTATGTTTCCCAGAAGGCTTTGCTGGTCATTTCCTTTCCATGGTCTGTTCCTGATGGACACTGCTGGAGTGTCAGCCATTGCTATCTAGTATAGTTAATTCCTGGGGGTTGCTTTAGGCTCCCCTTCTAGCCCAGTCAGGTTGCCTGTTCTGTCTTGTCTTGCCTGTTGCCATTGTCCTGTCCCAAAGGTGGTCGACAGGAAATGGTTCTGATCTCTGTTCTTGGAGTATAGCTGGTGCAGCGGTTGCTACCAGCTATCTCTTCTGTTCTGTCTCCTAGGATCGCGCTAGCTACTTTTCGCTAGCGCTGGGGATCCTTCTGTTCTGTCTTCTGGGATCGCGCTAGCTACTTTTCGCTAGCGCTGGGGATCCTTCTGTTCTGCTACTCTGTACCTGGATCGTGCTAGCCACTTTTCGCTAGTGCTGTGGATCCTATCTCTCGCTTGTCCCTGTTTTCGTGTGTCTGTCTTGTCTGCTACGCTTGCTGGAGGCTCGGTGAGGTAACCGTTAAGCAAGCGCTCGCGTCCTCTGTTTCATGTTTGTCTGTCGATGGTTAGTTAGGCGTGCTTGTCTCTATTGTGCTTATCACGTAAAGACCGCGCATAACCGCGTGCACTGTTGCAAATGAGTGCGGTGTTCGCGGTTAGCTAGCGTTTGTTATTTTCCGTATCTCCTTATTGTATTATTTGCTGTGCCTTTGCTACCCTCGTATTCTATTCTGATCTGCCTTGTGACACGTCTGGCGATCGCACCTTTCGCGATCGCGTTCCTATTTCATATCTGCTGTTGTGTGTGCGCGGTCGCGGGGTGGCGACTGGATTGGCGCACACACATACAACCTGTCCCTTTGCTCAATCTCATTCGCAATCGCCTCTCTTGCGATTGCGTTCTGCGCTTCGTACAATTCCTGTCTGGCACTTGTGGAGGTACAGAGGATTGGTTCCTCTGCACTCCCCAGCGCCATCTGCCGACAGGAATTTCCCTCTACAGGTGCGTAGCACCTTTTGCTGGGTGCCTGCAAATATACGCTTGTGAAGGATTTCCGCCGTGTCAGCGCACGCACGCGCTGATCACGGAGAAGGTTCCACAATCGTTACAGAATGACCAGCCAAACCCAAAACCCCAGTGTAGACGGAATTTCCGATTTGTACGATTTTGTCGAATATGGCTCTTGTACCTTTAAGAGATTTAAAAAACTTGAACCTGAATCAGCAGATGAATTTTTGTCTGAGTGTACGAAACTGTTAGCGAACCCTGAATTCCAATGCACCCCAGTGTCTACCTGGGCCCCCCAAATGGTCTACATTCTGTTGGGGGGCGAAATGTCAATGTGGGGTTATGATGTGTTAGATCATACCACCCTGAGTCAAAGACCCCTGGAATTCTTGGCCTTTTTAATTCACAATTGGCTGAGATTACCTCAATTACCATACCCCCTTAATGAGTTGTTGTCAGCAGCTCAATCAGCTGTTCCATCTACTCTTTCATCCATAAAGCAGCCATCCAAAGCCTCTAAGTCTAAACGTAAAAGATCTAAGAAGGCTTCCCAGCGGAAAGATCCGTTGCCCATGGCAACCACAGATAGAGAGGTTATTTCTGTCAAGTCTGAAATGGGCAAAACCATGCAGTATGATAATGATGTTTATAATGCATCTGCTGATCAGTTTCCAGGTTTTTTGCCCCAATCCAAAGCTTATGTGAATCCTGCTATAGGTAGGATTGCACACTATATTAAAGCAGTTAAAAAATCTGTACTCGTCCCTGATCCCCACCCATATGGAGATTATTTAGATACTGGGTTGTTCGAACCGCCATTTGCCTCATGGGAAATCGGGGCCTTGGTGGAGGAATTCGATTTGGATTGGAAAGCCTTTTGCGATTTTTACATCGCAAAAAGCGCGGATGTCCTGAACGATTGTCTTGACTCTGTGTGCCTTTTGATTGATTCTGATGAATGTGACGAGTGTGTTGTGGATCTGGTGATGTATGTGTGGCAGATCATTTTGGATGAATTACACACACACCAATTAATTGATCCCAATAAAGAGGTAAAAGATTCCCGTTCTGTTCCTGCTCCAGTTCCATCTGTAGACTGTGCGCACTATGATTGTTCATCCTTTGTTAAGTGTGCATGGGAGCCCCCGTTTGAGAAATGGGAGATCGAGCTCCTGGTCTATGAATTGGAATGTGATTGGAGATCGTTTTGCAATCATTACCGTTCTAAAAACGAAGCAGTTTTGTATGCGTGCATTGAGTCTGCGTGCACTTTAATCAAGACTGGTGACTGTATCTCTGACTTTGTGACTCCGCTGTTTGACGTGTGGAGAATGATTTTGGATGAACTACATGCGCTTCAATCTGCTAAAAACACATTGTCAGCGGACGATTGTTCCAATCCTCTGGATTTAAAGAAAGTGAGTTTTGAATGCATTCCCTTTCCCAAAGCAACTGAGTGTTTGAAGTCTGAGTGCAAGTCGTTCAGAGCAGTTGCTTGTGTGGAAGTTGAACCAGTGCGGTCTGATGTCGCCACCGCACGTATGGCTGCAAAAGGTCTGCGTGGTCCTGTGTCTAAGGAAGACAGATTTTTTCCCTCGGGTTCTCTAAGATCGTCCGTTTGTGAGCCTGCCATGGGGAAAATTCCTAAATTATGCAACTTTAAGAAAATTATTGATGTGTCTAATAAAGTTTTTCCTGTTGTTGTCGCCACTTCTTTTGCAAATGAATCTATGTCTTATTCTGTTCGCACCTGTGCAGGCCTGTTGCCTGATGACAGTTGCTCCAGTGTTTCTGTCCTAGATGCCTTGCAGTCTACTCCGCAGATCACGGAGGTTTGCGATATGGAAGCGTCAGTTTCGCAACCTAAAGCGATCTTGGATCCGCAAATTTTGCGTTCTGACTCATCGGATTCGACATTGTTAGCCGAATCAAAGAGTGAGACAGCGCTTCGGTTTTGCGAATCTGATTCTGATGCTTCTTTGCCTTGTCCAGAGAAGCTTTCTCTGAACCTGCCCTGTACCATGAATGAAGGCATGATGTCCACTTGCATTGACATTTGCGAGTCTGATTCTGAAGAAAGTATTGACTCTCCACCCAGTACTCTGGATGAGTCAATATTGCCTTGTACAATATCTCCTGCCCTGCCCCTAGAGGCTCGTCTAGGTATTGCAGCTATTTTTACCTGTCTTTCTGCAGTTTTGGAGTTGCAAGCTAGTTTGACTACTACGCAGAGTTCTGGGTGCAGCGAGATTAAAGTTAGGGAGTCAGTGTGTGGTCCAGTGAATATTCCTGTACATTCCACTCATGATGATGAAATTCAGTCTCAGTTTATGGTGGAACCTTCCCTGGGACATCTGCCCTGTTCTCAAAGTAAAGTTCCAGTTTTGCCCTGTAACATGGATAGTACAGAATCCTTCTTAGACAACTTGAAAAATGATGTTCCTGAGGTCTTGTTTGATGATCTGAAGGTCTCCGAGTTCCTCCCAAAGGGTGCAGAACTTGTAGGAGATGTCTCCTGCCCCCCAGGTCCTTCTGAGGTGTTGCCCACTTCAGTAGGCATTGCTGCCTTGCTGACTACTTTTGCAGCTCTTGTGGAGCTTCATTCATGTGTAGTCAATGATGATATTACAGTTACAGAAAATTCTGAATTTGAGTCCGAGTCTTCTTTTGAAAGGCCAGTACCTGTGACCTTTACTCGTGATGATTTTCTGCCCGGTACTGGTTTTGGTCTTGTCATGTCGGACTCTGAGGTTGGCAGTTCCCCGACATGTCCTGAGGTTTCTCCTGTACTAGTGTACCCCGATGTGCTCTGTGACCCAGAAAGCCCAAGTGTGCCTCGGTTACCAGCGTACTCAGATGCTTCCTCAGTGGAGACATGTTCTGATATAGCCTGCCTGCTTGCATGCCTAGAAGTGGTCCCTGAAAGTCCTGATCTTGATGGGTGTCCTGCTAATTTTGAGTCTGGAATGATCATAGGTTCCATAGGGGTTCTTGGTGGTTCTCCATGTGAGCCTGGTGAGCGTTCTGGCTTCTTGGGATCTCTGCGGAGCTTCAAGGCGTTCTGGGAGATTCCGGGAAAGGTTTTGCTTGGTGCCCTGAATACGATCAGCAATGGCTTTGGTGTTGTAAGGGACACTTCGAACAGGTATTGCGGCAGGCTTGGTATTCTTGGACGCTCCTTGGAAGGTGGTGGGTATTGTCTGGAGGGTGTCGATGGCTTCTTCTCTGGTGTCCACAGTCCTGATGGGTGTTACGCTGAGACTTGTAGTGCTGATGGGCATGTTTCGGTGGCTTCTGCTTCCGATGAGGTCGGATGGACTGACTCTGGAATTGGGCCTTGTCGGGCTGTCCCGACCTTCATGAGTCTTCAGTTAGAGTTTTGTGATAATACCAGTTTTGAGGGATGTCTGGAATCCATCCCTAGAGGGGGGGGTACTGTGATGATCCGCTCAGCTGGCTGCACAGGCAGACAGCTGTTTGTCCATTCCTCTAGTCTGTGGGCTGCAGGTCTCTGGAACAGAGACCTGTCTTTCCATTGCAAGTTTCTGGTCTGTTCTCTTGCTGGGGAATTTGCATACATTCGTTATGCAAATCCCCTACCTGCCTTCTTTGATGACTGGCACTATAAGAGCTTTATGTTTCCCAGAAGGCTTTGCTGGTCATTTCCTTTCCATGGTCTGTTCCTGATGGACACTGCTGGAGTGTCAGCCATTGCTATCTAGTATAGTTAATTCCTGGGGGTTGCTTTAGGCTCCCCTTCTAGCCCAGTCAGGTTGTATTATCTGTATTGCCTGTTCTATCTTGTCTTGCCTGTTGCCATTGTCCTGTCCCAAAGGTGGTCGACAGGAAATGGTTCTGATCTCTGTTCTTGGAGTATAGCTGGTGCAGCGGTTGCTACCAGCTATCTCTTCTGTTCTGTCTCCTAGGATCGCGCTAGCTACTTTTCGCTAGCGCTGGGGATCCTTCTGTTCTGTCTTCTGGGATCGCGCTAGCTACTTTTCGCTAGCGCTGGGGATCCTTCTGTTCTGCTACTCTGTACCTGGATCGCGCTAGCCACTTTTTCGCTAATGCTGTGGATCCTATCTCTCGCTTGTCCCTGTTTTTCGTGTGTCTGTCTTGTCTGCTACGCTTGCTGGAGGCTCGGTGAGGTAACCGTTAAGCAAGCGCTCGCGTCCTCTGTTTCATGTTTGTCTGTCGATGGTTAGTTAGGCGTACTTGTCTCTATTGTGCTTATCACGTGGAGACCGCGCATAACCGCGTGCACTGTTGCGAATGAGTGCGGTGTTCGCGGTTAGCTAGCGTTTGTTATTTTCCGTATCTCCTTATTGTATTATTTGCTGTGCCTTTGCTACCCTCGTATTCTATTCTGATCTGCCTTGTGTCACGTCTGGCGATCGCACCTCTCGCGATCGCGTTCCTATTTCATATCTGCTGTTGTGTGTGCGCGGTCGCGGGGTGGCGACTGGATTGGCGCACACACATACAACCTGTCCCTTTGCTCAATCTCATTCGCAATCGCCTCTCTTGCGATTGCGTTCTGCGCTTCGTACAATTCCTGTCTGGCACTTGTGGAGGTACAGAGGATTGGTTCCTCTGCACTCCCCAGCGCCATCTGCCGACAGGAATTTCCCTTTACAGGTGCGTAGCACCTTTTGCTGGGTGCCTGCAAATATACGCTTGTGGAGGATTTCCGCCGTGTCAGCGCACGCGTTGTGTGCTGATCACGGAGAAAGTTCCACAATCGTTACACTATACATTTATCTCCTAAAACTTGTACTTTACTCTTTAGCTTTGGGGTAATCCTGCAACCAGATTGCCTGGATCCTCCTTGCTTCCTGGGATCACTAGAAGGTCCCATTCACTGGCCCATCAGACCAAAGCTGTCTTGAAAAGGAAAGATCGGGAGGAACTGAGCAGCAGGCAGGAGCATAACTACAGGGGAGCAGCATCTGCAACTGTACGGTGGGCCCAGAGCTGTAAGGGGGCTCCAACTACTACTTCACTCTATCTGATAAAGGGATCCATTCTTCAGATCAGATGTTTTTGTGGCTACACTTATTATTGGTGTGAACCTTGCAAGATGGGCCTCCAGGCTGTGAGAGTCACCAGGGGTAGGCAAGGGAAAGAGTGTCAACATTGCAGAGGTCCTATAAAAGTTTTTCAGGTGGGGCCCATGATTTGTAGTCACTCCCCTGGTAGCTGATCAACTATACTCCCTCCCACAATGTTCCAGAAACCCCCACACTGATCACAAAATGCATTTCAACTCATAATAATTTTGTACAATTGTACGATTATAAGGTGTGCTGTTGACTGTGTATCATCTGATGTCCTCTTATTCATGTAAGGGCTGGGCCCACTAACTCTGGGACTTCATCAAAAATACTGCAGGCAGAGCTTTGGTGATCGCTCCATGATCGCAATGCTGCTGGGGAACCATCCCCATAGAGTACCTCTGTTGCATCGCTTTTCCAATCACTGGCGATCTAAAAGTGTTGCAGAAGCACTACTAGTGGGCCTCAGCCCTAACTGTATGTATTTATGGGTTTTCTATTATACAGCACTTCAAACAGTTATAATAATGACAAATAATAATAATCATGATATGATGAGTACATAGTCCTGTCACTAGCTGTCCCTTAGATGGGCTAACAATCTAATCCCTGCCATAGTCGCCTCCCCCCTTCCCCCTCCTTCACCCCTCATCTACCCCCTCCTTGCTCCTCCCCATCTGCCCCATCCCCTTTTCTTTCATCCCCTCCCCTTCACTTTTTCCCCCCTCTCCCCCTTCCCCTGTATGCCCTTCTCCACCACTCTCATTTTATGGTGGTCGCCAGGTGCTGGCATCCACTTATAGATTATTGAAATTTTCAAGCATATAATCAGTTTTATTAGATTTATGAAAATGACTACCGATCCAATAGGATAATTACTAGAAATGGATACCTGGAGCATCTGGGAGAACAGGATTTGTAAACACTACAAGTAATCCTGTTTACTGAATCTATAAAACTTAACTTTTATTAAAATATATAAAAAAGAAGTTGTTGGCTGTCTGATTGCTCAAAGAATCTTGCAAGATGATGCTGGACCTATACGGTCTATGCTCAATGAATAAGGGAGAGACTTGCCTCTCCTAGGTCCTCTAGCATCACTTAGTTAAACATAAAAATTACACCCCCCCCCCCACCAAATAACCCGACATGTTTCACTCCATTAACGGAGCTTTTTTAAGGGATAAAGTGCTCAAGATAAGTGCCAAAGTGATAAGGTGCAAAGTTTACATTTTAAAATAACAAGTTTAGAGACATAGCATATAAGCTCATAACATGATAGCAGCCAAACGATAATGGCAGAGCTTGGCTTCTTTTATACTCTCCCAGGGGCGTGGCGACATCCAAACACTCCCCCGGGTTCATTCAGGGGCGCCACCCCCTCCAATCCGCCATTTTATTGGTTAGAGTCTCTGTCCATCAACAACTCCACCAATGACTATCATTCATATAAATCCCATGCCTTAAAATACATTCCTTTCACCAAAGAAGTAGGGACTTAAAAGTCAATATCCATCTAGTAGTAAGCACATACTTTTGAGATCTTTCCTTTTATACCCCTAAGTCCACATAAAAGATTATTTACCAGGAGAACGCTATGTCTCCGTGAATCCTGCTTTCTGATTGGCCAGTGGCCGTCCTCGGCCGGTTCGAAAGCTTGGCCAATCAGGTAGCAACAGGGGCGGGATTCCGTACCCGCATGCGTACAAAAATACGTGATACGCATACGTCAGCCCCGTCATGCGGATGTGTAAGGGTACATGCGTAAAAATGTATGCATGTGTTGTATTGCCTTGAGGACAATAGTACGCATATCAGCATTACCTCTATCCCCTAAACTCACATGCCATAAATATATATGCGCATGAAATAAGGAAAGAAAAACACATTACCCACATATTGATGAATAGAAGCTCTATAAATATAGAGGAGATGACACACATAACTTTTATGTATATTCACTAATAGCTAGAATTTCAGCCTAAACAAACATACTGTCATTAAGTTGCATTAGTTATGTTATATCAAAATACAGTGGCTTGCAAAAGTATTCGGCCCCCTTGAAGTTTGCCATATTTTGTCACATTACTGCCACAAACATGAATCAATTTTATTGGAATTCCCCGTGAAAGACCAATACAAAGTGGTGTACATGTGAGAAGTGGAACGAAAATCATACATCATTCCAAACATTTTTTACAAATCAATAACTGCAAAGTGGGGTGTGTGTAATTATTCGGCCCCCTGAGTTAATACTTTGTAGAACCACCTTTTGCTGCAATTACAGCTGCCAGTCTTTTAGGGCATGTCTCTACCAGCTTTGCACATCTAAAGACTAAAACCCTTGCCCATTATTTTTTGCAAAACAGCTCCAGCTCAGTCAGATTAGATGGACAGCGTTTGTTAACAGCGGTTTTCAGAACTTGCCACAGATTCTCATTTGGATTTAGATCTGGCCTTTGACTGGGCCATTCTAATACATGGATGTGTTTTGTTTTAAACCATTCCATTGTTTCCCTGACTTTATGTTTAGGGTCAGTGTCCTGCTGGAAGGTGAACCTCCGCCCCAGTCTCAAGTCGTTTGCAAACTCTAAGAGGTTTTCTTCCAAGTTTGCCCTGTATTTGGCTCCATCCATCTTCCCATCAACTCTGACCAGCTTCCGTGTCCCTGCTGAAGAGAAGCACCCCCCGAGCATGATGCTGCCACCACCATATTTGACAGTGGGGATGGTGTGTTCAGAGTGATGTGCAGTGTTAGTTTTCTGCCACACATAGCGTTTTGCATTTTGGCCAAAAAGTTCCATTTTGGTCTCATCTGACCAAAGCACCTTCTTCCACATGGTTGCTGTGTCCCCCACATGGCTTGTGGCAAACTGCAAACAGGACTTCTTATGCTTTCTGTTAACAATGCCTTTCTTCTTACCACTCTTCCATAAAGGCCAACTTTGTACAGTGCATGACTAATAGTTGTCCTATGGACAAAGTCTCCCTTGTGAGCTGTAAATCTCTGCAGCTCGTCCAGAGTCACCATGGGCCTCTTGACTGCATTTCTGATCAGCGCTCTCCTTGTTTGGCCTGTGAGTTTAGGTGGACGGCCTTGTCTTGGTAGGTTTAAAGTTGTGCCATACTCCTTCCATTTCTGAATGATCGCTTGAAAAGTGTTCCGAGGGATTTTCAAGGCTTTGGAAATCTTTTTGCAGCCTAAGCCTGCTTTACATTTCTCAATAACTTTATCCCTTACCTGTCTGGTGTGTTCTTTGCACTTCACGGTGTTGTTGCTTCCAATATTCTCTTAGACAACCTCTGAGGCCGTCACAGAGCAGCTGTATTTGTACTGACATTAGATTACACACAGGTGCACTCTATTTAGTCATTAGCACTCATCAGGCAATGCCTATGGGCAACTGACTGCACTCAGACCAAAGGGGGCTGAAAAATTATGCACACCCCACTTTGCAGTTATTTATTTTTAAAAAATGCTTGGAATCATGTATGATTTTCGTTTCACTGCTCACGTGTACACTACTTTGTATTGGTCTTTCATGTGGAATTCCAATAAAATTGATTAAGGTTTGTGGCAGTAATGTGACAAAATGTGGAAAACTTCAAGGGGGCCAAATACTTTTGCAAGCCACTGTAGATAGGTAATATAATCTCTTACCCACCCTGTTTTAAAAGAAGAGGCAAATGTTTTTGATTTCATGGGGCAACCATCTTTTTGGTTGAAAGGAGGTGACAGGGAGCATGGGATACAGTTCCAACTGTCCTGTGACCCAGCTGCACCCTAGGCTTCAAATCTCAAATTAAATAAAAAAAAAAAAAAAACTGCACCAAAACAGCAGAACGAGAACAACAACATCAGAAATCCCATCATGCTTTGCACAGCATCATGGGGAAAATGCCCGGGCAGTTTTCTTCTGGGCAGCTAAAAATGAGGCTTGGGTAAGAAAAACAAAGTTCTGATGCTGTGAAACTTTTAAAGAAACACCAAGCCTTTTGAGTGCTACTGAGTAGATTTTTAGTCTGGAGGTTCACTTTAAGTGTTTGTTTTAACTTTGGAATTATTGTACAATTTGTAGGGGTGTCCATTTGAATACATTATACAATCAAAATATTATAGTCATACGTGTAATTTAAGGCCAATTTTGCAGGAAAGCAATTCACTTATCTATTATGAAATGCAGTACAATGGCCTCAATTCACTAAGATCATGCTGGAGATAATAAGGCAAGAGAAAACGTACCTCCACACAGTGAGAGAGTAATCTTATCTCTTCATTCCTTAAGTTACCTCCTCTGTAGTTATTTTACCTCCTCTGTAGTTAATTTACCCTCTCTGTAGTTAATTTACCTCCTCTGTAGTTATTTTCACACGCCTGTCTTTAACTCAGGAGTTATTTTAAGGATTGGAGAGTTAACTTAAAGACAGAAGAGTTAACTTTAGGCTTGCCTGAGGTAAAATGTTTCCTGAATACTACATGTCTTATCACCATGGTAACAACTCTAGAAGAGTTATTAAAGACAGGAGATAAGCTTAGTGAATTGAGGCCAATGGCCTCAATTCACTAAGATCATGCTGGAGATAATAAGGCAAGAGAAAACTTACCTCCACACAGTGAGAGAGTTATCTTATCTCTTCATTCCTTACCTTACCTCTTCTGTAGTTAATTTACCTCCTCTGTAGTTAATTTACCTCCTCTGTAGTTAATTTACCTCCTCTGTAGTTATTTTCACATGCAGTTAATGAACAGCCTGTCTTTAACTCTGGAGTTATTTTAAGGATTGAAGAGTTAACTTAAAGACAGAAGAGTTAACATTAGGTTTGCCTGAGGTAAAATGTTTCCTGAATACTACATGCCTTATCACCATGGTAACAACTCTGGAAGAGTTATTAAAGACAGGAGATAATCTTAGTGAATTGAGGCCAATGTCTGTTATCCTTCATGTGGTCTGTTTTAAGTTGATTCAGATGTTTTGCCGTAGCTGCACCACTGCAAAGACGACATGGTATTGGACAATGAATCTTGGGAAACAACCAACACTACACAAAAATGTAAAACATAGTTAATGGAGGCATACTCAGACTGCAAGCCTTCACAGTCTTTAATTACCTTCATTTAGGAAGGGGTTAAATAGAGGATTTTACATACTTAAGTACAATCATGGGCTTGAGCAGACTATAAAGAAAATAGCACATTTTCCTATGAGCCTTTCCAAATGTCGAATCATTTCTTAATAATACATAAATGCCTAAAAAAAACACCTAAAGTCTTCTCTACATTTTGGTTGCCAATTAGATTTTCCTCTTGAGGGCTGTGCTGTTTAGCCGGCATGGTCAAGGAGTTTCCTGAGATTAAAACTGGAATGTCAACTAATTAAAGGGCTTTTTTGTCCAGGAAACATTATTTAAAAGAGATAGGTTTTCAGGTTGGTTAGTTCCCATTGCTCAAGGGACCGGCTTCTATTTTAGCATCAAATGAAATTCGGGATCATTGAGGGACAGATAATTTGTGATTCTATAGATTCTATTTATGTGTAAAAAGAGCTGTAGGGGCTAATATACTGGAATAAAAAGTGAAGTGCAGCAAAGTTTCATTCCGGTTATCTAAAGGAAACCTATAATAAATCTGTGAAATAAAGATTTAAATCTGTAGCCTTGATTCTAAATAGGACTTCCCTGAAATCCCACAGTCTTATTTTCTATTTAAAAGTAAAAAATCTAGGTTGAAAGTTTTGACTACGGTATGTCAGGTAAATGATGGCAGTTATTAAAAATGTGTTGTAATGTTTAAGAAACCCCATTTTTTTCCCAAGTGGATCGTGCACCAAAATACATGCTGCAGTGCATTTCCGGAATTCATTGCTGTGTAGCGCATGGGTGGAGACAGACAGTGCTATCTATGCATTGTCTCATGTTCCCGTGGATCTAACAAGTGTCCTGTTGTTTAAATCAGCAACACACACATCTTGAAATCCATTTAAAGGGACACTTAAGCCAAGAACTAAAAATCAGTTTTCTGGTTTTCTACCAGCCCTACCTGCAGCTGTCCAGTGCCCTTGCAATCATTCACGGAGCCTCTGGTCCCCTGCCGCCAGCTAGTTTTGTTTTCGCTGACAGGCCCTGACAGGGAGTCGGCGGGCTTTCTTCACCTGCGCAGGCCTGGCCACGCGTATCCTTCATGTTCCCATCCTCGTTCCTGCACAGGCGTAGGTCGCTTTGGCGGACAGGAACGCAAAAAAAAATACGCGTGGCCAGGCCTATCGGGCCTGTCAGTGAAAACAAAACTAGCTTGTGGCGGGGGACCTGAGGCTCCGTGAGTGACTGCAAGGGCACGGGACAGCTACAGGGGGCTAGTAGAAGCCCCAGGAAAGTAGAACTGAATTTTGTATTCCTGGCTTAAGGGTCCCTTTAAAATCTATGGATGCACAACTGTGCAGGGTCAACTGGCAGGCTCCGAGATCTCATCCCATCTAGTGTTCCCCCCCCCCCCCCCCCCCCGAGCCCCTGCAAAGTGTTGGCAGTAGAGCTCAATCAACTGTCTGCCAGCGCACTCCTCCTGTGTTCCCTGCTGGCCACCTGTTTTACTTATGACCCCAGGTCATGTACATAATCACGTAACATAAATGCAGCTGGGTCATGAGAAACTGGCGGGTGACTGGGATTAATATTCAGAAAAGTGGGTGGAGCCTACAAAAGCCAATCGCAATTCACCTATTGATTTTCAAGGGGAATATTTAATTGCTGCCATTCTTGCACCGTTAATGGCACAAGCCTCAAACCTGATACAGTTGGTCATTGAGTGACTGGGGTTTAAATCCAGAAAAAGGGGTAGAGCCAGAGCCAATTAGATTTGTTTCATTTCAATGCAAATTATTGATTCCAAAGAACGCAAAGCTCACAAACTAGGTCATTAAGTAATTGTGTGTTAGGGTTAGAAAAAGTGGGCGGAGCCAACACCAGCCAAATACGTACCCCGGCAACTCCGGGCCATCAGTTAGTGCTTTAATAAGAGAAGAGTGGTAAGTAAGTAAGTGCAGTAAGTGCCTTTCTATTTTTTTCACATCTAACAATACAAGTTCTGGTCCATTTCTTTCCTGCCAAGAACAGATGTGAGGATAATTTTTATTGAAAATGATCCTCCTGATGGCTACCACTTAAAGGGAACCTTGAAATGTGGCATGATAAGATAGACGTGTGTTTGTACAGTGGCAAGCACGTAAATAAATATGGTATGCTGTTATGCTTTTCTTCTTTCTCCTCTGAAGGAGTATTCTACCATGCAACTGACAGTTTTTCTCCAGTCGGAACCCAGTCGGACTACTGATAACGAATTACAGCCATAAAATACTTTGCTTTAGGAAGCCCAGTTCTCTGCTAAGAGAGAATAGATAAAAAAGGTCAACAGTTTGTATATTTGAGGCAAAACAATGAATATGCTTTTTTAAGTTTTTAAACAACATAAAACTGGGGGATATCTAAAAATCATTTTTAGGAGTAGAAGTATAGATAAAATTGTTTATCTTTTCCCTTTGTTTTCACTTAAAGAGAATCTGTACTCTAAAATTCTTACAATAAAATGCATACCATTCTATTCATTATGTTCTCCTGGGCCCCTCTGTGCTGTTTCTGCCACTCCCTGCTGCAATCCTGGCTTGTAATGGCCATTTTTAGGCAGTCTTTACAAACAAAAGACATAGCAAGTGATAGGCTGAGAGGAGCTCAGTGTGTGAGTCATACAGAGTGTGCAGGGGGCCTGGAGAGGGTGTGTATAGCTTCTATCCAATCACAAGCAGCATAGCACATTCCAGCCTGACTGCCTGAACCCGACAGAGCCGACAGAGGAGAGAAGATTAGATCATATAACAGAGATAATACAGCCACTGTGCAACTAGGAAAGGCTGCAGTAAGACAGAGCACATTAGAACAGGTATAGGAACTTATAGGATACAAGAAATAAGGCTCAAAATTTTGTTACAGAGTCTCTTTAAGTAACGCTTTAAGTAAACATTTCCATTTATTTGAATTTGCCAGGTTAGTTAATGGTAGAGTCTATGCCATTCTGGGAATGCGACAGGAGATAGTCATAAAGTGATCCAAATACATACAACTTCTCAAACACTTCTGTCTGTGCAGTGCCATTAGGAAGCACATCAAACAGGTGCACAGGCACCTGAACTAGGCTGCAAGCCATCCGTAAATACCGAGCCTTAGCAATAATATAAAGCACTTCTTAGCATTAGCATTACACATCTCATCTCTTGTGTAAACTAACAGGGTTCAGTAACACAATTCTGCTGGTTAGAGTCTTACATTTTTTTCACTACTGGAAAACCTCAGTGTATAAATTATTTCAGATTACAAACTGTATAACAAAGAAAGCTTCTTGCAGTGTTTGTTTTGTGATTATCTCGAAAAGACGTCGTTCACCGCAGGAATTTAGCTTACAGCTTTTCTTTAATGTTGCTTTCATTGAACAACATGGTCGCCTTTCATCACAGGATTTAGGATTCTTTCACATAACCTGTCATGAAAATAATAGTTTCCGGAACAAATTTCAATTTCCTCTTTCGGCTTCATAGGAATACTGTAGTAAATTTTATGTAAGCTGTTATTTCAAGGATCTGCATTTGAGTATGCAGTTCTAAGTACATTTTCATTGTATCCCAGTGTAGTATGTGATTAAGTGTTAAACCAGTTTTTCTTTTTCTTTTTTATACAAACACCCCTAAAGCGTGGCCTATTCAGATTCTATTCTTCAGTAATACTGAGGTGTAATTAAATATGAAAAATATATTTTTATGGGAACCAATGACCATTGTGAAACAAACTGGGGTTAATGCACTAACTGTTTGTACACAACAATATTACTGTTACTACAGTCAGCAGTGTACCAACGTTTCGAACCTCAATACAGCATTACTAAGACTACTGTAACATGCATTACACAATAGCATAATGTATGTTACCATAGCATCACACATGTTACCCATGTACTGTGAGTCGCACTAATTGCGTATACTGTTGGCAGTAGTAGCGGTAATATTGCAGCGTGCTGCGCAATATCACTAGCGTTTAGTGCATCAACACCACTGACAGTAAAGAGAAATTATAGCAGGTTTCAGTCAGATATATTGATGTATTTATAAATACACAATTTAAAAACAAACCTTTATTTCAACATCACGTATTGGGGCGTATTCACAAAAGAAAATGTAATTTTAAATTGTACTGATAGCGCATGTAAAGTTTAACACGCTTTATATAAATGGAGTACTGAGACTTATGAAAATAATATAACTCATACTGTGAATTATGCAAATAGTGTAAGGTGTTTACAATCAGTGTTTAGGAATAATATATGAGTTGTGTGCGTACCGTTCTAACACTATCTGTGTAAGTTGCAATATGTAATCAATATAACACTTGTTAAATGTTACATGCGTTATCAGTCCAATGTAAAATGTTATGTTGTTTTGTGCATACCCACCATTGGCATCAGACATTGAGCCAGCAGCATAATTTAAGGTTGTGAGAAATTGGACAAATAACTAAATACAATTTAACTGTAGTGAGTGAAAACTGAATAAAAGTGTATCTTTTCTGTTTTATTCTTTTCTTATCCTATAATACAGGGGTCAGAAACCTTTTTGGCTGAGAGAGCCATAAACACCACATATTTTGAAATGTAATTCCATGAGAGCCATACAATATGTTTCAAACTGGGACAGTATGGCTCACGTCCCTGTTGCCATGGTGGTTTGTATACAGTTGATCAGCTGGGCAGCGGATATGTCAGACACGTCTTCAACTTCTCTTGGGTTTCAGCAACATCAGCAATTTCCTCAAGAGCCAGACAGGAGAAATACCGACTAACAGCTTGTACAATTAGGTAGCTGACTTAGGGGTTGATTCACTTTGTTTGGACGAGATCCCCGCACTTTGGCCCAATAGGTTGCCTGTCTAGTGACAGACAGCCTATTCTGCGGGGATCTCATTCTACAAGTCGCTTGACCTGACAGGGTCTAGGGTGGAACAATTGGAGCAGCTGTTCGTTTTGGGGTAGTACATGCTACAGCAGTAGCGTGCACTACTTTAAAAAATTTACTTGCGCTGCCACACTAAGCAGCGCTGAGCAGTGTAGCTTAGTGAATCAATCCCCACTGATTTATATGTGAGCCAGATGTAGCCATCAAAACAGCCACATCTGGTTCCCAAGCCATAGGTTCCCTAACCCTGCTATAATCCATATAAAATAATTCTTTAAAAAAATGACACCCAAAGAAAATCTGGTATGTTTTAAAAAAGGATGTGTACATCATATAGGTGTCATAAGTAATCATAGAGTTATTTTTTAATCAGCAGCGGCATAGTTAAAATGTCAAAACTGCCTTGGCATGAGGTGAAACAACTTCTAAATGTAAAGTCGTAAAACTTGGTCAGTGAAGATCCATTCGATCATCTGTTACTTTTTTTTGTCAGTAGGTATAAGAATTACTGCACAGGTAATTATTTAAAAAGAACTACATATGGAGGAAAGGAGATTTTCCTATATTTTTAGACAGATGATCTTTTCAGAAACAGTGGTTCTAATTGCTTGGAACCTTACATTGAAGGGCATTTGTAGTTTTAATTACTAGGTAGGGAGGTAGTTATGATTGTGGTATTTTTCTCCTTTTGATTGAGGTACAGAGAGTTTCAAGAAGTAGAACTCGTTAGGTGTAAGTTTTTTTCAACCTAGATAAGTATGTAACTATATATATTTTTTCATCTGATAGTATAACTTTAATATAACCATATGTATGTACATATGTATGTACGTATAACCATATGTATGGTGGAACTTTTTGAGATAGTTATGAATTAGCTTTTTTTAGGATTGCAATTTTTCTAGCATAACTGAATGACTAATGATCAACATTTGCAAGCAGAACAGTAAAACAAGTAAAACACATCAGCAGAAACAGGACAAGGACACATTACTTATCCAGGGAACATATAGGGGAGAGGGTATACAGACTGTTTAAACCAAGTGGGCCCTGCAACAAGTGTCAAACACTCTGATGAAGTCCGCGGTGGGCGGGCGCAACGCGTCAGTGGGCGGGGTTACAACCTGCAATGTGTCCTGAGCGTCTCTGTGGATCATGAACTTTCAGCCGGAAGGGATTACCCAAGTGGATTAGCACACCGCTACTCCCCGCTGCAGTTGCGCGGCTGGGTTGAGAGGCTGGTGTGCGAAGACAGCCCCTTAAACGGACATCCGGGAAATTTGACTGGTGGCTGCGCGGCAAGACTGGTGAGGTACCGATTGCTGTCATCCAGCTAAGTGATGTGGCTGTACAAAGATCGGGAACCCTTAATGAGCTGAGGATCAAGTTCATGCAGCAGACCTGGCTACCTCTGTCTCCCCACTCTGAGTTTATCGTAGTTGGTACCGGTACCAGTGTGGATGAGGGGTGCTTGTGGTATGCTGGGTTGTGCTTGAACGGAGCGCTCCACATGTATTTTAAATGTTTTTAAGACGGAGGTGTTCTGTTTATATTTATGTGAGTACAATAAAGCATTTGATAATTTGGTATCCCCAGGGTGGTCACATTTATTCAGTTGAAGTAGATGTTGCAGATCTTTGTGACCTCCCCCTACTATGGTTGGTGTGGGACCATTAAGCTAAGGGTGAGTTAGACAGTAATTGAATTTGTATCCTAACAAGTGTACACCTCCACATTAATTTTTGAAGCATTTTGAGCAACCTTGCAATGATGTATTTGTACATATACATTCTAGACTGGAAAACCTTGAAAAAGAAATCATTTCCAAAAAGAAAAAGAAGTTTATACGGGACTCTATTCCAATACAGACGTTGGTTCCTCGTAGTAATCAACCAATGGAGGTGGAATGTGAATGGAGCACACATGATCAATCCTTCGAAACAATAGATGCTACAGGAATATGTGGAGGGAGGGACGAGGAGGAGTGGGTAGTGTTGGGGGAGGTGGAGGCCACGCCCACTATTGAGGAGAGTGAAGTGGATTGGGAGGTGATAGGGGGAGCAGTGGGAGGGGTGGATTTTTATGTAGAACCTGCAATTGTTGAAGCACCAGCAGTAACTAGTGAAGAAATATCCCCCAGCACCCCTGAGGCCATTAAAAAGGGGAGTGTTTATACTTCATTGGGGGGGGTGATCACACCTCAAATGAACGATATGAATAGAGGCAAAAATCAAAATACTCAAGAGTTCTATGGCCAACAAAGTAATCTTAACAGAGATGTTAGACGAAAGGAATTCAGAAAGAGCCATAATGATAGTAGAATGATGGAGAACAAGAGACAGTCGGGTAATACATCAAGGAATACGAATATCCCCGTATACAATAGATACTCCACTCTGATAGATGCACCACAGGAAACCCCAGATAGTGAGGAAGGAAAAGAAAATGAAATATGTAAGAATAATGATAATGGTAGTGGTAAACAAATCCCCAAAAAACGCCCCAACAATAGTAAGCCAACTAATAAAGAACAAAGAAGGGGACATAATGTTTCCGGAAGTTCAAGGGGTATTACATTTCAAACTAATCACACTGAAAAAGAAGGGACTATTAAACAGTATTTTTTGGCCAAGGGCAAAGAAACAAGGACAAGAGGGGGGGGGGGGGGTCGAGGAAGAGAGGATTTAGGGGTAAGGGGGGGGAAGAAGAAGGTAACCTCTATAGATCCAGGCAAAACTGATAAAGAAAGGGGGATTTATAACCTAAGTAGCACAGACTTAAAAGAGTCAGAAAAAAAAACTGCTAGAAAAAGGTTTAAAATTTGCCCCGACGAGTAAATTGAATAAATTCGAAACTTATATAGATATTAAAAAATATATACGGAAATTGTGTCTGAAAAAATACTTCCAAAAAAATTCCTTAGTCCCGAGAAAATTTAATAATAGTATATTCAAACATACTGATCTCCGTAATCCATCTAAATTTAATCCAATTAATGAAATCAGTAAAGAGATGCATCTGTTTGAATATAATGTGGAAAAAGATTTAAGAAGAATTAAGGCCCAACCCCCCTTTTTGGGTAATTTAACCCGTGAGGAATCTAAAGCCCTACGGGAACTTCAACACAATAAAGGTCTCATTATACGCCCGGCAGACAAAGGGGGGGGGGGGTATAGTCATTCAGGATGAGAAAGAATGTAAAAAGGAAGCACTCAGATTGTTGAGTGATGACGATACCTACCAGAAACTAAGGGGATATCCGGGGAAGCAATTTGGGGAGGAATTAGACAGGTTGGCCAAAGGGGCATATGAGGAGGGGGTTTTGACTAAGCAAGAACGGGAATATATAAATATAATGCATCCGAGGACTGCTATTTTTTACCATCTCCCTAAACTCCATAAAAGCCTGGTTGATCCTCCGGGAAGGCCTATTATATCTGGTATTGGTTCCCTCACTTCAAATTTATCTGGATATGTAGATACCTTTCTACAAAGCTATGTGAGGGATACACCAGCCTTCCTGGAGGACTCCAGGCATGTATTGAACCTTTTAGAAGGAATCTCTTGGGAGGATGGATGGTATTTAGCCACCCTAAATGTAACATCTTTATACACAATCATTAAACACGAGGAGGGCTTAAAGGCTGTAGAGTGTTTTCTACAGACAGATAATTTACTTAGGGAAGAACAGAGGACATTCATTTTGGATGCGATTCAATTTATTTTAACACATATCCACTTTCAATTTGATGGGACCTTTTATCTCCAGAGGAGCGGGACGGCAATGGGGACCAGGTTCGCGCCGGGGTATGCTAACCTCTTCATGGCTCATTGGGAACAATCCCATGTATACGGGCGTGGAGGACCCGGCGCGGACCTGGTCCTCTGGAGAAGATTTATAGATGACGTCCTGCTCGTCTGGAGAGGTACAGAACAAACACTGAGAGATTTTATTGACCGACTAAATAGTAATGAGGTGAATATACGATTTGTCTCGGAAATCAGTAACCGGGAAATCAATTTTCTGGACCTGAATATTTATGTAGAGGGAAATCGGCTAAAATCCCGTACTTATGTTAAACCAACTGATGTTAACGGGTATATTCTGGCCACCAGTTGCCATCTTCCCTCATGGTTGAATAATATACCGAAAGGTCAATTCACCCGGTTAAAAAGGAATTGTACAGATAATTGTGAATACGAAAAAGAAGTAATTACCCTTTCATCAAAATTTAAAGAAAAGGGATATGGGGATGATATTGTGGAAAGAGCTAAAGAACAGGTAGGGGCTATCAATAGGGAGGAGTTGTTGGTGAAGAAAAATTATAACCCTGATAACAATAAAAAAACTGGAGATCACTCATTAAAATTAAGCCTCAGGTATGGCTCGCAAAGCAATAGGGTTCGTACTATTATCTCAAAGCATTGGCCAATTCTGAGAGAGGATAAGCATTTGAGTACGATCCTACCCATTAATCCCTCATTTGTGTATAGAAAATCCAACAGTATAGGCCTGAGGCTAGCGATGGCAACTGGGGGCCAGGAGCAGGAGGGAGGGGTGGGTAGAGGGAGAGGTGAAGGGGGATTTGTAAGGTGTGGGCGCTGTAATAACTGCAAGAGGACGAGAGGGTATAGGAAAATTGTGGAGGTTAGGGGAGGAGGGGGAGATAAATATACAATTATGGACCTGATTACCTGTGACACTAAGGGGATAATATACTGTCTCATATGTCCGTGTGGGAAGAAATATATAGGAAGAACGAAAAGAAGTTTATCCAGTAGAATAGGGGAGCATCTAAATAATATCTGTAAAGGGTGGGAGGGACATTCATTATCTAAGCATTTTAAAACCTTTCATAATAGCTGTGTTTGGGATGTTATCTATTTTGGGGTGGAAATAATTTGTGCGGACCCTAGAGGAGGGGACTATATGGCCAAAATGTTCAGAAATGAGAGTAAATGGATTTTTAATTTGAACACTATGGCCCCTAGGGGGCTAAATGAAGAATTGGAAATTTATGGATTTTTGAAATAAGGGTACCAATTTCTTGCCCCTATGTAATATAGTCTAAATAACATAGTTTAAGTTCTGTAATACCTGATGTGAGATGTGCACCTTCCCTGCTGTTAGTCAGGGCACCCTGCACCTTCCCTGCCAGGGCTCCCTGTCCCTGACGTGCGCTGCATCCTAATTGTGCCCTGTACCACCACTAGGGCCACAGCGCTCATAGCTATGGGAGGGGAGTCAGCTTTACATAACACTACCACCCTGACCAGTAGTAGAAAATTCACACCTCCACACCCGTGTGTCAGTCCAGGGCTCCTGGAACTGAATGCCGGTGCTGGTCTCTCACAGGTACACCACTCCTGTGTAGAGCAATGGCAGAGAAACACAAACAGAGACCGCACTCAGAAGGCTTGCTCAATCACTGTATTGAAAAATCAGAGCAACAGAGGCACACAACGTTTCGGGCGTAGCCCTTCCTCGACCAGAGAGGACATCCTGAAATGGGAACCCATCGTCGGAAACATCCTGCCAAAGGGCGAGCCCCTGTGGGACATGGTCACTGAACACATCAAGCATCTCACAAACAGAGCCGTAGATCCCCCAAACAAATTTCGTTACAGAGGAAGAAGAGCCGGAGCACTCGCGAGACTCAAGAGGAAGGGCCTTCGCTCCTCCATTCCTGCCATCCTGTTATCGAATGTTTGCTCTCTGCCCAACAAAGTGGATGAGCTGCTCCTACTACTTAGCAGCAAATCCTCGATTGGTAGGAGCACCCCGGTCCTCTGCTTCACAGAGACCTGGCTGAGCGAATGTTTCCCCGACCACTCCCTGAGTGTACCAGGCTACGACCTCCTCCGCGCGGACCGCGATCCTACGCTCTCTGGGAAAAAGAAAGGAGGGGGCATTTGCTTTTACATTAACACCACCTGGTGCACCAACACCTCCACTCTTAGCAAGGCCTGCACCCCGGAAGTTGAGTTTATAGCCGTCATCTGCAGACCACAGTACTCCCCCAGGGAATTCTCATCTCTTATTCTTGTCGGAGTCTATATCCCACCTGACGCTTGCACCAAGGATGCTCTGCGAATACTCAGCGACAGCATCTCACGGTGGGAGACCGCCCACCCAGAGGCCCTCATCATCATCCTGGGTGACTTCAACAATGCGAACCTGCGTCAGGAGAAGCCCTGTTACAAGCAGCACATCACCTGCCCCACCAGGCATCACAAAACCCTGGACCACTGTTACACGGTCCACAAGGATGCATACAAGGCCAGCCAGGGTGCCCCACTGGGGAACTCCGATCACAACCTAATACATCTGATCCCCACCTACACGAGGCTCCTGGAGACCGCTAAGCCTACAGTCAAGTCTGTCAAGAAGTGGACAGAAGAGGCCAAGCGGGAGCTGCAGGCGTGCCTTGACTGCACTGACTGGTCATCCTTGGAGGCACCCACCCTTGATGAATGGTCAGAGAATGTCACCTCCTACATTAGCTTCTGCGAAGAAATGTGCATCCCTTCTAAGACCTTCAAGGCCTACCCCAATAACAAGCCCTGGTTCAATAATAAGCTGCGCCAGCTTCGAAAACGCAAGGAGCAGGCGCACAAGTCCGGTTCCCAAGAAGAGTTTAAGGAGGCCAGGTATGCCCTGAAACGGGAACTGCGCGCTGCAAAGAGAGCCTACTCTGACAAGCTGGGTCTCCGCCTCCAATCCAACAACTCGAGGGAGGTATGGCAAGGCCTCAGAGCGGTCACTAACTTCAAACCCCCCCCTCAACTGGTGACCCCGAGCACCCAGCTGGCTGAGGAACTGAACGAGTTCTACTGTAGGTTCGAGCGACAGCCCAAACAACTCGGGGCCTGGGGGTCGGTGATGACAGCGGCACCCTCCTCACTGGGAGACCAAGGCATCACTGCACCGGTTGCAGTCCAAGAAGCAGAAGTCCTCATGCTGCTTCGCAAGCTCAACCCCAGGAAGGCTTCAGGCCCGGATGGAGTGTCATCGAACTGCCTAAGAACATGTGCGGATCAGTTGGCTCCGGTGCTCACCACTCTATTCAGAAAATCGCTAGCGGAAGGTACAGTCCCCTCCTGTTTCAAGAGGTCCACAATCGTACCAGTCCCAAAAAAGCCAGGTAACACAGACCTCAACAACTTCAGACCCGTGGCGTTAACACCTACCATTATGAAGGTTCTAGAACGGCTAGTCCTCGCTCACCTCAAACGCACCACTGATGCACTGCAAGACCCATTCCAATTCGCATACAGGGCCAACAGGTCCATAGAGGACGCCATAAACATCAGCCTGGCATACATCATGGAGCACCTTGACAGGCCTGGCTCCTATGCCAGAATCCTGTTCCTGGACTTCAGTTCAGCCTTCAACACGATCTGCCCAGACATCCTGGTCGATAACCTGGCGCAGCTCGGCGTCGATCCCACACTTCGTGCATGGGTCAAGAGCTTCCTTTCAGACAGGACACAACAGGTCAAGCTCGGAAACTGCTCCTCCAGCGTGAGAACTACCAATACAGGGGCACCTCAAGGGTGCGTACTGTCCCTGCTTCTATTCTCTATGTACACCAATAACTGCACTTCCGCCTCAGACTCCGTCAAGGTCATCAAATTCGCTGACGACACAACAATCATCGGTCTCATCGGCGAAAACGGAGAGCGGGAATACCGCAGGGAGATAGGGAGAATATGCGAGTGGTGCAAGGACAGCAACCTGGTCCTCAACGCAACAAAGACTGTTGAGCTGATTGTTGATTTCAGGAGGAACCCTCCCTCCCACCCACCAGTCTACATGGGCGAGACCGAAGTCTCCAGAGTATCATCGGTCCGGTTCCTTGGCATAACCTTATCCATCGATCTGAGGTGGGAACAGAACACCATCAAAATTCAGAAAAAGGCACAGCAGAGGCTATTTTTCCTGCGCCAACTTAAAAAATTTGGCATGCCTCGGGAGCTGCTGACTAGCTTCTACACCGCTACCACGGAGTCTATACTTTGCTCCTCAGTTATCGTCTGGTACACCCGTGCAACGGCCAGTGACAGACATAAACTGCAAAGAATCATTAGGGAGGCGGAAAGGATCATCGGATCGCCCCTGCCACCTCTCGATCTCCTCCATGCGGCTAGGATGAGGAAAAGGGCCACCAGGATTTCCGGCGACCCCACCCATCCTGGCAGCCGCTTCTTCGAGCCCCTCCCATCCGGCCGCCGCTTCCGAACTATCCCATCCAAGACCACCAGGCGCAGGAACTCTTTCTTCCCCCAGGCAGTTCTGCTGCTCAACAACACCGACCCCTGACTCTTCCGTCCTAGCCTGAATCCAGCATACTTGCCTCAGTGTTCCTCTTCCGCCTTCTCTTCTGCATTTCTAACACACAATATCTCAGAGATGCTATCGTACTGTTATGCTGCTAGTTTCTGTTATGCTGCTAGTATGTGAAACTGTAGCCGCTAATGTATTGTAAATGCTGTTAGTATGTGTAATTGTCGCCGTGTATATGTAAAATGTATAACTGTCATTATGTACGTGCCCAAGCCATGAAGAAGAGAAGAACCGAGAGCCCGATATGGTGTAGTATGTCAAGGTAATTGGATAATTAGAAAGAGTATGAATTGTATACTCACAAACCAGGGTTACCTCCAGGCAACCACTGTATAGGCAGGTGAGGAGATTAGCCTGTCCTCACTCAGGAATAAGAAGTCGCTCTCTGTAGTCTTGAAAAACAAGAAGGGGTATCCCCCTCCACCAAAGGTGGATACAATCAGTATTATGGTAAAGAACAGAGGCGCCAAAAGGATAAAAACAATATTTAAAAGTTTTAAAATTATTGCTTAGGAGGCAGTGGTGGACTCACCTCCCACAAGCAGACACAACAACTGTGTATTCACAAAAGGGACATTTATTGGTATACTCCAAATAAGGTCGCAACGCGTTTCGCAGGTCAAACCCGCTTCATCAGGCAATTATGGGAAGGAGCACACAACTGGGGGTAAGAGGCAACACATTTGTACAAATCCTGAACAGACTGCATATCAATAAACATAAATATTTGTATGATGGAATTCACTGGTGTGATTTAAATTAACGGGAAGAGGTGGCTAATTATTGTATTTTGGGGGTGGAGGGGGGGCGGGGAGAGGGGGGGGGGAAAGAGGACGGAGGGCCGGGGGGGAGGGGGGAAATGGGGAAAGAATTGGAGATGGGAAATGGGAGGGGGGGGGGAAGAAGGGTGGGGGGGTTTGTTTTAGGGGGAAGAAAGATAGTGGTAATTTTAAGTATTACATCATAGCATTAATATTCATAAACATAATCATAAACATAATCAAACGTTAATCTCAAGCATGTGGCGAGATACTTTCATAACATACAGTAAACAGTATCATAATTCATATATATATATTTTTTACCCATACATATGTGTATTGGGAGCGGTTAGCCTATATGAAATAGTGCAAAGGAGTTCAGGGCTGGCAATAGTACATTGGGTATTTAAGAAAGACATGCAGAGTAATTTCTAGAAGACACATAATGAACAAGCATCAAAACAGATTCACTTACCAGCAGTATGTCCAGATAGCACCTGGCGCCTCAGTGGCCAAGTAGTACTGAACTGCTGTTTATATAGTGTTGAACTCCTCCCCTTAGCTAATTGGAATGTGGGGAGGGCACTTAGTTACGTCATTACGCATGTGTACATGCGTATTTTGATGCGTAATGGCAGTGGCTGGATAGTGTACTGGCTAAGGGTGCTGCCTTTGACATGGGAGACCAGGGTTCAAATCCCGGCCGAGTCAAGTACCCATCCAATAAGGAATTCAAGGCAAGACTCCCTAACAATGCAGGTTGGCCTCTCGAGCGCGTCCCTGTGGCTGCAGCTTTTGAGTGCTTTGAGTCTGACAGGAAAAAAGCGCTATGCAAATGTTTGGATTATGGATTATTATTAATGGCGGTCAAGGATTACGTATGCGTACATGCGTATTTTGACGCGTAATGGCGTATATGGATTGCATATTGTCAATGCGCGATGAAAAAAGGGGGCGCATGCGTACTAGCATGATGCCATGCGTACGGTGGCATGGAATTTAATATTAATACATTTCAGGTTACTTGATCTGACAGTATATACCATTGTGGCTGTACAATTATATGCAATTATTGTCATACGATTTGCTCTGCATTGCAACAGTACTATCTATCAATGTAAACGCATATACATGTAAAAATGAGTAAAATTGATAATACAAATAAAAAAATATAAAAGGTTCCGACTAGCCAACTAAGACATAGAGTATGGATAAAAACATGATCACGTTGGAATACTTTTTGTACACATGCGTAATGACGTAACTAAGTGCCCTCCCCACATTCCAATTAGCTAAGGGGAGGAGTTCAACACTATATAAACAGCAGTTCAGTACTACTTGGCCACTGAGGCGCCAGGTGCTATCTGGACATACTGCTGGTAAGTGAATCTGTTTTGATGCTTGTTCATTATGTGTCTTCTAGAAATTACTCTGCATGTCTTTCTTAAATACCCAATGTACTATTGCCAGCCCTGAACTCCTTTGCACTATTTCATATAGGCTAACCGCTCCCAATACACATATGTATGGGTAAAAAATATATATATATGAATTATGATACTGTTTACTGTATGTTATGAAAGTATCTCGCCACATGCTTGAGATTAACGTTTGATTATGTTTATGATTATGTTTATGAATATTAATGCTATGATGTAATACTTAAAATTACCACTATCTTTCTTCCCCCTAAAACAAACCCCCCCACCCTTCTTCCCCCCCCCCTCCCATTTCCCATCTCCAATTCTTTCCCCATTTCCCCCCTCCCCCCCGGCCCTCCGTCCTCTTTCCCCCCCCCCCCTCTCCCCGCCCCCCCTCCACCCCCAAAATACAATAATTAGCCACCTCTTCCCGTTAATTTAAATCACACCAGTGAATTCCATCATACAAATATTTATGTTTATTGATATGCAGTCTGTTCAGGATTTGTACAAATGTGTTGCCTCTTACCCCCAGTTGTGTGCTCCTTCCCATAATTGCCTGATGAAGCGGGTTTGACCTGCGAAACGCGTTGCGACCTTATTTGGAGTATACCAATAAATGTCCCTTTTGTGAATACACAGTTGTTGTGTCTGCTTGTGGGAGGTGAGTCCACCACTGCCTCCTAAGCAATAATTTTAAAACTTTTAAATATTGTTTTTATCCTTTTGGCGCCTCTGTTCTCTACCATAATACTGACAGTGCCCAAGCCATGTGTACCACAAGCAATTCCGAGTACGGCACCACCGTACTTGGCGAATAAATCCATCTTGTATCTTGTATCTGTATCTTGTAACTCCAATATTGTCTGAAAGCAGGGAATGAGATATGATGGGAGGAGTGTGTGTAAATAGGAGTCTGGCTCTCTTGGGAGTGATTGGTTCCCTAATAATTAACTGGGATCGGTGTACCCGGTCAGAACATATATTTAGATATATGACCTCCCTTTTTTTCTGCTCAAATGTCACTATTATAACATAGTGTGGATTAAAGAACAATTGGGATGCTGCCCCTTCAAATGATTGTCAGCAGGAATAAAGATCCAGCCTTTTGAATATAAATATAAATATGGCTACCGGTTTTGTCAATCCAATGATTCTGAGGAAGACTGCTGAGACAGTCGAAACATGTCAATCCATTGGACCTGATGTATGGATAAGTGACGCCCCGTTCATACTCCAATACCGCGACCGATATCCACAAAAGTGATACTGTGTATCATCTCATTCAGAGATCCAGGTGGAGCGCAAGGAAGCGGCATCAGCAGCAGAGGTGAGACGCACAGGCTTGGTGACGTCTCCCCTGCATTACCACTAAACCGGAAGTACTCCCTGGAGGTCAGTGTGGACTACACGGGCGGCATCTGAGCGGTACACAAGTAACTGATACCGGCTCATTGCCGCATAGGGAGACGCAGTCCGGAGAATCAATTTGTGCAAGCGGACAGTGTAGACCCGGGTTGAGGCGGAGGACTACACGGAAAAGGTCTGGTGAGCATATTCCTATTGACTGAAAATAGACGGAGTAAACGGTAATCTTCAATTGTCTTGTGCAACCTGCATAATAAGGTGAATAGTGTTACAGCATTGCTATTAATCGTGGCTATATAGCGAGGAATTATTCTACAGGACGGAACTTGTTGTGACATTGCACAAAAAACAGAAGAGAACTTTTTTATACACAAGGAAATATTTCTCTTTGATGTCAGTTACATTTTTTTATGTGCGCACAATTTTCTGCAATTTTTATCTATATAATTTTTATGGTTTCATATACAGTCGATCTATAATATATTTTTAAAGGGAACCAGATCTCCTATGTGTGTATGGGTGTGTGGAAGGTTGTTGCAATCATTGATATTGACAATATAATTTTATTTTATACTGTGACATGATCTAGATAATTTACTACATAATAAAGAAGTTTTATCTGCAAGGAACTGTAGTTGGTGACAATCTATATCCAATACTTATCCTAGCGCACCGATTTTTCTATATAATAAAATGTATTGAATTAACTTATCACTGTTGATGAAGTAAGGTAACACTACAAATAGACAGGGAGAACCCATGTTTCTTGCACTGGTAGCTCTTCAGTTATCTACATTCAAATAAACTCAAGTTTCAGAGGTCAGCACAAAAGGTCATGGCCATGTTTTGTGGGATTGCAGGACAATTCACCTGTTCACAAAGCTGACAAAATTATGGGGCTTTTAAAAACGTGGGGCATGATTACATAGACCATCCAAACTTAAAGAGTTTGAAAAGTAGGACATTTTTTAATGATTTGGAGATGACAGCAGATGAAGAGCAGTATTTTAGTGAGCAGACAGTAGATTTTTTTTTTTTACCAAAGGGCTGAAGAAATTAGAATAATTGTGTACCAAAATGGGTTGAACTTTGAGGACAATATATGAAATAGAATAGGACCTCCATGACTCTAGGTCATTCCCATAGTGTCAAGCCTAGAACTTTTCAGCACTCTCTCATATTTCTGATAAACACACTGACGTTATTAGCCCTGATAGGCATTTTGTAATGTTCAAAGCTCTCTGACTTTAATTTAAAGATCTACACTTGTTAATAGCTACAATTTACAATATGGAGGGAGGGTAGCATCCATGGAAGTTTACATGAAGGGATATCAAGTATTTTAAAAATAATTTAATACTTTTATATTTTTTCTCTTTGAACCTTCATGGACTGCAAGTGGGAAGGGATACCTCCTGTCACAGTGTAATATTAATCCCTTTTTATGGAAGACCCAAGAGTCTCATTAGACCTTTATGCCTACAGTGGGTGCATCAGAATGCTGAGTACATCAGAGTGCTGCCTAGGTTATGTTGTCCCTGGGAACCTAAAACTGTAAGCAATTATGAAAAATATCTTAGAATCCTAGTAACAGACCCAATGCACCTGGATGTCTTGCCTTTCTAGCATGTTACTGGGTTGATACTATGGCATTGAAGACAGGCACAGAAGGAGTTGACTGACTTGATCTGAGAAACAGAACAGCCCTGCACAAAAAACAGCAGTCTCCAGACTTATGCTGGGTACACACTATGAGATTTTCTTGCCAATTTACTGTCAGATCGATTATTTCCAATATGTTCGATTTGCTTTCTGATCGATTTCCGAGCATTTTCCGATCGATTTCCATTCACTTTAACCACTTCCCGACCCCCATATTGACAATTGGCGGCCGGGAAGTGGACCCCGCAAGGACCGGCGTATTGACAAAATGGCGGCGGTCCTTGTAGGGGCATGGGCGGAGCAATCGCGTCATCCGTGACGCGATCCTCCGCCGCCGCCTGGCTCCGCTCACCTGCCGCAACATCCCGCCGGCCATACGGAAGCGCCGGCGGGATGTTAACCCGACGATCGTCGCATACAAAGTGTATAATACACTTTGTAATGTTTACATAGTGTATTATACAGGCTGCCTCCTGCCCTGGTGGTCCCAGTGTCCGAGGGACGACCAGGGCAGGCTGCAGCCACCCTAGTCTGCACCAAGCACACTGATTTCCCCCCCTGCCCCCTGATCGCCCACAGCACCCCCCCCCTGCCCACCCCCCAGACCCATGTTTACACCCAATCACCCCCCTAATCACCCATCAATCACTCCCTGTCACTATCTGTCAATGCTATTTTTTTTTATCCCCCCCTGCCCCCCGCTCCCTCCTGATCACCCCCCCACCCCTCAGATTCTCCCCAGACCCCCCCCCCCCCAGACCCCCCATGTACTGTATGCATCTATCCCCCCTGATCACCTGTCAATCACCTGTCAATCACCCATCAATCACCCATCAATCACCCCCTGTCACTGCCACCCATCAATCAGCCCCTAACCTGCCCCTTGCGGGCAATCTGATCACCCACCCACACCAATAGATCGCCCGCAGATCCGACATCAGATCACCACCCAAGCGCAGTGTTTACATCTATTCTCTCCTCTAAACACCCACTAATTACCCATCAATCACCCATCAATCACCCCCTATCACCACCTGTCAATGTTACCCATCAGATCAGACCCTAATCTTCCCCTTGCGGGCACCCAATCTTCCGCCTACACGCTCAGATTGCCCTCAGACCCCCCTTATCAATTTGCCAGGGCATTATTTACATCTGTCCTTCCCTGTAATAACCCACTGATCACCTGTCAATCACCTGTCAATCACCCATCAATCACCCATCAATCACCCCCTGTCACTGCCACCCATCAATCAGCCCCTAACCTGCCCCTTGCGGGCAATCTGATCACCCACCCACACCAATAGATCGCCCGCAGATCCGACATCAGATCACCACCCAAGCGCAGTGTTTACATCTATTCTCACCTCTAAACACCCACTAATTACCCATCAATCACCCCCTATCACCACCTATCACTGTTACCCATCAGATCAGACCCTAATCTGCCCCTTACGGGCACCCAATCACCCGCCTACACGCTCAGATTGCCCTCAGACCCCCCCTTATCAATTCGCCAGGGCATTATTTACATCTGTCCTTCCCTGTAATAACCCACTGATCACCCATCAATCACCCCCTGTCACTGCCACCCATCAATCACCCCCTGTCACTGCCACCCATCAATCAGCCCCTAACCTGCCCCTTGCGGGCAATCTGATCACCCACCCACACCAATAGATCGCCCGCAGATCCGACATCAGATCACCTCCCAAGTGCAGTGTTTACATCTGTTCTCTCCTCCAAACACCCACTAATTACCCATCAATCACCCCCTGTCACTGCTACCCATCAGATTAGACCCCTATCTGCCCCTAGGGCACTCAATCACCCGCCCATACCCTCAGAACGCCCTCAGACCCCAGCCCTGATCACCTCGCCAGTGCATTGCTTGCATCTATTCCCCCCTCTAATCACACCTTGAGAAACCCATCAATCACCTCCTGTCACCCCCTAGCACACCTACCCATCAGATCACGCCCTAATTTGCCCCGTGTGGGCTCCTGATCACTCGGCCAAACCCTAAGATCCCCCTCAGACCCCCTTCCAATCACCTCCCTAGTGCATTGATTGCATCTATTTTCCCCTCTAACCACTCCCTGAGACACCCATCAATCACCTCCTGTCACCCCTAGCACTCCTATCCATCAGATCAGGCCCAATACAACCTGTCATCTAAAAGGCCACCCTGCTTATGACCGGTTCCACAAAATTCGCCCCCTCATAGACCACCTGTCATCAACATTTTCAGATGCTTATACCCCTGAACAGTCATTTTGAGACATTTGGTTTCCAGACTACTCACGGTTTTGGGCCCGTAAAATGCCAGGGTGGTATAGGAACCCCACAAGTGACCCCATTTTAGAAAAAAAGACACCCCAAGGTATTCTGTTAGGTGTATGACGAGTTCATAGAAGATTTTATTTTTTGTCAAAAGTTAGCGGAAATTGATTTTTATTGTTTTTTTTCACAAAGTGTCATTTTTCACTAACTTGTGACAAAAAATAAAATCTTCTATGAACTCACCATACTCCTAACGGAATACCTTGGGGTGTCTTCTTTCTAAAATGGGGTCACTTGTGGGGTTCCTATACTGCCCTGGCATTTTAGGGGCCCTAAACCGTGAGGAGTAGTCTACAAAACAAATGCCTTAAAATGACCTGTGAATAAAATGTTGGGCCCCTTAGCGCACCTAGGCTGCAAAAAAGTGTCACACATGTGGTATCGCCATCTCAGGAGAAGTAGTATAATGTGTTTTGGGGTGTATTTTTACACATACCCATGCTGGGTGGGAGAAATCTCTCTGTAAATGGACAATTGTGTGTAAAAAAAATCAAACGATTGTCATTTACAGAGATATTTCTCCCACCCAGCATGGGTATGTGTAAAAATACACCACAAAACACATTATACTACTTCTCCTGAGTACGGCGGTACCACATGTGTGGCACTTTTTTACACCCTAAGTGCGTTAAGGGGCCCAAAGTCCAATGAGTACCTTTAGGATTTCACAGGTCATTTTGCGACATTTGGTTTCAAGACTACTCCTCACGGTTTAGGGCCCCTAAAATGCCAGGGCAGTATAGGAACCCCACAAATGACCCCATTCTAGAAAGAAGACACCCAAAGGTATTCCGTTAGGAGTATGGTATAGTAAATAGAAGATTTTATTTTTTGTCACAAGTTAGCGGAATATGACACTTTGTGAAGAAAAACAATTCAAATCAATTTCCGCTAACTTGTGGCAAAAAATAAAATCTTCTATGAACTCACCATACTCCTAACGGAATACCTTGGGGTGTCTTCTTTGTAAAATGGGGTCATTAGTGGGGTTTCTATACTGCCCTGGCATTTTAGGGGCCCTAAACCGTGAGGAGTAGTCTTGAAACAAAAATGACCTGTGAAATCCTAAAGGTACTCATTGGACTTTGGACCCCTTAGCGCAGTTAGGGTGCAAAAAAGTGCCACACATGTGGTATCGCCGTACTCAGGAGAAGTAGTATAATGTGTTTTGGGGTGTATTTTTACACATACCCATGCTGAGTGGGAGAAATCTCTCTGTAAATGGACAATTGTGTGTAAAACAAAACAAACAATTGTCATTTACAGAGAGATTTCTCCCACCCAGCATGGGTATATGTAAAAATACACCCCAAAACACATTATACTACTTCTCCTGAGTACGGCGGTACCACATGTGTGGCACTTTTTTGCACCCTAAGTGCGCTAAGGGGTCCAAAGTCCAATGAGTACCTTTAGGATTTCAAGGGTCATTTTGAGACATTTGTTTTTAAGACTACTCCTCACAGTTTAGGGCCCCTAAAATGCCAGGGCAGTATAGGAACCCCACAAATGACCCCATTTTAGAAAGAAGACACCTCAAGGTATTCCGTTAGGAGTATGGGGAGTTCATAGAAGATTTTATTTTTTGTCACAAGTTAGCGAAAAATTACACTTTGTGAAAAAAACCCAATTAAAATCAATTTCCGCTAACTTGTGACAAAAATAAAATCTTCTATGAACTCACCATACTCCTAACGGAATACCTTGGGGTGTCTTCTTTCTAAAATGGAGTCATTAGTAGGGTTCTTTTACTGCCCTGGCATTTTAGGGGCCCTAAACCGTGAGGAGTAGTCTTGAAACAAAAATGACCTGTGAAATCCTAAATGTACTCATTGGACTTTGGGCCTCTTAGCGCAGTTAGGGTGCAAAAAAGTGTCACACATGTGGTATCGCCGTACTCGGGAGAAGTAGTACAATGTGTTTTGAGGTGTATTTTTACACATACCCATGCTGGGTGGGAGAAATATCTCTGTAAATGGACAATTGTGTGTAAAAAAAATCAAAAGATTGTCATTTACAGATATATTTCTCCCACCCAGCATGGGTATGTGTAAAAATACACCCCAAAACACATTGTACTACTTCTCCCGAGTACGGTGATACCACATGTGTGGCACTTTTTTGCACCCTAAGTGTGCTAAGGGGCCCAAAGTCCAATGAGTACCTTTAGGATTTCACAGGTCATTTTGCGGCATTTGATTTCCAGACTACTCCTCATGGTTTAGGGCCCCTAAAATGCCAGGGCAGTATAGGAACCCCACAAATGACCCCATTTTAGAAAGAAGACACCCCAAGGTATTCTGTTAGGACTATGGTGAGTTCATAGAAGATTTTATTTTTTGTCACAAGTTAGCGGAAAGTGACACTTTGTGAAAAAAAAAACAATACAAATCAATTTCCGCTAACTTGTGACAAAAAATAAAATCTTCTATGAACTCACCATACTCCCAACGGAATACCTTGGGCTGTCTTTTTTCTAAAATGGGGTCATTTGCAGGGTTCCTATACTGCCCTGACATTTTAGGGGCCCTAAACCGTGAGGAGTAGTCTGGAAATCAAATTCCGCAAAATGACCTGTGAAATCCTAAAGGTACTCATTGGACTTTGGGCCCCTTAGCACAGTTAGGGTGCAAAAAAGTGCCACACATGTGGTATCGCCGTACTCGGGAGAAGTAGTACAATGTGTTTTGGGGTGTATTTTTACACATACCCATGCTGGGTGGGAGAAATCTCTCTGTAAATGGACAATTGTGTGTAAAAAAATGGTTATGTGTAAAAATACACCTCAAAACACATTGTACTACTTCTCCTGAGTACGGCAATACCACATGTGTGGCACTTTTTTGCAGCCTAACTGCGCTAAGGGGTTCAAAGTCCAATGAGCACCTTTAGGCTTTACAGGGGTGCTTACAATTTAGCACCCCCCAAAATGTCAGGACAGTAAACACACCTCACAAATGACCCCATTTTGGAAAGTAGACCCTTCAAGGTATTCAGAGAGGGGCATGGTGAGTCCGTGGCAGATTTCATTTTTTTTTTGTCGCAAGTTAGAAGAAATGGAAACTTTTTTTTGTCACAAAGTGTCATTTTCCGCTTACTTGTGACAAAAAATAATATCTTCTATGAACTCACTATGCCTCTCAGTGAATACTTTGGGATGTCTTCTTTCCAAAATGGGGTCATTTGGGGGGTATTTATACTATCCTGGAATTCTAGCCCCTCATGAAACATGACAGGGGGTCAGAATAGTCAGAGATGCTTGAAAATGGGAAAATTCACTTTTTGCACCATAGTTTGTAAATGCTATAACTTTTACCCAAACCAATAAATATAGGCTGAATGGGTTTTTTTTTCATCAAAAACATGTTTGTCCACATTTTTCGCGCTGCATGTATACAGAAATTTTACTTTATTTGAAAAATGTCAGCACAGAAAGTTAAAAAAAAATCATTTTTTTGGCCAAAATTCATGTCTTTTTTGATGAATATAATAAAAAGTAAAAATCGCAGCAGCAATCAAATAGCACCAAAAGAAAGCTTTATTAGTGACAAGAAAAGGAGCCAAAATTCATTTAGGTGGTAGGTTGTATGAGCGAGCAATAAACCGTGAAAGCTGCAGTGGTCTGAATGGGAAAAAAGTGCCTGGTCCTTAAGGGGGTTAAAGCCCACGGTCCTCAAGTGGTTAATGGGAAGTTGATCAGAAAATGCTCGGAAATCGATCGGAAAGCAAATCAAATATGTTGGAAATAATCGACCTGACAGTAAATCGGCCAGAAAATCTCATAGTGTGTACCCAGCATTATAGAAATACAACAAATAACTATTCCAGCTATCACTGAAGTAGATTTTACAAAGCCATAATGATCTTTACGGTACATGTACATTTTTTTAAATGTTTATTTTGAAATAAAGATTTAGAAAGAACTGAGATTGACATCAAGTTTTGAAAGATAAAATAGTTCAAATAATTCCTTTATGAATGAAAGATTCTGAATTTTCAGGTACACCTTTTATCCCAATATGTACCCTGAGCATATTAGTTTTTAAATAAAATTGTAAATGGCCTTATTTGAGTATACTGTATATTGTTGCCGATGTACAGACTAAATGTGCATGTTTTCCCAATACACCATTATTTTACTGCAAATCATAAAAGGAACACGTATTCCAAGATTAGCACTTTTCATTTTATGGAACTCAGAAACAAGCCTTTATTTGAATGTGATTTTCTGAAAATGACATTTGAGAACACAGATATCAGTGGCATCTATTGGATCTACTTTCCTGTACAGTATAAAAAGATGCTGGAATTGTTTCAGCTGGTTCCTGCTTTAGGTTAATTGAATTTTTTACTGCTACGCCTAATCCTTTCAGTCAACACCAAGTTACATTGAATTAGTTTACAACAAACCACAAATTGCAAATGTATGCTACACATAATAAAATGTTTCCTTCAAAGGATTTTGGGTTTTCTGCACGTGTATTTGTGTCTTTTACCTAATCTCTAGTTAAGCTGTTGTTTACCTTTTTGAGCATCTAGAAGTTACATCTTATCCAGCATAATTCTTCTTTTGTGGTTCCAAGCAAAACAAGACCCATATAACTTGCAGATGGAAAAGTGCTCCAAATGTGGCAAAAAATAAAGTGTTTAAACTGTGTGCATTAGAACTTTTATCTACTAGTAAGGTGCACGGTAACAACGATAAATTATGCTTGCAAGAAATTATTATTATTGATGTATAAAGCGCCATCATATTCTGTGCCACCGTACAAAGTAAGAAACAAACATGGGGTACATAATAATACAGACAATGCTATATTTATTTATTTATTTATTTGTTGTATTTATAAAGCGCCAACATATTACGCAGCGCTGGACAATAAATAGGGATACATACAATATTTAGGGGTGACATACAGCAAAATGACAATACCTGAATACAAGAAAGATCAGATCATGTAGCACAGTATGAGTACAAGGTAATGCTTAGTCAGTCACTGGATGGAGCATGGAGATTAGGCAAGTTAGGCTCACTCAGATGCATAGCATGGGTTCACAGTAATGGAGGTGCATGATCAGGTTGGACACAAAAGGAGGAGGACCCTGCCCAAAGGCTTACAATCTAAAGGGAGAGGTAGGGACACGAGAGGTAGGAGACCAGAGTTCAGCTGTGGGTTTAGAGCACTTGTGAGGGGTAGTAAGCCAGAGTGAAAAGGTGAGTTTTGAGGGCTTTCTTGAAGATGTTGAAGGAGGGGGCTGCCCTAATGGGTGGAGGTAGGGAGTTCCATAGTGTTGGAGCAGCTCTTGAGAAGTCCTGGAGGCGTGCATGGGACTGGGTGATTCGGGGGGCGGTTAGGCGAAGTTCATTGGAAGAGCGGAGTGAGCGGCTAGGTGTGTACCTCTGAGTAAGATAGGAAATGTAGGTTGGACAGGTTTTGTGGACAGATTTGTAGGTCAGACACAGTATCTTGAATCTGATTCTGGACTGGATAGGAAGCCAGTGGAGGGATTCAAGGAGGGGATCCGCCATGGTGGAGTGATGGGAGCAGTGGATAATTCTGGCTGTTGCATTCATGATGGACTGCAGTGGGGCTGTTCGGGTCATAGGGAGACCAGACAGCAGGGCATTGCAGTAGTCAAAGCGGGAAATTATGAGGGCATGGATGAGGAGTTTGGTGGTGGCAGAGGTCAGGAAAGGGCGAATCTTACAGATGTTACGAAGGTGGAAGTTGCAGGACTTTGTGAGGTTTTGGATGTGGGGAGTGAAGGAGAGTGCGGAGTCCAGGGTGACACCCAGACAGCGGGCTTGAGAGGTAGGGTGAATGGTAGTGTGGTTAACAGTGACATGCACATCTGGGAGGTTTATGGATGTCCGGGGTGGGAAGATCATAAATTCCGTTTTGTCTAGGTTTAGTTTCAGGAACCTAGCGGACATCCAGGAGGAGATGGCTGATAGACAGGAGGAGACCTTGTCCATGGTAGTGGTGGATATGTCAGGGGTGTGGAGGTAGATCTGGGTGTCATCTGCATACAGATGATAGTTAAAACCCATGGAGGAGATAACCTTGCCAATGGGGGATGTGTATAGGGTGAACAGTAGGGGGCCAAGGACCGAACCTTGTGGGACTCCCACCGAGAGGTGGTTGGGGGTGGATGAGGACTCATTGAAGGCGGTCGTGAAGGAGCGGTTGGAGAGGTAGGATGAAAGCCAGGACAGGGCAAGATCGTGAATGCCCATGGACTGGAGGGACTGGAGGAGTAGGGGATGATCTACTGTGTCAAAAGCTGCTGAAAGGTCAAGAAGGAGGAGAATGGAGTATTTACCTTCAGCTTTAGCTAAGGCAAGGTCATTGACCACTTCGGTGAGAGCAGTTTCGGTTGAGTGGGCAGGCCAAAATCTAGATTGCAGTGGGTCTAGCAGGGAGTTGGCATTGAGGAACTGGGTCAGGCATTTGTGAACCAGACGCTCAAGGAGTTTTGAGGCAAAGGGGAGGAGGGAGATAGGACGGTAGTTGGAGGGTAGCGAGGGGTCGAGGGAGGGTTTCTTGAGCAGGGGTAGTACAGTGGCCTGCTTGAAGTCTGAGGGGAAGGTGCCTGTGGATAGGGAGAGGTTGAACAGGGTAGTGAGGACTGGGGCCAATTCCGTGAAGTGAGGCTGGAGTAAATCAGAAGGGATGGGGTCAAGGGGGGAAGTAGTGGTATGGGAAGTCTGCAGTAGGTGGATGACTTCCTCGGTGGTAGTAGGAGTGAAGGATGTGAGGGGAGGATAGGGTGGAGGAGGAGCTGGTTGGGAGGGGGTGGGAGGTGAAGATTTGAGATTGGATATTTCCTGGCGGATAGAGACAATTTTGTTGGTGAAGTGGGTGGCTAAATCTGTGGCAGAGTCGAGAGGGAGGAAACGGAGGGTGGGGGGGGGGGTGGGTTTAAGCAGGGAGTTGAAAGTGGCAAAGAGTCGCCGGGGGTTGGAAGCTTGTGCTCCGATAAGCTTGGTAAAGTATTCCTGCTTCGCATGAGCAAGGGCAGTGTGAGAGGATGTGAGGGAGCCAGGAAGCAAGGTCATCGAGAAATTGTGGGGTGGAGCCTGGAGGATGGTATAAGACCGCAACAATGGCAGGGAGGGGGTGGTAGAGGCGGATGGTGTGGGCCTTGAATGACCAATATACACCAATATACAAAATACAGAGTTAGGACAAAATACAGAATTGGTACTAAATACAGAATTGGTAAATACAGTGACAAAATAAATATAAATAAATGTGTAACAAATTCAAAGACATAAGACTGTCCTTGCAAGCTTACAATCTAAAGAAATATTAGTAAATGCATGTCTAAAAATTTGCATATGCGGTTGTCTACAATATAAGATACAAACATACTTCTGAGGAACTTTTAGGTTAGGAGGCTACTTAGCAGATTGAGATTAGTGAAAGGGTTAAAGTGTATTGACAATTAAAGCGGAATATAACCCTGCATTTCAACTTTGCTCTAAAACATTATTTACAGTATATTATATGCAACCAGCATTTTTTTTTTACTAGACCAGCATTGGAAGGGTTACACAGGGCTTTAAAGTCCCTGGAGATTTTTGCAGATGCATCCGAACTTGAGTTAGATACTTTTTGTTTACACAAATGTATCTAAGTGTTTATTGTGACTCATCTCTCTCACTGAGAAGGAGTTGGAGGGCAGCCAAAGAGTGTGTAACATTTCTAAATATATACATATAACTAAATAGAATGTAACTAACTGAACGTCTGCACGGAACTTAAAACCTCTGTGTTTAACCCTTCCAATGCTGGTCTAGTAAAAAAAATGCTTTTTGCATATAATATGCTGTAAATAATGTTTTAGAGCAAAGTTGAAATGCAGGGTTATATTCCGCTTTAAGAAGGTCTTTTTCTAGTTCAATATAAAACATCTGTAGAAATAAATGAACAATGCCTAAGTAGCTTTTTACAGACACCAACATGCTGCTCAAATCTACCAACCTACCCCCCCCCCTCTTAAACTGTATATAGAAGTACAGTGTACACTGAACTGTACAATGAAGCTTTGATGGTGTAGTAAGTTAGCACAATATGATATATCTTAATTCATAAAAAGAGAGGTACTCACAAGGGTGGGTTACCACTAAAACAACCACTGTAATTGCATGTGGAGAGATTAGACCTGACCCCACTTGAGTTAAGTCACTCTCTGTAGACAGGAAAAGCACAGGGGGGACCCCTCTACCAAGGGTGGACTCAAAATATTTAATTCATATATTACAGAGGTGCCAAATTAGAATAAAAGAAATGAAGAACAGTGTAAAAAGGGAGGTAGTGGTAAACCTACCTCCCCTAGTAGACTCAAACAGTATCAGTATAAAAATTATTTAATCGTAATTCCAAAAATGAAATGCATTTCTTGGGCATACACCCACTTCACCCGGCTAGAACAGGAGTAACTGTTTCGTGAGCCTTAGCCAGCAAAGGGTACCCCCTTTGCCTGTTGAGCCAGCTCCTATCCTGTAGTCTACATTATTTCTGAATTCAGTTGTAAATCTAAGTTTATTGTTGGATGTACTTTGGAACTTAAAAATCTGCCTGACATAGCTAAGTTTGGCACAACTGCAGTAAAAAGTCACTAATGGAGGCATATTGTTGTGCAACTACTGTATGTGGGTGTGAACTTGGGTCTCTGTATCATTATACTCTTCTTATACTCTTCTCTGTGTTGTTGTTTTTTTTGTGTTCTCCTCACTTCCTGATTGGCTCTTGTTGCTTGATTTCTGCATATTATGGTTTATTGACACATTGGCCCATATGCAATTAACTTTTTCACCTGAGTTGTCTCCTAGGAGATAACTTTTCAACTTCTTTTTAAAATAACTTTTTAGCATTTTGTAATCTAAAAAGTACCACAAAGTAAAGAAAAACTATTATCAAAATTATTTTGAGTATTTTCTTGTTTGCTGGTGGCTTAAAAGGGATTTTATGACAAGGTGTGAAAATGTCAACTTGGAGATAACTCAGGTGAAAAAGGGAATTGCATATGGGCCATTATGTTCACAGTTCTACATTTTCCAAACTCTTATCCCCTCACCAATTCTAAAACTGTGTTTCTGATCATTCAGTTTAAGTCTTGCTTGTGTGATGATAGTCCTGTTGGTTTTGACCTCTGGCTTGGCTCCGTTGGTCTTGACGTTGGTCTTAACATTGGTCTTAACGTTGGTCTTAAATGCTTCTGTTCCCCTAGGAGTAAGTTTAAATGATTTTTGTGTCTACTGCTGACAGAGAAAACAATATAGACCTTGCTGTGCTTATTGATACTTCAGACCTTGGTGGAAACCCAGGAAATGGACTTAACTAGCCTTGCCAAACCAGGCGTAATGCTAACACATTACCAGGGATGGTAATTGCCAGGAACATTGTTATTAATGTTATACACTACATTTGCCCTTGCCAGAGTAGTGAAATGACCAGAACAGCTATTAGTGTTGCCACCCACATACTGTGGTTCTTGGCAAATTAACGCACCTCTTCTGCAAACCTCAATGTTTACTTCAGCAGCCAGTAGCCCTTTTTGACCACAAAACGTTACCTCCACATAGTACAGCTGGTACAGCCGGACACCGCGAGAAAGGCCCAGAAGATTCCAATATGGCGGGCGGCAGCACAGCAAGCAGAGGCTCACAAGCACGCTCCCAAAGGAAAAGGCAGTCCCCTTCTCCACAGAGAGAGAACTCAGCCTGTGACTCTGACGGCAGCTCTTCGTTGAGGGGTAAGGACACAGAATTTAAGATTAACTATAAAAAGCTAGCGGCAGAGGTGTGGAGGGCCCTAGCACCAGACATCCAGGCCACGATAGAGAAGGCCATAACTAACTCCCTGAAAGCAGTCAAAAAAGATCTTTCTGAGCAAAAAAAGAGACTGTCAGATGCTGAGCAAAGACTGAGTAACTGTGAGGACGACCTGCAAAAAGCAAACCAGCTTATTAACACTTTACAGCACGACAACTCTGGAAAACCGGTCACGCATGAACAACCTTAGGTTAGTGGGAATTCCAGAAGAAGTGCTTCCCGAATAACTACAAGAAGTATGTGCTAAAGAGATCCCAGCTCTTTTGGGGCTTCCTGAGCAAATAAAAGTTGAACGTGCCCATCAAGTGGGACCCCCCAAAGCCAAAGGAAAAAACGCCCTGCCACACATGGTTATGGCGTGTTTCCTAGACTATGTGGATAAAGTGGCCTTATTGCAGGCATATAGAACCAAAGGGCAAGATCTGAAAATTCGTGGAGAAACTGCGCGATTATTCAATGATTTCTTAGCAGATGTCTCTCAAAGGAGGAAAGCTTTCTCTTCGGCGTGCAATACCCTATACAGCAGAAAGATAAAGTTTGCTTTGATGTACCCTGCAACTTTAAAGATCACTGATCATGAAGGTAAAATTCATGCTTTCTCAACCCCTGATGCTGCCAAAACCTTTCTGCAAAATTATGTCTCGCGGTCCAGAGATGGATCCCCGACATCCCAGGATACAGGCTGATTATTTTACCAGCTAAAACTCACATGATTGAAACGTTCTCTTACTACCTTGGGAGATAGACAATCACTCAGGAACGCTGTCAAATTTTCTGCAGCTTGAATACCACTGCTTCCATCAGTAAGTGGAAGAACTCAGTGGAACGTTAACATGATGTTCTTTCTTCTTTTCCTTTAGCGTGCTATTTTACAGCATAACTATATGTAAAATGTAATGTTAATTTGATTCTCTGCGCAACCAAGCAGTGAAATGGTTAGTGGGGAGCGATCGCTCTGTAAGGGATCTTCAGAGTTTGTTATGGTTCCCGTGCGGGAAAAAAGAGAAATCTTTGATACTGATTTAGTTTGGGGTTCAAGGGGAGGTGGGAGGGGACAGGGGGTTAGGGTTAATAGTTTTGGGGCTTACTCTCTCTCAGTTTGCAACATAAAAATGTTATGCCATTATACAGGAGCTGCAGTTCATTCCAGTCTGAATCCAGTCAACAAGTAATATGAAAATTTTGACATGGAACGTAAAAGGCCTTCAAACCCCAGAAAAGAGGTCAGAAATACTCCGACATTTAGGGAAATTTAAACCAGATATTTGTTTACTGCAGGAAACGCACTTGCGGACTGAACAATTAAAATTTCTGAATGAATTTTGGGTGGGATCTGTATTTGGTTCCCCAGCAGTGGACAAAAAAGACGGAGTCATAACTCTTGTTAACAAAAAATGACAGCATAAGGTAATAAGCCAGAAACATGATTCAGAAAGGAGATGGTCTGCACTGCAGCTCCAATTGCAAGTTGAAAAAATAACGTTTATAATGTTTATGGTCCACATACTAACCAACAGTTTTTTTTCTCTTCCATTCAGACTCAGATCTTAACAGAGGAAACAACTTCTCTACTGGTAGGGAGCGACATGAATACCATGCCTAATTTTTTGAAGACAGGAGTCATCCCAAATCATTACGAAATAGAGATAAATTTCTGCAGCCTGTTATGGAATCTTGTGCTCTAATAGACACTTGGATGTATGCCCACCCACTAGATCACAAATTCACATTTTATTCTCCAAAGCAAAAAACTTTTTCCAGGATAGATAACACCCTGATACATACCTCTCTAAAATCAAGAATCACAAGGGCATCAATTGTAAACATGATAATCTCTGACCACTCCCCAGTGCTATTATAAATGGAAGACCACTTCCCCAGAGGCAAGGATATATTATGTCAAATTCTATGGTAATGAGGAATTTGAAGATAAATTAAGAATGTGGTGGCAGGAATATATGTTAGATAATTTAGAACACATCTCCAACCCGATTTTATTCTGGGAAACTGCAAAAGCGGTCCTAAGGGGAAAATTACATCATATGTAGCAGCCAAAAAAACAAACAAACCCACAATCAATATCTCCTAGAACTAGAGAAAGTAAGAAATGCCTTTAGAGAATTTCAAAAGCACCCAACCCCCATCAATAGAGAACAATGGCAGGAGGCAAAACGCAAGGGAGACGTGGTTTAAACTTCAAGCGGAACTACAAAAACCATATAGCTCCCTCGTTTTCCACAAATTTGGAGAAAAGTCCGGGAAACTATTAGCTAATATAGCACGCCAAAGAAGAGCAGTTTAGGAGCCTTGCTGTATTAAAGATGAAAATAGCCAAACCTCAAATAACCCAGAACACATTAATAGGCTAATTAGAAATCATTTTGCAAAACTATACTCAGCCCCCCAAAAATCCATCCCATTTAACAAAAATTATAGCAAACATCCCACTCAAAAAACTAAATGCACAGCAAATAGACACTCTAAATAGACCCATAGAAGTGCAGGAGGTCCAGGATACCATTAAAAGCTTGTCTAACCAAAAATCACCGGGCCCGGACGGTCTGACTAGCAAAATCTTTAAAATTTTACAAAACCAAATAGGGAATCCCCTAACCAGTCTATTCAATAAAATTCTTACAGAAGCAATATACCCAGATACAGGCAACACGGCCTATATAAAATTGATTCCTAAAGAAGGCAAAGATTTGAGCGACGTCGGGTCATATAGACCAATATCGCTCATCAACCTAGATGTAAAAATATTATCAAAATTATTGGCTGATAGATTGACAGAATACTTACCTAACCTAATCCATGAAAATCAAGTGGGATTTATGAGAGGCAGAGCGGGAGTCACGAACATAATAAGGGTGCTAACATTGCTTGAACATGTGAGGGCATTCCCAGTCTCTTATAAATCAGTAGCAGTCCTGATGCTCGACGCAGAAAGGGCTTTCGACAATGTAGAATGGGATTGGCTGCAGGGGGTCTTGAGTGCAATGGGCTTTACAGGCACCTTCATGAGTGCTATACAAGCAATGTATAGAGGCCCGAAAGCAAGAATAGCAACTACGGGTTTTCTTTCAACCCCCTTTTCAATCCAAAAAGGAGTTAGACAGGGGTGCCCACTGTCCCCTTTTTTTATTCAATGTTGCATTAGAACCAATACTAACAATCCTTCGTGAACACATAACGGGTATCAAAGTAGGGGAGACGGAGGTACAGCAGGCAATATTTGCCGACAACATACTTCTGTTCTTAAATAATCCAGCAACCCAAATGTCACAAGTTTTTCAAATCTTACAGGAATTTAAAACCCTCTCTGGGCTTAAAATAAATAAACAAAAGTGCAAACTCATGCCACTCTCTAAACAAGCAGATACGTGAAACTGGGCAGATCTAGGGGTTAAACTAGCAACATCCAATATTAAATATTTAGGGGTCAAAATACCCCGGGACCCAACTCAACTCTATTCTCTAAACCAGGGGTCCCCAACCTTTTTGAGCCCGGGGCCCACTATCCCGACCAAAATTTTCTCCGGGGCCCCCCTGGGGGCAGGGGGTGAGTGGGCGTGGCTAGTGTCAGCGGCAGCAGCCCCCCCCTTTTTTCCCAGATTCCACAGTATAGCAAGTACAGTTTCCACAGTATAGCAAGTACAGTTAGCCTAGTATAGCAAGTATAGTTACCACAGTATAGCAAGTATAGTTACCCCAGTATAGCAAGTACAGTTAGCCTAGTATAGCAAGTACAGTTTCCACAGTATAGCAAGTACAGTTACCACAGTATAGCAAGTACAGTTAGCCTAGTATAGCAAGTACAGTTACCACAGTATAGCAAGTACAGTTTCCACAGTATAGCAAGTACAGTTAGCCTAGTATAGCAAGTATAGTTACCCCAGTATAGCAAGTACAGTTAGCCTAGTATAGCAAGTATAGTTACCCCAGTATAGCAAGTACAGTTAACCCAGTATAGCAAGTACAGTTACCACACTATAGCAAGTACAGTTAGCCTAGTATAGCAAGTATAGCTACCCCAGTATAGCCAGTAGTTACCCCAGTATAGCAAGTACAGTTAGCCTAGTATAGCAGGTACAGTTACCACAGTATAGCAAGTACAGTTAGCCTAGTATAGCAAGTATAGTTACCCCAGTATAGCAAGTACAGTTAGCCTAGTATAGCAAGTATAGCTACCCTAGTATAGCCAGTAGTTACCCCAGTATAGCAAGTACAGTTAGACTAGTATAGCAAGTATAGCTACCCCAGTATAGCAAGTACAGTTACCAAAGTATAGCAAGTACAGTTAGCCTAGTATAGCAAGTATAGCTACCCCAGTATAGCTAGTACAGTTACCACAGTATAGCAAGTACAGTCAGCCCAGTATAGCAAGTACAGTTAGCCTAGTATAGCAAGTATAATTACCCTAGTATAGCTAGTACAGTTACCACAGTATAGCAAGTATAGTTAGCCCAGAATAGCAAGTATAGTTATCCCAGAATAGCAAGTATAGTTAGCCCAGTATCGCTGCCCCAGTGTCGCCAGTACAGTTACCCCAGTGTAGCCTCTCCTCTCCCCCGCACACCACCCCGTGGCCGCCGCTCCTGTTACCTTACGAGCGGACGGTCGCTTCCTTGTATTCCCCATAGCTCCTCTCCTCTTGCAGCACCTCGTATTACAGCAGCGCTTCCCGCGCGGCTGCTGTAAGGAAGGGTAGGAAATAGGGCAGCGGCTTCCTGTAGCGGCGATCGCCGTTACCATGGGAACGCTGCCCGCCTCCTTCCCTTCTTACAGCATGCGCACAGCAAGCGCTGCTGTAACACGAGATGCTTCAAAGAGGAGAGGGGCTATGGGAAATATAAGGAAGAAAGCGGCCGCCCGCTCATAAGGTATCAGGAACGGCGGCCGCTGGGGGGAGAGGGAGAAAGGCCAGATCCGCCGCGGCCCCCCAGAAATCTGCCCACGGACCCCCAGGGGGCCGCGGCCCCCAGGTTGGGGACCTCTGCTCTAAACTATGCTCCACTATTCAAACATATCATAGATCAGCTAAATAAATGGCAGCATCTACCTCTAGGCATTGCGGGTAGAGCAGCCTTAATTAAAATGTCCACCATGGGAAAACTTTTATACCCCCTGCAGACAATCCCTCTCCTCCTTCCACATAAAGATGTTAAATCAGTGGAATCAGCATGCAATAAATTAATCTGGCAAAACAAAAAACCCAGAATAGCACTCTCAAAATTACAGCTCCCAAAACATATAGGGGGATTGAACCTGCCCAATCTTAGGCGCTACAATCTATCAGCTCTGATGAGACATGTCCAACCAAGACTGGATTAAGGGAACAAGCAAATTCTCAAATACGCCTCTGGAAACTGAAATAGTCAAACCTTGGTCACTCCTGGGCCTCCTGCATTCTAAATTTTCTGAAATTCCATTACGTCTTCGCCAAAATGTAATTTTCAGGGACACTATTAGCACTTGGAAACATGTTCGTAAATTATTTAAACTCCCCTACCTAATCTCCAAATACATGCCCATATGGGGAAACCCACACTACCCGGCTAGCACCTCCCAGACACAATTTTCCAACTGGGACTTCAAAGGTATCAAAAAGTTAGGTAATCTTTTAAACATTGCCAGTGGGAAATGGTTTACATTTCAGGAATTTAGAACTAAATATGGCACCCCAAAAACCGACTTCCTCACCTATCTACAAATTCAGTCCTTCGTGCGAGCTCATGTTTGTTGCACTACCTGATGCTACAGATAATCTTATCAATCCAGGTGGCCCTACCCGTTCATTAGCAGAAACTACATCAAACTTAAATAAAAGAGATGAGGAAAAAGAAATCAAAGTGACAAATAAAAGCTGGAAAAGGGATCTATCGGACCCGGAAGCAGAGGAACATATTGTCCAGGGGTTCCAAATCTTTAGAGACCACATACAAAACGAGGTTCATAGGATCACAAGCTATTATTTATTCATAGGGCAAAATATGCATTCAATATAAAATATGCTAAGCCCCCTAAACATTATGTTCCTCCCTGCCCAAAATGCAAGTTCCCCAACGCAGGACTGATACACTGTATATGGGACTGCTATGCAATTGACCATTTCTGGACTAGGGTAATTTCTTTTGCTAATACTATGTATGTCAAAGATATTCAAAAAGAGGTCATGTTGTCTTTTTTTAACTTCCATTCAAACGAAGAGAGTGATCATAAGTCAAAACCCTCAGCGTTATATCATATTATCTTGGCTGCAGCAAGAAGGGTGATCTTTCAACAATGGATCATACCCTAACACCCCACAATTACTGGTTTAAAGAAGGAACTATCCCGACTATTTGTACTAGAAAAATCGCACACCTACTAATCCAAAGAAAAGCGGTCAAAGAACTTCTTCAAAATATGGAAAAGATACATTTTGAGCTCCTTATCACCGGAAGAAATCAATACATTAACCTCCTGGGCGTTACGGACGAGCTCAGCTCGTCCAGTAACGCCGCAGTGCATTGCTTAGGCCCTGGTGGGCCGATTTGCATAATAATAATAAGTGTTTGTTGCGATCGCCGCCGCTTGCCACCGATCTGCCGCTACCCGCTGCGAAAGAGGGCCCCCCTGCAGAACCCTCGCGCAGCCTGGCCAATCACTGTCAGGCTGCGCTATGGGGTGAATTGGGACTCCCCCTGACGTCACAACGTTGATGACGTCATTCCGATCATCGCCATGGTGACTAGGGAAAGCCCATACAGGAAATCCCGTTCAGAACGGGATTTCCTGTTGGGTATGATCGCCGGCGGCGATCGGAGGGGTGAGTGGGATAGAGAAGGGAGGGGGGAAGCATGTAGCTAGCGCTAGGCTAGCTACATGTTAAAAAAAATTAGCTGAAAAAAACCCTCCCGCGGCCGTGCGCCGCAATTAATCAAAACGCCAGGGAGGCTAATGAGCCCTTTTGTACTAACAAAATGGTACTGCCTAGAGCAAATTGAAGGCACTTTAGGAAGACTGGAATATAACATGAGTCGAGTAGAGCAACACTCTGCTTACAACATTTCTGAGCCAACCTCAATCCCCACACCAGAGATGAATAAATGCTCTGAGACAACAAACGTAAAATTTGAAGACCAAAATTACTTATTGTGAAGGTTTATGCAGATACTTCCTGTATTTTTAAAGGCATTAGGAACGCAAATTAAACTTCTTTTGAAGGTTTGCTGAGAGAGAGTAAGAGGCAAAAAGGGGGGAGGGGGGACTAAGGGGTTGGGTTAGGGGTTACTGGAAGGGGAAGGATACCTTATTCCATGTTCCTCTATTTTTGACAACAAATTATTGTTTCTTAGAAACAATTGTTCAAATGTTTTGTTATGAAATGTTGGAACTTTTACCTGCATGTTTTGTATATTGTAATCCTCAAAATTTATAATAAAAAGTAAAAAAAAAAAAAAAAAAAAAAAAAGGAAAAATGTGCATCTAGAACCACTTGTTTCCTTTAGATGCACTACAAAAAAATGTGATGGTCCTAACTTAATAATTTAAATCCTACTCTAATAGTTCTCTAGCCCTGCTTAGAGCTATATCCAGTACCTTACGCTGACTAAGGCCAAAGAGCTTTCTGCAAGCAGGATTATGTGGCTTTGTAAAATTAACATGCTATAGGAGTGCTATAAACCAACAATTCTGGATGAAAGTCAAAATTACCTAAATTATGTTTCCTTAGTATAAGCCAATTTTTATCCTTTGCGTTTCAATAAAGTTTTTTTTTTGTTGTTTTTTTACTTAAAGTTAATAAAGTTTATGTTTTACTTTGTATATGCACCTGTGGGTGCTATGCCCTTCTTTTCTATTGCACTCTGAGACACATCTGGGACCCTAGTATATTCTTGCTTGTATGGTTTCCTATCAGTACACAGATTCATAATGCCAAGTTCCTTAAAGAGTGGGGTTACTCTGCATAAGTTTATACTATTGAAATATCTCTATGTAGATTTCATTTTATGTGCTGCATATGATACTTTATCCTGTATGTATAATAAAAGGGGTTTGGACTCATACGGGATAGCATTACTGCAACTGTTGATTGCCACTTGTTAACAAATTAAAGGACTATAGTGTGTAGGCCTTGTAGGGAGACTGCCATCAAAAATGTTTCCGGTCAGTTACTCTTTGCAGGGAAGTATATCAAACAGATTGTAAGTATTATTATTATTAACCTCCCTGGCGTTCTATTAAGATCGCCAGGGCGGCTGCGGGAGGGTTTTTTTTTAATTAAAAGAAAACTGTTTCATGCAGCCAACTGAAAGCCTGACGTCAGCCGCCTCCGATCCAGCCCTTAGCGCTGGCCGGAACTTTTGTTCCGGCTGCGCAGGGCTCGGGCGGCTGGGGGGGACCCTCTTTCGCCGCTGCTCGCGGCAGATTGCCGCAGAGCGGCGGCAATCAGGCAGCACACGCGGCTGGCAAAGTGCCGGCTGCGTGTGCTGCTTTTTATTTCGCAAAAAACGTCCCAGCAGGGCCTGAGCGGCGACCTCCGGCGGTGATGGACGTATATATTCGTCCATACCGCTAAGGAGGTTAATTGTATTTATAAATAACCAACATATTACGCAGAGTTGCACAATAGATAAATGGGTTAACATACAAGGTTGAACATACAAGGAACTCACAACAAAACAAGATCATGCAAATGTCTTTGATATAAGTATTGGTTAAAGCAAAGCACACATGTTAGATACAAATTATTGTGCACAATTCCCAACAGGCAACCTCCACCTGCAAATGATATAACTTCCAATGACTTTGTACATACTGCCAGGGCCAGATTTGTACTTTTTACCGCCCTAGGCCAGCACTTAAAAAAACGCCCCCTTCCATCTCCTCAACAAACTGCCTCCTTCAACCCCACCTCATGTGTACATGCAATGTGTACAGTACTATATCCTTGACTAGGCCTAAGGCCCATTTAAAAATGGGCGCTAGGCTGCGGCCGCGACCCCCTGCACTGCTCTCTGTTTTTGTTGTGCACACTACGCACGCACACTCACGCCCTCCCGCCCCCCTTTTGGGCCCATTTTCCACTGCTGCTTGTCATTCCCCCAGCCACACGTCATTCTCTCTGCAGTGTCTCTGCGTCCCTGCACATGCGCACAATGGAAAAAGCACTGACACAGGGACGTGAGACACAGAGACACCTATTATTAGGTAGGATTGTGAGCTCCATAGAGGACAGTCAGTGACATCCCTGTAAAGTGCTGCAGAAGATGTCAGTGCTATACAAACACATAATAATAATATGGCAGGACATTAGGCTATGACTATGGTAGGATTAGATTGTGAGCTCCTCTGAGGACAGTCAGTGACATGACTATGTACTCTGTACAGTGCTGCAAAAGATTTTAGTGCTATACAAATACATAATTATTATATGGTAGGACATTAGACTATGACTATGGTAGGATTAGATTGTGAGCTCCTCTGAGGACAGTCAGTGACCTGACTATGTGCTCTGTAAAGTGCTGCAGAAGATGTCAGTGCTATATAAATACATAATAATGATATGGTAGGACATTAGACTATGACTATGGTAGGATTAGATAGTGAGCTCCTCTGAGGACAGTCAGTGACCTGACTATGTTCTCTGTAAAGTGCTGCAGAAGATGTCAGTGTTATATAAATACATAATAGTAATAATATGGTAGTACATTACACTATGACTATGGTAGGATTAGATTGTGAGCTCCTCTGAGGACAGTCAGTGACCTGACTATGTTCTCTGTAAAGTGCTGCAGAAGATGTCAGTGTTATATAAATACATAATAGTAATAATATGGTAGTACATTACACTATGACTATGGTAGGATTAGATTGTGAGCTCCTCTGAGGACAGTCAGTGACTTTACTCTGTAAAGTGCTGCAGAAGATGTCAGTGCTATATACTATCTACAGTGCTATAAACTATGATAGGGATTAGATTGTGAGCTCCTGGGAGGACAGTCAAAATGCAAAAGCGAGAGAGGGAAAGGATGATAAGCAAAAGTGGAGGAAAGGATAGAGATGGTGAGGAAGAAAAAGAGGGAGAGAGAGCGCACAGTGAGGGACTAAGAGAGGGAACAACATGGGGAAGAAGAGTAAGGAAAAAAGAAAGAAGTAGAGCACAAGATGAGAGAACAAGAGAGGGATAATGTGACGGTAAGAAACATGAAAAGAGTGGAGGAGATGAGGAGCCATTACTCATGGAGTGACTGGGAATGGGCAATAAATCAGGCAGGGCAGCGCTGAGACAAAACATTCAGCAGCATCCAGCAAGTCAGCTTATCTGGTATGCAGTTACGGGACTTACAGGTCAGTGTGAATGGAGGACTTTCATCTCACCCGTCTGCTCTTGTATCGCTGCCTGACTGTGGGCTCCTCCACACAATCACTTAGTGAAATACAGCCCTGCGCCCCAAGCCACCTTTCCTGCACTAACCTTACTGCACTGCACACACTTAGCTGGATGGAGATCAGCAGCAGCATGGAGCTCACATAGCCGGGTGCACAGTGATGGCAGTCGTGTACAGGAAGTGGGCACCGCTCGCTCTCATTAGACACCACGTGTATGCAGTGCTGTGAGCGGGGAGCTGTAAAGGAGGGATTAATCACCGGCATCATGCGGGCGGGAAGACGGACCGGCATCGGTCGGACACAATGGAAGCATGGCACAGTCAGCTGTAATGTCGCCCTACCTCAGGCCTCAGCCTATGTGGCCTGCCCACAAATCTGGCCCTGCATACTGCAATGACACAGTTGTTTGCAACACTTTACTGGCTACCCAGAAATGAGCATGCAAGTGGCATTGGTAGCATAAGTGATGCACGCTGTCCCCCACATGGCATAAGGGGCCATTCATTAAAACTTCATGTGAAGAAGCCGAGCAGGCTTACTTGCTCCAGAGGTCATTTTTTTTATCCAATATTATTTGCGCGCGCAAAAGTCCGCGATCGTGCGAATTCGCGGCAAAAGTCCGCGCCCGTGCTAAACAGTTAGCACAGCTTTGTGAATCAAGCCCCATGTCTGTTTTTTAACAGATATTGGCCTCAATTCACTAAGATCATCATGTTGGTGATAATAAGGCAATAGAAAACTTATCACCACACACTGATCAGTATGTTCAGTGTTAATTCTTTACAGATGCTTGCCTTATTAAGGTGTAGAGATGAGTTTTCACAGTGAGAGAGTTATCTTATCACTTCAGTCCTTAATCTCCATAATGCTGGGAATAATAAATTCCAAGGGGTCCGCACACTCTTGAGTACCAAGTCCTGTTTATTCAACTGTGACACAACCATTCCAAAGACCAATGAGTCGTTTCGGAGCCCCGAGGGGTCCCCTTTGTCAAGGCTACAGTACAGAATGGTAAACTCGCTCAGTGGATCTTTCAGAAACAGCCTTATCAGTCTGTCTGACAGACTGTACACACGCACTACTGTCGGGGGAACGCCCGCCCAGCAGGAGGGTCTGACGGACCCGTCATTCTCTGTAGTAGTGCATGTGTATGCACCTATACACAGGTGGTCAGATGGCTGAGATACAATAGGCTGAGACAGAGTCATGGTCAAGAGTAGCAAAAGTCATGCACAGTATATCAGAAAAATAACAAAGCTAGTCTAAAGGATAGATATATATCGCAAACACTGAATGTATGTATATCAGAGAAAGTAGGCTAATCACATATAAATACAATAATATCACAGAGTGACAGAGTGCCCAGCATCAGCGTACTAAATGCTATCACGAGCAGTGAGCAACTGAATACAGGTGGGAAAGATCACAGACCAGCCCAGAAAAGGAACTGGCCAATCAGCAAAGGTTCCAGCAGAAAAGTGTCAGCTGACCAGTGTGTCAGCTGACACCCACTAGACCCGCCTCCTCTACCTATAAGAACTGCTCTGGGCCGGGCGTGTCCCCCTGGGGAGGCTGGAGGAACGTACATGCTGAGACACAGCCGCAGGGGTGCTGGGGATGCCGCTGCAGAAATCGGAAGAGGAAGCTTCCTGCAGCAGCCCAGTGCTGCCTGAGCCCTTGCTGGAACTATTTGCAGGTAAGAGCGTACAAAAGCCTTCTCTGACACTTCCGGGTCTCCTAAAGACAGTGAGACAATCAGAAAGCATCAGAAAGCATTTATGCTTAAGTTAGACGATGAATAAAACAGTTATGAATAAAATGCAAAGTAAGCTCTTAGAGTAAAAAAAAAGTGTACCTTGGGAACGTATAATTTCTAAATGAATAATAATACTTATGCACAAAAGCAAATATGCTAATCGTATGGCATATAAAAAGTAGGAAAACATGTTTTTATTGAATATTATGTCAGGGTTTTATACCGCTTTAAGTTAGCCAATAAATGGCATCATCCTGATTCAAAACTTTTGGAATTTTAAATTTAGTTTTAGTAAAATAGATAATGTCACAGTGCCGTGTGTCATGTGCTGTTGTTGATCTGAGGTTTTATATCCCTAACTTTAAGATGCTTTTTTTTATCACTATGCCTTGAAACCTTAGAATTGAGAGAGAGGGAACATTCTTTTTCTCCTGACTGTACTGTATATCACATGTTATCCACCTGCCGTCTATATAATATTGGACATTTTGTACCATTGCCAACTATTTCTACACAAATAGTATTCTTACTTTTATTAGACTTGGCTATTCACACCCAAATAATGAACTCACACCCTATAGCGAGGTGACAGCACATCTATACATCCTATTTTAAATTGGTCCCAGCGGGTCTTACAAATACATTAATGGCTTAGATTTTATTGGGTCAGGGGAACTTGTAATATCTTTACTGAAAATATTCTCAAATATAATTAGCAAGAAACATCAAAAAGAAAAACAAAGGTTTTTATAATACAGAATAAGGCAGGCTAGTACTGAAGAAAAGGAGTAAGCTGTGCCAATGTGAGGGCAGTGGGGGATATAAAGATTACATTGTTGTCCACAGAAATTGAGAACAGATGGGTGAATAATTACAATTTTAATCTGAAAGAATGGACATGTTCACACATGAAAACGCCACAGGGCTTCATTAAAAGAGAAATATTCCTGGCCAGCCAATTAAACTGTTTTACTTTCCCAGTGAAGCTGCAAATGTAATATTAAAAATGTTTTCACTGGGCCAAAAAATAACTGTATTTAACCATTACAATTAATATGCACAACACTGGTTCACTTTTGCAAAAGCATCTAATCTGTTTCTTTAGTACAGGTCATTGTTATATTAGTGTACTGTATCTGGATATTGATTGCTGTGTAAGAGGAATACACTTTTACTAAAAGAAGACCAGGAATTGTGAGCAACTTACAATGGCTAAAGGTAACTTTTTCCTGTCTTTGCTGGGTTTGTATAATGCAGGTACAATCAGTACAATTTATAGCGTGCTTTTCTCCTAGCAGACTCAAAGTGCTTGAGCTGCAGCCACTAGGGCGTGCTCAGTAGGCAGCAGCAGAGTTAGGGAGTCTAGCCCAAGGTCTCCTTACTTAGTAGGTGCTGGCTTACTGAACAGGAAGAGCCAAGATTTGCCGAGCCAAGCTAGACCAGAAACATCAGAATAACACAGCATGCCACACATGTATGCAGTGAAAGTAACCCCCCCCCCCCCCCCCCCCAAAAAAAAAAGTAATGTCTTTACACCCTGAATTGAAAGGATTATTAACCTAGTCATATATCCCACTGTTTAAAAGTAAATTAATCTATTCATGCAACTAACTGTCCCTCAGAGGGGTTTACAATCTGATGTTCCCATGACATTCTAGGGCCAATTTTAGGGGGTGCTAATTAATAATATGTGTTGGAGTAAAAATGAGTGTTTGAATAAATCCAAAGTAGTGAAAGATAGTCCGCAGGTCACACTGTGCATCACAACACATCCATTTTATTGAATAAGCAATTACAAATAGTAAAAGAAAGCGGACATGTCAGACAAACGTGCCCTTACTTATAGCTTACATCACTAACAACTGTGCCAAACATAGGTGGTTAAGCCTTCCCACCCAGCAGGTGGACCCATTCCACGGAGTGGGATCCAGGCCTTAAAGGGTAATCATATAAGATAAAAGAGTGTAATAAAACACACTGACAAAAATGGTATAAAAGATTGTATCTTTTGCTACTTTGGACTTTTTCACTTGGTTCAGCACCACTGTTAAGAAGGTAGGTGGTTGAGCTGTATTTTCACCCATATTTTGTTTAATTAAACTAATTCTCTACAACAAATAATGTGACATTAATCCACATTTTTCTCACTGAAAGTAAAGCAAACCATGGATGGACCCAACAACAACGTATGTGATTGCCAGCTATAACTATGGGTTTAATGATAACTAGGTCTATTTTGACAGGTTATCAGTCATTCTACTGATGTGGAGACTATACTACAGCATATACAGCATACTCCCAGCAGAGTTTGTTTCTTTTCTTTCTAAAAGTTAGCTCCCACAACTATATACGTCTCTCTCTCTCTCTCTCTCTCTCTCTCTCTCTCTCTCTCTCTCTCTCTCTCTCTCTCCGCTTCTTGCTTGGTATCCTTGGCCCACATGCAATTAACTTTTACTCCTGAGTTTTCTCCTAGGAGATAATTTTTCATCTTCCATTTAAAATAACTTCCCATCATTTGGCAATTGAAAAAGTACCAAAAAAATAGGTGAGCTAGTACTATAAAAATATTTTGAGTATTTTCTTGCTTGTTGGTAGTTTAACCACCTAATGACTGCATCACGCCAACGGGCGTGAATGCGGCGGCAGCCCCAGGACTGCCTAATACCAATTGGCATTAAAGAGGAACTGTAACATAAAAAGATCCCCTGGGGGGTAGTCACCTCGGGTGGGGGAAGCCTCCGGATCCTAATGAGGCTTCCCACGCCGTCCTCCATCCGTCAGGGGTCTCGCTGCAGCCCTCCGTGGAGTCCGGGCAGCGGTGACGTCAATATTTACCTTCCTGGCTCCTGCGCAGGCGCTCTGACGGCTGTCGGCTCCGAACTACACGGAAATACCCGATCGCCGTCGGGTCCGCTCTACTGCGCAGGCGCAAGTTTCCTGCGCCTGCGCAGTAGAGCGGACCCGAATGAGATCGGGTATTTCCGTGTAGTTCGGAATGGAAAGCCGCCACAGCGCCCCCGCTGGAGCCAGCAAAGGTAAATATTGAAATGACAGTCGGCATAGTCGCCGGCTGTTCGGAGGGCTGCGGAGAGACCCCCGTGGGACAGAGGACGGCGTGGGAAGCCTCATTAGGATCCGGAGGCTTCCCCCACCCGAGGTGAGTACCCCCCAGGGGATCTTTTGAATGTTACAGAGTCTCTTTAAGTCCTGGGGTGGGGTTTTGCAGGAGATCGCAGCCGATGCACGCGCAGCTCCGCTCTGCCTTCAGTCTCCCAGCAGCAATCGCAGCTAGGAGATTGTTAGATGGCGAAACTGCCATCTAATAACACTGTACAGCGCTGCCATCTACAGCAGCGCTGTACTGGGGATAGCCGTGTAACGCGGCTGTCCCCCTGGGGGAGACGGAAGCCATCTGCTGTCATAGGCTGATGCCTATGACAGACAATTGCTTACATAGGCTGGCGGTGGGAGGGAGGGTTAGCAAAATTATAGTAAAATAGGTTTATTTATTGTTAAAAAAATACAATAAATATTTATATAAAAAAATAAACATCCTGGGAGCAATCATAGTCCACCAACAGAAAGCTGTGTTGGTGGGCAGAAAGGGGGTGGGGTCACTTGTGTGCTGAGTTTTACGGCCCTGCAGCAAGGCCTTACAGCTGCAGTGGCCTAATTGCTAAAAAAATAGCCTGGTCACTAGGGGGCTGTAAGCCCATGGTCTTCAAGTGGTTAAAAGGCATTTTATTAAAAAGAAGTGAAAATATCACCTAGGAGAAAAAGTGAATAGCATATGGGCCCTTGACTGTTAACTTCTAAATACAGGACTTAGAACTTGTTTGGAGTAAGCTCTGCTGTTTGGTTAAAAGCAGTGTTACTCAAATTTGCCTCAGTTCAGTTTCAGGGCTTTTTGCCCAAACTGGTCCCAAAACTTAGGGCTGAGTAGGCCCCAAATCTTAAAACAATGATGTCAGTGAGGGAAAATGTGGTAGCTTGCTCTGGTGGCATAAGCAGACTGCCAAATGTTTGAGGAACATTGGATTATTTTGTAAATGGGGTAAGTGTGAACAACGAGGTAAAGACATTTCATGTGGCTTCAAGAGTAACATAGGGTACATAAAGATCCTGCAGTTTACAACTGTGTAAGGCCCTTAGTAACTCAGCAGTGAGACACTAAGCAGATCACATAACCAATGTAAAGTGTGACTACGAATATATGTGGCTAGTTATCTAGTATAACCCCTATTAACTGACAGCCGAAATGAAGGTGGGGATACCTACCTTATAAAACAGGTCTTCACTAAAACTATATAGCCCATATTATGTAAGTGGCCATCAGGATGCGCGATCGCAGGTGGAACACCATACTGGAAGTGTCGGCATCGTTGGACATTTAACCTGAAAGGGAAAGCCACAGCGTGCTTGAAGCCTCTGAAGATGTACATTTATGCAAAGCGGACATTAGGCAGATTTGCCCTATCTAGACACCACTCCACAGGCTCATTGGTCCAGGTATGTTTTACACAGGATGTAAATATTGTTCCTGCAATTGCGGCACGAATGAAGAAAAATGAACCATTTAAGTAAACACTGCAGTGCCGAAATTTCATTTTCACACACCAGCAGAATTAATGTTTATAATTACACTGGGCCCGTTCAGATCACAAATGCGGATGGCCATGCGTGCGGAACGCGTGCGGACTGCAACGCGTACGAACGCATGGCCATCCGCGTTTGTGTGCGTTGCGTGGCTGATCCCATCACTGAAAAGTGAATGGGACAGCCACGCGTTTTGTCAAAATCTGCGTGCAGCATGCGTTCCCGGACCGCACAGGTCCGGAACGCATGCAGTGTGAACATCAGACAGTGCACTCTATGCACTGTCTGATGTCATGCGTGTCGGCCTCCTGCACGCGTTTCCAAAACGCGGCTGGAAACGCGTGCAGTGTGAACGGGCCCTAATGAAAACATCTGAGTAAAGTTGCATTCCCCTTCCTGGTTTTCTCAGAGATGTCTACAGATTTGAGATAACACTGCAGCACTTGAAGTAGCATGAGGACACTCCCCAGCAGCAATTCAAGCTCATTGGCAAAGGTCATGTGGCTATTATGACAGTGTTAAAACTGTAATGTTTGGGGGTGGGGGGTAATATTTATTACATTTACTTTAAGATGGCTGATCATGAGGATAGCAGGAGAGAAGTAACTAAAATTTTCACATTTTATGAACCTCACTAAGACACCCAACATTGCTAGCTGGAATTCTTTTACTAAAACATTTTTATTTTCCTATGTATACATCCATGGTTACTTTACTAATTGCTTGAATCTTGTATGATATTACTTTATAACTAAAAATATTAGCTACACTTTCTGCAGGCTTTTTAGATGACGATCATCGTATGTTGGCAAAACGTCGAGGCCAGCTGCAAAAATACTAGTAACTTTTTAAGAGAAGGAAAATCAATTTCTTTCCTTGGCCCTGCAGATGTGAGACTGTGCTCTAGGGTCTAAGACAAAAAAGGGTTGAAAGTATATTATTGTTACCTAGTTACCGTAAAAACACGGACATTCTCAAATTCAAACATTACCTGAGGGATATTTGTCTGAAGTTAAAAACGGAAAGAACCTTGTAGAATTGTGTATATTATTGATCAAATGTAAAAGAAATATTGCACCGTATATACCAGCACTCTTCATTTAATTTGCTCTGGTTATTGCATTTTGTTCTGTATTTTTATTTTGTTTTATTGGCCTGGATAATAGAAAGTATATTAAAAAAAATACAACCGCCTGGCCAAAATTTATATTTAAAAGGCTCGACTTGGAAACATTCAGGAATGTTCAGCTTTCGTAAGGTGTTATTCAGTAAGGCAGTGCAGTAGGGTATCCAGTAACAACCAGTCAGGTATAAGTTTATTGCAGACGCTTCAGTTAAAAGAAAGTAATTTAATAATTACCATTAACATAGATTGGTACTACACAAATCTTAAAGTGTACCTGAGATGGGACCACAACAAAAAAACATACATACCTGGGGCTTCCTCCAGCCCCCTGGGCCCGATTGCTCCCACGCCGTCCTCTTCTGACTCCCCATTTGCCCACAACTGGCCCCAGAAAATCAGTCAGTTAGGGCCAGGTGGTGCAGGTGCAATCCAGCCAAGCGCGCTCCCATGCCTCACACCCTTTGCCGGGAGCGTTCTGCAGAATGCTCCTGGCAATGTGAACATGGCGGGAGTGTGTGCGCGGTTTTAGCGCCTCATGCATCCATAATACCGTATATACTCGCATATAAGCCGACCCGCATATAAGCCGACCCCCCAACTTTTACCTGAAAAACCAGGGGAAAATGATTGACCCCCATATAAGCCGGGGGAAGGAAATGCTGGCCGCCTTATGCCCTAGTTTGTCCCAGTATAGCTAGTAAAGTGCCCAGTATGGGTAGGTAGTGCCCCAGTATAGCTAGTATAGTGCCCCAGTATAGCTAGTATAGTGCTCCAGTATAGCTAGTATAGTGTCCCAGTATAGCTAGTATAGTGTCCCAGTATAGCTAGTATAGTGCCCTAGTATAGTGCCCAGTATAGCTAGTATAGTGCTCAGTATAGCTAGTATAGTGCTCAGTATAGCTTGTAAAGTGCCCCAGTTTAGCTAGTATAGTGCTCAGTATAGATAGTATAGTGCTCAGTATAGCTAGTAAAGTGCCCCAGTTTAGCTAGTATAGTGCTCAGTATAGATAGTATAGTGTCCCAGTTTAGCTAGTATGGTGCTCAGTATAGATAGTATAGTGCCCCAGTTTAGCTAGTATGGTGCTCAGTATAGATAGTATAGTGCCCCAGTTTAGCTAGTATAGTGCTCAGTATAGATAGTATAGTGCCCCAGTTTAGCTAGTATGGTGCTCAGTATAGATAGTATAGTGCCCCAGTTTAGCTAGTATAGTGCTCAGTATAGATAGTATAGTGCCCCAGTTTAGCTAGTATGGTGCTCAGTATAGATAGTATAGTGCCCCAGTTTAGCTAGTATGGTGCTCAGTATAGATAGTATAGTGCCCTAGTTTAGCTAGTATGGTGCTCAGTATAGATAGTATAGTGCCCCAGTTTAGCTAGTATAGCGCTCAGTATAGATAGTATAGTGCCCCAGTTTAGCTAGTATAGTGCTCAGTATAGCGCTCAGTATAGCTAGTAAAGTGCCCAGTGTAGGTAGTATAGTCTGGTCCGCTGGTCCCCCGCTCCCCCCACCCCCACCGCCGCTGCTATTACCTGCCCGCATCTTCTATTCTTCTCTCCGTTCTTGTAAACATTCACAGCAGCGCGCCCGGCGCTGCTACTGTGACGAGCGGCGAGCCAGGAAAGAGCGGTTCCCATAGTAACAGGAAGCCGCGCTCTTTCCTGCCTCCTGCCTCGTCACAGTAGCAGCGCCGGGCGCGCTGCTGTGAATGTTTACAAGCACGGAGAGAAGAATAGAAGATGCGGGCAGGTAATAGCAGCGGCGGCGGACGTGGGGGGAGCGGGGGACCCGCGGACCAGCGGAGGGGGGGGACCCGCGGACCAACATGACTCGCATACAAGCCGACCCCCCAACTTTTGGCCCCCTTTTTGGGGGTCAAAAATTCGGCTTGTATGCGAGTATATACGGTAGTTTACATGTGTTAAGTCACCCACTCAAATCTTAATGTCCATTTAATATATAATAAGCAAGTGAGCAGATAACAGCTGCAACGTTTGTGAAACCTGCTCGCTCGCCCACTGTTTTATGTGTTATATATTTAACAGGTGTTACATTTTGAGTAATAAGAATTTATGTGCATGTGCTGTGTACTCAATCAACCCCTTTATTATTACTTATTTGCAATACCTGGACTAATCTATTGGTCCAAATGCAGCAGTAAAGTTGCATACCATATAGGATTCATAGGTGCTGGACCAATAATAGAGTAGAACAAATCCAGAGGGTCCGCACATTGGGTATAAAGTAAACATTATTTATTGTGTCATACACCAGATATCTATCTGATCACCAATAACTGTTTCAGAGCCACAGCAGGTCCCTTTGAAAAGGTACAGAACAAAGTGGTGTTTTGGACCTAAAAGTGTAACTGTCGGGCATAAAATCAAAAATCAATTCTTTATTTTTATCTGGAAAACAAGTACCGTAATAAGGATGCTAATCAGGCAATCCAAAAGTTAAAATCACTATTACTTTTCTTGTTGATAAATGATCATTCCCCAGTCTACCTGACTCTTAGTTGGTGCACACAAAATTTGGTACACAAAAAGGAAATCGCAGGGCATGCTGGGTTGTCTTTTTTGCTTCTCTATTTCCCCTCAAACTTAACTAATGCAGCCTGATTGGCTGAAGCCTGTTTTCCCCTCCCACACCTCTGTTCCTCTATGATTGGCCAATAGTTCTCATGCTGAGACAATGCACTTTTCTATAGTGAAGGGCGGGCAAAGCAGGCAGAGGAGTGTAGGGCAGGAAATGACATCAGGACTGGCTTCAAGATAGTCACACTTAAAATAGGAAATGCTAAGAAGGATTTTCTCTTTTTGTACTGTAGAACAATCACTAAAATCAAAAACGTGGACAGTGCAATACATATGTTATGTAAGTAGAGCAAGTATTTATCTACTTATATATGTGTTTGTTTTTTTTTCCTGAGATAGTATGGCTGACATCTCCTCTTTAACAAAGTGGACCCACCGTGGCCCCAAAAGAGTCATTGGTGATTAGATGGATATCTGCTGTATGACACAATAAAGCACGTTTACTTTATACTAAAGGTAGCCATACACTAATAGATGGCCGCCAGATCGACCAACAGATAGATCCCTCTCTGATCTAATCTGATCAAAGAGGGATCTAATGTTGCCCATACACTGCACACAGGTTTGAATCGATTTCAGCATGAAATTGATTCAAAACCTGTGGAGCCGCCACTTGCCTCGCCGCCCCCTGGCCTCCCCCCACTCGTGGTCCCCTCTGTGCTGTCCTCACTCCTCCCCTCTTCCCTTCCTGTAGTGTCCTGTGACTAGCAGAAGTTCATACTGCAGAGGGCGCTCTACTGTTTGAACTGCGGCTAGTCAAAGGACGCGACAGGAAGTGAAGAGGAGACGGAGAGTGAGACAGCATGGACCCTGGGGACTCGCGTCGACTGGACAGGTGATGTATTGCTGCCACTATGTTGCATCGGTAGTCACCAAATAAAACACTGCTAGCATTCCGTCGGGACCAATTGACTGAATCGACCGATGTCGGATGGCAATCGGTCGATCAGTCAGTGTTTGCATTAATGATTTCACAGCAGTTTTGATCACAGTGATTGAATCTGCTGTGTATCGGCGGGAATTCGACCCAGTGTATGGCTTACTTAAGCGTGCGGATCCTCTGAATGTAATCTATTGTTCAGGAAACTTTGATACTGCCACGTACCAGCTTCTGTTAGAAGCACCATGGAATGCTTATGCTTTATATGCACATAAAAAGATAAAAGTAATCAAGCTGAAAAATAGTTTGCCATTAGTATTTGCAGTACTTACAGCCAAAAAGAAAACATTCGTTTTTTACCAAGAAAAGTAGAATATACATTTAAAGACAGCCTGTAACAAGTAACTACTGTATACAAATGATGCTTTACATAGCCTTTCCAAATAATCTTCAATGTGTGGGCAGATTGATAGCAGTACTGTGAGGTAAGGAAATAGATTTGGCAGAGTTTAGGCTAAGTTAACCTCTATTTCATTTTTTTTTTTAACTATAAAGATTTTTGAGACACCTAAACTAAGTGCTTATAGAGGAAGAAAACTTTAATCATAATGCTAGGTTCACACTGGCTTCCCTCGCCGTCCACACAAGTGCCTCCGTTCTCCTGGTATTAGTCGAGGTAACCAGGCTCAGTCACGCCAGTTGGCTCCTCTCCATGCATGCGCATAAGAGCAAACTGGCGCAACTGAGCAAGATTACTGGGACCGGTACCAGGCAAACGGAGGCACTTGTTAGGACAGCGAGGGACGCATCGCTGCTCATGAGGCTGGAGGAAGCCCTGGGTAAGTATCAAATCTTTTTATTAGCCTATCTTGGGTACACTTTAAAGGGGCACTATGGCGCAAAAATTGTAAAATTTTAAATATGTACAGTGGGGTGCGAAAGTTTGGGCAACCTTGTTAATTGTCATGATTTTCCTGTATAAATCATTGGTTGTTACGATAAAAAATGTCAGTTAAATATATAATATAGGAGACACACACAGTGATATTTGAGAAGTGAAATTAAGTTTTTGGGATTTACAGAAAGTGTGCAAAAATTGTTGAAACAAAATTAGGCAGGTGCATAAATTTGGGCACCACAAAAAAAAATGAAATCAATATTTAGTAGATCCTCCTTTTGCAGAAATGACAGCCTTTAAACACTTCCTGTAGGTTCTAATAAGAATCTGGATTCTGGTTGAAGATATTTTGGACCATTCTTCTTTACAAAACATGTCTAGTTCATCCAGGTTTGATGGCTTCCGAGCATGGACAGCTCTCTTTAACTCACACCACAGATTTTCAATTATATTCAGGTTTGGGGACTGAGATGGCCATTCCAGAACATTGTACTTGTTCCTCTGCATAAATGCTTTAGTGGATTTTGAGCAGTGTTTAGGGTCGTTGTCTTGTTAAAAGGTTCAGCCGCGGCACAGCTTCAGCTTTGTCACTGACTCCTGGACATTGGTCTCCAGAATCTGCTGATACTGAGTGGAATCCATGTGTCCCTCAACCTTGACAAGATTTTCAGTCCCTGCACTGGCCACACAGCCCCACAGCATGATGGAACCACCACCATATTTTACTGTAGGTAGCAGGTGTTTTTCTTGGAATGCTGTATTCTTTTTCCTCCACGCATAAAGCCCCTTGTTATGCTCAAATAACTAAATTTTAATTTCATCAGTCTACAACACCTTATTCCAAAATGAAGCTGGCTTGTCCAAATGTGCTTTAGTATACCTCAAGCGGCTCTGTTTGTGCTGTGGGCGGAGAAAAGGTTTCCTCTGAATCACTCTCACATACAGTATCTCCTTGTGTAAAGTGTGCCGAATGGTTGAACGATGCACAGTGAGTCCATCTGCTGCAGCAATATGATGTTGTAGGTCTTTGGTGCTGGTCTGTGGGTTGACTCTAACTGTTCTCACCATTCGTCACTTCTGTCTATCTGAGATTTTTCTTGGTCTGCCACATTGAGCCTTAACTTGAACTGAGCCTGTGGTCTTCCATTTCCTCAATATGATCGTAACTGTGGAAACAGACAGCTGAAATCTCAGAGACAGCTTTCTGTATCCTTCCCCTAAACCATGATGGTGAACAATCTTTGTCTTCAGGTCATTTGAGAGTTGTTTTGAGACCCCCATGTCAAGGGTTAATGAGCTTACCAAGCCAATTTGAGTTCCAATAATTAGTTCTAAAGGTTTTAGAATAAATAAAATAACAACATTACCGAAATTTATGCACCTGCCTAATTTTATTTAAACAATTATTGCGCACTTTCTGTAAATCCAATAAACTTAATTTCACTTCTCAAATATCACTGTGTGTGTCTCCTATATGTTATATTTAACTGAAATTTTTTATCGTAACAACCAAAAATGTATACAGGGTTGCCCAAACTTTCGCATCCCACTGAAATAAATATGCAAACATATACAAATAAGAAGTACCGTATATGCTCGCAAGCAAGCCGACCCGCATATAAGCCGACCCCCCAATTTTTACCTGGAAAACCAGGAAAAAATGATTGACCCTCATATAAGCCGGGGGTAGGAAATGCTGTCCGTGTGATCCCCCCAGTGTGTCCCGGTATAGCTAGTATAGTGCCCAGTATGGGTAGGTGGTGCCTCAGTATAGCTAGTAAAGTGCCCAGTATAGCTAGTATAGTGCCCAGTATGGGTAGGTAGTGCCCCAGTATAGCTAGTAAAGTGCCCAGTATGGGTAGGTATTGCCCCAGTATAGCTAGTATCGTGCCCAGTATGGGTAGGTAATGCCCCAGTATAGCTAGTATAGTGACCAGTATGGGTAGGTAGCGCACCAGTATAGCTAGTATCGTGCCCAGTATAGCTAGTAACGTGCCCCAGTATAGCTAGTATAGTGCCCAGTATAGCTAGTAACATGCCCCAGTATAGCTAGTATAGTGCCCAGTATAGCTATTAATGTGCCCCAGTATAGCTAGTATAGTGCCCAGTATAGCTAGTAACGTGCCCCAATATAGCTAGTAACGTGCCCCAGTATAGCTAGTATAGTTACCAGCCAGCGTAGGTAGTTTAGTGAACCCGCCCCCCCCCCCCCCCCCCGCGGCTGCCGCTGCTATTACCTTAGCTCGGCGCCGCTTCTATTCCCCTGTCCTGCTCGTATAATCCACAGCAGCACGTGTCTGCTGTGATGAGGGAGGAAGCCGTAGAGAGCGCGGCTTCCTGTAACGCCGTTACTATGGGAAGCGCTCTCTCCATCTACGGCTCACTCATGATAGCAGCCGCCGTGGGGCGCGCTGCTGTGGATTATACGAGCAGGACAGGGGAATAGAAGCGGCGCCGAGCTAAGGTAATAGCAGCAGCGGCCGCGGGGGGAGCGGGGAAGCGGAGGGGGGGCTTCATTTTTTGACACACTCGCAAGCAAGCCAACCCCCCAACTTTTGACCCACTTTTTGGGGGTCAAAAATTCGGCTTGCTTGCGAGTATATACAGTATATTTCCAGAGAAAAATGAGCCATAAATTACTTTTCTTTTATATTGCTGTTACAGTAGGTAACAGAAGAGACAGGTTTTGGACTAGTCCATCTCTTCATAGGGGATTCTCTGGGATTTATTTATTTTCAAAAGCCCTTAGTGAATGGCAGTTGCTCTGTCTAACTGCCAAAAAACTGTGTAGTGAGCAGGGAAGCTGGACAGCATCATTGTTTAAATCCTTTTTAGGGAGTATCTTTATAAAGAATAAAAGCCTTGCTGAGAATCCCCTATGAAGAGATGGACTAGTCCAAAACCTGTCACTTCTGTAAGACTTCTACTCCCTACTGTAAGTGACAGTGACACAGGAGAAAAGTAATTTATGGCTCATTTTACTCTGTGAAAAACGTACTTCGTATTTGTCTATGTTTGCACATATTTTAAATTTAACAATTTTTCGCCATAGCACCCCTTTAAAGGGGAGCTGAAGAGAGAGGTATATGGAGGCTGCCATGTTTATTTCCTTTTAAGCAATACCAGTTGCCTGGCAGCCCTGCTGATCCTCGGCCTCTAATACTATTAGCCATAGCCCCTGAACAAGCATGCAGCAGATCAGGTGTTTCAGACTTTAAACTCAGATCTGACAAGACTAGCTGCATGATTGTTTCTGGTGTTTTTCAGACACTACTGCAGAGACATAGACCAGCGGGGCTGCCAGGCAACTGGTATTGATTAAAATGAAATAAATATGGCAGCCTCCGTATACCTCTTACTTCAGTTCCCCTTTAAGTCATAAAAGTGCCTCTCCTTTTCTGACTACATTAAAACAATATTTCCCTAGAGTGGAAAAACTCATGGTTGGACTACTTACTGTTCACAGAGAGCAAAAGGCAAACAGAAATAGTACCTGCTTCAGGTACCTTTTTTTCTTTTTTTTTTTAGCAGGATTTTGTTGTTATAATAATATGGAAAACTGGAGTGGAAAATTTCAAATGTATTTCTTTTTTTTAATCTACATAAAGCATAACCTTTCATTGCTTATATGTGTTGTTAAAAAGCAAAGCATCACATTTCCAGATTAGCTTGTCAGTCAACAAAGTACCTTGTCACTGTCAAAATGACTAGCAGCTCACAAACTTATACTAGATATGGCTGCTGCTTAAGTTAATATACACACAAGCACAAGCCAATCCTTGTTTAAATATGTTAGCAAGACATTAAACTTGTACCATGGATGTACAAAGAACGTTCATCTGTCAGCAAACCACCTCCTTCAGGAATCATTGACATCAAAGTTCATCTTGCAATGAAACAAAGTTCAAAGCTGGTGAGATACAGCATACTCACAGACTGGAGTGCTGGCCCATGAGAGCAAGACAGTTAAGGTGGCCATACACTGTCCCGATTCGCGGCCGTTTCGACAGCAGATTTGATCCTGGGATCTAATCTGCTGCCAATCGATCGCGCTAAACGCACCCGCAGATCCGATTTCCTCCCGAAATCGGATCGGTCCGTCGATCGCGCCGTGCGTGAAATTACCCTCGATCGCCCGCGGGTAGGGTGCGCGTCGCTAGCGGCGGCCGATCCGATCAGGTATACATTACCTGACACTGGCTCCCGGGCGGCTTCTCAGTGCTGCACCGCTCTGTTCCGGCTCCATCCCGGCGCTTCCTGTGTCACTGCAGTGACCAGGAAGTTCAAATAGAGGGCGCTCTATTTGAACTTCCTGGTCACGGAGTGACACAGGAAGCGCCGGGATGGAGCAAGAACAGAGCGGTGCAGCGCTGAGAAGACGCCCGGGAGCCAGCGTCAGGTAATGTATAGGGGAGGGGGCACAGGCGGCAGGAGCAGCTCAACAGATTGTGATCGGTTTCAGGCTGAAATCGATTCACAATCTGTTTGCAGTAAAGGCAGCCATACGATCCCTCTCTGATCAGATTCGATCAGATAGGGATCTGTCAGCTGGTCGATCTAATGGCAAATCGACCAGTGTATGGCTACCTTAAAACTTTTAAAAAGTAATTGTCCGAAGTAGTATGAGTGGGGGCTCAGGCATCAAGCTATACTAGTCTATAGGGCCAACAAGTCACATTAGATAACCAGGGTGTAGTTCCTGTAAAAAAGCAGCAGGGTCAGTTTACAGATATGGCAAACAACAAAAGTCTCAAGTGGAAATATATGTTCACAAATCTAAAAACTGAAAAATGAATTCCATGTTTCTGCTACAATATTTTAGCTCTTACATCTCTATCTTCTGCTTATTGATTTGTAGTGAAAATGGAAGTGCAGTCTCCAAAAATTAGGAGCTGAGGTATCACGTGACAAAAATGGCAACTGCATTTGGTTTATAACAGGGGTGTCCTAAGGGACATGGACATCCAATGATTAGGGAGGAGAGAGTAATCAACATCTCCAGTAAACAGTTAACACAGGGAGAGTATGCCCTGTTAAATAAAGGATTAGGCTTTGTACCTACATGCAGCATTAAAATGTTTGATGTGAAGGTGGATTTATATTAGTACACCAGGAACATCAAATGGAAAGTTTGGCATAGCTTGAATCGACCCAGGAGAGATACAGGCACTCTTGACTCCCGTGATTATAAGGACTCACAGGATATTCCTAAAGGACTTAAACCTAAGAACCAGAATGACCCACCACTATCTAGCAGTGCACTGGACCTACTGTATTTCTGTTGATGGCACTTCAAAAACACCTGTCCCCCAGGCTCACTGCCTAGGTTTAATGATGGACTAAAGTCTCTCATTCAAACCACACATTGACAAACTATCCTCCTCTTGTCACCTCCATCTAAAAACATCTCCCGCATCTGCCCTTTTCTCACAAAGGACACTACCAAACTTCTGGTACATGCCTGTAACGATTGGGGAGTTATTTCCGTGGTCAGCGCACAGGACGCGCGCCGACACTACGGAAATCTTTCACAAGCGTGTAAATTGAGAGAACCCAGCTATGGTGCTATGCACCTGTAGAGGGAGATTCCCACCGGCAGATGGCGCTGTGGAGTGCAGACGGACACAGCCTCTGCACTGCCACAGACGCCAGATGGGAATTGTACGAGTTGAAGCAATGCAGGGCAAGATCGCCCTTAAAGAGAGAGAGAACACAGAGACAGAATGTATGTGTGTCCACCAATCTAGACGGTGAACGCACAACAACGGAAATGAAGTGGGAAGGCAATCGCCAGAGTGGCGTTTGCCAATAGTGACACAAGACCGAACTAGACAGAGCACAAGTATAAAGAAAGAGCACAGAGACAGAATGAATGTGTGTCCACCAATCTAGTCGCCACCCAGCGACGGTGAACACACATCAGCAGAAACAAAGTATGAATGCAATCGCCAGATTGGCGATTGCCAACAGACACAAGACTGAATTTTGTGGGAGAGCTAGCGGGCACTCGGGCAAAGCTGTGTAGGCTGGCACGTAAACACCCAGTAAACCATGTGCTCAAGACCCAAATAGATGAAAGTCCTTAGAATCACAACAGAGATGAGAGATGGTCTGGCACTATGGTTTAATAAACAGCAGCATAGACACAAATTGGCAGTGGATAAAGTGCATTGCAAGATATGGCTTAACAGCAAAAATCAGTAAGTTGTGTCATACCATGGTGTCTTGATAGATGCCTGGGTGTAGATGGGAGGCAGCAGGTGTGGGTGCCAATAGGTGCACGGCCTTACGACCGTTTTGTGTGGCAAACGCCAAACTTCTTCTGAGGCTGGATGTGCAACAGGTGTAGGATGCGCGGCGCAGTGTATATGGAGGCGTGTGATGACGCGCTTCCGTTACGCCATTGAGAACCCACCCCTTCCGGAAACCCAAAATCCAAAATTGCTCCGCGCTGGAGAGAGCTGGTGGCACGCACGCCCATGACAGCGGGGACGCGTGTACGCGTCATAGATGACACTGTTATGCGCTGGCCAATGAAAAAGTGCGTATTTCTTGCTGTGTACGGAGCTGCTAAACAAGCGCTCACAAGTACACCAAAGTGGTTGCCATGGCGACCTCTGTCATCCTGCGCCCGAAATGTACGGGCAGGGGAAAACACAGGTGAATACACCAGGCGCACCACAATGACAGGCACACATAAACATTTGTGTGTCTGAAGCAGGATAAACGCACGGGGACGTTCTCCATGCGGTTAAGCTTTATTAGCTAGGGTTCCAGCTTACTAAGGCCCGGTTCACATTAGCGGTGGCCGTCCGGAATCGCCGTGCCGGAGCCGGACCGCTTGCAGAACGGACGGAACGGACGCACGGCAATAGCAATGAAAGCCTATGCGTCCGTTCACATGCGTCCGTTCTGCCGGATCGGAGCCGGACCGGATCCGGACCGGATCCGGACTCCGGCGTCCGTTCCAACATGCGCTATTTTTTGGTCCGGCTCCTCCGGCAGCCGTATCCGGGGCGGAGCCGGACTGCACCATCCGGCCAATACAAAGTAATGAGAACCGGAGAGCGCACAACACACTGGCTACAAAAAACGGACGTTCTACCCCACTTCCTATGCATTTTGGATGGGGACCACATGGAGTTCACAGAGTGGGGCAGCAGCGATTTCATGCTGGAGCTCTAGGCAGCAACATGTCTGATATAAGTCTGATAACGAGGAGGCGAACAACAGAGAATTCCCAGGTATACGAAAAATGCCTGGATCCATGGTCCCAACAGCAGTCTCTGTATCCACGGATGGTCTCCACACGTCCACCTGTCTCCAACAATGACCCCAGACCCTTCTGCTGACCTCCCAGACCCCAGGTATTTACAGGTTGTTATCTCCTTAAGAAACCGGATCCGGACCGCAACCGTGTTCACACCGCACGGAAACCGGATGCAAACGGACCGGATCCGGACCGGATCCGGATAGGAACCGTACGGATCAGGTCCGGTCCGGATACGGTGCGGTCCGGACATCCGGTGCGGTTTTGACAAAACCGCAAGTGTGAACGGGGCCTAACAGGGTTTTATTAGGAGCTAAAAAAGGGAAGAGGGAAAGCTTGGATGGGGTGGGAGGAAGGAGAAACAACGTGTATCACCAAAGTGATTAGTGAGAAAGGAAAGCAAGAGGTGAAAACAGGAAGATGATACACATATTGTGAGAGCATTACTCCTTATTAAACATAAAATCAATTTCTGATGAAACATTTATTAATGATAATTAATAAAAAATAAAAAGTAAGTAAAAATGAAGGAGACAACAAAAAAATCCATGTTGGAAATGAATGGGCAACAGAAAGCGGTCAGGGGGCAAAAAGAAGGAGCACCAAGAGTCAATAAATGATCAAGGATCAAGGAAACAAGCAAGATCGACATAATCGTTTAAGCCCAGAGGACCCATAGCATCAGTGCGTAAGATCCAACGCGCTTCTTGTCTGAGTAAAAGTTTTTTCTTGTCCCCACCTCTACAAGGGGTTTTGCACAAGTCTATGCAGGCAAAAGAAAGAAGATCTGGGTTGCTTTGATGAACAGTTGACATGTGCTCAACAATCCTAGGGCAACCCTTATTTTTAGGGAGCAGGCGGACATGCTCCAAGATGCGCTCTTTAACCATTCTGGTGGTCTTACCAACGTAAAAACGTTAGCATGGACACCACAAAGCGTAGACCACGTACTTGGTTCTGCAAGTGGCAAAAAAAGGGACATTGCATTGGACAGAGCCTAAGGTATAGGTCTTACCGGTCCTCATTAAGTGACAAGCTTTGCAAAAACCACATTTATGATTACCTGTAGATGTAAAATCACTCAGCCAAGTGCGTTGTGGATGTTCATGAAAATCGCTATGTACCAAAAGATCACCAATAGTGGGTGCTCTCTTGAAAGCGATAAGAGGCTGAGAAGGTAGAGCACTTTTTAATATGGGATCTTCAAGCAGAAGAGACCAATGTTTACTGAAGGCCCATTTGATTTGGCCTGCCATAGGGGAAAAGACAAACGAAAAAGCTCCTGAACGGTTATTAGGTTTCTCCCAATTTTTCCTCTTAATTAGATCTGGCCTATTTTTGTCCAATGCTCTTTTGATGGCTAAATCTAAATTGTGTTCTTCATATCCCCGGGCAAGGAGTCTCTGTTTGAGCTCCTCTGCCTGATGGAGAAAGTCTTAAAGCTCAGTATTATTTCTGCGCAAGCGCAAGAATTGGCCATCCGCTGACCCTTCTAATATAGCTTAACCGCATGGAGAACGTCCCCATGCGTTTATCCTGCTTCAGACACACAAATGTTTATGTGTACCTGTCATTGTGGTGCGCCTGGTGTATTCACCTGTGTTTCTTACGCACTGATGCTATGGGTCTTCTGGGCTTAAACGATTATGTCGATCTTGCTCGTTTCCTTGATCTTTGATCATTTATTGACTCTTGGTGCTCCTTCTTTTTGCCCCCTGGCCGCTTTCTGTTGCCCATTCATTTCCAACATGGATTTTTTTTGTTGTCTCCTTCATTTTTACTTACTTTTTATTTTTTATTAATTATCATTAATAAATGTTTCATCAGTAATTGATTTTATGTTTAATAAGGAGATTCGCCATGTTGGGCCTTGAATTTGGGCTCTCCTTGTTGGGGCCGTCCCTATACCCCCACCGATAATGCTCTCACGATGTGTGTATCATCTTCCTGTTTTCACCTCTTGCTTTCCTTTCTCACTAGTCACTTTGGTGATACACGTTGTTTCTCCTTCCTCCCACCCCATCCAAGCTTTCCCTCTTCCCTTTTTTAGCTCCTAATAAAACCCTGTTAGTAAGCTGGAACCCTAGCTAATATAACTTAACCGCATGGAGAACGTCCCCATGCGTTTATCCTGTTTCAGACACACAAATGTTTATGTGTGCCTGTCATTGTGGTGCGCCTGGTGTATTCACCTGTGTTTTCCCTCCGCCCGTACATTTCGGGCGCAGGATGACAGAGGTCACCATGGCAACCACTTTGGTGTACTTGTGAGCGCTTGTTTAGCAGCTCCGTACACAGCAAGAAATCCGCACTTTTTCATTGGCCAGCGCATAACAGTGTCATCTATGACGCGTACACGCGTCCCCGCTGTCATGGGCGTGCGTGCCACCAGCTCTCTCCAGCGCGGAGCAATTTTGGATTTTGGGTTTCCGGAAGGGGTGGGTTCTCAATGGCGTAACGGAAGCGCGTCATCACACGCCTCCATATACACTGCGCCGCGCATCCTACACCTGTTGCACATCCAGCCTCAGAAGAAGTTTGGCGTTTGCCACACAAAACGGTCGTAAGGCCGTGCACCTATTGGCACCCACACCTGCTGCCTCCCATCTACACCCAGGCATCTATCAAGACACCATGGTATGACACAACTTACTGATTTTTGCTGTTAAGCCATATCTTGCAATGCACTTTATCCACTGCCAATTTGTGTCTATGCTGCTGTTTATTAAACCATAGTGCCAGACCATCTCTCATCTCTGTTGTGAGACACAAGACTGAGCAGGACAGAGCACGAGAGTAACAAAAGGCACAGCAAGCAACAACAATTAGAACGTCAAGGAAAATAACAAATGCTAGCTAAATGCGAACACCGCACTCATTCGCAACAGCGAACGCATTATAGAGATGATCACCGCGCGTTAGGCGCCCAGTGATAAGCGTGCCACCCTAACTAACCAATACAAAACAAACACAAAATAGAGAACGCGAACGCTTGCTAAACGGTTACCTCACCGAGCCTACAGCAAGCATTCGTACCAGACAAGACAGACAGATGGGGCTACCAGTAGCAACCGCTGCTCTGGCTAGCACCCCTAAGGCAGAATACAGAAGGAACCACCGCTGCTACCGCTAGAGCGGATGCGATCCAGACAGACAAACAGATGGGGATACCAGTAGCAACCGCTGCTCTGGTTAGCACCCCTAAGGCAGAATACAGAAGGAAGCACTGCCACTACCACTAGGGCGAATACAATCCAGACAGATGGAGCAGCCAGTAGCAACCGCAGCTCTGGCCTACACTCCCAGACAGACAGAACGATTTCCTGTCAACCGCTGCTGGCGACAAGACAATCGAAACAGAGAGACAGAACAAGGAAATACAGATAATACAACCTGACTGCACTAGAAGGGATGCCTAGTGCAGTCCCAATGAATTACTCTAAGATAATCTTAGCAAACGATAGCAAGGCTGACACTCCAGGAGAGTTTGCAGGAACAAACCATCATGACCAGCAAGGGATTCTGGAAGAACATGGTATTTATACTGCAAGCCTTCAAGGGAGGCAGCAAGGCAATTTGCATGGCAAGTGTATGCAAATTCCTCAGCAGAGCAACTCTGAAACTTGCAAAGCGAAGACGGGTCTCTTTTCCAGAGACCTGCAGCATTCAGACCTAAAGAATGGACAAACAGCTGTCTGCCCGTGCAGACAGCTGAGCAGATCCTTACAATACCCTGATTATTTCACAACTATACTATTGCAACTCTCTGCTCTGTGGCCTCCCTTCCAACCATTTTGCCCTGCAACAATCCATCATGAACTCTGCTGCATGACTCATCATCCACCTCTTCTCCCGCTTTTCCAGCCCATTCTCCCCTGTCAGTCCCTTCACTGGCTGCCAGTTACACAAAGGATGCAATTTAAAATCAAAGCTCTCCACAACCTAGCTCCTTCCTATCTAAATCAACTTAATTCCAGATACCATCCTACACGCAATGTCCACTCTACTAACAATACACTTTTCTTCTCTGGTCACTCTTCTCACTACCGCTTACAAGACTTCCCTCGATCCTCTCTCCTCCTCTGGAACACTCTCCCTTAACACATCCGCCACTCCCCCACACTTATGCTTTTTAGGCACACAATGAAAACTCACCTCTTCAGGAAAGCATATTCTCCTACCTAGGATAGTTCGCCACTGAACACCATTTCTACCACCCTATACACAGCTTCCCTTTACTTACTGTCTTATCCCTTGTACCTTTAGACTGTTAGGCCTTATGGCCAGGGCTCTCTTCCCCTTTTTGTTTCACAATGCTATGTAATGTGTGTGCATATCTCCCACCCCTGTGTAAAAATCTGTAATTGATTTGTTCACTGCTTCAGTGGCAATCCACCATTGACTTGTATTAACTGTTGTATTGTTTATTTTGTATTGTTATACCCTGTATACTGTAGTACAGCACCACGGAGGATGCTGGCACTATAAAAATCAATAATAATAGTGTACTGGTTAAGGCCCTTGCCTCTGACACAGGAGACCTCGGCTATTCCTGTTCAGGAAGCACCTATGTGGTAGGAGACCTTGGGCAAGACTCCCTAACACTGCTACTGCCCATAAAGTGCACCCTAGTGGCTGCAGCTTTGGCTCTTTGAGTCCGCCAGGAGAAGTCTTGTCTATCATCCTTATTTCTGTGTACATTGAGAGTGGTTTTAGTCTTTCAGTTTCCAAGGGCAGGGGTTGTCAATCTGCAGTAGCAGAAGTCATCCAGGGGTTTCCATATGCCTAACAGTGGTCCCTCTACACCTGTCTCGTGGTGTTTGACATGACTATTATCTGTATAATTTCATTTCACCACCATAGCTTAACTGGGTACGCTGTAAAATTCCCATATCTCAAGTATAGCAAAACTCCTATATCTCAAGTACCCATAGATCCATATTAATCCATAACTTGTGCTGATGAAGGCTAGCGCAGCCTAAGACAGCTGTCTGCTAGTGTTGGGCGAACACCTAGATGTTCGGGTTCGCGAACGTTCGCCGAACATCGCCGCGATGTTCGGGTGTTCGCGCCGAACTCCGAACATAATGGAAGTCAATGGGGACCCGAACTTTCGTGCTTTTTAAAGCTTCCTTACATGCTACATACCCCAAATTTGCAGGGTATGTGCACCTTGGGAGTGGGTACAAGAGGAAAAAAAAATATTTGAAAAAGAGCTTATAGTTTTTGAGAAAATTGATTGTAAAGTTTCAAAGGAAAAACTGTCTTTTAAATGTGGAAAATGTCATGTTTCTTTGCACAGGTAACATGCTTTTTGTCGCCATGCAGTCATACATGTAATACAGAGAAGAGGTTCCAGGAAAAGGGACCGGTAACGCAAACCCAGCAGCAGCACACGTGATGGAACAGGAGGAGGCGCAGGAGGAGAAGGCCACGCTTTTTGAGACACAACAACCCAGGCCTTGCATGAGGACAAGAAGCGTGCGGATAGCATGCTTTGTACCGCCATGCAGTCATAAATGTAATAAAGATAAAAGGTTCCATAAACAGGGACCGGAAACGCTAACCCAGCAGCAGCACACGTGATGTAACAGGAGGAGGCGCAGGAGGAGAAGGCCACGCTTTGAGACACAACAACCCAGGCCTTGCAGGAGGACAAGAAGCGTGCGGATAGCATGATTTTTTCCGCCATGCAGTCATAAATGTAATAAAGATGAGAGGTTCCATAAACAGGGACCGGCAACGCTAATCCAGCAGCAGCAGCAGCACACGTGATGGAACAGGAGGAGGCGCAGGAGGAGAAGGCCACGCTTTGAGACACAACAACCCAGGCCTTGCATGAGGACAAGAAGCGTGCGGATATAGCATGCTTTTTACCGCCATGCAGTCATAAATGTAATAAAGATGAGAGGTTCCATAAACAGGGACCGGCAACGCTAACCCAGCAGCAGCAGACGTGATGGAACAGGAGGAGGCGCAGGAGGAGAAGGCCACGCTTTGAGACACAACAACCCAGGCCTTGCAGGAGGACAAGAAGCGTGCGGATAGCATGCTTTTTTCCGCCATGCAGTCATAAATGTAATAAAGATGAGAGGTTCCATAAACAGGGACCGGCAACGCTAACCCAGCAGCAGCAGCAGCACACGTGATGGAACAGGAGGAGGCGCAGGAGGAGAAGGCCACGCTTTGAGACACAACAACCCAGGCCTTGCATGAGGACAAGAAGCGTGCGGATATAGCATGCTTTTTACCGCCATGCAGTCATAAATGTAATAAAGATGAGAGGTTCTATAAACAGGGACCGGCAACGCTAACCCAGCAGCAGCAGCAGCACACGTGATGGAACAGGAGGAGGCGCAGGAGGAGAAGGCCACGCTTTGAGACACAACAACCCAGGCCTTGCATGAGGACAAGAAGTGTGCGGATATAGCATGCTTTTTACCGCCATGCAGTCATAAATGTAATAAAGATGAGAGGTTCCATAAACAGGGACCGGCAACGCTAACCCAGCAGCAGCAGACGTGATGGAACAGGAGGAGGCGCAGGAGGAGAAGGCCACGCTTTGAGACACAACAACCCAGGCCTTGCATGAGGACAAGAAGCGTGCAGATAGCATGCTTTGTACCGCCATGCAGTCATAAATGTAATAAAGATAAGAGGTTCCATAAACAGGGACCGGAAACGCTAACCCAGCAGCAGCACACGTGATGTAACAGGAGGAGGCGCAGGAGGAGAAGGCCACGCTTTGAGAAACAACAACCCAGGCCTTGCAGGAGGACAAGAAGCGTGCGGATAGCATGCTTTTTTCCGCCATGCAGTCATAAATGTAATAAAGATGAGAGGTTCCATAAACAGGGACCGGCAACACTAACCCAGCAGCAGCAGCAGCACACGTGATGGAACAGGAGGAGGCGCAGGAGGAGAAGGCCACGCTTTGAGACACAACAACCCAGGCTTTGCATGAGGACAAGAAGCGTGCGGATATAGCAATGCTTTTTGCCGCCATGCAGTCATAAATGTAATAAAGATGAGAGGTTCAATAAACAGGGACCGGCAACGCTAACCCATCACAGATGGTCATTGTTCATGTTACTTGGTTGGGGTCCGGGAGTGTTGCATAGTCGTTTCCAATCCAGGATTGATTCATTTTAATTTGAGTCAGACGGTCTGCATTTTCTGTGAAGAGGCGGATACGCCGATCTGTGACGATGCCTCCGGCAGCACTGAAACAGCGTTCCGACATAACGCTGGCTGCCGGGCAAGCCAGCACCTCTATTGCGTACATTGTCAGTTCGTGCCAGGTGTCTAGCTTCGATACCCAATAGTTGAAGGGTGCAGATGGATTGTTCGACACAGCTACGCCATCTGACATGTAGTCCTTGACCATCTTCTCCAGGCGATCGGTGTTGGAGGTGGATCTGCACGCTTGCTGTTCTGTGGGCTGCTGCTGCATGGGTGTCAGAAAATTTTCCCACTCCAAGGACACTGCCGATACCATTCCCTTTTGGGCACTAGCTGCGGCTTGTGTTGTTTGCTGCCCTCCTGGTCGTCCTGGGTTTGCGGAAGTCAGTCTGTCGGCGTACAACTGGCTAGAGGAGGGGGAGGATGTCAATCTCCTCTCTAAAGTCTCCACAAGGGCCTGCTGGTATTCTTCCATTTTGACCTGTCTGACTCTTTCTTCAAGCAGTTTTGGAACATTGTGTTTGTACCGTGGATCCAGAAGTGTATAAACCCAGTAATTGGTGTTGTCCAGAATGCGCACAATGCGTGGGTCGCGTTCAATGCAGTCTAGCATGAATTGAGCCATGTGTGCCAGAGTCCTGCCAGAATCCTCATCATCCTCTTGTGAGCGTTGTGATAGTTGTTGTGATGCATCATAGTCGTCACCTTCTTCCTGGTCTGCTTCTGCTGACCATTCGCGCTGAATTGTGGAAGTCCAATGTGCACCGCTCTGGCCCTCGTCAGTGGTGGCATGAAATTCCTGCTCCAACTCCAGCTGTTCCTCCTCCTCTTCTTCGTCATAGCTGCTGGGGCCAGCGTTTCCTGAGGCGGATGGCCTGATGTTGGTACCATCACACTGATCGTTTTCTCCTTCAGATTCCCCCAGTTGCATCATGACAGCTGTTGCCTCGATTTTCAACATTGACCTCTTCAGTAAACACAGCAGTGGTATGGTAATGCTGACTGAAGAGTTGTCACTGCTCACAAGCAACGTGGACTGCTCAAAATTTTGGAGGACTTGGCAGAGGTCCAACATGTTGGCCCAATCGGATCCACAGAAGCTTGGCAGCTGGCCGGATGCGCCTCGGTACTGCGCCGTCATGTACTGGACCACTGCACTCTTCTGCTCGCAAAAGTGGGCTAGCATGTGCAGCGTAGAATTCCAGCGCGTAGGGACATCACACAGCAAGCGATGGTGGGGGAGATTGAAGCGCTCCTGCATCTTGGCGAGTGCTCCCGAAGCAGTACTGGAATTTCTACAATGTTTGGCCACTCGTCGCACCTTCAACAGAAGATCGGCCACGCCTGGGTATGTCCTCAGGAACCGCTGAACTACTAGGTTCATCACGTGCGCCAGGCAAGGGATGTGTGTCAGCTTAGCCAACCTTAAAGCGCGAATGAGATTACTCCCATTATCACACACAACCATGCCCGGTTTCAGGTCCAGCGGTGCCAGCCACAAATCCGTCTGTTCCTTCATTCCCCTCCAAATTTCCTCCCCTGTGTGCTGCTTATCCCCAAGGCAGATCAGCTTCAGCAACGCTTGCTGATGCATGCCAACAGCTGTGCTGCACTGCTTCCACGATCCTACTGCTGCTGGGTTAGCGTTTCCAGATAAGGTACAGCTTTGAGATGCGTTGGAGGAGAAGGAGTCAGAGAGGTAGGTGCTGCTGTTGTTATCCAGTGGGAGGGACGGCGGTGCAGCTGTTTGCGGCGTGGGCAACACCCACGCCGTAGCAGGTGAGGAATCGCTGCCAGGCTCCACAAGGTTCACCCAGTGCACGGTAAGGGAGATGTATCGACCCTGGCCGAACGCACTCGTCCAGGTGTCAGTGGTGAGGTGAACCTTGCAGGCAACAGCATTCTTCAAGCTTCTGGTTATTTTGCTGACCACGTGCTCATGCAACTCAGGCACTGCAGAGCGCGCAAAGTGGTAGCGGCTGGGAACCACGTAACGTGGGATGGCCACTGACATCATGCCCTTGAAGCTGTTTGTCTCCACCACTCGATATGGCAGCATTTCGCAGGCCAGAAGCTTGGCTATGCTGGCTGTTACTGCCACGGCCCGGGGGTCATTTGCTGGCAATTTCCTCTTGCGATCAAACATCTCCGAGACAGACAACTGAATCGTAGGGCTGCACACTGAAGGGCTGTTGGTTGTTGTGTTTGATGAAGACTGGGAGACCTCAAGAGCACTACTCCGGAAAGTGACAGTGTCAGCGTCTGATGTTTGTGAATGTTGTGAACCACGCAATGGCTGGGCTACTGCTGCTGCTGAGGCGGGTCTGGTGGTGAGTCTGGTGACCCCAAGGGAGGCAGTGTTGCTGGTACCCTGTCCTGCCGCGTTTGCCCACAGAGTGGGATGTTTGGATAGCATGTGGCGGCTCATGCTGGTGGTGGAGAGGTTGTTAATACTTTTCCCCCTGCTCAGGCGGGTCTTGCACACCTTGCAAATCACCATAGTACCATCCTCAGTGCAGTCTTCAAAGAAAGCCCAGACTTTGGAGCACCTGCCTTGCTGGCGATTTCTGTTTGCGCCTCTTTTGCCTCTCACTTGAACTTCCACGCTTGTGGTGCCTGAAATTGCTGTCCGCCTACCTTGTGGTACAAGGCGAACTCGTGCAGCAGTGGGTTCTTCAACAGACTCATCTGTGCTGCTGCTGCTACGACGGCGATGTTCTCGTTCACAAACAAAATCTGGGTCTCTGTCCACATTGTCCATACCCTCCTCTTCCATCTCCTGAAACTCGTCATATGTCATTGTGGGGGGCCACCGCCATGGAGTAGAGCTCCCCAGAACAACCTCTGCGCAGCTCACTCCAACGTCGTCTTCCAGATCTTGTCGGCCGACCTCCTGCAATTGCAACCCCTCCTGCCCAACTTCCTCTGGGATTTGGGTTTCCGAGTCCTACTCGGACTCGCCTTGTATTTCAGTGCGCGGTGCATTTCCCACAGTTAATGGTTGTGAATCCGGGCCCAACATTTCTGGCTGTTCCTCCATTGACCTTTGAAAGGTGGAAGTTTCTTGGGCTGGGAATAGCTCCTGCGAATACCCCATTGTGTCCTGAGGTAATTCATCGGACTGGTTATCTGGCAGTTGTGTGCGTGGTGTCGCTGCCGGTTGTGTCAGCTTTGTGCCCACTGGCTCCTTGTAACTGGCTGAGGACTCGGACCTCGTGCGTGATGTGCTGGTGCTGCTTAACCCACTGCTGGACGCTTGAGAGGTCATCCAAGTAATTATCTGGTCCTGTTCTTTTGGATTTGTGAGGGTTGTTGTCCTAGACAACATGGGCGGTATTGAGTGGGTTTTCTTGGTTGCTCCCCTGTGGCCTGTACGTGAACCGTCAGGGGAAACACCTCTTCCCTTGCCCCTCCCTCTTTCACCGGATTTCTTCCTCATTTCACTTATCCTCAAAGTACACGCTGACTGGCAGCAGTACAGTGGCAGTACAGAAATGCTATACAGGGGTGGGTGAGCGGTGTACCACTATTCCCAGCAGCGACATAGAGCACAATGCTATACAGTGGCAGGTGAGCGGTGTACCACTATTACCAGCAGCGACACAGAGCACAATGCTATACAGTGGCGGGTGAGCGGTATACCACTATTCCCAGCAGCGACACAGAGCACAATGCTATACAGTGGCGGGTGAGCGGTGTACTACTATTCCCAGCAGACACAGAGTGGCAGTAAACAGAATGCTATATAGTGTGGCTGAGCGAGGTACACAGAGTGGCAGTAAACAGAATGCTATATAGTGTGGCTGAGCGAGCAGTGTACTACTATTACCAGCAGACACAGAACAGTAAACAGAATGCTATATAGTGTGGCTGAGCGGTGTACCACTATTACCAGCAGCGACACAGAGCACAATGCTATACAGTGGCGGGTGAGCGGTGTACCACTATTCCCAGCAGCGACACAGAGCACAATGCTATACAGTGGCGGGTGAGCGGTGTACTACTATTCCCAGCAGACACAGAGTGGCAGTAAACAGAATGCTATATAGTGTGGCTGAGGGAGGTACACAGAGTGGCAGTAAACAGAATGCTATATAGTGTGGCTGAGTGAGCGGTGTACTACTATTCCCAGCAGACACAGAACAGTAAACAGAATGCTATATAGTGTGGCTGAGCGGTGTACCACTATTACCAGCAGCGACACAGAGCACAATGCTATACAGTGGCGGGTGAGCGGTGTACCACTATTCCCAGCAGAGACACAGAGCACAATGCTATACAGTGGCGGGTGAGCGGTGTACTACTATTCCCAGCAGACACAGAGTGGCAGTAAACAGAATGCTATATAGTGTGGCTGAGCGAGGTACACAGAGTGGCAGTAAACAGAATGCTATATAGTGTGGCTGAGCGAGCGGTGTACTACTATTCCCAGCAGACACAGAGTGGCAGTAAACAGAATGCTATATAGTGTGGCTGAGCGAGGTACACAGAGTGGCAGTAAACAGAATGCTATATAGTGTGGCTGAGCGAGCGGTGTACTACTATTCCCAGCAGACACAGAGTAGCAGTAAACAGAATGCTATATAGTGTGGCTGAGCGAGGTACACAGAGTGGCAGTAAACAGAATGCTATATAGTGTGGCTGAGCGAGCAGTGTACTACTATTCCCAGCAGACACAGAGTGGCAGTAAACACAATGCTATATAGTGTGGCTGAGCGAGGTACACAGAGTGGCAGTAAACAGAATGCTATATAGTGTGGCTGAGCGAGCGGTGTACTACTATTCCCAGCAGACACAGAACAGTAAACAGAATGCTATATAGTGTGGCTGAGCGAGGTACACAGAGTGGCAGTAAACAGAATGCTATATAGTGTGGCTGAGCGAGCGGTGTACTACTATTCCCAGCAGCGACACAATGACTGGGGGGACCCTGGCTAGCGTGGCTGGAGCGCGAACTACCCTGCCTGCCTACCCAAAGCTAAACCTACAGACAAATGGCGGAGATATGACGTGGTTCGGGTATTTATTTACCCGAACCACATGACAGTTCGGCCAATCAGAGCCCGTTCGGGTCCGAACCACGTGACCCGTTCGGCCAATCACAGCGCTAGCCGAACGTTCGGGGAACGTTCGGCCATGCGCTCTTAGTTCGGCCATGTGGCCGAACGGTTTGGCCGAACACCATCAGGTGTTCGGCCGAACTCGAACATCACCCGAACAGGGTGATGTTCTGCAGAACCCGAACAGTGGCGAACACTGTTCGCCCAACACTACTGTCTGCGAGCTGGATGCTATGAATGTAAAAATAATAGGCTGTGAGCATACTTTATACCAGTGGCTATAATATGTGCTTGGCTTTTGATTTCCCTGTTCACTCACTGAGCAAAAGTGATGCATCATGGGAGTTCCTTTTTCCTCACCTCACCTAAAATGTTCTCCGTAGTGACTAAAAAGAAATACTATTAATGGGTAAAAAAAAATTAGTATCAATCTCTAAAGGGAATCTGAAGTGAAAATAAATTTATGAGATAATGAATTGTATGTGTAGTACAGCTAAGAAATAGAACATTAGCAGCACAGAAACCAGTCTCATATGCAAAAGAGCTTCTCTGAGCTCTCCGACCAGTTTAGTCAGCTACAGTGTTGTTTTCTGAGGCACTTATACTTCAAAGAAACAGTGACAGGCAGCTTCAGATAAGATTTTTACTGCAGGGAAGATCAAAGGGTCATTAGCCCTGCTCTGTTTCATAGTTTAAAATAAAGTGTGATTTGTAAATTGCAAATACGACAGAATTGACAACTGTGATAAACTTAAGAATGTAAGTCAGGGTGATGATCATTTTACAATGGGCAAATACTAATGAATATACAAAGTAATACTGTAAAAAATAAGCAATATTAATTGTTACGTTATATTTCAGTAAAGTTCCTCTTACTTACTTGAGTGACTTTTTTTGGCTTACTATGTGCTGAAAAGTTATCACATAAAGAAAGTGAGAAAATGATAAAGTGACATAAATCATGAGAAAATATCTAGTGAATTGTATGACAAGGGTGGGATCGGTAGAGATGAACTCAGGATATAATGTGAAGCCCTTTAGTAATGACAGAAGCCACACTCTAATCCCTCTATAGCTAACACATAGGCCTCAATTCACTAAGATCATGCTGGAGATAATAAGGCAAGAGAAAACTTACCTCCACACAGTGAGAGAGTTATTTTATCTCTTCATTCCTTATGTTACCTCCTCTGTAGTTAATTTACCTCCTCTGTAGTTAATTTACCTCCTCTGTAGTTATTTTCACACGCAGTCAATAAACAGCCTGTCTTTAACTGTGGATTTATTTTAAGGATTGAAGAGTTAACTTAAAGACAGAAGAGTTAACTTTAGGTTTTCCTGAGGTAAAATGTTTCCTGAATACGACATGCCTCATCACCATGGTGACCACTCTAGAAACATTATTAAAGACAGGAGATAAGCTTAGTGAATTGAGGCCATTGGCCATTACTGCTAAAGATAAAGTACAGAGAAAAAGTCCATAAACAGCATTTCAGGATGTTCTTGAAAAAATGTATATAATGCACAAATGTACAAAGTAACAATAATAACAACTCATTTGTTTGCATTTTTGAAAACATCCTTTTCCTTTAGATTTACAGAAGCAAAATTGAGTTTAAACTGGTTTTGCAACGTCTGAATTAGATAAATCCATGCGTCACGAAAAAGATGTATAGACTCCAAAAATATAACTATGTTATTAGATAAATTGTCTTTTAAATAAACATATGGAAATTTCAGTCTGCACTTTTCTGGGCCTTTGCTTATAATTTTAGCTTCTTGTGAGGTTCTTTCAATAACGCTTCCAGTAAGTTATGGAAAATAAAATCTCAGAATTAGTCTGCTAGCAAAGAATCTGGCAATAACTCAAGCATTTCCTTCTGCTGTTTACTACAAGCTGTAGGTCCTACCAAATGTCTAGTGTCCAAGTGTCAAACACCAGAACAGATAGACCTGATGCATGGGCTTTGTACACATAACAACCAAGAATTTGTTGAAGATTAAAAGTGCAAAGCCGCTGAAGCCAGTAAGCCCATATACTGCAATATCCAGTGTTCAATTCCTAGTTACTTTTCAGCATTTTCACAGGATATCAGCTTAGTGATTTTGGCTAGCAAATTAAATATGTACTGCACAATTATCATGTTCCAGTGAAAGTATTCTATGGGGTGGGAAGTTGTTGTAGAAGAGAACTCTACTAAAAAACAACAGATAAACAGCCAATCCACTGATATTTCAGTTATTGGCAGAAGCAGGGCCACCTAACAAGCTTTTATAGCTATTATAGATGAGATCCTTCAGTTTTCAGGTCAGTGCATTAAAGAGGACTGTTAGAAGGTGGCCCACTGTAATTGGTAGACCCTTCCTTTGAATTTGTTTCATATTACAAAAAAATCTACAAAAATAATGGAACTATAAGTATCCCTCTTGTGGGTTGCAGTGGAGCTGCAACCGAGCAGTTTTGATTTCTCTGCCTGCATTTGGTTGCTTAGTTTTGATTGCGCTCACAATGAATCTCATTGCCATCTGCAGTCACTCTGCAGTTCAGAGTAGCTCAGGATGTTGTCATGAATCCACCTATGGCTTGCTGGGACAGCAATTAGATTGGCAAACGGTCCTTCTGTTTGTCTGTTGCTGTTGGTCCTGTTGCTGTGGACATAACTATAAGCTGCGGTTGCTATTATTTCTGCCCCTACTTGTTGTCTTATCTGTGTCAGTGTGGTGGACATCAGAGGCTCAGTGCTGTGGTCGCACTGAGCAACCATTGCATCTTGTTTATTGTGACGGTTATCGGAAGCTGGCAAACACTCCATCTGCCTTTCTGTTGTCTGTCTTTGTTACTCAGTGTTGTGGATATCAGATGCTCAGTGCTGCGGTCGCACTGAGCAACCATTGTGTCTTGTTAACTGACAAGCATTCTGTCTTTCTGTCTGTACAAAAAAAATCTACAAAAAGAATGGAACTATAAGGATCCCTCCTGGGGGTTGCAGTGGAGCTGCAACCAAGCAGTTTTGATTTCTCTGCCTGTATTTGGTTGCTTAGTTTTGATTGCACTCGCAATGTGTCTCATTGCCATCTGCAGTCACTCTGCAGTTCAGAGTAGCTCAGCAATTAGATTGGCAAACGGTCCTTTTGTCTGTCTGTTGCTGTTGGTCCTGTTCCTGTGGACATAACTATAAGCTGCGGTTGCTATTATTTACACTCCTACTTGTTGTCTTATCTGTGTCAGTGTGGTGGACATCAGAGGCTCAGTGCTGTGGTCGCACTGAGCAACCATTGGGTCTTGTTTATTGTGACGGTTATCAGAAGCTGGCAAACACTCCATCTGTTTATCTGTTGTCTGTCTTTGTTACTCAGTGTTATGGACATCAGAGGCTCAGTGCTGCAGTCGCACTAAGCAACCATTGTGTCTTGTTTATTTGTGGCGGTTATCAGAAGCTCAGAGCTGCAGTAGCTCTGAGCAATCTTGCTCCCTTGTTCATAGCTCCTGGTGTGATCTGTGTAATTTCCTCACAAAATCATTCTGCTCTACTACCTAATATCACCCAGTTGCATAGTCTTGTTTGCTCTAGTGGTACTCTGGCTTTCTTGGGCCTCAGTCCTTATGTCTTGCACGTTAAGACCTGGGGGTAACCAAAGTCAGGAGACATATTCAGTGTCCTGTTCAAACGGGGGCTTGTCTATAGGTGAAGACGTGGGCTGTGCTCAGAGCTATGGCACTAGATTGGGGTATAGTGGCTGAAAGAAAGCAGGAGATCTGCCAGGCATTACAGAAACATTGAAAACTTTAAGGTAAAGGAAAGCAGACTTGGCACAGAATGATTGGATCACCAAGAGTGCCAAAAAATAGAAAATGCCAGTAGGTGGTGCAGACTTCAAGCATTCACCCATTACCAATTTATTACTTTTAGATAGGTGCATTGTCTGATGGTGCTGATTTCTCAGTGCCAGTGTTCTCTGTTCATTTTTCTCTTCCTGGTCCCTGAGTTTTGTTACTAAAATTCCATCCACTGAATACCCCTCACAGTTTATAGGTTGTGGCTCTGAACTGTGTCAGACTATATGAATGTCTGTGTCATTCCGCTGAGACAATAAAACATTAAACCTACTTTTTTAGCTTTTAAACAGGAATAAAACTGTTGGATTCTAGAAAAATAAATGTAAAATGTATAAGTTATAAGCTCACTATACACCAGTGGTTCTGTATGAGTCCCCTGGCTTTCAGGTTCATACAGAGATGATTTGCATATTTGGTAGTGATGCGTCATGGAAAACCACACTTGATCACTTAAAGCTGAATTATTATAAATACCTTCTGTTTTAAGAAGGCAAAATTATATTTTGGATTCTGAAAATGTAATTTCTAGGAGTAGAAGGATAGATAAAATTGTTTATCTCTTCAGTTTATTTTCAGTTCAAGTTTGCCTTAAAGGATACCTTTATCCACCCTGAGAAAAAAAGTTACCTAAGAAGAGGGGAGGCTCTGGATCCCTTAAAGCCTTCCGGTCCTCTCTGTGCCCCATCCCTTCACCATTCCACCGCCCAGGCCCCCATTCAAATATCCCATTGGTTGCATTTTCGGGTCTCCTCTGAAGTCTTCAGAAGGACACAGAGTTTTTCCGCAGACGAGCAGCTCCATATTGCGCATCCATAAGTCCCCCCTTTAATACTCGCTACCAGATCTTAGTGCCAGCCTGTCCGCTGGATGCCTGCAAGCTTTGAGACTGGCTTTTGTGTTGTGTATATGCTGGCTTTTTAATAAACGTTGAAGTATTTTTGCACTTTTACACTATGTAAGCATTTTGTTCAGAGGTTTCACTGGTGACGTAGAGATTAGAACTTAAAGGAGCCAAGCTGATTGCCAGAGATGCGTTGGGAGTGACCTATACCCCTGAAGTGCATTCGGGCCCTGTTTGGATGCCAGATCCGGTGAGTGGGGTATTAGAGAGGGGAATCTGTGACCTCATCAGACTCATTGCACCTACTCACAGAAATGATGCACAAGCAGATCAAAATATATTGCATATTGGATGTACAGGCATCAGAGAGGCTATTTTTTAAGACGGAAGCAGGTTGGGATAACCAGGGAAACAATAGTGCGGGTAGCCTGCACATGTGGAAAAACAATGAATAGAGGCTAAGCTAAACTATGGAAGGGGATGGGGGTTTGAACAGAGATAGAAAAAATGAAGGAAAACAATAGCTGTCTTGATGGCTCACAAACACAATTATGGATGGACTGCCTATAGAGGTAGATAGCTTCTGTGCATAGAAGGGGGAGGGGGGAGCAACACTAGACTGTTGTCTAGAATAAATCTGTTCCTGATTGTTAAAACATCTTCACATAATTAAATTATTTTGCAATCCACACTAGTGTAGGCACACAGCTTCATGACAATGCAAAGTGCTGAAACCAAGCATGCCTAAAGTGAACCCAAGGTGAGAGTGATATAGAGGCTGATATAGAGAGTGGTATATATTTCCTTTAAAACAATACCAGTTGCCTGACAGTCCTGCTGATCCTATGCCTCTAATACTTTCAGCCATAGACCCTGGACAAGCATGCAGCAGATCAGGTTTTTCTGACAATATTGTCAGATCTGACTAAATTAGCTTCATGTTTGTTTCTGGTGTAATTCAGATACTGCTACTACAGCCAAATAGACTAGCAGGGCTGCCAGGCAGCTGGTATTGTTTAAAAAGAAATAAATATGGCAGCCTCCATATCACTCTCACTCTCAAGCATTTTGTTCAGAGGTTTCACTGGTGACGTAGAGATTAGAACTTAAAGGAGCCAAGCTGATTGCCAGAGATGCGTTGGGAGTGACCTATACCCCTGAAGTGCATTCGGGCCCTGTTTGGATGCCAGATCCGGTGAGTGGGGTATTAGAGAGGGGAATCTGTGACCTCATCAGACTCATTGCACCTACTCACAGAAATGATGCACAAGCAGATCAAAATATATTGCATATTGGATGTACAGGCATCAGAGAGGCTATTTTTTAAGACGGAAGCAGGTTGGGATAACCAGGGAAACAATAGTGCGGGTAGCCTGCACAGGTGGAAAAACAATGAATAGAGGCTTAGCTAAACTATGGAAGGGGATGGGGGTTTGAACAGAGATAGAAAAAATGAAGGAAAACAATAGCTGTCTTGATGGCTCACAAACACAATTATGGATGGACTGCCTATAGAAGTAGATAGCTTCTGTACATAGAAGGGGGAGGGGGGAGCAACACTAGACTGTTGTCTAGAATAAATCTGTTCCTGATTGTTAAAACATCTTCACATAATTAAATTATTTTGCAATCCACACTAGTGTAGGCACACAGCTTCATGACAATGCAAAGTGCTGAAACCAAGCATGCCTAAAGTGAACCCAAGGTGAGAGTGATATAGAGGCTGATATAGAGAGTGGTATATATTTCCTTTAAAACAATACCAGTTGCCTGACAGTCCTGCTGATCCTATGCCTCTAATACTTTCAGCCATAGACCCTGGACAAGCATGCAGCAGATCAGGTTTTTCTGACAATATTGTCAGATCTGACTAAATTAGCTTCATGTTTGTTTCTGGTGTAATTCAGATACTGCTACTACAGCCAAATAGACTAGCAGGGCTGCCAGGCAGCTGGTATTGTTTAAAAAGAAATAAATATGGCAGCCTCCATATCACTCTCACCTTGGGTTCACTTTAAACACCATACAGTCATCAGTCAAGTGCAGAAAACGTCCAGCACACCAGACAGCAATTCAGATGTTTATTTATTCACAGTGTATCAAACCCAATGTTTGTTTTGGGGAATACATTTCTGAATTGCAGCCTGATGTGCTGGCCATTTTCTACATTTTATTAAAATTGTCAGAAGCTTCAGTGGTGTACAAAGGATTAATGGCCATATAAAATACATCATTAATGTGCAGCAGATAGCGCTTTTTAAATAATAATAACATTTGCTGGTGTTCACTGCCACCATCACCTGCATCATTAAATAATACACTGAATGTTGCTCAGACACACAAGAAGACGTCATGCAACTACATGAGGGCATTGGGCACTCTTTTTAGTTGTTGTTTTTTAATATTGAAATTACTATATTTCCCACAGTGTGTGTGTCAGTGGCGTCTCTACACTGGGGCATGCTGGGGCACTGACCCCCCTGGGAATCATTGCGTCCCATGAGTGTCCCACCTGTTTAGTAACATCCAGTGAACTGTTATTAAGGCATGCCAGCCAACTACCCAAGTACATCTGTAGGTAACTTTTCTTCCAGAATAGCACCATCATTTGAATAATCTGTTCTGCTCAAAAGCCTCTGAGTTCTGTTTTGTGATGTTTACATTTGGTTCCTATCATTGCTGAACTAGTTAGCCTTAACTTTATCACCTGAGTTAGGCACAAAATGTCTAACGCTTGCCATACAAACATTACACAAATGGGCCGCGATAGCCAGCCGTCGTGCCCCTTGTGTGGCCCCCCAAAAAGTTGAAGCTGGAGCTGCTTTGGTGTGTGTGTGTGTGTGTGTGTGTGTGTGTGTGTGTGTGTGTGTGTGTGTGTGTGTGTGTGTAAAAATGTATGACTTTAGCATTTCAAATACAGAATTTGCACATTTTATAACTGACCTATTTTCACGTTGAACTATTGTGTGTAACTATCAGCTCCTGTAGAGAGACAACAGTGAAGGAGCCTGTTTTCTTCCAGAGGCCTGTTCAGCCACCTCCAACAGCTCAGGAGCTTATTACACTAAATACATGACTGCTTCATAGCGGTGAAGTCATGACAGCTGTGTGATTACAGGCATGAAAAAGTGACATCAGTGGAAATTTTATGTGGAAGACATTTTCCCACTGTAATGAACCAAAAACAAATTACCAAAATTAAAACGCACACATTCAGAACACTAACAGAGCTGTAATGAACACAAGCAGCAAGTATAAATAACCAGAAGTAATTATGACTGACAGGAGAGCCACAGACATGTTTTCTGTAATATATTCTGAATAATTCGTTTTTTGGATTAGGCTTTTCATCCCTTACTCACACATGACTGCAGACATGGTGCACACAGAGGCTAGTGTGGGAGAGGCTGCCTTTCTGTCTGCAGCATGCTAATATTTAGACTGTATCCCATAGAGGGAAGGTCACAATACTCACTCAGTAGGTGAAATTATGTAGGACCTTTTGGTTGTCATTGGTTATAAGTAAACGGGGCAACTGAGGTCTATTTTTAAATGTTTGTTTCTAAGGCAGGGAACACACTTGTCTTTCAGTTTTCTGCGCGCGTTTTTCTGCATACTTTTTCTGCACACCAAATGTGTTTCTATGCAGAAAAACGCACATGTTTTTTTCACAGCAGCTAATGTAATTGATACAGAAAAGTGACAAAATGTGCAGAATCATGATGCAGAATGTCAGTTTTTTTCTGCGCACGAAAAACATATTAAGTGTGAACTAGCCCATTGATTAACATGAGTTCTCAGTTTTTCTGTGCAGAAAACACATAGGAAAACTGTCAAGTGTGTTCCCTGCCTAAATAAATTGCTATTTTTATAACTTTTTAGCTTTATTATCCACTTACATGTTTATCAATTATGAATACCCAGTAGTTAGAGTATGTACTATATCTGTACCCAGGCCCGGATTTACCTCACTGGAGCCTATAGGCATAGATCTCCTGGCACCCTAGACTTCGCCCTCCATGAACCTACAAATCCCAGCTGAACTGTGTCACAAGTGTGCTGGCTGGCCCAGCTGTCATTTCTCCCTTACTTCCCTTTCCTGTCATAGGTAGTTACAGGTGGCCCTTAGCATTAGGTAGCCAGAAGTACCCTCACTATTAAGTAGCTAGAGGTGTCCCAGCTGACGGGAGATCTTATCAGTGAAATTCCGAGAGCTGGGTGATTAACCTCTCATTTACACTCTGCTCGAGACTCTGCTTAGGGAAGGAGGGGGGTGAACCACCTCTCCATCATAAGGCGCCTGTAGGCCTGTGCCTACAGTGCCTTATGTTAAGTTCGGCCCTGTCTTTAACTTCTACATATGCCAATTCATTGTTTCCTCTAGAGTTTGCTAGAATACTGGCTTCATACCATGGTGGCTCCAAAATGTGTTTCACAGAGGGGCACAGTGTGGGCAAAATACCAAACCAATGGGGCATTTACCATTACCACAAAAAAATCATGCAGAATATTTGTTCTTTGTAAAAAATGTACTAAATGCTATAATGTTGCACTGTGGTATTCTTAATGCTATTCTCGTTTGATCATTACTTAGGCAACATATCAAAAATGTAAAAAGTGAAATAAGTTTCACAAGAACAAATTCAGCAAAATCCAATTTACACTGCCTGATCTGAGTCCCAGTGACTGGCTAGTTGGGCAAAGGAGCCAGAACACACAGTACAGAACCTAGCAGCCTTCAGGGAACAGATGAAGCTACTGAACAGCTAAGTCATTGTGGCAATAAAGGGTGAGATGAGATTTTCAAAGAAGAGGAAATAGATGTTAGTAAGGGGATGGGAGAAACACACAAAGAGCTCAGTCTCTTGAATAAAGCCTCGTACACACATACAAGAATTATTGCCCATGGGGTTTGGTACTCAATACCTCAGAAGACAGTTGGGGTTTGAGTGGTTTACAGGTGCATTGCTATTCTGGGTTTTGCTATTATGGGACAGAGGGATGATGGTGTGGCACATGATGAAGGGGGAGTAGTAAGAAGGAGAACAGTAGGCTTGGCCTGCCCGCACATGACATGGTCTGTCAAATTGGATCTCTCTCTGACACATCGATGCCAGCATACATGGGCCAGCATAACACATGTTATATCAACCAGTGCAGCAGTACAATACAACTCGGAAGATCCAATTACCTATAATCATAATAACGTAACAGTGTGAACCATAAATCTTAGTTACACGCAGAAAATAGTCTATCCTGTATTAGGGAAATATCTGGAAGCCCAGGGGAATCTAGCCAGCCTGCCCAGATCATATCAAATTTTGTTGGGGCTTTCCTATGCAAGTATATGACCTTTTCCAGCTTCAGATAGGAGTTTACCTGTTTTATCCAACTATCTACAGTTCGGGGACTTGGTTCCTTCCATAGCATTAGAATTAACTTTCTAGCTTGAAATAATAGTCGGAGGACTATAGTTTGGACATGGTCCTGCACATTTAACTCCGAAGACGCATGACTGACTTTAACTTGAGTATGTTCTAACGCAAACCTGAAGAAAAATTATATTATAAATCAATAATAATGATAACAGCAGCCCTGACAAATCTTCCTGGCTAAGCTGAAAAACAAACAGAAGTAATCACCATTTGAACTTTCCAGCACTAAAACCTTATTTCAAGGCTTTTCTCAATTCCTCTCAGCTCTTTTGGCCTATATTTACTTTTCAGGAAATGCACTGAAATGAACTGAATTTGACAACCTGTTCTTCAAGCTCGTTTACATAGATAACAACTCTAGTACTAGAAAATAGAAAATAACTTAAGATAATGTCTTAGTAGGGCTTGTAGTACATGTTCCTATGTTTATCTCATTATGTACTGTATATCAGACAACAAGGAAGCTGCATACAGGAAAGAAGTTAGGAACCTGACCGTGACAACCAGTTATTAAATACAAAAGAAGGACCAATTACATATCAATAATGATCAATGTGGAGGCTGTGAATTGAGTTTATTGCTTTAGGTTTTTGGAAATCACTATGGCAGAGGACCTGTCCTGGGCTGATAATACTTTAGCTGTAATTAGAAAAGCACGACAACGCATCTACTTTTTGAGAAAGCTAAGGAGCACTTACCTTCTACAGAAGCTGCTGGTCAATTTCTACAAATGCGCCATAGAAAGTGTCTTGACCAACTGCATGTCGGTCTGGTACAACAACTGTACCAAGGCTGGTAGAGAATCCCTGCAGCAAGTTGTAAAAACAGCAGGAGTCATTATCAGCACTGAGCTACCAACACTTGAACTCTTGTATATGAACTCCCTTGTACAAAAAGAGCCAAAAACATTCTCAAGAACAACACTCACCCTGTAAAAATGCCTTGTTTGAGCTCCTTTCATCAGGTAGACATTTTAGGTCAATCCACATACAAACAAACAGACTGAAAAACAGCTTTGTCCCATCTGCCATAAACTTGTTTAACTCTGAATCCTCTCTGAAATAATTTGTGTACAAATTGTTTAACCAGTTCACCCCCAAGGGTTTTTATCCTAACGGACCAGAGCAATTTTCAGTTGTCAGTTCTCCTCCCTTTTATTCCCTAATAACTTTATTACTACTTATAACAAGAAAATGATCTATACCTCGTTTTTTTCGCCACCAATTAGGCTTTCTGTGGATAGTACATTTTGCTAAAAAAAAATTTATTCTAAATGCGTTTTAATGAGAAAAACAGAAAAAAAAGAAGAAAAATCATTATTTCTCAGTTTTCAACCATTATAGTTTTAAAATTAAACATTCTCCTGTGGCTAAAACAAACACGTTTTATTTGCCCAGTCGTCCCGATTATTAAACAGTTTAAATTATGTCCCTATCACAATGTATGGCGACAGTATATTATTTTGAAATATAAGTGTTATTTTTCTGTTCTGTTTTTTTTTTTATTCTGCCCATAATTACAAGCCCCTATGTAATAAATTAAAATTAATTTCCCCCCATAAAATATAAATTAACAAAACTGAGTCCCTAAGGCAACTATTTATTTATTTTTTTTTAGCTGATTTTTTTTTTTTTTACAAGTGTTTTTTTTTTGGGGGGGGGGGGGGGGGGGGAGGGTTGGAAGTGTAATTTTATTAAGATCTGTATGTACTTGAAAATGAATGTATTTTGTAGGTGTAATATACTTTTTGGCCACAAGATGGTGCTAGTGAACACTCATAGGAAATGTTCACTTTTTTTTTTTTTCTTCACTTTATTTAATTGTTACATTTCCTGTTATTGTGAATGGACGTAGCCGCTGTTCGCGGACACGTCCATTCACTCCAGGCACTGCGATTGGGTAGAGGACCGTTCGGTCCTCTTCACCAATCACCCAGCACGGAAGCCCAACGGTAATGGCGGCGGTAGCGGCGGACACACGGCGGTAGCAGCGGCGGGAACGCGGGACGTATTAAAACGTCATGTTGCTGTTAATAGCGGTAAGCATGACATTTTAATACGTTAGAATGTCAGTAAATGGTTAAATATTTGAAATACCTGGCATCCTTGTATAATTCATTCATCTTTACCTTTGTTACTATCATGATAACCATGGGGTTATCATGAAAGGTAATTTTGTTGTGTTACACACAATGACAATAAAGTGCCAGAATCTTGAATGTAACATGTCACGTCAAGTGTACTTTAACCCTCCTGGCGGTTGATTTTTTTTTCTGCCAAATAGGCAGAAATCCGTTTTAAAAAAAAAAAATTTTTTTTGTTTCATGTAAAGCTACCAGAGTGGTAGCTACATGAAACACCACTAGAGGGCGCATGTGTCCCTCTAGTGCGATTGTCGCCGGCATCAATAGCAAACAGGGGAACGCGTATATAACACGTTCCCCTGTTTGGCTTCTCCTGTCGCCATGGCGACGATCGGAATGACGCCATGGACGTCAGCCGACGTCCTGACGTCAAACGCCTCCGATCCAGCCCATAGCGCTGCCTGGAACTCATTGGTCCGGGCCGCGCAGGGCTCTGGCAGGGGCCCTCTTCCACCGCTGCGTGCGGGCGATTGCCGCAAAGTGCTAGCTGCGCGCACAGCACTTTAAATGGGGCGAATCGCCCCACCAGGGGCTGAGATATCCTCCTGCGTGGCATAGCCCGAGCTCAGCTCGGGCTTACCGCCAGGAAGGTTAATGCACTTACACAATTGTAGCTTAGATCATCCAAAACAATCACTCAAGACAATAATGGGTTTTTAGAGTGTACAGGTGTTTCCTAAAGTTCACTGGAAAACTGAACTTTAGGATTTTAGGATTTCACTGTTACTTTAGTGATCAGGCTTGATAAATAATCATGACAGTTTGCTATTTTTAGCCAAATAGCATGATTGTAAAGGGAAAAGCCAGTGAAACTATTAACCTCTTGAGGATTGGAGGGCTAAACCCCCCTAGTGACCAGGCCATTTTTAGTATAATAGCCCACTGCAGCTTTAAAGGGAAGGTTCAGGGACTATCTAAAAAAAATAAAGTAGTTCTGAGCCTGCGCAGTACAACCCGGAGGACGTCCGATGACGTCAGCGCGCCGGCGTGGAACGCACCATGGAGCGCAGAAGAAGCCCGACCTGGCCGCCGGCCTGGCCAGGTCGGGTCGGCCACCGGAGACCACCGGGAGCCTGCGGAGCGGCGCCGAGGGCACCTCCTGCCTGCCACGGGCTGGAGGAAGCCCCAGGTAAGTGGAAATGGATTTTTATTTTTTTTAGATAGTCCCTGAACCTTCCCTTTAAGGCTAAGCTGCAGGGCCGCACACCACATCACGCAAGTGATTCCCCCCCTTTTCTCCCCACCAACAGAGCTCTCTGTTGGTGGGGTCTGATCGCTCCCCCATGTTTATTTTTTTGTAATAAATATTATTGTTAGCTTTTTTTAAAAAATGTTCCCTCCCTCCCCCCTCCCTCCCCACAGCCAGCCAATTATGGCGATCGGCTGTCATAGTCTTCTGCCTATGATAGCCAATCGCTCTCTTGTCCCCCAGGGGGACAGCCGTGTGACACGGCTGTCCCCAGTACAGCGCTGCTGCCGATCGCAGCGCTGTATATAGAAATAGACGGCGATCACGCCCCCCCAACAGGAGATGCGCTCGCAGCCTGCGCGCGATCTCCTGCAAAACAGAGCCCCAGGACGTTACGCCAATTGGCATTAGGCGGTCCTGGGGTTGCCGCCGCAGCCACGCCCATCGGCGTGACGCGGTCGGCAAATGGTTAAGAACAATGGTTTCAGACAACCATTATTGCAAATGTGTGCAGACCTTTATTGATTCTTTTAAAGAATGACTTTAGTAGTAGGTCTGTTTTAACCACTTAAGGACCAGCCTATTTTAGCCTGATCTGTGCTGCGTGGGCTCTCCAGCCCACAGCACAGATCAGATTTCAGCCAGGGCGACCAGACTTCCCCCCTTTTTTCCCCACTAGGGGGATGTCCTGCTGGGGGGGGTCTGATTGCCGCCGGCTGTTTTGGCCTAGCGGGGGGGCTCCTCAAAGCCCCCTTCCGCAGCGTTTTTCGCCCTCCCTCTGTTTCCCTCCCTCCCCTCCGTCCCCTGGGCGGCGCAGGACAGCGATCCGTCCTGCGCCGCCTCTGATAGGCTTCAGCCTATCAGATGCCGGCGATCCCCGGCCAATCAGAGGCCGGGGATCGCCGATCTGCTTTACGCCGATTTCCGTTTCCATTTTCGTTTCCGGCTTTATGGTCATTTCCATGCAAAACCACTAACGACCTGCTGACGCCCATCGGCGTTAGGCGGTCGTTAAGTGGTTAAAGAGGAAGCCAGGATTGAACTTCATTCCTATCAGGAACCGATACCCCCTTTTCCATGAGAAAACTTTACTCTTTCTCAAAGATATCATCAGATACATCTGTATGGCTGATTTTGTGCTGAAACCCCTCCCACAATGTGATGTCAGAGCTATGGCCCTGACTGTTTACTGTCTGTGAGCCTCAATGCATTGTGGCAAATACTAGCTTTTTCTAAATTCCAAGCAATCAGTATCTTCCCGTGCATAGAACTCTCAGTAAATGAACATTAAACAGAGATCACCAGGCAGGACTAAAGATGTGGCTACCTGTGGTGAATTTCAGAATGTAAATCAGAGAGAGGATAGATTTCACAATGGGTAAACATTGACTAAATTAATTTATAAATGAATATTATATACATAAAAAATAAACAATTTTGTTTATTACATTATTTTCACTATAGTTCCTCTTTAAGTAGTGGCATGGCTTGGTACAAGAGTAGCTTTTTTATACAAGCCTCTTGCAGGTAGTCAATCCTTGCCTTTGTCAATCGTCCATAGTACCGTAAGTAATTAGACTGGCTGTATTTTTCTAGGCATGTGAGTTGCTAAACGTTATTTATTTATTTATTGTCAGAACTGGCCAAATGACAAACAACTGTGTCTTTGTGAATTAAAATGCAAACACGATCCTTCTCTCCTAACAAGCTCTGAAGTGAAATACATTTCCTGAACTATTTGAGCCGCTTGTCACTACAGTATTTTAGCCTCTTCCTGTCTTAGCTTGATCTTTGCTTTCTTAGCAGCGCACACAAGTGCAGTGCTGCACAGCTGCCAGGGATCGTGACTTGTTGCTGACATAAATAATACAGCTGGCTTGCATGGCTTTTCTTATGTGAAGCTTTTCCTGAAGATTGTGTTAAGCCAGCTGGTTTTAATTGCCAGCACAAATGGCAGAAGGAACAGAGAAAAGCATCCATTTCCTGTTACTTTCTCTTTGTTCATAATAAGTAGAATTTGTGACACTCTTAATGATTTACATCCGTGCGATATTTTTAATATGGAATCCACATCAAACAATAACTGCATGGCTGCGTTTCATGGCAGGATGACGGACACATTTTCCTCTTTACATGTTCCAAGGAATAGGATTGGCGTCCTGTGTTTAATGTAACGGGAAACCATTTAAGGTACGAAAATGTGCCTGTAAAACAGATATTTCACTGACAAAGAATATATATATTTGTGGTAATTGGCCAAAACTATGATTATGGCAGCCATAACGCAGAGACTTGTGCATTCGGATCCAAAACAGATGGAGGAAATGTATGTGTTCCTTTTATCAAGCACTCACTTTTCAAGAGTCATTTTTGTTGTGCGGATAATTAAAGGGCAACTGAAGTGAGAAGAATATGGAGGCTGCCATACAGTATTTATTTCCTTTTAAACAATACCAGTTGCCCGGCAGCCCTGCTGAACTATTTGGCTGTAGTGGTGTCTGAATAAAACCAGAAACAAGCATGCAAGTAATCTTGTCAGATCTGACAATAATGTCAGAAACACCCGATCTGCATATGCCTGTTCAGGGTATATGGCTAAAAGTATTAGAGGCAGAGCATCAGCAGGACAGCCAGGCAACTGGTATTGCCTAAAAGCAAATAAATATGACAGCCTCCACATCGCTCACACTTCAATTGTTCTTACTATGCAGCCTGAAAACTCTCAAATGACCTGAAGACAAAGATTGTTCACCATCATGGTTTAGGGGAAGGATACAGAAAACTGTCTCAGAGATTTTAGCTGTCTGTTTCCACAGTTAGGAACATATTGAGGAAATCGAAGACCACAGGCTCAGCTCAAATTAAGGCTCGAAGTGGCAGATCAAGAAAAATATCAGATAAACAGAAGCGATGATTGGTAAGAAAAGTCACAGTCAACCCACAAATCAGCACCAAAGGCCTATAACATCATCTTGCTGCAGGTGGAGTCACTGTTCATCGTTTAACCATTCAGCTCACTTTACACAAGGAGTTGCTGTATGTGAGAGTGATGCAGAGGAAGCCCACAGCACAAACAGTGCTGCTTGAGGTATGCTAAAGCACATTTGTACAAGTCAGTTTAATTTTGGAATAAGATGCTGTGGACTGATGAAACTAAAATTGAGTTATTTGGGCATAACAAGGGGTGTTATGCATGGAGGAAAAACAACACAGCATTCCTAGAAAAACACATGCTACCTACAGTAAAATATGGTGGTGGTTCCATCATGCTGTGGAGCTGTGTGACCAGTGTAGAGACAAGGAATCTTGTCAAAGTTTAGGGACGCATGGATTCCACTCAGTATCAGCAGATTGTGGAGACCATTGTCCAGGAATGAGTGACAAAGCTGAAGCTGTGCTGGGGCTGGATCTTTCAACAAGACAACGACACTAAACACTGCTCAAAATGCACTAAGGCAATCCACTAAGGCATCCCCAGACCTGAATATAATTGAAAATCTGTGGTGTGAGTTAAAGAGAGCTGTCCATGCTCGGAAGCCATCAAACCTGAATGAACTAGAGATGTTTTGTAAAGAGGAATGGTCCAAAATACCTTCAACCAGAATCCAGATTCGTATTTGAACCTACAGGAAGTGTTTAAAGGCTGTCATTTCTGCTAAAGGAGGATCTACTAAATATTGATTTAATTTATTTTTTTGTGGTGTCCAAATTTATGCACCTGCCTAATTTTGTTTCAACAATTATTGCACACTTTCTGTAAATCCAATAAACTTCATTTCACTTCTCAAATATCACTGTGTGTGTCTCATATATGATATGTTTAACTGACATTTTTTATCGTAACAACCAACGATTTATACAGGAAAATCATGGCGATTAACAACGTTGCCCAAACTTTTGCATCCCACTGTATGTTATGTAAGTAGAACAAGCCGTTATCTACTTGTATATGTTTTTTTTTCCTGGGATAGTATGGCTGTCCCTGCTGTTTTAAGGCAGGGGTCACACTTATCAGAAATCACAAGCATTTTGCGATTTTCTAAAAATGCTAACTGACACATGTAATGTATTTTAATTGCTTGATTTTTTTTACTGATTCAATAAAGGATTTCTACATTGTATTGGCCAATGTCTGGAACCTTCTTTTCCCTGTACAGTAGAACCTTGGTTTGGGAGCATAATTTGTTCTGGAAACATGCTTGTAATCCAAAACACTCTTATATCAAAGTGCATTTCCCCATAAGGATTCATGGAAACTCGGATGATTAATTCCACAATCCAAAAACATTTATAGAAAACTATTGAATGCAATACTTTATAAAGTACAAATCTAAAAAAAAGCCTTTCACTATAACTATTAGAATCACCGCCATCTGGCCCATCCCAAAGGTGTAAAAGTATTGCACCTAGCATGTTATCAACCGAGAATGGGTTTGGGTTGTATTGACTGTATTATTTTCTGTTTTCCCAGGGAACTTCTGGGTTTGAGAAATCAGTTGCATACCAAACAAAATTAGAATGTATTCAATTGTCATTTGATTTGATGAAAGCATATCAACAAACACAAAGGTAAGAGAATACATGTAAACTCTTTGTAAAAAATTTGATCATCTACCAGCAGCAGACATGAAAGTCATGTGTGACGTATGATGACAGCCAACCCTCATACAGCCAGCATCCCTTCATCTATTGCACTGAGAACAATGTTTGTATTTCCTGATTGGAAAAAAATGTGAAGCTTTGTCAGGTCTGTACTAGTACCTAGTGAATGTTATTGAGACAGAGGAGACTGTTTATCACTGGCCCTGTGCAACTTCTGTACAACGACATCCATTTCATCATCATTCATTTGAGAGGTTAGGTGTTCATGTTTATGATATATTACCCTGGTGTTATCTGTAGGCGGTTGATCTTCTTACAGCCTCAAGGATTCTCTTATATCCAGTTTAAACTCCTCATCCTATCATAAGAAGCTCTGCATAAACTATCACCTCCTTACATTTCCTCACTAATTTCAAGATACCCACTCAGAACCTTTGCTGCTCCTAGGAGACAGCTCAAGAGGCATATCTAGGTAAAATAGTGCCCATGGCAAACACAGAAATTGTGCCCCCATTCCCCACCAACACCACCAGGATCCCCTAATTAACAGCATCCTACCCCGCCCTCATAAGAAGAGTAACCCCTTCACACAACCAGAGCCCGACCACAAATAAGGGCACTCCTCCTCCCACTGAGCCCTCACTCGCCGCACAAATGTCAAAACAATACCAGAACATTTAATATGCCCCCAGATACACAAATTAAGTAGTATCAAGTAGTCACATACATGCAGATAGAGAAATCAAGTAGACCCACATGCATCCAGATTACAGAATTAAGTAGTCACTTGCCTCCAGATAAAAAAATCAAGTAGTCACATGCATACAGATAAAAAAAATCAATTAGTCACGTGTCTCTAGATAAAATAATTAAGTAGTTAGCTACCTCAAGAATTTAACAGCCAGATGCCTCAAGATGAAATTAATAGCCCAGAGTAGGTAGTAAAGTGTCCCCGGTATAGGTAGTAAGGGGACCCCAGTATAGGTAGTATGCTGTGGCAGTATAGGTAGTAAGAAGCCCCCAGTATATGTAGAATGCTTACCCCATTATAGGTAGTATGCTGCCCCCAGTATAGGTAGTATGCTTCACCCAGTATATGTAGTATGCTGCCCCCATTATAAGTAGTATGCTGCCCCCAGTATGGGTAGTATGCTTCACCCAGTATATGTAGTATGCTGCCCCCAGTATAGGTAGTATGTTTCCCCCAGTATAAGTAGTATGTTTCACCCAGTATATGTAGTATGCTGCCCCCAGTATAGGTAGTATGCTGCCCCCAGTATGGGTAGTATGCTTCACCCAGTATAGGTAGTATGCTGCCCCCAGTATAGGTAGTATGCTTCACCCAGTATATGTAGAATGCTGCCCCCCGTATAGGTAGTATGTTGCCCCCAGTATAAGTAGTATGCTTCACCCAGTATATGTAGTATGCTGCCCCCAGTGTAGGTAGTATGCTGCCCCCAGTATGTGTAGTATGCTGCCCCCAGAGTAGGTAGAAATGTGCCCCAAGTTTAGGTAGTATTGTGCCCCCAGTATAGATAGTATTCTGCCCCCAGTGTAGGTAGAAAGGTGCCCCCAATATGGGTACTATGCTGCCCCAGTATAGGTAGAAAGGTGCCCCCAGTATAGGTAGAAAGGTGTCCCAATATAGGTAGTATGCTGCCCCCAGTATAGGTAGTATGCTACCCCTGGTATAGGTAGAAAGGTGCCCTAAATATAGGTACTATGCTGCCCCCAGTATAGGTAGTATGCTGACAGGGGCGTAACAATAGCCCCTGCAAGGGATGCAGCAACAGGGGGCCCTTAGGGGGACTGTCATGGGAAACTGTGAGAGGGTGCTGTCTGATACTGGGGTCTGTTATTAACTGCTGTTTGTTACTGGTGGTCTATTATGAAGTGAACTTTGTTATGGGTGTCTGTCATAGTGGATTTCTCTTACTGGGGTCTATCATGAGGTGCTATGTGTTACTGGGGTCTATCATGAGGTGCTATGTGTTACTGGGGTCTGTCATGAGGTGCTATGTGTTACTGGGGTCTATCATGAGGTGCTATGTGTTACTGGGGTCTGTCATGAGGTGCTATGTGTTACTGGGGTCTGTCATGAGGTGCTATGTGTTACTGGGGTCTGTCATGAGGTGCTATGTGTTACTGGGGTCTGTCATGAGGTGCTATGTGTTACTGGGGTCTGTCATGAGGTGCTATGTGTTACTGGGGTCTGTCATGAGGTGCTATGTGTTACTGGGGTCTGTCATGAGGTGCTATGTGTTACTGGGGTCTGTCATGAGGTGCTATGTGTTACTGGGGTCTGTCATGAGGTGCTATGTGTTACTGGGGTCTGTCATGAGGTGCTATGTGTTACTGGGGTCTGTCATGAGGTGCTATGTGTTACTGGGGTCTATCATGAGGTGCTATGTGTTACTGGGGTCTATCATGAGGTGCTATGTGTTACTGGGGTCTGTCATGAGGTGCTATGTGTTACTGGGGTCTGTCATGAGGTGCTATGTGTTACTGGGGTCTATCATGAGGTGCTATGTGTTACTGGGGTCTATCATGAGGTGCTATGTGTTACTGGGGTCTGTCATGGAGGTCTGGTCTTCACTGAGACATGCTGCTAAGGAAATCTATAAGCTGACCTATTTATGTGTCTCTGTATACGTGACCTGTTCCCATATCTCATTCTTACTGGCCAAACTGCACTTTACAAAGGTCATGTCCACTTCTGGTTGTAGGTTTGTCACCACCCCTTTTATATGCCCTTTTCCTTCAGGGAACAGTTTCAGTGTTTGCTGCTATTTTTCCTAAAAATTCCACTGATTCTTGATTGGTTGATTGGTTATTACACTACAAGATGGGCAGCGGCTAATTAAAAGTCTCATATTTTGCCTTGTTACAGTGTTCTGGATTTTAAGGGTCACTGGTTGCCATGCAATATGTCCCAAAGTGCATAGAGGCATCCAGATGTGTATATGCTTAACATATTAGAACATTTAGAAAGTTGAAAGTGAACACAAAGGGATCATGCACACATTACCTTCTTATTTTGTAAAACTCTTATCTTAATCATTTCATCTATAGGGATTCAGCAAATGTTTATCTTTATGTAGATTGTCAGTTCATTTATGTTTTTTTACATATTTATCTACAGCTAAACTGTTCAAATGAAAAAAAAAAGTTTTCTACCGTCTGACATATTTTTCCACATTTCATATCTCTATAAAATCTTTATTGGTGAATTTCAATCAGGTTGCATTGTAAATAATCAAACAAGTAAGATTTCCAAATTGTAAAGCTTTCTGTTTAATGGTTATGTTCATTTTATATACATTGGTACCCAGCGCAGCTTGGTGGCTTAATCCTCTGGTGGCTACTATTATTTTAGCAGAATTCTTTCTAAACCAAGTAGGATATTTGTGGTTTCGGTTTGGCTGAAGGGTAAAGTAAATCTGTACTTTGCTCAGACTTGCACTCGCACAGTCCTTGGAAATCATGGAGAAATATACGAAATCTTACAAAGTCAAATATTTTCAAATCATTATTCAGCAAATCCATTCCTTTAGTTAATAATAAACAATAAATCAAATCTCTAAAACAGTAAATGAATGTTATGATGTATATATGATAATGAAATGAGCTAGCTTTTGTATAGCTGTTTTTTTTCCCCTGTAGGACTCCAGACACATGGGCAGTGCACACAGAAATTCTAAGCTAGTTATGTGTGTATAAACTAAAAAAAAATGGTGGAGCTCTCCTCAATAACGCGATTGGGATGTGCCAGGTAGATCAGACAGCACACCTGATAAGTAAGTCCAAAGAAGTAGTAGACCGGCACCATCCAAGTAAGTATTCAATGCTCTTTTTAATTTAATCAATCATCACAGTACAATAATGCGACATTTCGGAGTGACAGCTCCTTTTTCAAGCATAGCTTCAAAAGTCGCATTATTGTGCTGTGATGTTTGATTAAATTAAAAAGAGCATTGAATACTTACTTGGATGGTGCCAGTCTACTACTTATAAACTAAAGGTAGACATACATCAGGCAACTTGGCGGGCGATCGACCTTCTGACTTGATTATTATAATCGGATCAGAGGAAAATTGGTGCTGCCAAGTGCATGACCAAAATTGGTCGCATGTATTGATTAGACATGCTACAAGATACAGGGCCGACATGCTTGATCGGGTGTACGGGGGTAACGATGTGATATCGGGATGAGGGGATGAGTGACAAACATGACTGAACCCCTGGTGCTGTCCCCCCAATGTAAAATACCCCCCCCCCATGTCCCGTCCAGTATATGTTGCCTGTCAGTGTCCGCCGCTGGCTCCTCGCTCTTCCTTCCATACATGAGCCCAAAATGGTTGCAGGCGTATACCTGGGCATGTGTGTGACATCACACACACCCCTACATTGCACCAGCAACCACTTGTATGGAAGAAAGAGTGCAGAAACAGAGCCAGCGGCGTACATCAACAGGTAAAGTATACTGCATAGGGCCGCGGGGGCACATTTTACATTGGGGACAGTACCAGGGCTGGCCAGGCGGTGGATGCGCGCCTCACAAGGCCAATTCTTGAGATATTTCATGCTGAAATTGGTCGTGAATCGGCCTGCGGTGTATGGGCAGGCAACAGATCTCTCTCCGATCAGATTCAATGAGAGAGAGATCTGTCTCTTGGTCGATCTGCCCATGCATCGACTGATGTATGGGCACCTTGAGTGTGTGAACCCCAGTCAAAATGTGCTACCTCTGCCAGAAACTGGCAATACACCTTACAATTTGTGGTAGATTAGGTGGTAAAAGATCAATATCTACTACCTTGAATCATTGAATAAAATATCAACAAAAATATTGTCCACTGCTGGTAGCTTTGATGAGGCACAAAGTTATTGGATCCTGGATCATGTACTGCTGTTGCCTTGCTCTCCTGCATTACTGGTACTTGGGATTAGATATAGAATGGACACGCCAGTAAAACCAACAAAAATCAAGTGACGTGTCCTTGTTTTTTCAGACATTTTTATGTGATTTGATATATGTACTGTATATAGAATTGAATGTCGAATCTGTTAAAGGACAACGAGGTAACACGTGACATGATGAGATAGACATGTGTATGTACAGTGCCTAGCACACAAATAACTAGGCTGTGTTCCTGCACGTGTTGCTTCCTGCATTTGAAGCACATGCTGCTCCAGTAAGATATGCCCAGTCTGGGTGTGTTCCACCAGCCAGAAGAAACTCATTCAATTAGTGCAAGTTGAATCAGCAATGACCTTCAGAAAGCTGGCTCACTGGTCCAGTCACGGGCTACTGCTACTGCGCATGCGCAGCCACAGCTATGCACCTCCTTGATCGCACTCCTGTGACCCGGGAGCGTTCTGCACAGTTCCAGTTTTTATGAATTGTGCAAGCGAAAAATGCTTCCGGCCATGCGAAAGTGATCAGGAGGCCGCGCATGCAGCTTCCAGAAGGGCACTGCTGCTGAACAGAGGAGCGCGGAATGATGGTGAGGTACCAGGAGGACATCAGGGGCTGGAAGAAGCCCCAGGTAAGTTAAACTGCCATCTTTTATTCACTTTAGGTTTCCTTTAAAAGAAAATCTTTCCTGTTTTACTTTTATATATGAATTTTGAATAGACTAATAAGGCAACATATACTAATTCCAAGAACAACAGAGGGCAATGTAATTCACTGTCACAAGCCCATGCCAGCTTCATTACAACAGGCTTGTACGATGTTGTGTTGCTAGGCAGTTGCTCCCATGGTCTCTGTTCCCAGGCCTGCTGACCATCTTTTTCCCAAATGGATGTGATTCGGTGTCCACCCTGCACCACGCCTGGTTTATTCCATAGTGCAAGAGCAGAAGAGAAGAAGAAGGTATATTGCCATATTTTTCGGAGTCTCTTGCTAAGTCTGTGTATTAGAACCTGCCAACTCAAATAGCTTACGTCTGAGATCACCTAACACACAGGGACATTTGTTAAATAAATTCAATTTTTGCATTAAGTAAAATACTGTGCAATGTATATGTAATCACTCTAAATTATAAAGATGTATTTCTTTTTTTAATCTGCTTTTATCACTGTACTGAGTTACAACCCCTGTCCTTGAGTACCCTGAAAAGAGAGTGTAACATCTTGGCACACAGCTGTAACATGCACAATTAGTCAAGAGAGAAACATTCATTTTTCATAACAGAACTGAAGCACATTGGTTATACAGTGCTCCGTTGGCTCTGAGTCTGTGTTTAAACTGAATAGATGTCCAAAACAGTCGCAAAGCCAATCTTTCACAGCAGAAGCTCGCTGTAATTAATCGACTGAACTTGTTTTAAAATGTACTATAAAACTAAACAAACCAAAAGAGCCCCAGTGCCATATATAGCTTTGGTTTCTATCACTCGGACTTCATTTCTGAGCTTAGAGTTTATAGCTCAGGAGACACAAGTTGTCCCTTGAAAAAAGATATAGTCAATTCATCAGTTTAGATAATACAAACTTTAGTATTCAAAGATAATCTGCCCTGATAGAGATACTGGTACTGCCATTGCAATTTTTGACAGCTTAAAAACTTAGTAAGTCATTGATCCAGATCAAATATAAAGGCAAAGAACTTGAAAATCCTGATTACCTAATTTTATCAGTAAAAAAAGTATTCTACACTTCTCATATGCTAGGGTGACAAATGAGCAAAATTAGTAATATTCCACTGTGTCATAGAGGCATAGAACATAGAGGTGCCTACACTCTACTCCTTATGCTGCTACAGCATTTTTTGTATTGACCTGAGGAAGCAGGCCATGGCCTGCAAAATGCTTTGTCAAATTTTTAATAAATATTTTCCCGTTGAACTGGTGTCTGTATCTTCTGGAGAGGTAAGCAATTACCTCTAATTTACACATTATGTTATACAATATATTTTGGGAGCCTCCACCCCACTCTTCTATCAATTAGACCTCCTTTAGAGGTAATAGCTTTACAGTTTTCTGGAAAGTGTATTGAATTACAGGAGGATGACCATCCAGTATCCGGCAGGACCTGGAGCACCGATCGAGGACAGTGAATTCCCTGCAGCCTTATACGTTGGTTGCAGGAACTGCAACCCACCTTTATGAGTATATTATTTTAAATACTTTCATCCCCCATTTACCTAACAATACTGCGCCATTGGCCTCCATATCTCTTTTTACTACCTCTACTACTGGTTTAGGTGTCCTTTTTCTCTACAAGAACCACCGAACCCCTTCTACATTGTGGATGATGTTGCCCTGTATGAGAAAGAGTAGCTGGAGTCTTCTGCAGCAAACCTCATTAGAATGGGGCAGTTCATGCTGATGTGTCTGGTTAAGGACACCCGTATCAAAACCATGAAGGACGCAGACCTGTACTGGGTGGCCACTTTATTAGACCCTTGGTTCAAACAGAAATAGGCAGAGATGCTAGCCTACCACAATCACAAAGGGTGGCCAAAATGTAGAACTTCAATATCAAGCTGAGACAGGTGTTGTATTCTGCCTTTTTAGGGTGGTGGTACAGGGAGAGCCATTAAAAGCCAAAGAAGTGGCAACAGTAACACTCCCCTGCCTTCAAGAACAGGGTGAATTGCTGCTGATGGTGATGTGGCAGTCATGTCCAATATGAGGTCCGTCTTCTGTACAATGCCTCAACAGGTTGCTTCTAGATCCACCTTCAAGGAACACCTCGACCAACAGGTATCCGACTACTTTGGAGTAACGATCCCCGTGGACACTCTGAGACTCTGAGGAGCAAAGAACCTCTGGACTTCTGGTTGTGTAGGCTTGACCTGTGGCCAGAGCTGTCACAATTTGCTATGGAGCTGTTGGCTTGTCCCGTGTCAAGTGTCCTATCAAAAGGACATTCAGTGCCGCTGGAGGGATAGCGACAGATGAGCAAAGTCGCCTAGCACACAGCAGTGTTCATTACTTAACATTATGAAAATGAACGAGGTGTGGATCTGAGAGGGTTACAACACAGATGTGTAATATGATTATTACACATTATTACCCTGGCGCATGCCAGTTACTTCAGGTCTCATGTCCAGTCCATCCTGACCACAGGCACAGATGTGCTCCACCATCATCAGCACAGCACCCAGTATGTAATTTGATCCTACTTCAATTGGCTTTACCGAAACAAAAAATGTATGTTATTACCCTGGTGTATGCCATCTACTCCAGACCTCATGTTCGCCCTGGCTAAAGGCACAGCTATTTTGCACCACCATCAGCACTGTACCTAGTATGTAATGTGATCCTACTTCAGATGGCTTTACCAAAAAAAATAAAAAATAACTACGCTGGTGCATGCCAGTTACTTCAGGCCTTATGTTCGCCCTGTCCAAGGCCATGGCTATCCTGCATCACCATCAGCATGGCATCCAATATGCCATTTGTTCCTACTTCGATTGGCTTTACACAAAAAAGAAAATAATAATATTACCCTTACTTTTGGCCTCTGTCTCATACCGAGGCTGAAGTTCAAATATTTATTCGACAGGTAAATGACCAATTTTTATGGCCTCTGTCTCATACAGAGGCTGGAATTCAAATATTTATTTGGCAGGTAATTGACCAATTTCTATGGCCTCTGTCCTATACAGAGGCTGAAAATCAAATATTTATTTGGTAGGTAATAGCTAAATTTTTATGGCCTCAGTCTCATACAGGGGCTGAAATTCAAATATTTATTTGGCAGGTAATTGCCCAATTTTTCAGGCCTCGAGTGTGGCTGTAAGAACAATGTTTTGGGTGAGTAACTCCTCAATTTTTCAGGCCTCACCTGCTGTGACTGAAATTTAAAATGTTTAGGGAGATAAATGCAAAGGTTTTCAGGCATCTCAGACAGTGGCTGCACATAACAATTTTTAGGCAAGCCATTAAAGTCAGTGAGGCTCGCTGCAAATTTCCGGCTCGCGAATTTATACATACACATATGTGTATATATATATATATATATATATATATATATATATATATATATATATATATATATATATATACATATATACACACACACATATATCTATATATATATATATATAGATAGATAGATAGATAGATAGATAGATAGATAGATAGATAGATAGATATCACTAATATTATAATTGCAAAAGTTTGGATGTTTGGATGTTTGTTACTCAATCACGCAACAATGGCTAATTGGATTTGAATGAAATTTGGCACACACATAATACATTACCTGGAATAACATATATTTTATCCCCACAACCAAAAAGTAGGCGGATACGAATACAAATTTCACTGGGAAAATGTAAACTGCAGCCATTCCTACACTATTATGGTAGGGTTCTCAAAATTTGCACAGTTGGTCACTAGGAGACTAGGATTACTATTCAGAAAAGTGGGTGAAGCCTACAAAAGCAATCAAAATTCACCTATTGTTTTTCCAGGGGGATATTTAATTGCTGCCATTCTTGCACTGTTAATGGCTCAAGCCTCAAACCTATTATATATACTGTATATATATATATATATATATATATATATATATATATATATAGCCGATTTACAGCTCATGTTGTAACTTCTAAAGGTATTCTCATTTTCAGATCTGAAAAATCAAAAGATGTGAACTTATGTTATGTACCTCTGCTTTTCAGCAGAAGCCTATACAGAGTATTTTGCAACACAGTAACCATCCCCCTCCCCACTGTTCTACATGGAAAGAACTTTTAAGATAAATGTGAAAAGGGATGAATTCAGACTTCAGCAATGAACAAACTGCACAGATGTGCAAATGAGCCTGTGGTCAGACACGTTGTACTTTCTGGAATGAAGGCTATTTCCTAAAAGCCAGAAAGCTCTACCTGCATATCATCATGAGAATGTCTGCAGTTTGCCATTGCTCCCCCAACCACATGAGCTGTTTTTACTGAGAAAACATAAAGAAAATAACACAAAATGCATATTATATGTCCTAATATCACATTCCAAAACTCTGAGGGGACATTATTTCCAAGCCGAACTCCAGCCAAACAGCTAAGTACACAGTTCAATAATATATATACAAATTATTTCACACGGCAGTTTTGTATAACCCATCTTTCTAACAGTGTTACCTTTCTGGAAGTCTAGTTATGAGATTCCCTCATTTTCTTTCTCAGCTTTGCAGCTTTTTTTAAAAGCTAAAAACAAGCACAGAAAGATGGAGCAAAGCCTGTACAGATCAATTGGTTTAATAAATAACACATTAACAGGAGAGGGTACAGAGTTCAACTTCACAGAAGCATACAGTGCCCTTCGCATCTCAGAGGACCACATCTCGTGGTCAGCAACACCACATTCTTCACTTGTCTTTGCAGTAGATGTCCAACAAGAGCTGGTGCAGGTGTGGGGCTCACAGAGGCCTACAATGTGCTGGGCATGCCAGGGGAACACACACTGTGGTCAGTAGTACTGTACATGAGAACGTTCCTGTCCTGTCCTGGCTGTAGGTGTGTAGAGTAGGTAGGTGCATGCATGTGGAAGTGTATTGGAGGAGACAGCAGGCGGATGCGGCTGTGCGAGAATCTGCAGCTTGCTGGGTGTTTCAAGGGCTACCCCATAGAGCCACATTAGTCCATGCCATAATGAACTGACACATCATTGCATTCCAGCAATTCTGGAAATGTGTTTAGCTTTCAGGGTCATCAAAGAGATAATTTGCATATTCAGCGGTTTAGTAAGAGGGCTTTTTGGTCCTTTTTAGTCCCTTACACGCTCCTAGGAATTCTGGTTCACCTAGAGCTTGCTGGGTAATCTGTAGTAAAGGAAAACAAGGCCAGAGGAAATTAAACAAAATCCTGCGATAATACAATCTTTAAAGCGTAATGAAACCCAGCATTTCTTTTTTACTCCAATAGATTATTTACAGCATATTATATACAACCAGCATTTTTTTTTTTACTAGAACAGCATTCAAAGGGTTACACACATGACTTAGAAGCTTCCTGCCAGCAAAGCTAGACATCCAAAGTGTAGATAATGTTATCTTGTGTTTAATTGTATCAAGTGAGGAATGTAAGTAAACACTTCTCTGACACTGCCGGGTCTCCTGAACAAAGTCAGACAATTTAAGCCCCATACACACACTCAACAGCGGTCTTTTAAGGTGCGTACACACGCACTGCCAGCGGCAACGACGGGTCCGCCAGTCCCTCCCGCTGGGCGGATGTTCAGCCGACAGTAGTGCGTGTGTGCGTGCTGCCGGAGGACTGATAAGGCTGTTTCTGAACGATCCGCTCAGCGTAGTGCTTGTGTACGCACCTTTAGGCTCTCACAACTTTTCTTGTGAAACACCTAAAAAAATCTCTTGCTATTGTTCAAGCAGCTGATATGACTGATAAGAAGTCAATTGAACATTTGGATTGACTTCTTATCAGACTTATCAGCTGCTTGAACAATAGCAAGAGATCTTTTTTAGGTGTTTTACAAGAAAAGTTGAGTGGGACTGAAGACCGCTGTTGAGTCTGTGTATGGGGCTTTAAAGAGGAACTCCAGTGAAAATAATGTAATAAAAAAGTGTTTCATTTTTACAATAATTATGTATAAATGATTTAGTCAGTGTTTGCCCATTGTAAAATCTTTTAAATCCCTAATTTACATTCTGACATTTATCACATGGTGACATTTTTAATACTGGCAGGTGATGTAGCTGCTGCTTGCTGTTTTGGCAGTTGGAAACAGCTGTAAACAGCTATTTCCCACAATGCAACAAGGTTCACAGACAGGAGACTGCCAGGAGTACCATGGTCCTCAGAGTTTCTTGTGGGAGGGGTTTCACCACAATATCAGCCATACATAGCCCACTGATGATCCGTTTGTGAAAAGCAATAGATTTCTCATGTAAAAGGGGGTATCAGCTACTGATTGGGATGAAGTTCAATTCTTGGACACGGTTTCTCTTTAAAGCATTTCTGCTTGTTACAACATGAATAAAGCAGTTATAAATAAAATGCAAAATCAGCTTTCCGAGCAAAAAAAAGTGTTCTTTGGGAACGTATAATTTCTAAATGAATACTAATACTTATGCACAAAAGCAAATATGATAACCGTATGGCATATAAAAAGTAGGAAAACATGTTCTTATTGAATATTATGTCAGGGTTTTATACCGCTTTAAGACGGAACAGGTTGCAGTGCTGAAATGCATAAACTGTTATCAGTTGGGCAGACTCCATGCCCTAAGTGAATCTTTACAGTACCTGGAAAGTTTAAAGCAGAATGAAGAGTTGTGTGCTGACAGGCATTCTCGGTTAAGAGGTGCAGAGGGAAATGCAGTGGGTGTTGTTTGAAGAAAGCTATGTAAGCTGGCACTGTCCTGGAAACTATCAGAAAAAGAATGTCAGGCAGCCTGACAGCAGTGTACAGTTATATGGCTGTGTTTATTGCCAGGAAAAACGTTTTCAGGAATTTAGTGTAATAAAACTATTTATTCAAAACATGCACTACTTAATCATTTAAATTGTCAAGCTGAAAAGACTCCACTCACTGTTAAAAAGCAATATTTTCACAGTTTTATAGAACTGCTGTATGTATTTAAGACGTGGCGTTTGAGTATGCAATGCTCCTAGCAAAGGTTTCACTCTTTCCCTTTTAGAGTAATGGACAGCATCATAGAATGTTGCAGAGCATTTTTCACATGGGCGTGCATTAATAATCCCTCTATTAATACAATACAATACAATACAATAACATTTCTATAGCGCTTTTCTCCCATAGGACTCAAAGCGCTTAGGCTCTCTCAGATTCAGATATTAAACACCAGTCAGCACAGAGCAGTCCATGACTAAGCAGGGCTTGTGATGGGCTGTGGGCATCTGGAAAATGCGTCTCCATATCTGTACGTTTTGACAACTGTGGAAGGAACTGCAGTGGCGAACCTAGAGATTATGTGGCGAACCTAGCAAAACGTTCATGGGCCCCTCAGGTGTGGGCACTCGTTAGCTATGTCACCTGCCCCTACTATGAGTTAATTGGCAATTTACATTCTTGTGCAATGTACACTGCATATAGTCCATGGGCACTGATAGAGGGTGGAGGAACACAAGAAAGGTAATAGTGAATACATTATGTACCACCTGGCCTCCTCTGCTCCAAGATCCCATAGCAGCTGCTATCACTGCTATGGCTATTGCTACGCCCCTGAGGAACTGCAAAATAGAGTTGGGAGGATGAGGATTGGCGGTCAGCTTGTTTACTCCTTTTCTGCACCTACTGATGTAGAGGCTCTGTGCAGTGGGAACATTGGGCCAGATTTATCAAGAGTGTCTGAGACAAAACGCTGGTAGGTTTGTAGAACTCCGTGCAGAACTGTCTCAGGCACCTTAAGAAGCCACTAGATGGTGCTGTTTCCTTCCTAAACTGTTCTAAGTGAGGAGGAGCTAGAACAGTGTCTCAGACAAATGAACACAACAGTGTATGACTTGTTTGTTTATCCATCTGGGACACTAGCAGCCCAGGTTGTAATTTCTCTCCTAAACTTTCATTCTCAAATAATCCCGATGTCTGCTCTGTCTTTTACATACATTTTTAACATGCTCTAAGAAGACAATTCTCCACACACTCGTCCACAATTCCCCTCCTTTTCTTAAACAAATAAACATCACCAGGGTGAAGGGGAGTTCACCTCAGTAACAAATGAGTGTGGGTAGATGACAGTAAATTAAAAAGGAAGCTATGAGGTGTCAGCATAAACCTGCTCTGCGCGGGGTTAAGAAGTGGTATTAGCCACTTCTTATTTAGGGACAGTTCTGCGCTGTTCTTAATCTAAGGAAAACTCTCAGAACTGCCGCAATCTCCCTTCACTTAAGAAAGCACTGGGAAGCTTCTTACAACCTGCAGAACACTCCCCCCTGCTGGTAAGGACAGTTTAAGAAGAAAAAACTGTCAGTAATGCTTTGATAAATCTGGCCCATTGTACCTAATGAAAAGGAGTGGAATTGCAGAAACCACTTCATCATGGGAAGGAATGGGGTACTGGGAAGCAGCTAAGGCTTCTGTGGTTCCAAGTGTTCCATAATTTGTGCCCCCCCACCCCCTGTCGAGGGAGAGGCGTGCAGCCTGCCACTGAATTATACATGTCAAACTCCAGCCTGTGGGCCAAATCTGCCCACATCATCTGCCCAAATCATCTCAGAGCCATTAAATTTGGCCCTCAAGTGGTTTCCCCACTTGGCATTATGTTTGGCCCACTCTAGACCACCAGGGAAGCTACATTGGAGGTGAAGCCTTAGAACACCAGGGAAGCCATACGGGGAGGGAGGCGGAAAGCACTAAACACTAGGGAACTGTATAGGGGAGGTGGGGTCAATAGACACCATGGAACTGTATAGATGAGAACTGGGACCTCTAGACACCAAGGAACTGTATAGGGGAAGGAAGAATACTAGACAGCAGGGAACTGTATAGGGTTTTGGAGGGGGCATTAGACACCTGGGAACTTTATAAGGGAGGAAGGTAGTTAGTAGACATTGAGGTTGGCTCGCAACTAGGTCCCAGTGTACAATTTCGGCCTACTTTGTCTTGAGTTTGACACCCCTGCACAAAATGAATCTGCGTGTGGTGGAAAAATGGGCGTGGCCATGACATGATGGGGCTGGAGCCAACTGCATGATGCTATATGCAGCTCTGGAGATGTGTTCAGCTTCTTGGGGATTTAAAGGAATGATTTGCTTATTCACTCACTAAGCAGAAGTGATACATCATAGTAGTTCCTTCTTACTTACATAACACTGAAAAACTTCCAATTACCTCTGTTTCAAGAATGTTAATTTATATTAAAAATTTTCTGTGTGCTATGATTCATAAACAATATTTATAAACTGGTCTGAATTCCTGATGTTTCTTGTGAAGCGGTTCAATAAAACAATATGATGTTATGTAGCTGATGTTTCCTCTGGATGTCACTGTTTAGGTTAGCCTGCAACAACACGGTCTGTCAGACCACTGGGCGGGGCTCAGCAGTGCTTTCTCATTTTGTTAGGGTTAGTAACTTGTCAGGAATAAAAGGAAAATGTTATGAGGGGTCTATGTCACATCAGTTCTGTTCACTAAAGCATATTCTTTGCAATAAATACATTCTGACAATGGCAAATCCTCTCCAAGCTCTTGTTCAGACAGGAGGAAGCCAGGTAACATGGGTTACCAAAACATGTAAGGTCATTGGAAATACAGGTTAAAGGTCACTGAGTGTATGTCTGGCATCTACTGAATCACTCATACTATAGGCTATAATAACACATACCTTTAAACAGGAAATTGTGCATTACTCCTTTAGTGTTCGCAAATATTTGAGAAAGTAGAAATAATTACGGTAATCAGAACTAAAAATGCAAAAAATGCACTGTAAACTGTAACTGTGATCAGGCTATGAAAGGAATACGATTTTAAATTGCCAAAGAGACATTTTTGTTTAAAGTAATATGTTTGTTTGTTTCCGAGATTGCTAGAGAAAATAACTAATCTTGCATGCTTAAAATAGATGTTTAAAAATAAAAAAAAAATAAAAAAATAAAAAAAAAGTTTTGGCTGCAAGAGTGTGTATAAAACTAGATTCACACGAAGACTGATTTACTAACCTTTCAGCAACTCTCTCTATGATCTGATATAATCCAAGACTCCTAACAGCAAAATAATAAAAAGGAATCTTGAAGTGAGAGGGATAAGGAGGCTGACATGTTTAATGAATATTAAACAATACAAATTACCAGGCTGCCCTGCTAAACATTTGCCTCTATCACTTTTAGCCATAGACACTGAACAAGCATGTACATTAGAGGTTTCTGACAAAAATCTGACTAGATTAGCTGCATGCTTGTTTCAGGACGGGGTTCAGAGTCAGACAGACACTACTGGCGCATGATAGATCAGCAGGATGCAAGGCAACTAGTATTGTTTAAAAAGAAATCAATATGGCAGCCTCCATATTCCTCTCACTTCAGGTTCCCTTTAATGAGATCACACTGGATTACTTCTGGATCACTTCAGAAAATTCGTAAATCAGGACTGTTGTGTCATCACCTGCCTCTCAACCTCACTCCAAGCAACAATGTTTTCCTAGATTTCTGTGGGCAATAACTCACAGAGCATGTTATTCTCTCTGTAGAAGCTCTTGGATCAGATGATGTCAAATAAATCACTATTATGGCTCAGATACAATATAAGTGCTTTTCTGAGTGCTTTTTGGCCCTCTGAGCTTTTTGAGAGCTTTTTAAAAAATGCTCCCGTTGACTTACATTAACATTGCAGTAAAATTACAATAGCTGTAAAATCGTGTGATTATACCGCAATTTTAATGTAAGTCAATGGGATCGCTTTTTAAAAAGCTCTCAGAAAGCTCTGAGGGCCAAAATGTGCTCAGAAAAGCCCTTTTTAGTGTGTCTGAGCCCTTAAAGTACCTGGTCAGGAGCCCAGACTCCAGCCACTTGCTGCTCTATAGACACAGTCATAGCTATAGGCTAAAATCTCAGGGACTTATTGATAAACTGCTTCAGCAGAAAAGTGCAGTTATTTCAGTAAAATTGATTACCACTTTTTTGATTGGCTCTTTTTACACTAGGGAAAATCTGGCTTCTTTTATGCAATTCAACATATTTATTTTTGTATTATTATTTCAATACGTTTTTATTGAATAAGTTTCATGTACAAAGTATATCTAATGGATTAACAACATCCTTCTACAGTAGATAAGGACAAGTGTAGTTACCATCTTAACATCAAAATATAAGAAGACATAGTCATAAGAGATAGGAGTGTATACCTGTTAAAATATGTCTTCAAGAGGTTTACAGACATTAGAGCAATAACCGCAGTGAGATAAATTTGAACTCTAAAGAGAGTTGCTAGATATAACCCGGAATGTAAAACTACACTAATGCATATCTTCTCACATTATTGACATGGGTAGTTAGTGTTATAGGGGCCCACCAATTCGACATACTGTATTTATAAAGAGACGATCTGCCCGATCATCTCTTTATTATTTACAAATAGCATTTGTTGGTATAGGCCATAATGAAGCACATTGGTGTTTGAAGGGTACAACCGTGTGCAAGATTTGCTGTCTATGGCACCACCAGTCCTAATAGAATGTGCCTGTGTAAGTCAATGGGATGGGTAACCCCCTCACCTTCGACCTAACACCCCCCCCCCCCCCTCCTAGAACCTGAAACTCGATCCAAGACAAGATTTTTCAACTGCAGAAGCCTTGCTTCATACAAACACATAATAGCAGAGCATTCTGCTTTTTTTCTTTTTTTTATATCGCTATATGAAGTCAAGGATTAGCTTTTGCTTACGAATTGCTAGATATCAGGTGAAACAATATGGAATCCAGAGACTGCCATAAAACCTTTGACATTCATGACAGGTAAATGTTTTCAGAAAGTTATTCAGTAGCCTGAAGACTTCTGAATGATTGTAATTTAAAAAGTAACATCTGGAATGTTCTTCTCCAGACAGGGTTAACCAAATGTCAGGGGCAGACAGTGGCAAAGAGTAGCCTTAGGATAAACAGAAGGTCTTAACTGCAGGAAATAAGCTTGTTGTTTGTGTATTATTGCATATAAGCATTTATATTGGCTACTAACAACCTCAAGCATTTTACAAGAAAATGCTTGCTAGAGCATCAACAAAAAATGTAACAACACTATTTTCACATAGTTGGGAAAACAATTTTTAACTGCCTCACTTTTACATCTGTACATCAACTTAGATACAGATTTTACATATAATGAATATGTATAAAAAAATATATGCCCGAAAAATATGTACAGTAAAAAAAGTGAAGTTTCACAATGTTCACCTAAATGTATTTTTTCTTTTTTTAAGAATGCTTAAACTAGCCTTATTGGGACCTTAAAGGGATTCTTAAGTCACACACCAAAAAAAAAATATTTTACCTGGGGCTTCTTCCAGACCCCTGGACTCCTACTGCCCACTCCCTTTAAGTAATGATGTGATTTGGCTCCATTTTGAGTGTTGCCCTGATTTAAGACGCAAGGCTGCTCATCCTCAGAATCAGAATCAGAACTTTATTTTGCCAAGTGCGACCGAGGTCGTACCCGGAATTGGTTGTGGTTCACATGGCAGTACCAACAGAGCAAGACAGAGATCGGCATAAGACAATAACAATAATACAAGCGAGACAGGCATAAGACAATAACAACGATACAAGCATTAAAGCAAGACAGGCAAGTAATCTACAGTACAATATGTGGTTTGCTCATGAACATGAGTCCTCTGGGTTTGGATATTGTGCTTCGTACAGCCCTTAGAGTGGAGTTCTACCCAGAAGCACCCACCAGGGTGGCAGCTGGATTTATATTACTGGCCCGGGTTCAGTGTGCCTCAGCCGGGCTAATTGGCCTGAGTGCAGCTAGCCTACCGTTGAGAGGCAGGAGTTCAGCAGGAGGGCTGCTTGGGGAAAAAAGGTGTCTCTGCGCCTATTAGTCCTTGGGCGGATGGTCCTGTAGCGTCGGACCGAGGGAAGGAGCTTAAAGAAGCGGCAGCCTGGGTGGGACGGGTCCTGGCAGATCCTATTAGCCCTTGTCTTCATTCTAGTGGTGTAGAGGAGGTCAAGAGGTGGCAGAGGAGAGCCAATGGTCCTTTCCGCTGAGCTAATGATTCTCTGAAGCTTATACTTACCACACAATAATGGAGGAGCAGAGGGTAGCTTCAATAGTGGTCGTGTAGAAGCTGGACAGCAGCTCCTGAGGCATACCAAATTTTTTCAATTGGCGCAGGAAAAATAGTCTCTGCTGAGCCTTCTTCTGGATTTTGGTGGTGTTCTCCGCCCATTTTAAGTCGCTCGTTAGAGTTGTTCCCAGGAACCTGACGCTAGAGACCCTGGACACTTCAATCTCGTTGATAAGGATTGGTTGTTGTGTGGGGGGGGTGTCTCCTGAAGTCTAAGATGAGTTCCACTGTTTTGGCTGTATTTAGGACGAGCTTATTGTCCTCGCACCATCTGCAGATTCTCTCTATCTCGCTGCGATAATCGTGTTCCCCCGCCCCGCCGATGAGCCCAATGATGGTGGTATCATCCGCAAATTTAATGACCTTTACAGAGTCAGCTGAGGAAGTACAGTTGTTGGTGTACAGTGAGAACAGGAGAGGGGACAGAACACACCCCTGTGGAGCACCTGTGTTGGTGGTGCTCACACTGGAGAGGCAGTTACCGAGCTTCACCTGTTGGGTCCTGTTAAAGAGGAAGTCCTTTACCCACGCGCAGAGTGTGGGGTCGACTCCAAGATGTGCCAGGTTGTCGATCAGTATGTTTGGGCAGATTGTATTGAATGCTGAGCTAAAGTCCAGAAACAGGATCCTAACGTAGGAGTTTGGTCTTTCGATCCTGTTGCTTAAATGGAAACTGTCTCCAGAAAGATAAGTGGAAAACGTATGGGAGGCTGGCACTTCCAAGCGTGAAAAAAGCTCTTTTATTGAAACATTAAAAAGTGGTAATACAACGACAGCCCGCTGTTTCAGGTGTCATCCTTTCTTCAAGATGTTTCAACCACAACCACCTGGTTGAAACAGCTTGAAGAAAGGCTGACACCTGAAACAGCGGGCTGTCACTGTATTACCACTTTTTAATGTTTCAATAAAAGAGCTTTTTTCACGCTTGGAAGTGCCAGCCTCCCATACGTTTTCCACATTGATTTGATCCAGAGGTGTGAGGATCTTTTGAGGCTTGGGCACCCTTATCCCTGCTTTAGAAGAGTGCCACTCTTTTTACCAGTGTCTTTTCCAGAAAGATAAGAACTTTTGCTTTATTAATATTAAGTCTGAGAAAATGGGGTTATGTGAAGTAAGAAACATCAAATTAGAGGACTTGGGATAATAGGACAGAGAGAAAGATTTCAGTGTCATCAGCATGATGCTAAAAACCTAATAAGCAGGTTTTTCAACTACTCCACGATGCAATGCATTTCACAGGTGCAATCCTGATTCATCAGGCAATCATAGGAGCAACTAAATTTAGTCTACCTAATAGCAAGCGCCTCTGTCCAACACACTACCTCCCATTTGATATAATTTTAGCAAAAGTTGTTTTTTATTCCTTTGGCGCCTTTGTACAAGTTTCCAGTGCCCAAATAGAACTCAGGCTGTCCCAAAATTCAGTTTAGCTTATCTCTTGTTGCTCCCGTTCAGCACAAAAGATGGGGGATGCCTGCACATGAAATAAATAAATAAATGGCTGAACACATCACAAACATAAAAAATGTTTGTATCAGAAATCAAACATTTTCTGATACAGAAATCCTTTATTCGCGGAGTCCGATTGGTTGTCGTACTCAGAACTGATCAGTACGTACCTAAAATGAGCAGATACTTTGTGTACCGCATACACATTACCTGAACTGTACACAACAGGTTCCAAGCATGCTGTAAGCGAAGAGGAGTAGAAAAATATGCTGCACCAAAACAATCTTTCCTAGCCAGCACTTTAAGAACATTCCAGAAGATTAACATTGCGATCTCTGTTATAAATGTAAGCAAAGTGCTGATCACAGTCTATGATCGGATATAAAATAAATATTTTAATTTCCTGAAGAAAAGCAGATGATCTGCTGTGTGTGTGGTAATGCCTCTTTTTCACCAGAGAAAACATAAATCATATACTACTGTGTGTGCCTTGTAATGTTTTATTGCATTTTGTTCAGAAGTGCGTTGAGTCTTCATTTACAAAGAGAAGTTTGAACATGTATTTTACAGTAAGCTATGCAGACTGGTCTACAGCAGTAAAATCAGACATATATCTGGCAGGATTCTAAGTATTCCTTACAAATATAACTTTCTCTGAGTGGATGTGCACTGTCATAGCACTAATATGCTGGTAAATTCCTCTCATTATGGCTCAACCCTTAATGAGAAACATAAAGTGGGCCTACAAAACCTACCTACCCCACAAACACACAAAATAGTGCCTACTATACGTTTTCGCCTCAGCAGTCTTACGGGCCTCAAGCAGGGCCTAACTATAGAACTATAATTGGCTCCCCCTCCCCCCCATCTTCTGGTCAGATCCTATGTTATTTATAGGATCCATGCCAGTATGCAACAGATTCGTTTGATCCATTGTGGTGAGCGAAACGCAGATTTGGAACCTGCACGATTTTCCCAGATCACCTATAAAGTCGATGCAAACAGTATCAATGCAAGCCTCTTAAAACAGACAGTGTCTGTTCTCACTAGGCTGGTCAGTACGTACTTCCCTGCTCTACTCACCTCACCCTGTTCTGTATCATCTCGTGTCCTCCACCACTGCTGCCACAGCAACATGGCTCCACTGCACAGGCTACTCACTGGTTTATAGATCAGAGTCCCAGCAGAAACAGGCCCCCATTGGATTGCAAATGAAAACCAAGGAGAATCCTGCCTAGCAACAGGGAGGATTCTCATAGGTTCACTGAGTAGTGGACCAGTGGCTGACAGCTGGAGGAGCTACATGCTATAATTAGAGATAGCCCAAACCTCCAATTTTCGGTTCACGAACCAGGTTCGCGAACCTCTGCCAAACGTTCGATTTGCACGAACTTTCGCGAACCGCAATAGACTTCAATGGTGTTACGTTTTTGCATGGAGTCTGTGCGCTGCACCTGAGCAAAACGGAAACAAACACACAAACCCGCAACCAAGCAGAGATGTCACTGTTAGGAAAAGACTGACAAACCAGGAGTAAATGAATAATAAGGATTTATTATTAAATGAAAATAAAGTAATGCTGTGCATTAACTGCATGCACAGAACCAATCAGCATTGACTTGCAGGCAAAGTATTCTACAGGCATACATGCACTACAGCAATAATACAGGCAGATATATTCATATAGCATATATACACAGCAATGATGATACCGGCAAATGTATTCAAATAAGCAAACAAATGTATGAGAATCAGGGTATATACAAGGACCTCTCTGCATAAAGCGATTTATGCAGAGTGGATCCAGTGTATAGGACTGTGTGCACACTGACCCTGGATCCGGAATAGTATCCACAACATAAATCTAGAAATGTATACAAATACAAGATGCACAACCGAGGAGGAGACACACGGATAGTCAGCAAGCATAGGTCATCAACAGGAGATCAAACAGTACAGTAATCGCTAGGCAAAGAATAGTCAGTAATACAAAGCACAAGGTCAACACGGGAGATCAATAGAGCAGGGAATCAAGGAACTAGGAAATCTAATACCAGGAACAGGGAACTCAGGGCAGGATGGCTAGAACGCGGAACAAAGAGCTAGCAACTAGTGAGTGTTCAGGTGTGACTTAAATGCCATGCTGAGAGACCATGTGACAGTCCAGGCCTCCTCCCTGTCTGTGGAGAGATATCAAGAAAGTCCGCCCTCTGCTGGTGGGCAGAAGAAAGTTCAGGTTGCAAATTCACAGAGGCTGGTGACATCTGCTGGTGAAGCAAAGGTAGTTCATGCATGAATTTACCAGCAGATGCAGATTGTGACAAATGGGGAGGCAAACTTTGAAAACTAGAAACATTTATGCTGGCCACAAAAGTGATGGAAAAGATGTTTCAAGGGGTCTAACACCTGGAGGGGGGCATGGCGGAGTGGGATAGACGCCAAAAGTCCCAGGGAAAAATAGGGTTTGGACGCAAAGCAGCATTTCATGGGCAGAAATCACATTGAATGCTAAATTGCAGGCCTAAAGTGCTTTAAAACATCTTGCATGTGTATACATCAATCAGGTAGTGTGATTAGAGTACTGCTTCACACTGACACACCAAACTCACTGTGTAACGCACCGCAAACAGCTGTTTGTGTCGTGACGGCCGTGCTGGACTGGTGCGCACCATGGCTAGATTGCTCTTCCTTACTCAGTGATGTCGGGTAATGTCTGACTGCCTTATCAACTTTCAATGGTTCTTTCTCTACCATTGTTAAAGCTTACATCTATTTTTTTAAATACTTGTTCTGCTTGCCTTTCAGTGCCTGCAACGAGAATCTTTTATGGAGGGCAAGTCTGCCATTGTGAGTGACCACGGGTAATGGCCGGGGAATCCTGGTTCGATTCCGGTCCGGAGTGGGAGCCTAAGAAGCGGCTACCACCACCACACATCCAAGGAAGGCAGCAGGCATGGCATGCACGTCCCAAGGTAGTGACCAAAATTAACAATACAGGAGGACTTTCGAAGCCCTGCTGTATATGACATTGATAGACTGTACTACCTGTAACGGGAATCTGTTATGGAGGGCAAGTCTGCCATCTATTCAAGTGAAAGGTATGCACTGACTGCCAGGTATAATACAATGTGCAGTCAAAGATGCAGTGAAAGGTATGCAGTGACTGCAAACAGCTGTTTGTGTAGTGACGGCCATGCTGGACTGGTGCGCACCATGACGAGAGTGCAGGTAATGGTGGCTTTCCAGCCCATATGGTCGCCGGGTTGAGGTAGCTGAATGACAGAACAGTGACTGTCCAGCTGATCAAATTTGGTCTGTCCACAATGAAGCAACGACCTTATTATCTTTGGTGTGCCACCCCCTGAGACACTCATATAGCCGGCGGTCATTGCTTCATTGTGATACGCAAGCCCCTTCACCGTGGCAAGGTAATGATCCCGAAGGGGAATGGGCACATGTACATGCCTTTAGCGGACAGGCACAGTGACGCTGCGTGCGCTTAACTCATGTAGGTAGGTGGTTGCACTGTGAACAACAGGTAGGTAGGTAGGTATATGCAGCAATGGGTATTACAATGTGCACCTGTCACACACAGACAGGTAGCAAACAGGCACAGTGACACTGCGTGCGCTCAGCTCATGTAGGTAGGGTGGGTGCACTGTGAACAACAAGTAGGTAGGTATATGCAGTAATAAGTATTACAATGTGCACCTGTCACACACAGACAGGTAGCGGACAGGCACAGTGACACTGCGTGCGCTCACGTAGGTGGGAGGGTGCACTGTGAACAACAGGTAGGTATATGCAGTGATGGGTAATGTGTACCTGTCACACACACAGGTAGTCACTGAATGTGCTGGGCCTGGCAGTGGCACACACAGTATGAATTATCAAGGCTGTCTATGCAACACAAGTGTCAGCGGGACACACAGAAAAAAAAATAGATCTCAACAACAAGATTAGCTCTCAAAAGAGATGTTGTGGGGTGCTATTTTAGCAATAAGAATCAGCAAGGAGCAAGCTAAGAAGCCTACAAGAGCCTAACTAATCTTTTCCTATGAGAGAGTCTGCAGCAGCTGTCCCTTCTCTATTTACTGCAGGCACACGAGTGAGTAAAATGGCCAGCAATGCCTGCCTTTTATAAAGGGGAGTGGCTCCAGAAGGGAGTGTAGCCTGATTGGCTACAATGTGCCTGCTGTCTGTGATGTAGAGGGTCAAAGTTGACCCTAATGGTGCACTATGGGGGCGAATCGAACTTCCGGTAAGTTTAGTAAGCTTGCGGTTCTCCGCAAGCTTACTGAACCGTTCGGGCCATCTCTAGCTATAATCACAATTTTAGTGTAGCGTACTGAGCCATCCAAGGAATCCTTATGTTCTGCTGCAATTTTCTTAACCACGTGAGGACCGCAGTGTTTATCCCCCCTAGTGACCAGGCCATTTTTAGTTAAATAGGCTACTGCAGCTTTAAGGCCAAGCTGCAGGGCCGTACAACTCAGCACACAAGTGATCCCCCCCCCCCCCTTTTCTCCCCACCAACAGAGCTCTCTGTTGGATGTGCTTCTGTGTCTAGGATCCCGTCTAGGAGTGCATTTCTACTGACTCTACAGATTGCGTGGTGATATTGTCGTTGAACCGACAGTTGACTGTGTACACTGTATGCCTCTGCTCTGAGGAAGCGGTCTTTGGCCGTGAAACACATGTCAGGCAGTCCTTTTTTATGATGTGGAGTCCTGTATTAGTTGTCTATGTACTTGTCCGCAATCTTGAAGAAATTTGAAAATTGAAGAATAAAAGACTCTTGGTTCATTTAAAACCCCGTCATATAGCCTTTGTGAATTGTATCTGATATTGCATTTGGGGTGGAACTATACTATTGTATTTTAAGTGATCTTGTATTGCTTTAGCCCCATAGACAGCCGTTCACGCCAATGGGCGTGGAGCGGTCCTGAGGCTGCTGCACTGCTCACGCCCATTGGCGTGGAGCAGTCGGCAAGTAGAATCAGTACAATTAGAAGAGTCACTGCATCAAACTTAAAGGGACCCTGAGCAGAGGCTGCGGGTATGCATTTAAGCATACCCACATCTATTTCATAAAGAGGAGACACTCACCAGTCCCTTATCTAAGCTCTCCTGCTCCCGGTCTGGCCGCTATAAATTACATTGGATCAGCGACTCTGAAATAAAGTTGCGCTGTGACCCAGAACAGGAAAACTGCTGGTCCTCTCTGCACATGTGCATGATTACAGGCTTTTTCCCCCTTCCTCTGCCGCTCATCAAATCGCTGTGCATGTGCGAAGGTGAGGAAGAAGCCTGTAATCCTGCGCATGCGCAGAGAGGACCAGCAGCTTTCCTGTTATGGGTCACAGCGCAACTTTATTTCAGAGTCGCCGATCCAATGTAATTTATAGCAGCCAGACCGGGAGCAGGAGAGCTTAGATAAGGGGCTGGTGAGTATCCCCTTATTACCAAATAGACGTGGGTTTGCTTAAATGCATACCAGCAGCCTCTGCTCAGGGTCTTAAAAAAGCTGCTCCAAAGATCTGAATTCTTTTCATTTCATAACGACACTTTTGGCAAAAGCGAGAACACATGTACGCAAACATTACACTTTTGCTAATTGCCACTGTGGCAAGGAAACAAAATTAGAATTTTCTGCAGATGTAGAAGATTATAGCTTGCAACAAACTGAAATTAAAATGTAATTTTTAATAACCTTGTTACAGAACAGCTAATGTAGCTGCTGAGTGCAATTTAACCTTTAAAGAATATTAATTTCCCTGGAGTTCTTTGTAAAGCTATTTTCTGTAATAGGTATCCCTAGAGAATTGTTATACGCATATACAAATCCAAACTAAAATGTTCTTTATTAATCTGCTTAAGCACGAGCAGCACAATCGCCAGTCTGTTGAGCACAAAGCAGCACAGTGAATGTAGCCTATGGTTTCTTGTGGATGGGACTAAACTGTCAATATCTTTCAAAATCTTCCCAGAATTACAGCCCTGGCTAAATTACATCCTCAGGAAATCCATGTAATCAAGACATAATTTAGGGACAACTGTTTCATTTTCCAGGAGATGAACTAAATGGGTTCATCATTTTTGTTATTAAGTAATTGTCAAGGCTCCCAGGCCATGCATTTATTGGGTAATATACATTCCAGTGAGGCTGCTGACAGCAGAGGGTGGAGGGCAAAGGATTAGCCCTGTCTTGCACAACATTGTCTCAGGTTGTCTGTAAAGGATGTATATTAACATTGCACTGTATCTCAGTACTGTAGAATGTATGCTGTCTTTATATGTGTTTTCCTTTGATGTCTGCATTCCTGAAACAGTGAACCTGCTTAAACTGTACCTGAAGTCATCTTAAAGGTTGGAAATAAACATGTCACGTATATACTTGCTTATAAGCCAACAATTTCAGCTCCCAAAATTTGCTGAAAAGTTACCCCCTTATACGCGAGTCACCTCCTTTCAGAATGAATCAGAGTGGAGCGAAGTGCAGCAGGCGTCTGTAGAGACACCAGAGCTGAGCATGCCTGTGGAGTCAGCACTGGGGATCCTCAGCCTGACTGGCCTGCAGAGTGGATCGGTTGGGATCACAGTGGAGGTGCTTGTGGAGAGGAGTGAAAAGCAGTTACATCAGAACCAGAGATTCATCTTTAGCCTGAGTGTCACTGGGCTGGCCAATACTGGGGGCACATCTGGATATTAATACTAAATAAGGGGGTGCCTCATAATGGGGGCACATCAGGCACATTTATACTAGGGAGGGGGCTTATACATGAGTCAATCACATTTTCCTGGTTTCTGAGGGAAAAGTGGGCTTATACATGGGTCAGCTTATACACGACTACGGTATGTTGTTTTCACTATGTTCGATCATATCCATCTCCTCCCCGTAGGAGATCACTGAACTCTTAAACTACATCCACACTCTCAACAAAAGCTGTTTAAAACGTACAATGACCTACAGATTTTGCCATATTGAACAACAATAGTGTAAAAAAATTTAGCCCAACAATGATGAGCGCCAAATATGCCTAGAGGCATATCAACTCAGATGACAGATATTGTGCAGTCGGCCGGGTGTGTACAATGTCGTTCAAATGACAATGTTCAATAGCATGTGCGCATGTCATGTGAAATGTCACCTTTGCTTGTGTGTGCAGTATTTAAACGACATAGCAATTTAGAGTATTATTGTGTGTGTATGACGTTGTTGTTTCTTTTTGCCGGAGTAATGTCGTTTGTGCAGCGTCCATCATTTATGTGTGGCGACATTAATCCACCATGTGTATGGACGGTTACACTTTAATAGTCTGCTCAGATCTTACTTCATAGAAAGTCACACAGGCTTTGCCCTAGAAAGTGATCTGTAGACTGCCCTGATTGGCCCACACTATGAAATCATTCTCCACCCATTCTCCTTCTTTTTGTCCTCACTCTTGCCCCACTATGCTGAGCAGATAGTCCACAGAGTCTGCACTGCCCCGCACAACAGTGCAAAACAAAGTTTCAGTGATCTGCTTCAAGGGAAGAGAGTTGGTTATTACTGTGTGTGCATACATGTTTATTTCTGTACTTTTTAGGTTACTTCAATTGCACTTTAAATACATTCAATTCCAGGTAAAAAAAATAAGTAAATCAATCAATTAATGGTTTCCAGGAAACACTGCAGCCTTGCCAACCCCTGAAAACCCGTATAATAAGAAAAATATGAAGGTTCTCCTTGCTGACGTCCTTCTAAATAATGCTAATTTACTGTTTTTCATAGTGACCCTTTGCTTCGTTAGTTAAAAGTGCAAAATAGCAAGTCTGTAAATAACTTTTACTAAAAGTGTTTATTAACCCAACAATGGTTTCCTTTCCTAGTGGAGACTGATCCAGTTGTAGAGGAGTGATGGACAGGGGATGGCATATTCATAGTTAAAAAAAAATGCCTGTGATGAGGTACTGGAATTCACTTAATAATCCTGGCCATCAACAATGGCGCAGTGCTCACCTGATAAACCTATCTCAGGGGAAATGTTCAAAAAATATGCCTGCAATGTTGTCATTATTACTACCCAGTTTTATAAAGAAAAAAATGAAAAATACAGTGGCACCTAGTCTCCCATGCAAGTTGGTATTCTCCGGTGAATTTGGAGCCCACCAGCGAGCAGCTCTGCTCCTTGAGGAATACACTTCTACACTCTCTATAAGACTGAGGGGCACTCTGGAGCAGTGAAGCTGAACCCACATCCAGTGTTATGGACACGGGGTTCATCTCCACCCTGGTGCCCTTGGGGACACTTAGTTACAGCTTCCTGATAAAAAGGTTTAAAAGGGATCATTTTTAACCATCTACCCAATTATACAATTGAAAAGAAACCATTTTCTTCGGTTTTTTAAATTTACTCTTCTGTTTTCATCTGTATACTTATTTCTTATTCCAGTTTCTCCTTCTGTGTACTTCTTTATTCATCTTTGGTCTTCTGGTCTTCAGTTTTGTTTGTATTTTGCTTTTATTTATTTATTTATTTTTCCTTTTCTTCTACCTTTCCATCAGTTTTTGCTACATCCTGCCATAATATTTGCCAGTAGCCCCCATGTGCTCATTAGATTTTTTCCCACCAAATGATCTATAAATGTATCACTAGGATACCCTGGTGGGGTAATGTATGTATGGTCAGTGCAGTGGTCAGTGAAATATAGGGAGATGTGCCCATGCATGCATTCCTTATGTATTTCAGTAGAGGTGTGCATGAGTGCACTAGAAACTGGCCATGGCTCTATAAGTGTTACATCTTGCACTTTTGTGCTTCGGCTGCCCCTCAAGCATAGGTGATTGCAGTAGAACTAAGTCAAGGCATTGCGCTGTGCAATCTCTCAGTTTAGTACATTCTAGTCTTTTATATACAGTGCACCATTGCAATCATATTTAGCGACCTTTTTATTCTTTATTTATCTGGATTGGACTACACCCTCTTTTCACATGATGATTCTGTACCATCAAATCTCCTGTAAACCTAAATGAGAGAGGATGCAGTGGGCCATGTGACTGGGCATTGCTTGATCTCGGGAAAACACTGTCATGAATTCTCATAAACTCAGAGTCAGTCAGAAACAGATGATCCCAGCAATTATAAGGGATTTAGCTAATGGGGCCACCTGCTAGCATGGTAGTTAAAGTCATTCAGTTCCTAGAACTGTATCCCTGAGTATTTAAATGAATTTATTAAATGATACAGCATCAATAATTCCACAGCACTTCACACAGCACATAGAACCATTCACATCAGCATCTGTCCCAGGGGACCTCATCGTCCGATATCTTTACAGTCACTCAGATCTCCAGGGCTGTTTTGGGTAACAGCCAGATGCACTTATGTTTCTAGATGGTAAAGGACTAGAAAGTCCAGCTAAATGCTTTTATATATAGGGTGAACATCTAGGTTGTGGTCTTATCGAATCTCAGCAAAGCAGCCCTGAAATCATTCAGGCATGCAGAGGCAACAAGGGAAAGATGCTCATCCTTTAATTTACAGCTGTGTTGGGTCTTCTAATGCTGGACATGCTGTTATACTAAATCTCATTTCTGGGAATCCATACATGGTCAGCATATATATGTTGCTCTACATGTCTCTCTGCCGCTTTCTACTCCACCATCTCCACCGCTATTTCCTCTACGCCGCTATCTCTGACATCATTTATGTGGCTCCCGGCACTTTGTTCCCAAATTGGTCACTGGACACCACAATAGCCATAATTCAAATTGTGGTCTATGGTGGTGCCTAAATGTTCTGTTTTGATTCAGCTGTGCCCCTATGCCCCTAGCCTCCCAGTTACCATTATTAGGTAACCCTGCAAGGCCCCCAGTTAGCAGTATTAATTGAATTAATATATGCCCCCCATAGTACTAATAGCCCTAATAGGTAGCCAGATGGAATGGTGTAATGTAAATTGTGAATTTCTTAGATTTATAGACCCAACCAATTCTATTTGAGTTTTCCATAGTTGTTTTCATGATTGTGGAAAAAAATCCATCTTAAACAATCTAAGGAGGCGATAGAAGCATTTGCAGGTTATGGGAGTTAATTTCTCAGTAAAAGAGAAAGAGAACAGGTAGTTATAACTTGGTGAGTTCTTCTCTGGACTTACTTAAACCCTTTCACATGGAAGTCTTGGTCCACACTAGGACAGATGCACAATAGTGCATCTCCAGTGCATCCTAGTGTATCCTGGTTCCGACGTGGTTCCGTCACAGTCAGCCACACTAGCACCATTATGCATCCATCTCCACTGCCGCTCAGGTTTATGCTACTGATCATGTTGCCCCTCTTCCTCCCACCGTTAACCACCCTGTCAAGGTAGATCATTTTAACAAAGGGCAGCTGTCTCATCTAACTGTAAACGAGGGAACTGCGTAGGAATCAACCACAAGTCTAGTTCTGTTGGTGAACTACACATCTCAGCAGACCTAGAGTACTGGGACCCACTCTTTCTGGGGTCCTCAATGTTGGAAGAATATTACTGAGGCTCCCTGTTACACTGAAAGAAGCCAATAGGAATCCTCCCTCCCCAGAGAGGATTCTCTTTGGTCCACTGAGTGGACCAGATGAGAATCTTTCCTGGGGAGAAAAGGTTCCTAGTGGCTTTTTTAGGCCAATGGGGAGCCCCAATAGTGCGCTTCTGTTGAGGTTACCATGGGTATTGAGGCACTTGTACTCAGCATCATGAGAAGCGGTGACGAGTGGCAGCAACAGGTAAAACAGTACGGTAAACAACGTAGTGAAAAGGGACACTATCCATTATCATAGCATTTCATTACACCTGTCGGCATCCGCTTCCCATTCCGTGTCTGGAAAAATAGTACCGTCAGGACTTTGCATTCCACTCCTGTTCCACTCCACTTTAAATCCCAAGGGCAAACGGATGCTATTCTTAACATAGGATCTATTAAAACATTGTTGCCACCCTGCTGAAGTGGACTGTTTAAGAGCCAGCTGTGTACAGAACCTAAGTCTTCTCCGATGAACTGGCCGGTGGAGAGGCATCCACCACATTGGGTGTCAGAGGCAACATGATGAAGTGTTTTGCTGCCATGTAATAGTATTGTGTGTCAAATGTGGGGTTACAAATTGCAGCCAGAAGGCAGTCTCAGGTTGGAGGCTGCACTGTCCTACATATGCTCAGTTCAGCTGTCTGTGTGAGAGAGCCCTAAGGATGAGGACAGGCCTAATGAAAATGAGAATAGTACCAGAAAGATGGCAGTACTGACAGCATGTCTAATGCAGTAGCTCCTAAACATTTTTAGACTAATCGTTTCCAGTGAGGAAAAAGTTGCTCATAAATTTAAATATTCTAATCTGAAAATGATATATTTTCAAAATTTGCTCATCATCAATACACTGGCCTCAGCTATTAATATTGTAATGTGTCAAAAAGGAAATAGAAAAATACAGTGCATTTATGTCTAAAGGGCTTCCGGGTAAATAAGGCTATATGCTATATTTATACATCACAATGCTAATACCATAATGAGCTTCTTTTGGCGGCTGTTACAACTTGACAGAAGGGATTATCACAGCACACCAATGGCATTCCTTAATATCTTAGTCATGATCCTCAAGAGCAGATTCGTTCTACTGAGTAACTGGAACAGCAAACATTTTACCTGCAAACAGTTTCTGTATATTTAAAGCAAACCTGGGAAGTTTGCAAGGCAAGCAAAAGGAGGCGGTAGCCTCTCGATCCTGGTGAGGCTTCCCCCATCCTCGTGTCCCTGTGATCTCGACTTGGGTGCAGGATACAGCCAGTACATGGCTTATCCTGCTGCTGCACAAGTTCCTGGTGGCGATAAATACTATTCCCCCTCTAGGTCCATGTGGATAATGGGGAATAATGTAATTCGGCTTCCAGCTATTGCTGGAGGCCGAATTACAGTGTTTTAAAAGTAACTATAGCCGCTATAGCCGTAATTCCTATTACGGTCTATGGTGGCGCTGGCTGCGCCCAAATCTCCTGCCCTGTTATTACAGCACTTGTCCATTCTCCTCCACCAGCTCGATCCAGTCTGTGCAGTAGCTTGGACCCGCTTTTCTCTAATTCTCTTTTTTTAACTTATCTTATTTTATATGATCATTTTTTTAGGAACTGTGTATGAGAATATATGCGAATATACTGTATGCTACCGGTATATTAATCTTATATTACTATTGCTTTGTACAAAAATACTTTTTGTTTGGAAGCCAGGATATTTAGTGTTTTTATGCCTCCCAGATATTTCCTTTTTACCTGATGAAGCGGGCTGCATTCCACAAAACACGTTAGACCCTGGATTTGGATGGGAATTTGCATCAGCATGGGTGCCGCATGCTTTTCAAAAATGAGCGTGGTACCCCAATGGAAATGCCGCTGTAACATTTATTACACAACACAGCTAATATAGCAACAACATTTACTATAATGGGTTGTTATTTCATCACTGGTAATTATTTCTCAACCCATTTCAATCAATCGTGCTTATCCTATATTATTAAACCCTGTACTGCACAGACTAAAAGTCATATAACAGGCATACTGAAGGTGACAGTCCTCTAAATCAATTTAATTGACATGACTCATATTATGTATCGTATATTCCAAGACCTTCTGACTGTAATTGTATATAACAATATGTATGAACAATAAATGAAACAGGAACACATTGTTTAAATTATCCATAATGTGTTGCAATCCCTTAAGAACCTCCACCTTCATATGTTCTTCCCCTATGTGGCCATCAGAGACAGCAGACAGTTTTGGATCTAGTCTGGGCTATTATGAACACTGTGTGCCCACGACAGGAATGATTTCCAGATGTGGCTGTTGGGGACTTGGAGGATTGAGGCAGAAAACGTTTGAATGGGCTTCCTGTATCCTGACTCTTTATCAATCACAGTGGACAATGCTGGCAGCAGGGAGACATCTAATGAGGCCATGTAATATCACAGATTTCTGGATAATGCTGCAGAAACATAGCTCTTCGGGGACAGCAACTTGCAGGGATATCCTGTTTCAGCGCTTCAGATTTTATTCAATGCTGTACATCTCAGAGAGAAGCTGTGCTCTGAAATTGGAACTAGGGAACTTTTAACGATATTAACAGCATTCCAAAATGCTTAAGCCAAATATCTGCTTCCTTTGTATACCTTATAATGGCAGTTACAGTGATACAATCCCATTTTTACCACATAATTAAAACAGAAGTAACTGTGAAGTAGAAATGTTATGAACTTGCACGTTCATCTTTTTTAAATTCAAATGGAAATTTAAAAACCACATTTGCTTCAGCAATGTGCAGAGTCCCATAATTCACAGGGAAAATGTGGACTTGTAAGTAATTCTGAAGATATATACTGTAGGTAGGTCACATGCAAATCTTTCCAGCAGCCATTATTTTGTACCAACATGAAAAATGGGGGTTTGGTAAGTGTGGTTCAGGCCATGGGCCGCTATACCAGAATTTCAGGATCAATTGTCTCAACTTGAATGGAATGAATAAAGGGTTTGAATTCTATCAGCTTTATCTTGCTGACTGTTTCCATGCCCCAACCCACTGATTACACCCAAGACTCTACTGTTAAGCACCATACATATGCTCAACAGCGGTCTTATATACTTTCACAACTTTTGTAGTGAAACAAGTTGAAACACCTAAAAAAAGTCTTTTGTTATTGTTCAAAGAGCTGATAAAACTGATAAGAAGCCAACTGTTGGACTGACTTCTTATCAGTCTTATCAGCTCTTTGAACAACAACAAAAAACTTTTTTTAGGTGTTTCAACTTGTTTCACAGCAAAATTTGTGAAAGCATAAAAGACCGCTGTTGAGCGTGTGTATTGGGCTTTAGCCTTCTTTTTAATGCATCCCATAGCAGTACCCATGAAGAATCCACTAGGGACAGACAAAAAAATGGCTCTGTTGTGGTATCTTCATAGGAATATATATACAGTTTATCATTATCCTGTTGTTGCTCTGACTCACTGAAATGATCCTTCATGTTCGGTCATTGACTGGTTATTGGCAGACTCTACAGCAGCTTTTGGCATGACTGGTGTCCTCCAGTACATCACCTTCAAGCCTCCTGGTTTGTCTTTTCTCATGTTTAGAATCACAATGTATGTAAAATGTCATTGGGGGAGGTAGAAACCAGACTAAAATGAGTTAAAGAAAGCGTTAAGACTCATACACACATACATGACTTTACAGTGTGTACAGGTAGTCCCCGGTTAAGGAACGAGATAGGGACTGTAGTTCCGTTCTTAACCTGAATCTGTTCTTAAGTCGGAATACTGTGCCATCTCTGTCCCCTGTACTTCCTCTGTGCCTCCAGTGTCCCCCTCTGTGTCACCTCTGCCCCCTGTTCCTGCTTGTACAAGTTTAAAAGCCATTTTTTCCTTGGATTTTTTAAAATCGATTTTCTCAAAAACTATAAGTCCAATTTGAAAAAATGTTTTTTGACTTGTTCCCATGGAAACACAAAAGCCATGCCGTTCGTACCGGCGGGCCATTCGTAAGTCAGGCGTTTGTAAGTCGGGGACTACCTGTACTTGTACAGATGCATCTCCAGCCTCCAGAGTAAGTGCAGCAGACCTGTGTAAAAATATTTACCTGCTCCAGTTGCATCAGGTCTCCTCTTTCTTCTGGCAGCTGCATACTCTATGCTGCTCTCATTTGGCACCATATCACATGACATGCATCAGGAGAATGCAGCATAGCCAGAAGCAAGAGGAGAGCCAATGCAACGGGAGCAGGTAAATATTTGTATACAGCTCTGCTTCGCTTACTCTGCAAGGGAGTAAGGAAGAGAAGCTGGCCCCCATAGTCCCTGGGCCCCTGATGGGGTGTGTGTGTGCTGCAGAGTACTCCATGATCCCTGTGTGTGCTGTTGAGCACAGAAGGGTATTAATATGCTATGGTTCTCTGCGCATCTCCACACTGCTTGGGCATCTCTGCAGCAAAAATGTACTAAACCAAAAAATTGTAATTCAGCTAAGTAAATCAGCCTTGCTAATTAGTGAATGCAAAATAAGGATTTCTGGGAAAGGCCAGGAAGGCCCAGGCCTTGGGGGGCTGCAGCCTAAGGGGGCACCTGGAAATGAAATAGGGGTTGCTACATATTGAAAGAGAAGGCTAAATATGGGGAGCAACTATTGAAAATAGAAGTTGATGCCCAAGGGAGTTGTACATGAAACAGGGGCTGCAGTACATAGATGTTACACATGGGAGAGGGGACTGTGCAAGGAATGGGAGGGGCGCTGCTGCACATGGAAAGGGAGCTCCAACATACTTGACCTAGGGGCAAAAACAGTATAAATCTGGCCTATATTACAGCCCCAGAGTTTACTTCTTTAAAAACAAAACAACCATGGCATATATCTTTCCAAGCAGGTCCCCACCAAGAGAAATCCCATGTTTGTTGAGGGAAAAAACAACAAAGCTAATTTCTGCTTTGTCTGTAATATGTTGAAGTCTTTATTTTAATGTATCTATAAATGTAATAATAACTAGATTCAAAACATGTTTAAAATGTATTTGAGCCAGTGTTATGGAAGGAAAAAAGGAAAGCAGAAAGGTAATCACTGGTTTTAGAAATTGGAAATGAAACAATGGAATGTATCACTTTTTTTTCTAGATTAAATCAAGGCAACGTTAGGTCAGCCATAATGGAATGTCATGGCAAAATGCAAACCATGAGTGCTAATGTGTTTTCTCCAGCCAAGTACTATCATATTAATTACAGTACTGTGCAATGTCAGACGAAGAACTGGCTTTCCTTGGTATTTAATTGTGCTTATCTGACATTCCCCTCATTTGGTTACTATTTGCAGCATTGGTCACATAATTATAACCTCTCAAGGGAGATAGTTTTAAGAAAAAGGCAAACAAGTAAAAACGTAAACTGTATTTCCATGTCATTAATTATTTGGTGGTTTACATGGATGAGAACATAGAAATGACCCACAATTTTCTGAACAATGTTCAAAACTGCATAACGTAATTGTGCTTGAAATTACAAACATAACCCAAGTTTCATTACTTATCTCTGCTTGTGTTGGCCTGGAGTATGATAGTTTTCCTGTGGGACAGTTTAGTGTTGGTGATAAATGAATGGAGCAAGATAAAAAAATATATCGCTCCTAGCATCAGCGTCTTTAAAACATCATAGAGATGCCAACCTTGTGGTTTTCTTTATTTGTGTATTCTGCACAAAAAATGTGAAAAAAGAAAGCATAAATTGTAATGAATCTGCATCAGGCTGTGGACTTATTGCCAACCTCCGTAGTCTTTTTACATACCTGGACAATCTATCACTTCATCCTGTGTAACTACAAAAGTCCCATAAGTGTTAACGACTATTTGTTAAACTAGTTTAGGAAAACAAAAATTAGCTTTCTTAACCACTTCGGGACCAGTACCCTCTGCCCCCTTAAGGACCAGAGGGTGCGGGTCCCGTAAACCGCCGCTTCCCGACGAATCGTCGCTAAAATCCGCCGCTCCCAACGAACACGCCGCTCTATCCCCGCCGCAGGCTGCTCTCTCTGCCATCGGTATGACGGCAGAGCGCTGTGCGCCGGTCAGGAGCCGCTTTCATTGGCTCCTGACCCTGTCACTCCATGTAAGCCAATGGGAATGGCTTACATGAATGACAGGGCCAGGAGCCAATGAAAACGGCTCCTGACCGGCGCACTGTGCTCTGCCATCATAGAGGCAGGGCAGCACATTTCCACGCAGACCGAGCGGGGACAGCGGCGGAGACGGGCGGGGGCGCACGGTCAATGGGACGTAGAGTTTACGTCCAGTCAGAACCGCAGCGCCCCCTGCCCGCCGTAGATTTATACTGCGGCGGTCCGCAGTAGGTTAAAACAGAAACAATTTGCGATAATTCAGGTTGGAGTGAACTCCGAGATGTTTCCCAGAGCTTCACTGCTAAATATATGCAAATTAACAATTGTTGCCCTTAGAAGCTAAACACACCTCCAGAACTGCTGGAATGCAAGGATGTGTCAGCTTGTTAATTTGCACAGAGCCATCCAACATCCATACAGACTGTTTTGGATTGGTTGATCCTCATCAGTGCATGGTATGGATTAGTTTGGCTCTATGGATGCATGGTATGGATTCGTTTGGCTCTATGGAAAATAGTTTACCAACTGTATTACTGTATCAAGTACAAGTTTTATTTTCACATAATATTCCTATTTAATCTTCAAAAGACTGTACTGTAAAGCCTCTTACACATGTATGAGGCATGTCACTAGACAGGGATCAGCAACTGATCCCTTGGGCAACATTGCAAGGCTGAGGTTATACAGATCTGCTGGTAGCCTGGATATTCTGTTCTATGCGGGTTGGGAAGAGCTGAGTGGCACTGGAGTGACGTCAAGCAGAGGGCATGGTAAGAGGGGAGAACAATGCTCCCAGCTGTCGCTCGGCCAAAGCGATCTGTCAGGCTGATCACTGGTTGAGTGGTTAAATGCGCTCGATGGCTGCTGTACACACACTGGATTCTCAGCAGAGGCAGTTGTTGTCAGTTGTTTCATCTAGCAAGCGTATGGCGCTTAAAGAGGAACTGTAGTGAAAATAACGTAATTAATAAAATTGCTTAATTTTTTCCAATATTCATTTATAGACACTTTTGTAACATCTTTAGTCCTGCCAGGTGGTGTCTGTGCATAGAACTATCAGTAAACGAACATTTTGCACAGAGGGATACTCTGTATGCTTGGCAGTTGGAAACAGATGTTATTACCCGCAATGCAATGAGGATCCCAGACAGGGAACTGTCAAGGCCATGGTCTTGACATCACACTGTGGGAGGAGTTTCATCACATTATCAGTCATCCCCCTCCCCCCTTCCCTGATGATTGACTCAAGAAAGGGTAAAGATTAGATTACTCATGGAGAATGGGAAAGGAGGTATCAGCTACTGATTGGGATAAAGTTCTGTTGGAGGTTAAAGTTCCTGATATTTTCTGTTGTAGATAATAATACCTTGACAACTTCCCTTGATTCCCACTAAAACAGTTATTGGAAGAATTTATCTTATGCTGGATGCAGACACAATGCAATTTCCCATCAGATCAACGGGTAATTTGAGAGAAAGTTACATCATGTGTACATGTCCAAACTTCTCCCGATGTCCCAATCGGACATGTCAGAAATAATCAGTTCGATCCCATTGAGCAGATGGGAAGTTGTATCGTGTGTACCCAGCAATAAAAGAAACCAGAGACGAAAAAAAAAAAGTTTTATACATACCTGAGGCTTCCTCCAGCCCCATGCCCATGGATCGTTCTCACGCCGTCGTCTTCCGCTGTCTGCAGCTCCGGTACTGGGTCCCATAACTTTCTCCAGTCACGGCCAGTCTGCACAAGAGGAAGTGTGCTCTCTACGTATCTCGCCGGGGGCCGAGCTTCAGTGGTCTCTGCGCTGGAATGGCTAGGTGTAGGGGGGGCAGGAGAAGCCTTTGGAGGTTACTGGAGGTACATATCAGATGTTTTCCTTTTATAATCTCAGGTTTACTTTAACTCTTCAGCTATGTATTTCTACTATCAGTATTAACCTAGCAGTCTAGGCGACAAGCCCCAGCAACCGTACATAGGACAGCTATTGTAGCCACTCACTCACTGTTCAACATGGATGCCATATACCGTAGTTCAGAAATGTTTACAGCAGAAATCCAATCTCCTTCTTCAGCTATCGGCATATCAATCAAGTCACCCCCAGCTGCTGCTCACATGGCTTGTTTTCATTGCTCACCTGCATGGCACTTCCATATCTTCTCTTGCAAAAAATATTTCCTTGTGTTTAGTGTATAAAACTAGCCATGCCTGTTATTTATGTGGGCTTCTCACACACCCGAGAAGAGTGCATAGAAGTTTACACAATAAGCTCAGTTATTTTCCTCCCTGCAGTGTTTATAAAATTCCACAAATTCCACATTCAAACCTTATCTGCCTACTGGATACATCATTTTTAAAATAAAAGTATAAAATATGCTATAAAGTTTTTATTATAATTATTTATTGTGCACTAAAACTACATTTTAAACAGTATATTTAATAAAAAAAAAATCTTTGAAATTAAAGTTTTACTTGGAAATCTCAACTTACTAGTTTGATTATCACATTGTATAAGCAGAAACGTGTCAAGATTTAGAGCCCCTTTCCCGTGGCTGCATGATGATCCTATAATCGGATCAGACACAATTTTCTTCCACTTATCTTTGGAAAATTGCAAGCCCAATTGCAATGTGGATAATAACGATTGCACACAAAATCATGCCACTACGCACGAAAGTTGCATTTGTAAAATAGTTGCAAACTTAGGTTGCAGCATGTTTGTGATTTCAACCACAATTGGCAGTGGAAAAGGGCACTTACTGCTGTAGTTAACACATTTCTGGCATTACAATAACCATGTCCCCTAAATCAGAGCCTTGGGTTGGGGTATTTGCTAAAATAAAGTAAAGGGGTAAAATCCAAAAACTAACTAGCAGTTACACATTTACTGCATGATCAGGGCCTCATATTAAAGGACCACTATCGTGAAAATCGTAAAATTTAAAATAATAATAATTGTAAACACATACAAATAAGAATATCATTTCCTCCACAGTAAAATGAGTCATAAATTACTTTTCTCCTATGTTGCTGTCACTTACAGTAAGTAGTAGAAATCTGACAAAACCGACAGGTTTTCGACTAGCCCATCTCTTCACAGGGGAGTCTCAGGGTTTTGTTTATTTTCAAAAGCATTTAGTGAGTGGCAGTTGCTCTGTCCAACTGCCAAAAAAGTGGGCAGCGAACAGGGAAGCTGGCCAGCACCACTGTATAAATCCTTTTCAGGGAATGTCTCTATAAAGAATAGGAGCCTTGCTGAGAATCCCCTATTAAGAGATGGACTAGTCAAAAACCTGTCGGTTCTGTCACATTTCTACTAACTACTGTAAGTGACAACATAGGAGAAAAGTAATTTATGGCTCATTTTACTCTGGAAGAAAAATACTTCTTAATTGTATATATTTACGCTCATTTTAAATTTTAACATTTTTCGCGATAGTGGTCCTTTAAGTAGTTAAGTTCATTAACTCTTTAATATTAGGGCTAAGCTTTAGTATACAACTGTAAAACATTTTTTTACATACATAATGTACCAATCCCAGCAGAAAATGGACCTCCAAAAATGAATATTTTGTATTTTTCTGATTTGAATAAAATAAGGGGAAATATCTGTATTAATAATGATATTATGTCATGATAAATAAAAGCAAAATGTAATAAGAGGACACTACACATTCCCGCTAGTACAGCATAGGGCTTGAGAATACTTGATGCTGAACACAGCCTATACCTCTTCACACTGGCTTCTCGGAATACCAGTCCCAGGGAAGAAACTTAAACAAATGATAGCAGCTCCCTTCCTGGTAAGTGTGTGTAAAGATAGTAGTTGGAAATTCAAGCCGAAGTGTCTAATTAGCTGCGTGCAGAAGTCACATAGAAGCTTGTAAAATCCGGGAAGGTTCACTCAAGTGACACCAGATCCAGTAATGAGAGTGCTTGGTTATTGGAACATGTAATGGACTACTGTACCCGCCTGATTTACAGTACTTGCCATGCAACAGCTCTAATCACTGAACCCTCAGCCTCGCTCACTACTTTGAAATTGAAACTCCTTCACTTACACTTCATTTTTACAGACCACCATCATGGCAATAACCCTACCTATAAAATATTAGAAAATAGCTCTCCTGACAACTGTTTGCTTTTATTAAAGATGAATAATCCCATTAGCTCAGCATTATCCATCTGCTGTTGTCAGTTTTCTGGCTTCATCACTTCAAAAAATGATTCCTTTCTAGTTCAAAATGCATTTCGACCCTAAGAGCCTAGGTGTAGTGTTACATGAGGAAAAAGTCTCAAAAGTTTATGATGGAGGCTGAATTCCCAAATGAAGTACTAGACTAGTGTCAGCGCTGCAAATAATCCATGTTTTTACATTCTCTGCATTATTTTAACCTTAATTTAGAAAAAGAGACAAAGTGCGCTAAGTCTTCTTGACTTCTATTTTTCTTCAGTAAGCTAAATGGTAAAGCGTGAAAAGCAAAGCCAGAGAGTCTTAAATCAGGATCTACACAACCAGCTAGTATACCTTGTATGTGAGCGGCATGCATGTTACTTGGCTTTTTTTTGTATTTTGGCACTCTGTATTCATGGTTTTGTTTGGGGTTTTAATTTGTCTTATTTGTTTGTGACAGAATGCATTGCTGGTATGATGAGGGAAACACCCCCCCCCCCCCCCCCCCCCAAAGTTGATTTTAAAATGTGGAAAAATTGCGTAAACAAAACATGCACAAACACAGAAAAATGTCTGAATCCCGAGCAGGCCATTGACTTCTATGTAGAGTGTGGTGGTGTGCGATTTGCCTCACGCAAAACTAACAAGTGTGTTCCCTACCTAAATCTTTGTCTTTACAGTATACTTTTACATCAAATATTTTGGTGCAGAAATGTTGTTATGGTTTTGGGACTCCTTAGTGCAGACATTTTTGTACATAATATCTATGTGTAAGCTATTTCGTTATGAGTCATGCCATCATTCCTCCTGCCCCCTCCATAGCAACAGAATGCTTCACTAGGCTGTGGACTAGCAATGCATCTATGCAGTACTCTTACCCAAGGGAATGAGTTCAGATTCCTATTGGTGACATTCAGAGGCGTCCGAGCCATTAGGCAGCTATAAATTTTCGCCTAAGGCGACAGGAAGAGGCAAGGGCGCTTCTGCACTGAGTAGTGAGAGAAGAAATGCCTCTCAGCTGACTCAGGTGTCAGTTTACACAGCAGCAGCGGGGCTGACTGGACTTCAGCTCAATGATTCAAAGAACCACAGTAATGAATGAGTCAGTGAGAGAAGGCACTCATCCTAGTCAGGGATCCGAGGAGTACAGCATCATCAGCTCCTGAGTCCAACTCCTGAGAATTCAGTCCCTCTCTCTCTGCTACTGCTAACTGCGTGGATGTAGAGACTGTGTAGCAGCCAGGCATTGACTTCCCCCCAGGCCGCCTTTCATTCAATGATTTAGGGTTGGTCCTGTGTCTGCTGTATTCAGGTTTGTTGATGTAAGGCAATGTAAAATACTAGGCTAGCTGATAAAAGTGCAATTAGAGGGCAGGCTAGCTGGTAAATATACACAGCATGATGTAGAACTCGTCTGGAGGGTCAGTGGGAAAAAATCTGTCTGGTCTCTCTCCATTGTTATAATGACTGCATGTGCAGATAAGGTCTTAAACAGGTTGAAAAGTTTTGACAGTCCCTAGACTCCAGGAGGGCTGCTTGCTGACTTGTGTAAGAGATTGGCAGGGACAGCAGTCCTATTACCAGCAACTAGTCTCTGTGTAATGTGGGACTGCAATACAGATAAACTGCTCCATCTCAGGCTATTCTCAGTCTCACTCCACTCCTCCTATCTCTGTATGTGTATAGTGTATGTCTACTGTGTGCTGTGTATAGTGTGCTCTCTGTGTGTGTGTGTGTGTGTTGTGTGCAGTGTGTGTACTGTGTGTGTGTGTGTATGTTGTGTGCAGTGTGTGTACTGTGTGTGTGTGTGTGTGTGTGTGTGTGTGTGTGTGTGTGTGTGTGTGTGTGTGTGTGTACTGTGCTGTGCGTGTCTAAAGTGTGTGTGTGTGTGTGTGTGTGTGTGTGTGTACTGTGTATAGTGTGTATGTTGTGTGCAGTGTGTGTACTGTGTGTGTGTGTATGTTGTGTGCAGTGTGTGTACTGTGTGTGTGTGTGTGTGTGTGTGTGTGTGTGTATAGTGTGTGTACTGTGCTGTGCATGTCTAGTGTGTGTGTGTGTGTGTGTGTGTGTACTGTGTATAGTGTGTATGTTGTGTGCAGTGTGTGTACTGTGTGTGTGTGTGTGTACACTGTGTGTGTGTGTGTGTGTATAGTGTGTGTGTGTACTGTGTGTGGTGTGTGTGAGTGCATGCCGCAATAAGTATATTTTATGGTGAAACGCTCTGCTGCATAACAACTATTTTCTGGTGAACCCATGCCGCAATAAGTACATTTTCTGGTGAAACGCTGCTGCATTATGATTTTCGGGGGTCTTGGGGGTGGGGTTCACCACAGGAGTGGTGTTCACCATGAGGGGTGCGGGGTATGGGACTGGGGGCAATCACGGGGGGGGGGGGGGGTGCCATAGGATTTCTCGCCTGGAGTGCCAAAATGGCTATAGACGCCCCTGGTGACATTGATTGTCCCTTCCCTAGAGAAAGCATGCAAAGCAGAGGAATCAGCAGTGTGTCTGTGCACTTGTCTTAGATGAGTACTTTATAAAATATTATAGACATATCAGTGCTGCAGACAAGATAGTAATATTTTTAAGAAAGGGTTAAAGAGGCAACACCATAGCTCTCCAAGGAAAGATCAGGTGTATTAAACCCTCAAATAGCATCTTTTTTAAAGTATAGCACGCCTACTGATGCACCCTGCTGCTTCCCTTACCATTCACATCCTCTTAGGACCCATGATACTCTCTCCTTGCTTAGTTTGTCCCGTGTGTGTGTGTGTGTGTGTGTGTGTGTGTGTGTGTGTGTGTGTGTGTGTGTGTGTGTGTGTGTGTGTGTGTGTGTGTGTGTGTGTGTGTGTGTGTGTGTGCATGAGTGTCATAGGAAATAACAAGAAAGCCAGAATTTTCTGACCCACTCTTTGCACCAATGAAAGGGGGGGGGGCATGAAATCGTGGGGCTGGAGCCTCAGAACTCAAGTTCAGTAATAACCTGATCCTGAAGACAACAGGTCCTAGTAGGAAAGAAGATTTGGTCTTTTAATTTGCATTTTGCATTATTACTACCCAGCGTTCAGTGCTCCATCAGGCCACCAAACACTTGTTTACCACTTCACTGATGACTAATCCTTCATCTAGAATCACTGATACTGAACTGTCCATTTATGGCAGAGAAAGATAAATATTCCATTATACTTGTACTTTTCTCACAAGATGCTTTTAAAAACAATTATAAAATTCTATCTCAAGAGAGCTGTTGACCTTAATGTACAAATTATTTTTTCTTCTTCCATGAACCACTTTTCTGTTAATATGTTTGAGCCCTCAGTTACCTCAGCAACAACATTATGATAAGATAACGATGATTGTTCAGGGGTGATACTCCAAGACAGGAATTAGCAGCCAGATTCCTTCAAGTCAAATAAGCTTTGCATCAAAACTGACCTTTCTCTGGAGTATCTGACAACGTTTGGCAGTGATTCAGTATTATGATGTATCTGGTATGCTGATACAAGTGGTCAGAGTGGCTTTGGTCTTCTCAGGAGATGGTGAACAGCCAATAAGAGCATTGTAAGGGGCCAAAATTTAGACTCTTAAAAAATTTGGTCACAAAAATAGTTTTGTTGAAGTGCATATGAAAGATATTTTCAAGGGTTTATTACCAGTAATGATTGTTAAACTAGACTTCCAACCTTTTTTTCCCCTTTGGATAAACTATGTAACAGTTAGAACTATGTCGGTTGTTTACTGCTGTCTACTGGTTGAGGAAACGTTCCCTTATACCAGCTCACAGGCTCACTAAGAGCAAAAACACAGTTCAAATTTACTTAGAACCCAGAAAACCATAAAGTCAGTTTAGTTTAAAGCAAATGCTCCTTCTCTTGATTTCATTTGTGCCAAGGTAAATAACATTGTTTTACTGGCCATGCAGGCTACAGTTGCAGAATGTGGCCTCTCTATTTACACAACAAGGCCAAAGAAGCGCCCGAAATTAGATAAAATTCCATTAAAAACAAATAAAAATAGAAAAAATAGAAGTGGCTTACCTCTCAAATGACACTAGTAAAAGAGGATAAAGTAGGTTTTTATCAGCAAAGGCAACACGTTTTGTGGGTGCAAACCCACTTCCTCAGGCCAAGTGCCAAAGTTTGTATAGCCAAAAGCTTGGAGCGCCTCTCTATTTAGTGGAACCTGCCATGTAGCTTTTTTCAAATTCTACAAATAAAATCCGAATCTGCAATTTTCTCAGATATTATAATGTATTGATTTATTTGGATTATTTTATGGTCAGAATTTTTTTTGCAGAATGTCAGGATATAAAAAGTACTCAGAAAGATTAAATGGGCACATTCATAGCTTCTGCATACATGTTTTTTTAATGTATTTAATATATCGCATACTTGTCTACTGACACGATCTTGTGCGCCCACTGGTGCTAAAGTTCCATGCACTGTTCAGGAACCAATTTTAATGGCTCCCAAACATGTGATCACTGTGAGACAATCACAGTGATTGCAGAGTGAATTTTTTTTAAAGGCTCTGGTCCTTAAACAGACACTAAAGCGAGAATAATTCTCGCTTCAGAGCTCATAGTTAGCAGGGGCACGTGTGCCCCTGCTAAAACGCCGCTATCCCGCGGCTAAAAAGGGGTCCCTTCACCCCCACCCCCCCCCCCGCAAAATCAACGACCAAATTGGTCGTAGATTTTGCTGCTCCTAGAGGCAGGGCTAACGGCTGCAGCCCTGCCTCCAGCCGCGCATCGCCGCCTCTCCCCCGCCCCTCTCAGTGAAGCAAGACTGAGAGGGGTGGGGGAGAGGCAGAGATACGCGCTGACAGACGCGCGTGGTGCAGGGCTGCGGCGGTTAGCCCTGCCTCAATCCGGAAGAGATCCCCCGCTGCTCGAAGGGGATTTCAAGGGGTCAGGGACCCTCGTTTAGCCACGGGATAGCGGCGGTTTAGCAGGGGCACACATGCCCCTGCTAACTATGAGCTCTGAAGCGAGATTTATTCTCGCTTCAGAGTCTCTTTAAGGGGGTACAGTTACATGGTCCCGAGGTGGTTAATATTGTGATGTTTTTGTTTTTATTAGACATCTATGTTGACATGTTCTTGCGGGGTGGCATATAGTGAGGAAAATTTCCTAGTGGTGTGTCGCAACCTAACAAGGGTTAAGAACAACTGAGCCACATCATATGCTAGACATCACTCATTATGCTAGACATTGACATTTATCTTGTCCTTAAAGTGAACCTGAACCGCGTAAAACTATTTAAAATAAACACATGATATACCTGCAAATGAGAATTACATACTTACCTCAGAAGCTCACCATTTTCTTCTTACAACGATTCCTTCCATTTCCGACAAGATTTTGTCAGAAGGGAAATATATCAGTTGCTGTCAGTTATATATCAGTTACTGTAAGTTATAACTGAAAGGACTACTGATGAGCAAGGTGATGTCCATGTCTCCCTATGACTCAAGTGGACAATATTACAGTTTAACAGTGTGCTTACCAGGAAGCTGTTATGTGGTAATAGCCATTTTCAAAATGTAGGACAAAGAATTGCAGTGATCACATTGGACAAGTGGAGAGGAGAAAGAGATGAGTTGACTATATGAGAGGTAAGTATGATCTGTGTCTGTTTATTTTGACTTTTAATTTTTAGTTCAGGTTTGCTTTAAACACTTTTGAATCAGACCCCTTGAGATAGAAGGAAGCAGACAGCAATAAGCTTCGGTTCTGGCAAAGCCATAATAACTGTGCTTGAGGAACATCTTGCTGCTGTTTCAAGGGCTGAAAGCTAGAGAAATCCACAGCTGCAGAAATATTTGAAAAGCACACATTGAGAAAAAGGGATTGGTTAAGGCCCAATAATAGGATCTATACAGCATACGTTTGTCTGGATTTCTTCAGAGCTGCATGCATGTAGCCAGTTCTAAGTGTTAATGTTTTAACACACATGGAGTTTCTAAACAGTACACATAAGTGTCCTATGGTAAAAGATGTAATGAATTAACTAAGAATAACACACAGAAAAGAGTTACATGTGCCCTTTTAAAGTAACTCAGCTGGTGAAATGTGAAACGTAATGCTGAGAGGTTTTAATTGGTGTTTATTTTATTTTCAAATTTTAAGGAGCTTCTATTCAAATATATCTGTTTTTTTTTTAGAATATTGTGACCTCTGAATGACACATCCCCCCGTAGGTAGTATATATCTAGCATAACCATGTGGTATCATTTCTCTTGCAGTATAGTTTACCTAAACTGTCGCTCAGCTCCAAAACATGATATAATATATGAGTACTGCGAATACTTCTATAAACCACATTGAACTATATTATTTCAGTCAGTGATTACCGATGTCATCGCTTCATATATGGTTCTTCATAATGTCAGGAAGTCAAAAAGGGTTATGGAAATCATCTACCCTGCTGTATATACTATAGCAATAGACCTCACAGAAGCTCCATGACTATATAGAATAAAGATAATGAGACAGCATGTCATAAAAACTCCATGCTTCACAGTTTTATCTATAAAAAAATGCATGATGGTGTAAGCTAGTGAAGTGTGGTCTGGTGTTAGTCGAGGAGCAGAAATGCAGACATCAAACCATTGATTCCTGCAGTGGCGTACCTAGGGCATTTGAAACCGGTGCTGGGTATTAACCACTTCAGCCCGTGGGGATTTTTCACCTTATGCATCAGAGCAATTTTCACCTCCCATTCATATAATATAACTTTATCACTACTTATCACAATTTATTGATCTATATCTTGTTTTTTCCACCACTAATTAGGCTTTCTTTGGGTGGTACATTTTGCTAAAAATAATTTTTTTCTAAATGCATTTTAACAGGATTAATAAGAAAAAAATTGAAAAAAATCATTATTTCTCATTTCTCGGCCATTATAGCTTTAAAATAATCCACACTACCATAATTAAAACCTATGTATTTTATTTGCCCGTTCGTCTCGATTATGACACCATTTAAATTTTGTCCCTATCACAATGTATGGCGCCATTATTTTATTTGGAAATAAAGGTGCATTTTTTCCGTTTTGCATCCATCACTATTTACAAGCTTATAATTTAAAAAATGTTTGTAGTATACCCCCTTCAAATGCATATTTAAATAGTTCAGACCCTTAGGTAACTATTTATGTCTTTTTTTTTTTTGTTTCCATTAAAAATTTTATTTGGGTAATATTTTGGTGTGGGAAATAAACAGTTAATTTTTAATGTTATTATATGTGTAAATTGTAATGTAAAAAATATGTAGATGTAGTTTTACTATTTGGCCACAAGATGGCCACCTTGAGGTTTTTTTTCCTCCTTGTGCTTCTTGATAACCGGAAGCACAAGGGGGACGTGGAAAATTTTACGTGCAAAAAGACTGAAGCCTCTTGTAAGAGCGCTTCGGTTTTTCTGCTGGGGACACGGATCGGTGATCCCGTTCACTGATCCCAGGGCTACTGGGGGACAGCATGGGGGCACAGGGGCACGCCCGCGATCGCGCGTGGGAGCGTGCCAAAGCGCAGCACCGCAGCAGAGCAGCCGCCCGGACGTGAAGTGTGCATGGCGGGTAATGCCAGGCATAGGTGCCCCCAGTATAGGTAGCCTGGTATAGTTGCCCCCAGTATAGGTAGCCTGGAATAGTTGCACCAGTATAGGTAGCCTGAAATAGTTGCTCAAATATAGGTAGCCTGGAATATTTGCCCCCAGTATAGGTAGCCTGGAATAGGTGCCCCCAGTATAAGAAGCCTGGAATAGTTGCCCGCAGTATAGTTAGGCTAGAATAGATGCCCGCAGTATAGGTAGGCTGGAATAGTTGCCCACAGTATAGGTAGCCTGGAATGGTTGCCCCCCAGTTCAGTATAAGTAGTCTGGAATAGTTGCCCCAGGCCAGTATAGGTAGCCTGGAATAGTTGCCCACTGTACAGGTAGCCTGGAATAGTTGCCCCCAGTATAGATAGCCTGGAATAGTTTTCACCAGTATAGGTAACCTGGAATAATTGCCCCCAGTATAGGTAGCCTGGAATAGTTTCCCCAGTATACATAGGAAGCCTGAAATAGTTACCCCACTATACGTAGCCTGGAATAGTTTCCACCAGTATAGGTAGCCTGGAACAGTTAGCCCTACTATCAGTAGCCAGGTAAGTTCCTCCAGTATAGGTAGCCACTATAATTGCCCCTAGTATAGGCTAGCCAGGTAGGTGTCTCCAGTATAGGTTAGCCAGGTAGGTGCCTCCAGTATAGGTAGCCAGTATAGTTGCTTCCAGTATAGGTTAGCTAGGTAGGTGCCTCCAGTATAGGTAGCCACTATAGTTGCCCCCAGTATAGGTTAGACATGTAGATGTCCGCAGTATAGGTATCCAGAATAGTTGCCCCCAGTATAGGTTAGCAAGGTAGGTGTCACCATTATAGATTAGCCAGGTAGGTGTCACCAGTATAAGTTAGCCAGGTAGGCCTGCCCAGTATAGGCATCCCGCCCACCCCCTCCCTCCCCGGATGCTGCTCCATTAGCACCTGCAGTCAGTGGCCATCCTCCTCTATCATATTGTCCCTGGCTTGCCTAATCCCAGTTTGGCGCTGCATGCAGCAGAGTCCTCAGTGTGGTGATGCTCTCGGCCATCCACAGACAGAGAGAAGGCGGATCTTCCTAGTAGCCGTGCATATACAGGAAGTACTTACTTCCTGTATACGCGCAGGTACTAGGAGGATCCACTTTCTTCTCTGACTTTCTGCAGGAGGATGCGTCACCTTGCTGAGGACTCTGCTGTATGCCATGCCGGGCATGCAGCAAAAACGTGAATCAGGCAAGCAAGGGACAATGTGATAGACGAGGTAGGCCGCCAAGTCCTGGAGCTAATATGGCGGTGGCCGGGTAGGGAGGGGGGTGGGCAGGATGCCACAGCATGCAGCATCAAGACTTTGGGGTGGGGCTGGCCTTTTTGACACCCGCCTCTTGCCTGTCACCCGAAGCGCCACACCCCTTGCACCATATTAACTGTACGCCAGAGGATTCTGGTAATACCTTTAATGACTAACTGTACATGGTTTATTGCAAGCTTTGAAACGTGAAGTCTCTTCTTCTGGCATTATACAGAACTGGATCTGAACTGTACTACACTAATGGTATGGTTCTGATCCAGTTCTGTATGCTGTAATGCCTGAAGAAGAAACTCTTTGAAAGCTTGCAATAAACATTGTAGTTAGTCATTAAAGGTATTACCAGAATCAACGTTTGTTGGTCTGATGTTGTAAGGATACTACCGTTCTAAAGCATGATGGGTTGTCTGCTTGCCTGGGGTAATAGGGTAACCTTATGGAGTTCAATGGGATTATATTGCTGGAAGAAAGGAAGAGATGTGTCTTTATGTGACATGATGCCATGGAAGATGTTGGTGATATAAAAATCAATAATAATAATAATAATAATAAGAAGAAGAAGAATATACTGTGCAGTAATCTTATCTCAGCACAGAAGCGGTTTCATACATGTGAGTAGACTGGAACTCTTGCCCAAAACTCACTACATAATACTTTCAAGTCATTTGTATGAAACACTTGTGCAGTGCATAGAATTTTTGATCCAGATTTAAATACCAACCAGCACATTTATCCCGTGTTTATGTGGGTTTTTCCTCCAAGAACTCCAGCTTCTTCCTACATACCCAAAACATACTAATCGATTAATTGGCTCCACCTAAATTGGCCTTAAATTACAATGGGGACAGTAGACCATGACTGTGGTAAGGGTCAGACTGTGAGTTCCTCTGAGGGGCACTTCATGACATCACTATGTACTCAGTACTGCACTATGCAAGATGTCAGCCCTATACAAGAATATGTGCCATGTCAGGCACATTTTGTTAACGGGTGGGCATTTTAACTAGTATTATAATAGCATGTTATAAACTTAATCCTAAAATGCTATGCTTCTAATACAAACATTCTATGCTCATAAAAGTAGAGATGGCCCAAACGGTTCGGCCGGCGAACGGTTCCCGGAGAACTTCCGTGGTTTGCAATCGCGGAGAACCGCGATCTTTAATGGAAGTTCGATCGCCCCCATAGTTCATCATTAGAGTCAACTTTGACCCTCTACATCACAGTCAGCAGGCACCTTGTAGCCAATCAGGCTACACTCCCTCCTGGAGCCACTCCCCCCCTTATAAAAGGCAGGCAGCGTCAGGCAGTGGACTCACTCGTGTGCCTGCAGTAATTAGAGAAGGGAGAGCTGCTGCAGACTCTCATAGGCTCATGTAGGCTTGTTAGCTTGCTCCTTGCTGATTCTTATTGCTAAAAAGATCTAATCTTGTTCTTGTGATCTATTTTTTTATCTTTTGTGTGGCCCACTTGCATTATATACAGCCCTGTCAGTCAGTCGCAGCTGGCCTTTGGCCCCTTAATTCCTACTGTGCCACTGCCAGACCCAGCACATTCAGTGACTACCTGTGTGTGTGTGACAGGCAGCTGCAGATTTGTAATCCCATCCCAATCACTGCACCTGTTCACTGTTCAGTGCACCTACCTACGTGAGCGCATGCATTGTTAATACCACCAGTCATTGCACCAGTTCACGGCGGTACCTGTGTGTGTGTGTGAAAGGTGCGCATTTGTAATACCCATCACTGCATATACCTACCTGTTGTGTTCACTGTTCAGTGCACCCACCTACCTACGTGAGTGTGATATTCAATACCACCAGTCACTGTACCTGTTCACAGTACGTGTGTGTGTGACAGGTGCACATTTGTAATACCCATCACTGCATATACCTACCTGTCGTGTTCAGTGCACCCACCTACCTATGTGAGCGCACGCAGTGTGATATACCACTCCGTGCATACCTGTGAACTGCACCTGTGTGACTGCACATTGTATTAGTCAAGTCAGTGCATACCTTTCACTTGAATGGAAGGCAGACTTGCCCTCTATAACAGATTAAAGGATTTAAAGATGATTCATCTCATATACAGCAGGGCCTCGAAAGTCCTCCTGTATTGTTATTCTACCTCGGGATGTGCATGCCATGCCTGCTGCCTTCCTTGGATGTGTGGTAGCCATTCCTGCTCCTTTGCCCACAGCGTGCCTGCTGCCTTCCTTGGATGTGTGGTGGTAGCCATTCCTGCTCCTTTGCCCACAGCGTGCCTGCTGCCTTCCTTGGATGTGTGGTGGTGGTAGCCGTTTCTTAGGCTCCCACTCCAGACCGGAATCGAACCAGGATTCCCCGGCCACTACCCGTGGTCACCATGGTACTGAGAAAGTACCATCTAAAGTTTCACACAGTTGAATGAATGGCAGACTTGTCCTCCATACCACATTCTTGGCAAATGCTTTTGATTTGGTTTGTCTTGCGCTGGGTAAGGGTCTATCTGATCACAGATGCCTGGTCTGCAAATCACGGTCAGGGCAGGTACATTACTTATACAGCAAATGGGTCCTTACTTGGATGTGTGGTGGTTGTAGCCGGTTCTCAGGCTCTCACTCTGGACCAAAATCGAACCCTGATTCCCTGGACATTACCCGTGATCACAATGGCAGACTTGCTCTACATAATAGATTCTCGTTGAAGGTACTGAACAGCAAGCAGAAAATGTAATTTAAAAAAAATAGATGTAAGCTTTAACAATGGTAGAGAAAGAACCATCGAAAGTTGATAAGGCAGTCAGACATTACCTTATATCACTGAGGAAGAGCAATCTCGCCATGGTCCAGCACGGCCGTCACAACGCAAACAACTGTTTGCGGTGCGTTACACAGTGAGTTTGGTGTGTCAGTGTGAAGCAGTACTCTAATTACACTCCCTGATTGATGTATACACATGCAAGATGTTTTAAAGCACTTTAGGTCTCCAATTTAGCATGCACTCTGATTTCTTCCCTTAAAACGATGCTTTGCGTCAAATCCAGATTTTTCCCCAAGACGTTTGGCGTCTATCCCACTCATCCATGCAAAAACTCAGATGTTAGACCCCTTGAAACATCTTTTTCATGACTTTTCTGGCCAGCATAAGTGTTTCTAGTTTTCAAAGTTCGCCACCCCATTAAGGTTTATTGCGGTTCGCGAAAGTTTGCGCGAACCGAAAGTTTTGCGAAAATCGGAGGTGCGGGCCAACTCTACCTAAAAGTAATGTATGAAGTTTTGTAATATATTGTGTTTTGTAATATGTATTTTTATTTTACTATGTTTTATACTAAATATACTGCCTTGGTTTAATTCACAACATATGGAATTTTACTGGTAATAATGTTATTCTGTTTTTCATACTGCACCTGCTCTTTTAAATGGCAAGTACAGTGCTTACTAAAACATTGTGCTTAAGTGTTGTAGTAAACACTTATCAAAAGGGCCTGATGCGCTAAACTCCAGTAAAGTTCCTGTGCACAGGGAACAGAATGAAATGTTACCATTGCTACCACAGGAGGAGCAACGGCTGGCCAATAAACCATTAGCGCCACGCACATTACTGGGTTACTGTTGCTATAAAATGCAGTGTACCAACTATATAGTGGCTTTCAATGGACTCCTACAGTCACATAATCAAATGCAGCACTGGAAAACACTTTTACCTCTCACAAAAGCCCTCAGAAATAATTAAATTCCCTATAAATGAGGCTTCAAGCTGACATTCATCATAGTTAGAAATTATAGCACATACAGTGCAATCTCAAGAAGAGGGTTATCTACTCCTGCAGCACTTAAGTCCTGAATTGATGCAAGTCTCAAACTAATTCACCACAATATGAAGCTGGGAAGCGAGACCCAATGCCACAGCAAATAGCTAAAGCTCTCTTGTGAGGTTTTTTTTTCCTCCCAGGCAAACCACTCAACTCAATATTTCCCACTAAACTACATCACCAGTTATCACCAAAGCTGTGACAACTATACTTTTGTTGCAAGTAAACTCTCTTTTTAGTGTTTTTCTTAGCTCTAATTTAATTACTGTGTTCTGAAATAACAGCATCTGTAGAATTGTTGTACTGTAGAGGAAGAATAAATACTCAGAGTCTCGAGCGATGCAGAGGAAGGTATTTTATTTGCTGAAACCAAAACAACTACTTACAATTCTAATATAAATATTTAGTATACTGGAGACAGGCCCGTTTCTAGGGCCGTGCGGGCCGTGCCGCCGCCCGGGGCGCTGTTGGGAGGGGGGCGCTATAATGGAGGGGGGAGCCGGAGCCGCAGGGAGGGCAGCCCGACCTCTCCCTACCTCTCCCGGGCCGCCCTCCATGCTCCCCCCTCAGATGCAGAGCGAGCGCAGCAGGAAGCGCTGTTTACAACTCACCTGCCTGGCTCCAAGCGCTGCTCTCTCGCCGCCTGTCTCCTTTCTCTGCATAGATGCGGATACACACACACGCTGCTTCCGGCTAAACAGGAAGCAGCGTGTGTATCCGCATCTATGCAGAGAGAGGAGACAGGCGGCGAGAGAGCAGTGCTTGGAGCCAGGCAGGTGAGTTGTAAACAGCGCTTTCTGCTGCGCTCGCTATGCATCTGAGGGGGGAGCACGGAGGGAGAGGGAGGGAGAGGTCGGGCTGCCCTCCCCGCGGCTCTGGCTCCCCCCTCTATTATAGGGGACAGCTACCTATCTAACCTATCCTGGGGGCAGCTACCTAATCTAACCTACGCTGGGGGGCAGATACCTTATCTAACCTACCCTGGGGGGCAGCTACCTATCTAACCTATACTGGGGGGCACCTACCTAATCTAACATACACTGGGGGGCAGCTACCTATCTAACCTACACTGGGGGGCACCTACCTAATCTAACATACACTGGGGGGCACCTACCTAATCTAACCTATACTGGGGGCAGCTACCTAATCTAACCTATACTGGGGGGCACCTACCTAATCTAACATACACTGGGGGGCAGCTACCTATCTAACCTACACTGGGGGTCACCTACCTAATCTAACATACACTGGGTGGCACCTACCTAATCTAACCTACACTGGGGGCAGCTTCCTATCTAACCTACACTGGGGGGCAGCTACCTATCTAACCTATACTGGGGGGCAGCTACCTAATCTAACCTACGCTGGGGGGCAGCTACCTAATCTAACCTACGCTGGGGGGCAGCTACCTATCTAACCTATACTGGGGGGCACCTACCTAATCTAACCTACACTGGGGGGCAGCTACCTATCTAACCTACACTGGGGGGCAGCTACCTAATCTAACCTATACTGGGGGGCAGCTACCTATCTAACCTACACTGGGGGGCAGCTACCTAATCTAACCTATACTGGGGGGCAGCTACCTATCTAACCTATACTGGGGGCACTATACTGGGGGCACTTATCTAACCTGTATTGGGGGAACCTACCTAGCTAGCCTTTACAGTTTGCAACTATACTGGCTACCTATATTGCAGGCACCTACCTAAATAACCTATACTGGGGGCACCTACCTATCTAACCTATGCTGGGGGCAACTATTCTGGCTACCTATATTAGAGGCACCCACCTAGCTAACCTGTACTGGGGCACCTACCTATCTAACTTATACCGGGGGCAACTATACTGGCTACCTATACTGGAGGCACCTACCTGGCTAACCTATAGCGGGGGCAACTATACTGGCTCACCTATGCCTGGCTACCTATACTGGGGTACCTATTCTTGGCTACCTATACTGGGGGGACCTATACTAAGTGCAACTAGACCTGGCTAACCTATACTGCGGGCACCCATACCTTGCTCGGGGGGGGGCGCAATTTTTACACCCTTGCCCTGGGTGCATTTTGGCCTAGAAACTGCACTGACTGGAGAATCACAATGATGACCCACCAAATTCTCACACAAGAACTATATATATATATATATATATATATATATATATATATATATATATATACACTGTATATATATATATATACAGTCATACATATATACAGCGGGATGCGAAAGTTTGGGCAACCTTGTTAATCGTCATGATTTTCCTGCATAAATCGTTGGTCGTTCCGATAAAAAGTGTCAGTTAAATATATCATACTAGTCCTAAGGCCCGTTTAAAAACGGGCGCTAGGCTGTGGTAGCGCCCTTCCTCCCCCCGCCTCGCTCACGGCTTCGGGACCCGTCCTCCTCTGCCGCACGTCATTACCCCCCCAGCTCTCGGCAATATCTCTGCATCCCTCCGTGCACATGCGCAGAGACAAAAAGCACTGAAACACGGATATGGGATGCAGGGACACTTGCCAATTATTAGGTGGGATAGGAGACACACACAGTGATATTTGAGAAGTGAAATGAAGTTTATTTAGATTTACAGAAAGTGTGCAATTATTGTTTAAACAAAATTAGGCAAATTTAAATTTGGGCACCACAAAAAAGAAGTGAAATGAATATTTAGTAGATCCTCCTTTTGCAGAAGTTATAGCCTGTAAACGCTTCCTATAGGTTCTAATGAGAGTCTGGATTCTGGTTGAAGGTATTTTGGACCATTCCTCTTTAAAAAACATCTCTAGTTCATTCAGGTTTGATGGCTTCCGAGCATGGACAGCTCTCTTTAACTCACACCACAGATTTTCAATTATATTCAGTTCTGGGGACTGAGATGGCCATTCCAGAACGTTGTACTTGTTCCTATGCAAGAATGCCTTAGTGGATTTTGAGCAGTGTTTAGGGTAGTTGTCTTGCTAAAAGATCCAGCCCCGACGCAGCTTCAGCTTTGTCACTGATTCCTGGACATTGGTCTCCAGAATCTGCTGATATTGAGTGGATTCCATGCTTCCCTCAACTATGACAAGATTCCCAGTCCCTGCACTGACCACGCAGCCCCACTTTTTGTAAATCCAATAAACTCAATTTCACTTCTCAAATATCACTGTGTGTGTCTCCTATATGATATATTTGACTGACAATTTTTCTTATTGTCGCAACCAACGATTTATACAGGAAAATCATGACGATTAACAAGGTTGCCCGAAATTTCGCATCCCGATTCCCACTATATATATATATATATATATATATATATATATATATATATATATATATATTATAAACTTGGTGGTTCTCCCCTATTTGTTTCTTTTAAATGTTAGCCTCTTTCATGTGTTTGTTTTTCCTTCCATGTTAAAACAAAATTTGTGTACTGTAATAATCTGCAGTGTTTAGATCAAAATTTAAAAACAGAATGTTGCAACAATTTTATGCACCAATTGCACCACCACCAGCGTGGACATAGTGTATGGGCGGAATGAAAGGCCTCGTCTTATCTTCATAACCACTTATGAATGTCTTCTGGAGAGGAAACAGCCATAGTGCCGCTCTGTCTTCCCCTCGCACCAACCACCAGTTGCTAACACCTGTTATGCATGGATGCACATTATAACATTACTGTAGTGCATCAACGTCCTGGCATTTGTCTCCTCTAAGTGGCTGCTGGCCACATTTCAAGGCACTGGACCCAGTTGCCATTTCAACATAATGACTGGCCCCACCCACATACCTGGGGAGAAGATTGAAGGTCTGAGATAAGCTCCAGCCCCAATAGACTAAGCTTCTCCCCAAACAGATAGAAGATGCTCTTAGCTCTGGGCTAAACCTCCAAGACCCTCAACCAATTCAAACTCTTCCTTGCAGACCCTCAATAAGCCCCTTTTTCTAACCCACAGTCCCTTAGTTTCCCTAACTATTTTCCATGTAGACCCTCAATAAGCCCCTTTCTCTAACTGCCAACTATTTAGTTATTTTACTAGAGAGACACCTGGCTACTGGATTCTTTTATCTGGCACATGGTACGGCCATCTCAGTGGTACCAGAAAATGGATTATTCCTGTCACAAAGGCTAGACAGATCCCTAAAATGGAATATGTACGGTATGGATTTGTGATATTATTTTTGCTGTGTAATGTGAATCATTGAGCTCCTGTAACTTTTTATCTGAGGAGTGTATTTGATTGTAGTAGGAAGGGTGCTGTGCAATGTCACAAGGAATTGGTGGCCAGAATTTTCAGGTGTACAGGGAGCAGAGGTCTGTAGTTGTGCCACTGGGCCTGTAGTTACTTCCTCTATCTACCATTTGTCTAGGCTCTACCCACAAAGAACCGCCGAGCCACTTGCATTCCAGCATGGATTCCCACAGACAATAGGTTCCATCTGTGCACCTACAGTTGTGCACATATGAAGTGTATACTTGAAACAAAAGGGAACCTGCAACTTCTTCTTTACCTTTCCCACAGGTTTTTCAGTGATAGTCCTATACCACAAACTAATGGGAGAAATTAACTTGTTGCTGTTACCTCATAAAATATATCTTTAATAATAATTTTCAAGCAGGCCAATTACTTTCCCGCCCCACTCTGATTGGCTGTAGTGCTGTGTCCATCCACCCTGCACATGACCCCTCCTACCCCTCTCCGCTGAGATTGGCCACAACACTGATTGGATGGCGTGTGTGGCTGAGAGATGGCACACGCGATCCTGCCTTGTTCAGCGTTGTTCCCGCTACCAGCTACTGAAAGAATATATTACATTTTTCTATTTCTCTGTACTTGGGAACAGCTAGCTAAAGCTCTGCTTTTTCAGTTATGATTTATAAACATAACTTTATGTGCCAGTTCGTGTTTAAAAATGTCTTTTAATGACAAATTCGGTGTTCTTTCTCTATCTGAAATACTGGGTGGTATGCAAATGGAAGACAAGTGCAGAAATTAATATGTGCTGATTTGCTTCTATAAACACCAATTTGAGATTTGTTTACTTTGTATTGTAAGCCACTGCCTCCACTCCACCACCTGTTGGGATGTTTGCCAGGACCTGTTTCACAAGAGGAGCATCATCCCAGTTTCTTATTTATCATCCCAGAACTCTACAAATACAAGATTCCTTTATCCAACAGGAATGATTACTTGTATCATATTAAGTCAAAACTGAAAGGTAATGAAGATTATTTATTTTTATCCCTTTGTCTATTATGCGGAAAATTAAAAATGCATTTCAAAAATTAACTGATTAAATGTGAAAAATGTAATATTTAATACTCTCAGAATCCAGTAGGATGCTTTGCTGTCACGTGATGACTTTTATATTTGAAAGAAATTGTTCTAGCACACAGGGGTCAGGAACCTTTTGGGCTGAGAAAGCCATAAACCCCACATTTTTAAAAATGTATTTTCCTGAGAGCCATACAATATGTTTCAAACTGGGACAGTGCGCATGCGCAGCAGAGGGCTCACATCCCTGTTGCGATGGTGATGTGTATAAAGCTGATCCGCTGAGCAATGGAAGTGTCAGACACGACTTCAGCTTCTCTTGGGTTTCAGCAACATCAGCAATTTCCCTGAAAGCCAGACAGGAGAAATTCCCACTAACAGCTTGTACAATTAGCTAGCTGACTTGGGGGTTGATTCACTATGTAGGATGAGATCCCCGGAACAGGCAGCCTATTGGGCCACTCAAAGTACCGGGATCTCGTCCTACATAGTTACTGGACCTGACAGGGTCCAGAGTGGGACAATTGGAGCAGCAGTTAGTAGTGGATGCTACAGCAGTAGCGTGCCTACCTTGAAAATTTTGCTTGCACTGCCACACTAAGCTGCGCTGCTTGAGCAGTGTAGCTTAGTGACTCAAACCCTACTGATTTGTCTGTGAGCCAGATGTAGCCATCAAAAGAGTCACATCTGGCTTCCAAGCCAAAGGTTCCCTACCCCTGTTCTAGCAGGTTGTCAGTCACATGTCCTCCCCTTATCCCCTCTCAATACAGCAGCATGGGCCAAGCAGTATGTCTGTATAGCATTTTGCTATACAGCAATCTCTAAAGATCATTTAAGGCATTTTAGGTGAGACAAATTAAAAGTGTGTACATAGCCTTACACCATTTTCCATGCTAATACCTACAGAAAGGCAAAAACAGATTGTCCATAAATTTAAGGGCAGTTGGCTACCCTGATAGAACTGCACTCTTGGCTGACCTGAGCCCTATCCATAGTTGGGAGGGATAAGTAGGAGCAGTATTGAAAGGTAGCAAAATAGACATCAGATGAAAAAAATCTAATGTGATGCATTGCTATTATTCTAATCTAAATTAACTGCAGATGACAGGGGTTACCTGTGTAACCCTCTAAAAGAGGGTCCCAAAAGTTTTGCTAATGTATTTCTATGTGTGAGGTAACTTTGGCATCCAAGGCTAACTTTCGCCTTAGATGCTTGCCTGTGGAACCAAAACGGCACATGGGGGAGGAGTGGAGGCATTGTAATGATCGCATAGACTGTTGCTAAGCAACCAAAGCACACAGAGAGCAGAACTTGAGGAGACAGGAGCAGCAGCGAGGAGTGGGAAAGGAGGGCACGAGGAGAACTGCCATAGCAGTCACTAAGACTAAGAGGGGACCCGGCGGTCACGCAGAGACTACAGTAGAGCAAGTAAGGCAGAGGCAACCTGGCCAGACACTGACCGGAGGCCAGAGGCAGCGTGCACAGAGTCCATCCGAGCAAGTCTGGACAGAAAGGACCTCGGCAGCCAGATAAGTATTCGGCCTGAGAACCAACTACAAGTTACAGTGTGTGTTCAGTTAGTAGCCAGTGTTCAGCGGAGGCTTGCTGAGATTGAAATATAGCAACCCAGAACCTGAAGAGGCCAAGTACGTTCAAAGTGCTGTTACTAGAGACTGTTTGTGTGCAAAAGCTTTAAAGATACAGAGACCTTGGGCTTGATTTACAAAGCGGTGCTAACAGTTAGCACGCTGGTGAAAAGCCCTTTATCACGCCTAAACTCAATTTAGGCATGATAAGTTTAGGTGTGATAAGTTTAGGTTTGATAAGTTTAGGCGTGATAAGTTTAGGTGTGATAAGTTTAGGCACCAACTGGGTTAGCACCGCAGTGCACAGCTGATCAAAAGTTTTGCGCTAGCAAAGTCTGGTGCACTTCACATAGAGTTTAATGGCGCTGCTTTGCATGCGGGACTTTGCGCGCGATCTAAACTTATCTAAACTTATCATGCCTAAACTTATCACGCCTCAACTTATCACGCCTCGACTTATCACGCCTCAACTTATCACGCCTAAACTTATCACACCTAAACTGGCTTTTCACCAGCATGGTGCAATGGTTATCACACCTAAAGTCTCTAACTGGGTTAGCACCGCTTTGTGAATCGAGCCCCTTGTTTTGATGATACAGTTGTTGATGCAAGATAGAGCTGCCCAGCTAAAGTGAAGAAATCTTCTGCCGCTTATATAAAGGGTATTAAGTTTAAAGGCCTTGCTGTCACTAAGGGACATTAAGAGCCTCCATAAGTACCCCGCAGAGCTGACACAGCCCTCCGCTTGCATTAAGTCCAGTTACAGAGACATTGTTCCTGTCAAGTACGTTTCAAGTCAAGAGTTAGAGTTCATGTGTTCTTCTGTGCAATGTTCTGAATTGTTACCAAGAATTTGATACAAGAAGTGAACCAAAGTGTGATTTATGCATAATACCTAAGTACACGGTCCTAAAGAAAGAGGAGATAACCAAGGCCGTGAGAGTAAAGAAAACCTGTTAGTATTAAAGAAGATAAGTGAAAGAGGAGGAGTTGCATTGCGTCTTGTGATACTAAAAGTGTGGTGCAGTAAGGAGTGAACTGACCTTTGACCAAGATACAGAGTCCACTTGCTTGGAGTACAAGTTTTGCAACAACTCTAATGTCGAGCTTATTCAGCCTAAAAGTCAAAGTGCACTAAGAGAGAGTTATATTGTGGGAGAGTAATTTGGGTGGCATAGCTGGGTGCATTGGTCACTTTATATTTTGTTTTGTTTACTTTTATTTTCCTAATCCTTTTTGATTATTTGATTTCTATTTAATTTTGTTTGTTATTTTTGGAGGCCCTGTGCAGAAGGGTGTGTTCTGTGTAAAGTGGGTTTGTGGTAGATTATCAAGGGTAAAGAGTCTGAGAGATCTTTGAGCATCCTTTTTGGGATCAACCAAGAACTGTGCAACTATACAGTACCATCTTAAGACCTGTCACGAGTTTCCCCAAAGTTTTGCTGAGCAATATAGCTTGGACTTGGTTAGAAGGGACTGAGGGTGTTGAATCTAATACAAACACATTTGAAATATATTACAGTGATTGGTTGTGAGTTACTCTGTGTGTAATGATGTAATTCATGTGCCGGTCAGTAGGGGGCGCATGATATACGTCATTACACTGCCTGCACAGCGCCATCTTGCCTTCCAGAGGAGAGGGGGACATAGAGAGCCGACAGAAACAGCAGAGGTGCCCGCGATCGTGCTGGGGAGGCACATAATCCATCTTGCCCCCCAGCAGGTGCAGGAATGAAAGGGGGACACGGAGGGACCCACGATCGCCGGCAGCAGCAGCAGGAGCTCAAGGAGGCACCCGGCATTGCGCTGGGGAGGACTGCACATCCTCCATCTTGCCTCCCAGCACATGCGGCAATGACAGGGGGACACGGAGGGACCAGCGATCGCACTGGAGAGTGACGGACCTCACTCATTTTGCCGGCAGGCACGTTCAGCAAGGAGAGGGGGACACAAAGAGGCTACAGCAGCGGCAGGAGCAGGCTACAGCAGTGGCGATCGCTCTGATGAGTGATTTTACAGCATGACGAGCTACGCTCGTCCATACCGTTCCCAGCAGGTTTTGTATGGACGAGCTACACTCGTCCATACCGCTCAGAGGGTTAATGTAGTTATCTAATCAACCAATCACATGGCAGTTGCTTCAATGCATTTAGGAGTGTGGTCTTGGTAAAGATAATCTCCTGAACTCCAAACTGAATGCCAGAATGGGAAAGAAGGGTGATTTAAGCAATTTTGAGCGTGGCATGGTTGTTGGTGCCAGGGGGGCGGGGCCGAGTATTTCACAATCTGCTCAGTTACTGGGATTTTCACATACAACTATTTCTAGGGTTTACAAAGAATGGTGTACAAAGGGAAAAACATCCAGTATGCGGCAGTCCTGTGAGTGAAAATGCCTTGTTGATGCTAGAGGTCAGAGGAGAATGAGCCGACTGATTCAAGCTGATAGAAGCGCAACGTTCCCTGAAATAACGACTCGTTACAACCGAGGTATGCAGCAAAGCATTTTTGAAGCCACAACACGCACAACCTTGAGGCGGATGGGCTACAACAGCAGAAGACCTCACCGGGCACCACTCATCTCCACTACAAATAGGAAAAAGAGGCTACAATTTGCACAAGCTCACCAAAATTGGACAGTTGAAGACTGGAAAAATGTTGCCTGGTCTGATGAGTCTCGAGTTCTGTTGAGACATTCAAATGGTAGAGTCAGAATTTGGCATAAACAGAATGAGAACATGGATCCATCATGCCTTGTCACCACTGTGCAGGCTGGTGGTGTAATGGTGTGGGGGATGTTTTCTTGGCACATTTTAGGCCCCTTGGTGCCAATTGGGCATCGTTTAAATGCCACGGGCTACCTGAGCATTGTTTATGACCATGTCCATCCCTTCATGACCACCATGTACCCATCCTCTGATGGCTACTTCCAGCAGGATAATGCACCATGTCATAAAGCTCGAATCATTTCAAATTGGTTTCTTGAAAATGGCCCCCACAGTCACCAGATCTCAACCCAATAGAGCATCTTTGGGATGTGATGGAATGGGAGCTACGTGCCCTGGATGTGTAGCCCACAAATCTCCATCAACTGCAAGATGCTATCCTATCAATATGGGACAACATTTCTAAAGAATGCTTTCAGCACCTTGTTGAATTAATGCCATGTAGAATTCAGGCAGTTCTAAAGGCGATAGGGGGTCAAACACCGTATTAGTATTGTGTTCCTAATAATCCGTTAGGTAAGTGTATATTGCTGTAGCAACACCTGACTTCATTGTGATGTCTAGAGATCCACTTTGACAAAAGTAATTGAAAATAATATAAAGCATCAGATTGTAAAGCTGTAAACATTGAAAAAAGCGTACGTAAAAATTGACAAAAGTCAAATTACACAAATGTTCTCTATAGACATAAGACCTGCAATGACTTATCGGGTGTTAAGAAAAGCCGTGAATGGGTTCACAGTCACTAGCTGTCTGGCAATATCAATACAGGTGCTAAAAGATCATTAACATTCACCCAAAGGAATCTGTCAGAAGCGATCCCTCCTGGCACCTGAGAATCATTGTAAGTCATCATCTTTTGATTCAGAGGATTTTCCAATCCTCCACAACCCCTCCACTGCCAGCCAGGGCCCTCTTTATCTTCAAAGTTGAGCCCCCTTCTGTGTGTAGCACGACAGCACTGGACAGGCACCAGTAATGTTCACCCTTGTGAAGTAGCCTGGAGAAAAAAGCATGCAAAAGCTCCGTGCTACTGCAGGGGAGGTGAAAGTGGCCATGTGCAATATTTACATTAATGCTGAATATTGTAAAAAGGGTCCAGACGCAAGAATGTAGGGGCATAGGAAAACTGGAGAAGCCTGTGGACCATTCAAAGGCTTCCCCCTACTAAAGTATCTAACTCTTTTTGCTGACTTCAGGTACCCTTTAAGAGCATAGTGCTAAATGTCTATTCCTTGCAACTGAAATTACCATTATTTTCCTAAATCTAGTTTACAGTGCAGCTACACAATTCTTCCAAATTAGGTTAAAGAAAAAATGCAAAAAAAAATACATGAAAATGCATTATTCAGAAAGCAATATTGGACCTGTCAAGATGTGTAGAGGACAAAGAAGAACTGGCCTAGGAAAAAACATTCCATGAGTTTGCAGAAAAACAGGAAGTAGAGCCCAGCAGGGATAGAATCAGAAATGCTACTTCAGATGAAGGCTATTAGTTTTGCAGACAGAGACTGAAAAATAAGACGCTGAATACACACAAAATCTACGTTCCATTACTGGCCCAGTAAGCGGCCACCAGGAGGAAATGAAATCCTGTGCACTGGACAAGCAACAGACAGTGATATATTTATTTCATCCAATTAAATATTCATATAAAGTAAAGCAGAAAACATTCTGTCAAGCTGAGACAATTCCGGAGTGGCTCAGTGACTAAGTGTACTTTGTCTGCATGTCATTTCCAAATGTCTTATGGCTTTGTCTATTTTCTTGTGAAAATACTAAAAAGGAAACTGGAATACTTTAACCCTTAAAGCAAACTTGTCCCATCATTCACCAAATTAAAGAACAGTCTGTACTATTATGTCAAAACCAAGATATTTATATATGAGTCACCAAGTCATTATATGAAAACATCATAATTGATTCCCACCTTCATCCTTGCTGGCCAGTTCTTCTGTGTGACCCAGTGGCATGTGGGTGAGTGTGTACATTCCGCTGGGTCACTGAGAAAAGGCACCCTACAAGGATGAAGACAGAAGCACATAGACTGAAGGAGGAGCGCACCATCCCAACAGGTGAGCTCGCTCCACTGCATATACTTTGCAAGGGAACCACTATTCACTTGTGGGTTGAAATCTGAGGGGGGCACAAGCCAGCTCTGGAGCTATCTGGAGGAACAGGGGCTTTAGATAAAAAAGGCACCACCTAATGCCGCTTCTAGGGAGAGAAGGAGTTGTGGGTCAGGGGGGCCCATGTCATTTTTTGCACAGGGCCCCATTGTGGCTAAGACCAGCCATGTGGAGACCACCAGGCATGTGTTCAGAGACCACCAGAAGTCTCCATAACACTACTGCTCTGGGGATTGTCCAATCTGTTTGCACAGGGGTCTGCTTTATAGTCCGACACATACTCAGGAAGAACTTCTGTTTACTCTATGAAGCTATAGTGGTCAGCAGCTTTCATTGCTATTGTGTTAAACTAGAGGGTACCTGAGCTGTAGACTCTCTATCAAATTACCAGAGAAATTAGATTATGCTGTTGTTATTTTATTGTTAATATCTCATTAATTAAATTTGAGCTAATAATATTGAGTTTCTACTAGTATTAAGCTGTTACAATGTGAATTTGCCTAAGATGAATCATTCTACACCTCAACAGAAACTAACAAAATGACTGCCAGTTAATCCAGTTCTGTATTTAATCAGAAATAGGATCGCACTGCTACAGTGTTGACAAGTTCTATACAGTCAACGGTGTAGCAATAGCCATAGCAGCAATAACATCTGCTATGGGACCCTGTAGAGGAGGGGCCCAGGTGATACTTGATGTGTTCACTTTGTTTCTCCACCCTCAGACTTTGTCTCAGTGCCCATGGACCCAACACAGTGTACATTGCATGGAAATGTAAATTGCCCAGTCAACTCATATCCATAGGATAGAGGCAGATGGCATTGCTCAAGAGTGGCTCCATCTGGGGGCCCCATAAACAATTTGCTATGGGGCCCCATAGTTTCTTGCTACACCACTGTACAGTGCAACATACAGTCCATAGATTTGCACCACACCTAGGACTATGTATATAACCCAGTAACACATTGCAGGCAGTGTGTTGTTGTGCTCGTTGAACCACAAACTAAGCAGTGTGAAATGCTCCATTGACATAAAATGGCATCGTATTTCAATGCGATTATATTGTCTGATGTAACGGATGAGCCGTGAAAGGAGTCTTGGGGTCTGAACACACTAGGGTGCTTCTTTCTGCTTTTCAGCAAAGCATGTCAGTCTGTATCATTGATATGTTGCTGAAAAGCAGACAGAAGCGCGTTAGTGTATTCAGGCCCTTAGGCCCCTTCCACATTCGCACTGGAAAACGCAAGGGCCATTGCAACACAATTGCATTTCAGTGTAACTCATCCCAATGCGGTTGTGATTTCCATTCATTACAATGATGGAAATTGCAGTGCATTTGCAGGAATTCAAGCCAAGCATGAGTTGTGATTCCGCGGTTTTCACAACACATGCATGGTGATATCAGACAGTGCAGTCTATGCACTTCTGATGTCCCTGTGGATCCTGTCGAATTCCGTAGCTGAAAACACAAGTGTGGGTAGAAGCAGGGGTGCAGCTAAGGTTTTTGTGGCCCCAAGCGGACTGTAGGAAGTGGCTCTATCCTGCGGCGTGCGAAGCTATCCCGCATAAGTGGGCGTGGCCATGACATGTGGGTGGAGCTGGAGGGCGGATTGGGGCGGGGCTGTTTGCGGGGAAAATGGATGTGGGGGTGATTGAGGCGCGTGCAGCACGCCGCGCCGAAAGATGGATTTGGCCATGACATTGTATGGGCGGAGCTTAACCGTAGCACAGCAAATATAGCCAACTATGACCATTAAATAATAAATGCAGCAACAGTTACCCCAGACACCAGAAAATAAAAACGCAATTTGTGCAACATTTCAGCAGAAAACAAACGCAATTTGGGCCACATTTCAGCAGAAATCAAACGCAATTTGGGCCACATTTAAGCAGAAATGAAACGCAATTTGGGCCACATTTCAGCAGAAATCAAACGCAATTTAGGCACATTTTCAGCAGAAATCAAACGCAATTATGGCACATTTTCAGCAGAAATCAAACACAATTAGGGCCACATTTCAGCAGAAATCAAACGCAATTTGGGCACATTTTCAGCAGAAATCAAACGAAATTAGGGCACATTTTCAGCAGAAATCAAACGCAATTTGGGCACATTTTCAGCAGAAATCAAACGCAATTTGGGCCACATTTCAGCAGAAATCAAACGCAATTTGGGCACATTTTCAGCAGAAATCAAACGCAATTATGGCACATTTTCAGCAGAAATCAAACGCAATTAGGGCCACATTTCAGCAGAAATCAAACGCAATTTGGGCACATTTTCAGCAGAAATCAAATGCAATTAGGGCACATTTTCAGCAGAAATCAAATGCAATTAGGGCACAGTTCAGCAGAAATCAAACGCAATTAGGGCACAGTTCAGCAGAAATCAAACGCAATTAGGGCACATTTTCAGCAGATATCAAACGCAATTAGGGCACATTTTCAGCAGAAATCAAACACAATTAGGGAACAGTTCAGCAGAAATCAAACGCAATTAGGGCACAGTTCAGCAGAAATCAAACACAATTAGGGCACAGTTCAGCAGAAATCAAACACAATTAGGGCACAGTTCAGCAGAAATCAAACACAATTAGGGCACAGTTCAGCAGAAATCAAACACAATTAGGGAACAGTTCAGCAGATATCAAACGCAATTAGGGCACATTTTCAGAGCTGCAAAAAGAAAAGAATTTACTCACCTGGCACTGGCAGAAGTCTTCTCTCCCCATCTCCTCTCCTGGCCGGCTCCTCAGGCGCGCAGTTCCCACGGAGCTCCCTCCCTCCTCCAATCTCCCGCGCTGATTGAATCAGGGCTACGGGAAGATGGCCACCCGAAGCCCTGTACTGGAGGCATAGTCTCCAGAGCAGGGCTTCGGCGGCGGCCATCTTCCCGTAGCCCTGCCCTACTCTGCTCTGCCAGCCCCGCGGGGCTGCGGGAAAACAGTGATGTCACGCCGACGTCACTGAGCCGCCGAGGCCCCTACGATCTTGAGGCCCCAAGCGACCGCTTGGTTCGCTTTATGCCTCGCGGCGCCCCTGGGTAGAAGTCCTTAGTGTGCATTCACATTATGCATGTTGAGTTGTATTAATAAGTATTAATAAGTTGTATTGTAAGTAATAACTTTAAATGTTGCACAGAAAGACAACTTCACTGAGATTTCTGTGCTGGTTGATCAAAACTTGAATTTACAGATTTGTTTGGATACATAGTATTTCAGCTTTGTAGTGTGTATCTGCTTTAAATTCGGCTTTAAGCTCTTAATATTCATGCCTAGCCTCATGAGACAGTAAGATAAGTAAAATAACTTACTAAAAAACAAAACAAACGAGAAATACATGAAGGAAACCGGGTGCATCACCTTTGTAATGAAAATCAATATTTTTAATGTAAATATGATATTGGCTGTGTAAGCCTTGTTTAATTCATCCCTTACTGTATATTTCTGTAGAGATCCCCCCAAGCCTGACATCTGCTTTCCACCAACATTTCTGTAAATAGATTGAGCTGACTGGGGTCAGCTATATTTAACTTCCATTTGTTTATTTTGGCATTTATAAGGTGAAGCATTGTAAATCAACTCTGCAGTACTTTATATTATCTTAAGCAATTCAATACTTTCGCCGAATGCAAGTGCAATAATTCACTTGTAATAATAACCAAATTACAAAATCATATGGTTATAAAAACAAAATTAAATGACCACTGATCATCACAGCAGATTAATGGCTCTATGAATTCACATACATGCTCGATTAGACGGTGTTTTTAAAACAAACCTGTGATGTTTTTAAAGCAAAAAATTGAGATACTAACCTCGGATCCTCCAGAGGCTCCTCCCATCTCTCTCCACCTTGCCGTTCCAGTGCTGTGTCTTCCCGAACCTCGCGGCCGCGCTCCCTTATGAGAATGAGTGTGGTCGCACTGCAAACCTGTGATGTTTTTAAAGCAAAAAATTGAGATACTAACCTCGGATCCTCCAGAGGCTCCTCCCATCTCCCTCCACCTTGCCGTTCCAGTGCTGTGTCTTCCCGAACCTCGCGGCCGCGCTCCCTTATGAGAATGAGTGTGGTCGCACTGCAAACCTGTGATGTTTTTAAAGCAAAAAATTGAGATACTAACCTCGGATCCTCCAGAGGCTCCTCCCATCTCCCTCCACCTTGCCGTTCCAGTGCTGTGGCTTCCCGAACCTCGCGGCCGCGCTCCCTTATGAGAATGAGTGTGGTCGCACTGCAAACCTGTGATGTTTTTAAAGCAAAAAATTGAGATACTAACCTCGGATCCTCCAGAGGCTCCTCCCATCTCTCTCCACCTTGCCGTTCCAGTGCTGTGTCTTCCCGAACCTCGCGGCCGCGCTCCCTTATGAGAATGAGTGTGGTCGCACTGCACCTGTGCAGTAGCACGTAACCGCATGGGCTTCAGTGGAAAAAGCCAAGCCCCATTTGATCCGTGCTATTGCTCATGGGCGAGCCATCGACAAAGGCTTAGCAACAGTTTTCCGGTGGTCACATGCTAGAATGGGCCAGTGGAGGAGGATGGGGATTATTGTTGTACCATTTATACCAGTTATTATACCAGTTACAAATGTCTACAAATGTATAATTATAACAAATCCATAGTCAATTAACCCTCCGCACACTCACATGCAAATTCTCATGCAAAGTCTTTCACACAACTCATGCAGGAACCAGTGCTATCCCTACAGCTAAGTTAAAAGCCGGGATCTTTGTTCCAAGAATAAAGTCTCTTGCATTTTTACATACATCGCATTGAGGGCTCCCGTGTTAGTATTTATGTTTGTGCTATGCATGTTACAGGGTCAGAGTTAGAACACGTACTAATACGTTAATTGACTTTGCTGTTTTATTTGCCATACCCCCTCTATCACCTCCCCATTACATATTAAAATATTTAAATGTCCATGTTTTAATACATAACATCAGAGGGCAATATAAAAGATAGGAGATGAACTTTCTTTCCTTTGACGTGTACAAAGGACAAGGGGGCATGACATGCGTATGGAGGAAAAAAAAATTTCCACCTAGTCAGGAAAAGGTTCTTTATAGTGGTTAAAATATGGAATATATTACCACAGGAAGTAGTTATGGCAAATTCTTTATCTGTATTGAAAATACTTGAGATGAAATAAGTTTCAGGTTTTATACATATCTGGGGCTTCCTCCAGCCCCCTTGAGGCCGTTCAGCCCCTCCCCATCTCGCCTGGCTGCTCCGGTCTTCTGCTGGATGGTCCGGTACTCTGGCAAAGTCACGCTTCGTCGCACGTGTGTGGCTGGGAGTGTTCTCCGGCCAAAAAACAACAACAGAAAAGTAAAGCAACAACAATGCAGCACTATGCACTTCTGATGTCCCTGCAGATTCACCGCACTGTGTTCCCAAAAACGTGCTATGTGGGGAAACCGCCTAACAAAACACTATCACTCCACACTGTTCTCATAGGACCCTGTCAGGCCTATCTATGCTGTTTCCGATCACTGGTTTAGTGCAAGGATTCAAAATGCATAAGAAGAGTTCTATCTGTACATATTTAAGCAGAGAGATGGAAAGTTCTGGGCATTACTTTCTTTAAAGATAGTACAGTTGTAAAAAATGTTTTTTTCCTGAATTCATATCTATTGTGAATATTGTCACCTGTGCAGAAATGAAAGAAAATTTCCATATTCGCGCAGGGATTTGATACAAAACAATGGCCACAATTCATTAAGCTCATCTCCTGTCTTTAGTAATGATTATGTGCTGTTTTTTATTGTTATCACCATGGTGATAATGCATTTAGTATTCACTAAGCAATTTACCTCAGGCAAACCTTAAAAATAAGGATTTTATCCTAAATTTAAGGAGAGATTTCTTAAAGAGACTCTGTAACAACATTTTCAGCCGTACTTCTTCTATCCTATAAGTTCCTATGCCTGATCTAATGTGGTCTGGATTACTGTAGCCTTTCCTAGTTGCACAGTGACTTTATTATCTCTGTTATATGATCTAATCTTCTTTCCTCTGACGGCTTTGTCGAGCTCAGGCACTCAGGCTGTAATGTGCTGCTCTACTTGTGATAGGATAGAAGCTATACACACTCTCTCCACGCCCCCTGCAGGCTCTGTGTGAGTCACAGACTGAGCTTTTCTCAGCCTATCACTTGCCATGTCTTTTGTTTGTAAACACTGCCTAAAACTGGCAATTACAAGCCAGGATTGCAACAGGGAGTGGCAGAAACAGCACAGAGGGGCCCAGGAGAACATAATGAATAGAATGGTATGCTTTTTATTGTAAGAATTTTAGAGTACAGATTCTCTTTAAGTTAAGGTTTCAATCCTTAAAATAATGACAGAATTCTAGAGTTACAGACAGGATGCTAATTCACAAAGTGTAACGTGTGTGAGGAAATATCACCTGGCCTGAGCTGTTGTTAAAGTGGACCCAAATGAAAAATACAATATTTCAGAAATAAAATCTATTTTCTAAATTACAGTAATAAATAGCAGCCTTTTTTCAGCTGCATGATGACAAATAGGAGGAATTGCTAATGGCTGCCACCTGTATAACCCTAGTTATGAAAAGAGAAGGGTGAAAAGCATGCACTGAATTGCTCATAGGCTTGAAGGTGTGTTTATGTATATTCTGTATGTGTCAGAATAGTGCAACTAAATATTTTGAACTACAAAAATGTTTGGTTTGGGTCCGCTTTAAGTGAAGTTTTACTACAGACTGCAATGTAAAGTAAAGCATTCTGAGCTGTCTGCTTTATTTTGTGCTAGTTTATGCAGAAGGGGACTCTGTATAGAGAGACAAATACACAGCAAGCACACAGAGAGGGAGGGAGAGACACCAAGAATATATATACAAGCATATACTGTGTATATATATATATATATATATATATATATATATATATATATATACACACAGCCACACATATACACATTTACTGTACACACAAATAAATTCACACACAGAGACAAAGAAACACACGCAGACCCAGCCACACACACACACAGCCACAGCCTCTCTCTCTCCTTCCTTTGCTGTCATACACAGGCTAGCTATAATTGTGCTGGCAGCAGGAAAGGTGGAGCTATATCCTTCCTGTGTGTGTTCCTCCTCCCCCTATCTACTGCATCGAGAATAACTACAGAGATGATAACTTAAGGCGCGTACACACGCATGACAGCAGCCAACGTCGGGTCCGTCGGCACCTCCTGCTGGGCGGGTTTTCAGCAGACTGTAGTGCGTGTGTACGCACTGTCTGCGGACTGATAAGGCTGTTCCTGAACAATCCGCCGGGCGGATCGTTCAGGAACAGCCTTATCACTCCGCCGACAGTGCGTACTCACGCACTACAGTCTGCTGAAAACCCGCCCAGTGGGAGGTGCCACTGGACCCGTCATTGGCTGCTGTCGTGCGTGTGTACGCACCTTTAAAGACTGGAGTGATAAGACAACCCTCTCACTGTGAAAGCTTATCACTACATGTTAATAAGGCAAGCTTCTTTAGTGAATTAACACTTAAAATACTGAGCGATGTGTGGTGACAAGTTTTTACTTACCCTTTTATCACCAGCATGATCTTATTGAATTGTGGCTAATATTACAAGCAGGATCTCACATTATTCCAATATTAGTATAAATTAAGCTTACAGCTACATACGGTAGCTCACAACAACTGTCCCTTTTTTGGAAACCAAATCCCCCTGTCCCTCTTTCTTCCTCATTTGTACCTCTCTCATGACTGATGTTAAGATCTATGTAAATATATGTATTTTTCTCCTGAAAAATGTTTTAAATTGGCTCTATACTTTATTCCCATCCTTTAAATTAATATATTTCCTACTTTCAAATGTTATTATGAAATAAAACTAATGATGATAGAAAGGACCAGTGTGATTTGAATGATGAAAGTACACCTTTTGCTTATGGATTCTTTGGGAAATGTGGGACTAGGGGTGTGGCTGGGCGTGGCTAGAGGTGTGGCGGGGGTGTACCTTAAAGTGTCCCTTTTTCTTAACTCAAAAAGTAGGGAGGTATGCAGCTAGTTTTGGAAAGTCATAGTTAGCTGCAAACTGAAATAACATTTCCTGTTATGTGCAAGTATATATTTATATATATACATATATATATATATATATATATATATATATATATATATATATGTGTGTGTGTGTGTGTAATGAATAGCGGAGATGCCGCCGCGCGGTTTGGCGGCGGGGCGGCTGTCTCCACGTTCAGACCGGCGGTTTCCGCACAGCAGCATGCGTCTGATTTGCCTGGGCCTTCTAGTGCACACAGATGGAGAGCTACGCGCGCTAGAAGACAGGACCTTTATGCCAGCAGGAGAGGTATCAGCTGATCAGGACGATCAGCTGATTCCAGCGGAACTCCTGATTGGCTGAGTGGCTGGGGGCGGCGCTGAGGAGCGCTGCAGTATATATAGATCTTGCTTGTCAGTTGCTGGTTGTCTGAAGTTGCGAATACTTACGTGTGAGCACTCAGACCTCAGTCAGATCCTACAGTGTGTTAGAACCAGGTGGACCTGGGAATTCACAGCCAGATTACGCTCTTGTTATTACTGTGTTGTACTTTAGACCAGTTCCAGGATGTTGAGACCAAGGACCTCGCACCCAAGCTTAGGATTACTGTGTCATTGCTGTGTTATACTTTAAACCAGTTCCAGGGTGTTGAGACCAAGGACCTCACACCCAAGCTTAGGATTACTGTGTCATTGCTGTGTTATACTATAGACCAGTTCCAGGGTGTTGAGACCAAGGACCTCACACCCAAGCATAGGATACTGTGTTATTCCTTAGACTACTTCCTGGGTGTCGAGACCAAGGACCTCACACCCCAGACTAGGATTGTGCTTTATATCTGTTATGACCATTTCCTCTGTCGACCTCTCTCTTGCTTTCTAATTCGGTACCTCTGCCTATCTGCCTACCAGTTGCCAAACCTTGTCTGTACCCGGTTACCGAATCAGCCTTCTGTCTTTGTACCTTATCTGCTCGTGTGTTGCCGACCTGGCCTGCCCGACCCTCCTGGCTGTCACTTATCCTCCGAGTGTTCAGTCTGTCTGTACTACCCGTGACTGCAGTGCAGTCAGTGGCCTCCACCCTATAGGAGTCCCCTGGCTGATTACTAGTTTACCAGGGAATCACTGGCTGCCAGATTATCTCTATCCCCTCTCTTAGGAGATAGTCCCTGCACAGCCGAGGGTCACCTGCTCCTCAGGTGGTCTCTGGCCAAAGTTATCTGTGTCTCCCGCCCCACGAGAGATAGCCTACAGTTGCACCAAACACTTACACTTCATTAGGTGTCCAGAGGTTAGTCATACTTGTATTATTGGTGATTCTGCAGATCATCCATAATCAGGTATACATCTGTGCTGTTGATGATTCTGCAGATCATCAATAATCAGATTCTCTCTGTGTGCTGACACCAATCATTACAATATATATATATATATATATATATATATCATGGTATACAACATACAATAATATTGTAAACATTACTGGCAACAGTTCCAACATTAAGCCAAAAACATGAACTTCACTGAGCACCTCTGAGATATCACTGATTACAAGCCCGAGAACACTGATTCCTTTGTGTCTGAAAGGGTGCAAATCCCTGTAGCTATACTATAAAGTCTAGTAGAAGACGTTTCCATACCTCCCAACTTTTTGAAATGAGAAAGAGGGACACTTAAGCCACACCCCTGATGACGCCCCATTACACCCCTAGTCACGCATACCATGAAGATTTCATAAGAAAAATATGTTGTTTTATAATTCAAACTACACTGGTCCTTTCTATCCTGGTTCATTTTCGTTCATATTAACATTTTAAAATATGTAATATATCAATTTAAGGGATGGGAATAAAGTTTAGAGTCAATCAAACAAATGTTTTAGTAAATAAATATATATATTTACATAGAAAGAGGGACACTGTCCTGAAAGAGGGACAAATGAGGAAGAAAGAGGGACAGGGCTCCCAAAGAGGGACTGTCCCTCCAAAAGAGGGACAGTTGGGACTGGGAGCTATGCGTTTCCTTAGGATAGGACGTGGTCATGACTACGAAAGACAACCAGCTCCATATTACTTTAGATTATGCTTTTGAAATGAAAATGTTTAGGAAACAGAGAAGTCTTGTAGATCACTTTGAGCGCAGAATTATTTAGAAATGACTTTAGCTCCCCCTAGAGGCATACTGTAAGTATAACTTTTGAGCCTTTTGAAAGGAAGTTGCACAGCTGTTATTGATAAGCTTCAGTTATTTAGAATACTAAATAGACTTAGGCTAATACTGTCATAAAGTGAGATCTTGCTTGTAATATTATTTTGTATCATATGAAATGCCTGAACAAATAATTTTTGCATAGATTCACAAAGTATATGACCACGAGAAAACACGTTTGGACTTATATGTGCAAAAATATATGGATATCAGAAAGACATTTTTGCCAACTGCATTGAAGTCAATGCATATGAGAAAAATAATTTTCTGACAAATATTCAAAAATATTCACAAGAAAATGGGCACAAGAAAACACATTTTTGAACAATTATTGAAGTCAACGGGTATGCAAATCACCCTTGAAAATGTATTTTCACAAAAATGTATATCTTGCAAAACTGTATTATATTTTCAGGAAAATCTCACATCAGACGAAAGTGAAAATTTTGAACCAAAAAAATAAATGGAGAAATTTCAAGCTCATGCCTATTTCATACTTAGGTGGACAGCATATCCACTGTGTGGGACAGTGATTAGCTACCTCGCTTTGTAATGTTACATTCCCAGCCAGGAAGCTAGCTGTCTAGTGTTTATTTCCACTGCGTGATCTCATTTTCTCCTACAACAACAACAAAAAAGACTGGCATGTTAACAGTTTTTTCCCTGAATTCCCCCTTACATGCAGAGCCTGCCACGGAATCACTGCTAGAGATGGCCCGAACTGTCTGCCTGCGGACAGTTCCTGGCGAATAACGCGTATTTGCATTGGCAAGTGATCACATGGCGTGTTCAACGCGTCCCCCCATACATCATCATGGAGCCAAACTTTGACCCCTAATTCCACAGTCAGCAGGCACATGGCAGCCAATCAGCTATCCCTTCCTCCTGGAACAACCCTCCACCCCCCCCCCCCATAAAAATGCCGGCACGGCGACATTTTACACTCTGCCTGTGTGCTGCGTATAGGAGTGTAGGGAGAGAGCTGTGCTGCTGACAGACAGGGATAGCGTTAGTTAGACCTGTGTTCTGTGTGTTCAGTGCAGTATCTTGCTGCCTGCTACCACAGCATCCTGATCAAGCACCAGTAGCCCTTCCGAGGCAAGGGGGCCCATGAATATCGTGACCCCACTGTCAGGTCAGCTCTTCTGAGCCTACGTCATCTGGTGCTTACTGCCCCTGCACAGTAGTTATGTGCAGTACACGCCAGATGACATGGACACGCGGACAGACACAGAAGAGCCGACCAGCAGGGTCGCAATCTTCACAGGCGGCCAGCGGGACAATGCAGAGGACCGGCGAGGGACTGAAACGGCTGCTAGGGGCTGAAAGAAGCCCCAGGGGAGTAAAATCTGTTTAAGCCCCCTCGTCTCGGAAATCCTTTAAGGGCTGTTTTTTCTTGCTATTGTTATATTGCAGTTCTGTGTGTCCACTGTCCAGTGCACTGACGAATTTAGCTGTTGGACACAGGTGTACACACTACTCAGAGCCTGATTTAGGCCAAGGCCACCTAGGCCATGGCCTAGGGCACCACAGGAGCAAGGGCACCATGTTATATTGCTGTTCTCTGTGTCCAGTGCACACATTCTCTGAGTCCAGTGCACCGACTAGATAACCTAATAATCCTTCACCACCACTACTGGCATCATCTAGTATCCACTACAGCCCCTGTATAAGGCCTCACTGGCAGGGCCTATATTGTGAATTAACTATTGCAGGTGGTACAAACCCATCTGTCACCTGACCTGCATAAAGTGACATTCTGTTTCGCAAAAAAAAAAAAAAAAACAGCTGAGTGTCAAGAACCACTGGTATCTAGTATCCACCACTGCCTCTTGTATTGTGAATTGATTGTTGCAGGTAGTATAAACTCATCGTTCCCCTGACCTGTGTGAAGTGACATTCAGTTCCTCACTGGCAGGGTATTTATTTTTGCTATTTTAATATTGGGTAATAAAAAAAAGACAGGCAGAGGCAGGCCACACCACAGAGGTCATGCTGCTGTGATTTCCTGTGGCCCTAGAATATTGCCCATGTACCCTGAACTCACAAAATGCTGATGATGGTGTTGACTGGCTAACACAGCACACCTTATTTTCTACCGCTTCTGCTTGGAACTTTGCCTGGTCTTCAAAGCACGGCCAGGGCAGGTATATTACCTACAATGTCCAATGGGTAAACCTGCTGACAGCTGGGACTACACGTAACACCCAAAATACATGTAATCTGGCAGCAGTGGTCCCCCAACATACACAATCTGGCAGCATTTCCCCAAAATACACGTAATCTGGCATCAGCGGTTCCCCAAAAATACAGATCTGACAGCAGTTCTCCCAAAATAGGTACCCCCAGTATAGCTAGCTAGGTCTATAGGTGTCCCCAGTATAAGTAGCCATGTGTATAGTTGTCCCCAGAATAGGTGGCCAAGTGTATAGATGTCCCCTGAATAGGTAGCCAGGTCTATAGGTGTCCCCAGTATAGCCAGGTGTCCCCAGTAAATGTAACCAGGTGTTCAGGTGTCCCCAGTATAGCCAGGTGTATAGGTGTCCCCAGTATATGTAGCCAGGTGTATAGGTATCCCCAGTATAGCCAGGTGTATAGGTGTCCGCAGTATATGTAGGCAGGTGTATATCTCCCCAGTATATGTAGCCAGGTGTATAGGTGTCCCCAGTATATGTAGCCAGGTGTATAGTGGCCCCAGTATATGTAGCCAGGTGTATAGTGGCCCCAGTATATGTAGCCAGGTGTATAGTGGCCCCAGTATATGTAGCCAGCTGTATGGTGGCCCCAGTATATGTAGCCAGATGTATGGTGGCCCCAGTATATGTAGCCAGATGTATGGTGGCCCCAGTATATGTAGCCAGGTGTATAGTGGCCCCAGTATATGTAGCCAGATGTATAGTGGACCCAGTATATGTAGCCAGGTGTATAGTGGCCCCAGTATATGTAGCCAGGTGTATAGAGGCCCCAGTATATGTAGGCAGGTATATAGTGGCCCTAGTATATGTAGCCAGGTGTATAGTGGCCCCAGTATATGTAGCCAGGTGTATAGTGGCCCCAGTATATGTAGCCAGGTGTATAGTGGCCCCAGTATATGTAGCCAGGTGTATAGTGGCCTGAGTATATGTAGCCAGGTGTATAGTGGCCCCAGTATATGTAGCCAGGTGTATAGTGGCCTAAGTATATGTAGCCAGGTGTATAGTGGCCCCAGTATATGTAGCCAGGTGTATAGTGGCCCCAGTATATGTAGCCAGGTGTATAGTGGCCCCAGTATATGTAGCCAGGTGTATAGTGGCCCCAGTATATGTAGCCAGATGTATAGTGGCCCTAGTATATGTAGCCAGGTGTATAGTGGCCCCAGTATATGTAGCCAGATGTATAGTGGCCCCAGTATATGTAGCCAGGTGTATAGTGGCCCCAGTATATGTAGCCAGGTGTATAGTGGCCCCAGTATATGTAGCCAGATGTATAGTGGCCCCAGTATATGTAGCCAAGTGTATAGGTGCCCCCCCCCAGCTGGAGGGGAGCAGCGCAGCACAGAGGAGCATTGGGCAGAGCAGCGGGGAAGGGCGGACGTTTCCCCCCCCCCTTCCCTCACCTTAGGGCTCCACTCCCTGGCTCTCCCCTCCATAACATTGCGGCGGTGCTCCGGGCGGGCGGTGGCTGGCAGCGGTGGGCGGGACTTACCTCCTCCAGTGTTCCGGCGAGTGGACGCTGTGCGTGCGTGCGTGCATGCAGCTAGTCTGGTCTTCACTAGACCAGACTAGCTGCACGCATAGGCACAGCGTCCACTCGCCGGAACACTGGAGGAGGTAAGTCTCGCCCACTGCCGCCGCTGCCAGCCACCTCCCGCCCGGAGCACCGCCGCCAGCCACCGCCGCAATGTTATGAAGGGGAGAGCCAGGGAGAGGAGCCCTAAGGTGAGGAAAGGGGGGGGGAAACGCTTGCCCTTCCCCGCTGCTCTGCCCAATGCTCCTCTCTGCTGTGCTGCTCCCCTCCAGGGTGCTAGGGGGGACGGCGTCCACTCTGCAATAATAGTAAGTGGACGTCATCCCCCCGCGTTCACGCAGGACTCGACCCCTGTTAATATGCCAATGCCAACATCATTCTGGTCTCTGCTACAGTGGCTGCAACAAACAATTTTTTTTCAAAATAAATTAAATTTTTGTATGTAATGTATACGCCATGACAACATTGTTTTGCCTCTGCTACAGCGGCTGCAACAAACAATTTTATCCACAATTACTGTATTTTTTGGACTATAAGACTTACTTTTTCTCCCCCAAAAGTGGGGAGATAGTCCAAATGCAGGGAGTTCCTGGCTTGTGAACGCCTGCCAATACTAACCTCCAACCCACCACAATGTCGAGGACTCCCTATACTGTGCCCATGCAGAGGAGGACACATGGGGACAAATGGAGGACACAAAGGGGCATACAGGAGGACACAAGGAAGATACAAAGGGGCATAAAGGGGGACAAAATGAGGACAGAGGCAGACACATGGGGGACATAGGAGGACACAAGAGGGACAGAGGAGGACACAGGGAGACACAAGAGGTACAAGGGGGCATGAGGTACAAAGGGGGCATATTCGAACAGAATGCCCCTTCACCATGGATGCACCAGGTTTAGTATATATTTTTTTCCCTGGTTTTTGTCCTCTAAACCTAGGTGCATCTTATCATCAGAAGCGTCTTATAGTCCGAAAAATACAGTAATTAAATTTTTGTATGTAATGTACGTATATGCCAATGTCATCATCATTCTGGCCTCTGCTACAGCAGCTGCAACAAACATTTTTTTTCCCAAAATAAATTCAATTTTTGTATGTAATGTATATGCCAATGTCCTCATCATTCTGTCCTCGGCTACAGAAGCTGCAACAAACAATTTTTTCCCAAAATAAATTAAATTTGTGTATGTAATGTATATGCCTATTCTAACATTATTCTGGCCTCTGCTACAGCGGCTGCAACAAACGAATTATTTCAAAATAGATAAAATACATTTTGTAAGTAATGCATATACCATGTCAAAATCATTCTGGCCCCTGCTGCAGCGGCTGCAACACACAATTTTTTTTAAACCAGATAAAAGTGTTATGGCCTCTGCTGCTGCAGCTTCAACAATTTCCCCTCCAGCATGCCACGGTCCAGGTGTTAGGCCCCTTGAAACAACTTTTCCATCACTGTTGTGGCCAGAAACGGTTCTTTTAGGTATTAGAATTTGCTTGCCCATTAAAGTCTTTGGCGATTCGCTGGTTCGCAAACGTTTGCGGCAAATTTGCCATGAACCATGAATCAAAAATTTGCCGTTCCCAACATCACTAATCACTGCACTAAATCCATACTCATATGACCATGCAGCAGAGTGTACCTGACAGGGTAATTTTCATAGGTCCACACCCACTCTGTGACATACTCCCTGCTAGATGTGAAGTACGTCACTGGGATTCCCATGCGCACCGCACCGCGCTCCATCATTCATACTGACTGCATCGCCATAGACTTGCTGCGGTAGGCTTTCATTGCACTGCATTGCGTGTATTAAGTATGAAAGTCTCCATAGACTTTCATTGACTTAGCAGCCTCTTGCTGGAAATTTCCACTTGATACTGATCAAAGAAGAAGAAGAAGAAAAATATGGCGAAGATGTCAGCTAGTACTTCTGACAAGTTCTTAATCTTAAAATACAAGTCTCAACAAAATTCTGGTTTATCATTGTGGTTTATCTTGTCTATGCCTCTTTCATGGAATCTGGGCACTCAGGGCTCACTACCAATGGAGACCAGAACTGAAGAAATGGTTGTTTTTTTTTACCATTCTCTAGTTACTGTTACACTGGAGAAGTATTCCTAAATGTTGGGAATACCACAAAGATTCCCAGATTTTTATACATCGACAAAACTTCTGCTGACCATTTAAAAAGCTGGTTTAAAAGCTGGTTTATAGAATTTGTGACACCAACAAGCAGCATGTAGATATTTATAATTTGTGAGACACAGCTAAGGCTCATATATGAAGAAGAAATATTTAATATACTGTACACAACTATGAAGGATTAATGGGATTGTTTAGGCAGTCTCTACCAAGTACAGTACATTGAACATGTAGAAGAATAAAATATATTAGCTTGGGTAAAGGCCAAACATTTAAGTGATGAACTATGGAAAAAAACATGCACTTAAAAACTTTTAAAGATTTGTTCTTTTAAATATATGATCAAACAAGCAAGTGCCTCTTTTCTTTTCTTTTTCTTTATAGATGTGGACAGTAATATACAAGTAGATCCAAGAATGATCAATGAGATATTCAAGCATAGTTATTAACATATCTTCACCTTTGTACAGCTAATTTTAAAGTTCCCTGTGGAGGGCAAAATTGATTCAATAGACTAGATGTAAACAAAAACAAGTTCCTGGGATCGGATGAGCTATCTATAAAATGTTTTAGGGCTAGTTCACAGTGCTCAGTTGTGTTGCAGAATAATTCTGCATGTCAGCTCACTGCCCAAACAATCCTATGGGCCTGTTCACAGTAGAGTATTGTAACTGATCACATTATTCTAACTCGCTGCATGCAGGCTTTGTATTAAAGCCTATTTCCAGTCTACATTGCAGTTCACATTATAACGCATTATAACGCATGGGTTATGCAACTGACCACTGTGACCCTAGCCTTAAACTTTTGAAAGTAGAAATGTCCGCTAAATTAGGAAGGATATACAACAACATATGTTCTGAATGCACTTATTATCTCCAAAAATGAAAATGTGATGTCACTTCCTGATCTCTAATCAACGGGAAACCAAAGTTCAAATATTCGGGGTTTCCTTTCACTCCAGCTTTGTATTTTGCTGCATATGGTTTAATAAAGGGAATACTCACTGAATGGCTGGACTCTGGTTTTCTGTTTGATGGAATTTGGTCAGGGTATGATGGATTGCCCCATGAAGTCAGGGAAATCTTTCATGTTATTATTATGGTTTGTATCATTATACATTTATATAGCGTCAGCATCTTCTGTGGTGTTGAACAGAATATAAAGTATAACAATAGAATATACTGCAAACAATACAACAATTAAGACAATGGTCGATTACAGCAGATGCAATTGTGGATTACAGCAGATTCAATGAACAAATCAACAAAATATTTTTACATATGTTTGGAAGATTTATATGCACATTACACAATATTGACAGACAAAAGGGAAAGAGAGAGCCAAACAATGGCCTGCGGACAAATTTACTTCCTTATCTGAAAGTTGTATGGCCCAGAAGCTTGATACCACCATGTATTGGTCAGTGGTCTAGAGCAGTGCTATTGAAACTGGCCTGGGAGAGCCACAGTGGGTTTGGGATGTTATTTGCACATACCACTGTGCTACCAATGATTGTATAAGAAATTTAAAATACCTCTTGATACCACTTAGCCCAATAGGTTTTACAGGAACAAGCATTTTTTCAGTATTTTTTCTTCTCTAGTCTTACCTCGTAACTCATCCCTTACTCTCTTCCTCTGTGGTAAGTCTCTACCCCATTTCGCTCTCAACTTCTCGCCTCCCTCTTAACTTTATTATTATTATTTACTCTTTCTTGTCATTTCTCTCTCTCTGGGCCATATGCAATTCACCTTTTTCACTTGAGTTTTCTCCTAGGTGATATTTTTACAACTTGGAAATAAAATGCTTTTTAAGCCACCAGCAAGCAAACAAATACTCAAAATAATTTTGACAGTACTTTATCAACTACTTTTTGGTACTTTTTCCATTGAAAAGTGCTAAAAACCTATTTTAAATCAAAGATGAAAAATGATCTCCTAGGAGAAAACTCAGGAGAAAAAGTGAATTGAATATGGCCCTCTGTCTTTCCTATATGCTTTATCTTTCCTGTCCCTCTCTCTGTCCTCCAGCTCAACACTCTCTCCCATTTTTGTTTTGCTGCAGACTATGTTTTGTCATTCCAGCCATGGCCGGCCTTTGACCTGAGCGACCAGAGCGGTCGCTCAGGGCGCCGGCTTCCAGGGGGGCGCTCCTGCCGTTCTGGCGAAAATATACTTGGCTGCGGGCTCTGGCAGGTCCATCTTCCGTGGTAGCTCCGCCCAAGTTCGTACTGACCCACTGGGTCAGTGTTCTCAATACTGAGCTGCTGATTAGCAGAAGGACCAGTGCCCCGCCTACCCCTCCTCCTGCTTCCTCCCCCCTTGATGTTTCTTCAGCTGCGTGTCAGTGTTCAGCAGCAGCTGTGGCGCGAAATTTGTACTAAGAGGAGTGAGGAGCAGTGGAGGGAGACGAGCACTGGGAGCTGTACATGGAGGAGAGGAAGATCAGAGACACAACCAGACCCAGCCGGCAGCTGTACACGGAGGGGGAGATCGGAGACAGAGATAACATCTACATAGCCTGCAAGCCGTACATGGAGGTGGGAGCTGAGACACAGCCAGACTGAGGCACACCAGAGAGGTGATAGTCTGGCTTCTTATTTTTGCCATTTGATCTCTATTCTAGTGTCCATCTCTGTCTCTATCCTGTGTCCACCCTCTCTCCCTGTGCATCTCTTTGTGTGACTACTCTCCTGGCATCCTACTGTGCCCACCTTCCTTGCATGCTGCGCTGTGCTCACCTTCCTACCTTCCTTACACCCCCTGTGCCCACCTTCCTTGCATGCTGTGCTTACCTTCCTTACGCCCCCCTGTGCCCACCTTCCATGCAGCCCCCTGTGCCCACCTTCCATGCAGCCCCCTGTGCCCACCTTCCATGCATCCCCCTGTGCCCACCTTCCATGCAGCCCCCCTTCCATGCAGCCCCCCTGTGCCCACCTTCCATGCAGCCCCCCTGTGCCCACCTTCCATGCATCCCCCCTGTGCCCACCTTCCATGCAGCCCCCCTGTGCCCACCTTCCATGCAGCCCCCCTGTGCCTACCTTCCATGCAGCCCCCCTGTGCCCACCTTCCATGCAGCCCCCCTGTGCCTATCTTCCATGCAGCCCCCCTGTGCCCACCTTCCATGCATCCCCCCCCCTGTGCTCACCTTCCATGCGTCTCCTGTGTCACCTTCCCCATGCGTCCCCCTGTGCCCACCTTCCATGCTCCCCCCCCCCTGTGCTCACCTTCCATGCGTCTCCTGTGTCACTTTCCCCATGCGTCCCCCTGTGCCCACCTTCCATGCTCCCCCCCCCCCCCGCCCACCTTCTTTGCCTCAGTCTACTTGCAACCCTCTTATGTCCTACCATATTATTATTATTATTCATTTATATAACACTGACATGATCTTCTGCAGCACTCTACAGAGTACAGTCATGTCACGGACTGTCTTCAAAGGAGCCCACAGTCTAATCCTACCATTTATTTTATTACAAATTTTTTTATTTACTGCTGACATCTTCGGCAGCACTGTACAGAGTGCATAGTCTTGTCACTAACTCCCTCAGAGGAGCTCACAATCTAATCCTTACCATAGTCCTACTATGTCTGTATCAGTGTAGTGTATGTATTCCTGCCTAGGGCCAATTTAGGGGAAAGCTAATTAACTTATCTGTATGTTTTTGGGATGCAGGAGGAATCCAGAGTGCCTAGAGGAAACCCACACAGACAGCCGGGGGGCATACAAACTCCATGCAGATGTTGGCCTGGCTGGGATTTGAATCAGGGACCCAGCGCTGCAAGGCGAGAGTGCTAACCACTACGCGGCCGTGCTGTTCTAACATAGTCATAGCCCAATGTGCTACCATTTATTATTTATTTACACAGCACTGGCATCTTCTGCAGCACTTTACGGAGTACAAAGTCATGTCACTGTCCTCAGAGGAGCTCACAATCTAATCCTACCATAGTCATAGTCTAATGTCCTACCATATTATTATTATTATTATTATTATGTATTTCTATAGCACTGACCTCTCCTGCAGCACTTTACAGAGTACATAGTCATGTCACTGACTGTCCTCAGAGGAGCTCACACTCTAATCCCCACCATAGTCATAGTCTAATGTCCTACCATATTATTATTATGTATTTATATAGCACTGACATCTCCTGCAGCACATTACAGAGTACATAGTCATGTCACTGACTGTCCTCAGAGGAGCACACAATCTAATCCCCACCATAGTCATAGTCTAATGTCCTACCATATTGTTATTATGCATTTATATAGCACTGACATCTTCTGCAGCACATTACAGAGTACATAGTCATGTCACTGACTGTCCTCAGAGAAACTCACAAGCTAATCCTACCATAGTCCTAGTCTTGGATCTGCCTATATACACTAAAAGAGGATCTGCAAGCCTAGCCTATACATACACTAAAGGGGGGAATATGCCTTTATATAATAAAGGGGGGATCGTAGTTGTGTGTGCGCGCGTGTGAAGAGGATGGGGGGGGGGGGGCACCAAAATCAGGTTTCGCTCAGGGCGCTGTGAAACCTAAGGCCGGCCCTGATTCCAGCTAGATATAGTTACTCTCGGGCCCATATGCAATTTACTTTTTCTCCTGAGTTTTCTCCTAGGTGATATTTTTACAGCTTGTCATAAAATGCCTTTAAAGCCACCTGCAAGCTAGAAAACACTTAAAGTAAATTTGATAGTACTTTTTTCACCAACTTTTTATAATTTTTTCAGTTGTAAAATACTGAAAGTTTAGTTTAAAGAGAATGTAAAATTGATCTCCTAGGAGACAACGGAGGTGAAAAAATGAATTGCATACGTTTCGACGTACAATTTTTTAGGGTAGTGTTACAGAGGCAGAGTTCAACACTTTTTATACTTCAGGTGTTAGTATGTGAAATATATCATAATTTGCAAAGAACATACACTCTGCGAACAGTTCAGGCTCCTCTCTCTATCCTATCATAACCCTAAAGGTGCTCATCAATGATGCAGTCTTGATTGTACTATTTTACCACTTCTGAGTTCAAAGTATATTCACTCAGTTTATTATTCTATTACACAGATTTGGTAAGATTGTACAATCCCATTATTATTGGTGGGCGTCTTTAGAGGTGCTCTGAGAGGATCAGCCAGTCTTTCCGTGACAGTGCTGAGCTGATTCCCGGTCCCTTCCTCCTTCTCTTTGCTCCAGTTGACAGACTCTTTGTGGCCAGCACTGCAGAACTACAACTCTGAGGAGTCTCAACACTGTCTACTTTTTCCATCCTCAGTGTGTTTTAATCTTCTTTTTACATGGACTCTGTACTGACTTCCTTATCTGTTTTCTGTCAGTCTATCAGTAAGGTCTCCATCAGTCCTAAACCTTCCTGTAATAATCTGGTTTTTTAATCATGTTTACCTGTGCTTGTTCTGGCCCCACCAACCTAGCCAGCTGTTACAAGTAGGTCCACCTCAGCATGATCCCTTTTGGTAACATGGAGGGTCCACTGCCTGGCTGGTGTCCATGACATGCTGTTGTGGACTTTGTTGGGTTGGGTACGGTGCATTTAGTCCACCAGGAGAAAAACGTGATATAAATGTTATGTGTCTTGTCTCATCTACATGATAATCATCTTTGTGTAATTGATTCTCAGTTTGTTTCATCACTACATGGACAGGTCTGGCAGAAGTCACATTTTACTATAACTTACAACAACAACAAAAATCAGAAATAGATACCATAAGTCTTTTCAGGAAATAAGCTATCATGGTGTGTTGTTTTCATCTTATTTCCAAATTAAATGGGTAATCTTCATCTACCCTCTGCATGTATATAGCAATAACAATATAATATCCAAAACAACAATATAACTGCAAATACCTAATTCAGTCCTTGATAGACTATAAAAGAGTCCCTGACTCTCGGATCTGTGGCAAACTTGAACAAATGTTCTTGCCACCATACTAATAATAAATCTATACTCCATACCAAAGTATAGACTCCACCTTCACACCCGATGACTTTGAGGCAAAGACAGCCTTTATGATGGGAAGGCAAACATGTAAACAATTTGACATGTTATTAGGTCATACAAAAAAAGTCTGAAGATTCATCTGATAAATGCAGCCAGAGCTCTGATCTCAGTGTTCTGGAAAAAATCTGAAGCACCTTCGGTCAGGGATTGGCTTAGAGTCGAGGTCATGGAGGGACTGGTTTCCCAGATTAAAGATACAGCTAAGAAACATACCTTTACATGGGCATTGTCGATTGAATTCCAATATTCAGAGGAATATAAGCAAATCATGGATGTTTAAACTGTAGTCTTCTCTCCTTATGTAGACTCTACATCTCCTCTTTTGTGTTTATCACTTCTCACTCCTTTGTTTTTCTTTCTTTTTTGTCACTGGATTTGGTATACAGTATTACTATATGACTGCTATATCTACTAAAATCTTGTAACTTGATTAGGAAGTCTTGTATCTGATACTTGTATATTTCAGCATAACTTGTTCTAATTGTTGCAAATGTCACAAAACTGAGTTGATGATTTATAGTTTATTGATGCTGGCTTATTTCTGTTCCTCCTGATTGTGCAACATACTTGCTCTTTTTGTACAACTACAACTCTGTTTTCCATAAATCTTTAATTGTGAAAAACACAAAAACAATTTGACATGTTAACAAGTCAGGTGATGTAAACAATGCACGTGATGTGCATTACTGCAAGAAAGTATTGCATTCCTTGATACGTTACACATTAGAAATGACAAGCAATTCTCAAGTAATTTGATTAGCACATTATTTCAGTGACAATGGAAATGGAAGCGATGATGACCAAAAACAGAAGTGACAGCGGCCAACTCAAAGCAATGAACTGCCAGTCAGTTAACCGATAACTGATATGCTGGAAACACACCATGAGTTTCCGCGTCGCACGCGGCCGTCGATACGCATCGATTCGATTATTTCCGAAAATTTCCGAACGAATTTTGATGATTTTTCGGTCGATTGCCATGTAAAGTATGGCAAATCGACCTAACGATCCATCGAACCTTCAATCGGACATGTCGGAAATAATCGAATCGACGCGTATCGACGGCCGCATCGAACGCGGAAACGCATGGTGTGTATCCAGCAATACATTTACTCATCTACCAGTTATTGATTCTGAGACTCTTGCTCTGATTTGCCCACTTTCACTTTTACTTCAGTCACCATCACTTCCATTTCTGGTGTGAAATATAAAAGACAAGGATGGAGAATGAGCTACACATTATCGTGGTTGGCATGTATGGTTTCTGAAATCTTTTTTTTTTTTTTTTTTATAAACCTGATATTGAAAAAACTGTTTTATGAGTTCTGATTTGCTAGACCAGGTTTGCTAGACTATTGCAATAGCACATATTCACGTATTTAATTATGAGTTTAAAGTGGATCCGAGACAAACTTTTACTCATTGCATAGTTGTGTTCCTTTCATATAGTTTATAGGGAATTCCTAAAGCCAAATACTTTTTCTGTTTTATTTTAATACTCTAATTCCCTATAAACTAAACAAGCCTCGCCCGCAGCTCCTTTTGTGCCTTGGCACTGCAGCAAGGGCTTATGGGAGCTCAATCTGGGCAGGAGGAGGAGGTTACTAGCCATTGATTTCAGAGGCAGAGGGGAGGAGGGAGGAGGAGAGGGGACTGAATTTACACACAGGCAAGCTGATAGCATCTCCAGCCCTCAGCCTGTTACAATGTGACAAACATGGCTGCCCTCATTGTATCACAGTAATAAATAAGCATAAACTTCTGAAGTTGTTTGCAGCTAGATATGCTGTGTAAACTATCTAAACTTTAGATAAGGTATATAGACAAGTTACTTGTTATAGTTAGTTTTTCATCTCCGATCTACTTTAAAGAGACACTGAAGCGAAAAAAAAATGATGATATTATGATTTGTATGTATAGTACAGCTAAGAAAAAAAACATTAAGATCAGATACATCAGTCTAATTGTTTCCAGTGCAGGAAGAGTTGAGAAACTCCAGTTGTTATCTCTATGCAAAAAAGCTATTAAGCTCTCCGACCAACTTGGTCGTGGAGAGGGCTGTTATCTGACTTTTATTATCTCAACTGTAATTGAACTGTTTACTTTTCCTCTAGCAGAGGAGAGTTTATTACTTCACAGACTGCTCTGAAAGACTCATTTTGAATGCTGAGTGTTGTGTAATCTGGACATATTATAGGGCCCTTTTCCACCAGCGCGTTTGCGCTGGCTGAATCGCAAAAACGCAAACCGCTAGCGATTTTACAATCGCTACGGTTTGCTTTTTAACATAGGAATCACGGTAGGTCATTTCCACTACCGCGATTCGTTTTTGTCGGGAACGCGAACGCGCGGCGGAGCGATAATTGCCGCGATTTTGCTATGCAGTGCATAGCATAGCAAAATCGCGGCCACGAACGTCGGGGAATCACCGCTAATTGCGATTCAGCAATCGCTAGCGTTCAGCGTGAACGCTAGCGATTGCTAGTGGAAAAGGGCCCATAGAGTGATGCAATGTTAGAAAAAACACTATATACCTGAAAATAAAAATATGAGAATATTTTCTTTGCTGCTAATCTTCTAGTAATTATTCATAGTACACAACCAATTCATTATATCATATATTTTTTTTCACTTCAGTGTCTCTTTAAAGAATAAAATGATTACTTGTCATTCACAATCTGTCCACTAGAGGTCACTATATACTTACGTTTGGCTTGGTATAAAAATGCTTGTGCTGCTGAATAGAAGCTGTGTGCAAGGTAATACATTCATTATACTGTGTTCGCCCAGTTGAGGCTGATCAGGGGTTTTTTATGCAAATTGTGTGGAATATTTCCTATTACTGTTAATCCATAAGGTTTCTGCATTACACATAAACAGTTTTTTCAATTTTTTGTCTTTATTATCAGGCTTATTTTTGCATATTTCTTTCCTGGGTGAATGTCAGACACTGCTAAAGGCCCAGCAAAAACTCAGTATACAGAGGCACCAGAGTAGAGTAAAACGTTTTAAAAACCGCTTAAAAGCAGAGGGGGATGTTAGGGTGGACTTACCTCCCTCTTACAAAAAAAGAAAACTCACTTGAGTCTCGATAAAACAGAATTGGCAAATAATTTATTCAACTCCACAAATGCACAGAGGCACTCACCTATTGCTTGACCCACTGAGTTGTGCTCCTATTTTTGAGGAAGAGGGTCACGCCCGCGAAATGCGTTGCATTTGTGGAGTTGAATCGGTGCCTCTGTATACCGAGTTTTTGCTGATCTTCCAGTCTACCCTGGGTGGAGGGGTGCATCCCCATCTACTATCTACAGAGAGCGACTTCTTAACCTGAGTGGGGTCAGGTCCTAATGCTCCCCACCTGCATTTAAAGTGGCTGCCTATGGGTAACCTGTGTTTGTGAGTATATACACATAAAATTGTATTGAACTCTTCATTTTACCTGACAATACTGCACCATATTGGGCTCTTGATTCTCTTCTTGTTTTTAAGCTGCTAAAGGCCCGTATGCATGACATGATTTTTATGGCGATTTTTCACAACAATGTTTATCAAAGCCTTGCTAAACATTGTTGCACAACGCAGCCATCAACGGTGATTGCTCATCTTTAAACAACCATCACGGCGGATCCAATCGCAAACAATCGTTGCGAGACTTCCATGAAAAACTAACGCAATATGCTCTCCTTTCAGCATGGAATTTTAACCAGCTCCAGACCGTCTAACACCAATGGGTGGTGGGAGCGTGGCTGCTGGAGGCCCGCCTAACGCCAATTGGTGTAAAAGTGCGGTGGGCAGGATTAGCAGGGAATATAAAGAAAAAAAAACGAGAGCCCAATATAGTGTAGTAAGTATTGGAACAGGAAGGGAATAATGAAAAGTAAGTATTATACTTACAAACCGGGGTTGCCCCTAAGGCAACCACTGTAAAGGCAGGTGGGGAGATTAGGCCTGTCAGGACTAAGATGTAGAGATGTTGCGAACTGTTCGCTCGGCGAACATCTCTGGGGCCTTTACTACTTCCGGGTCGCTCATGACGTCACGCACATGCGCAGAGAGTGCCCGGCAACAGGAGCGCGATCTAGGACGCGCTTCACCGGGCAACGCAGGCGTACTACTCCGGGTCAGATCGACCTGGAAGTGGTAAAAGCCCCAGGGATTCAGAGATGTTCGCCGGCGAACGGTTCAGGAATCGTTTGCTACATCTCTACTAAGATGTCGCTCTCTGTGGATAGAGGAAAAAGAGGGTGTACCACCCTTCCACCATGGGTGTATATCTTGATTTGAAAAAGATGTACAGAGGCGAGACAAGGATAAAATATGCTAAAATCGGTGGTGGACCAGTCACTCCAAAACAGACACGACACTGTCGATTGAGGTAGTCACAATTTATTCACATACTCCTAGAAACAACTGGCAACGTGTTTCGCGGGTATATTCCCGCTTCTTCAGGCAATAACAAATAGGAGTACACACAGTACAGTCTCTAAGCGCCTCTGGGATTAGCAGGGAACACGCTTGTGCCTTCCCTGCTTGTAAACAGAGCGGGAATCCATCAACACCCTTCCAGCCGTGATTGGAGCTGGCAGGCTGTAATAAAGGAAAAAAGGGATATTTTATAAAAATAATAATAATAATAATAACTTTCTAAATTAATAAAAATAAAAATTGCAGCAGCAATCAGAGACCACCAAAAATGCTCTATTATTGGCGAGAAAAGGAGGTAAAATGAATTTGGGTGATAAGTTGTTTGACCAAGCAATAAATATTTAAAGTGGCGAAGTGCTGAATTGTAAAAAATCTAACAATATAGAGACAATGGCCTCGATTCATAAAGCATTCCCGCATGCGGGAATGCAGAAAACGGCACACTTTACCGACCACACAGCAAGATCTGTATTCATAAAGGCTTTTCCGCATGAAAAGCCGACATTCGCGAGCAAAGTGATAAATCACCGCCTTGCACGGTGATTATCACAGCAAAAGTAACAAGTGGTCAATTCATAAAAATTAGAGGTAGCGGTATGCAGACGGGTATTACCGCTACCTCTGATGTGGCGAGAAGCGTGCGGAATCCGTTGCAGTGAATGGGACAGACCTCCCAAGCAGCTGCAGAGAGAACACCGCACGGAGGGATTCCGCCTGCTTCTCCGGCTTCCGCATGTCTCCCGACAGCCTAACGCCTGCCTACAGCGGAGTATCTCCACACGCCTGTCACAACAGGCAACATTTTTATGAATTACCACCCTGAAGGCGGAAATACCGACAGCGGTGTTTCCCCGCTCGACTTTCCCCGCTCGCAGGCACTTTTATGAATCGAGGCCAATGGGCAAAAATCGCCTGTGGCCGTAGTTCCTCAATACTTGACCATCTTACCCACACAAAAGATAATGGGTGGGGCAAACCCCAACACTATAATACTTCCACAAAATATCTGAACACATACGGGTTACCAGCCGCCTTAATGTGCCAAGTATCAAAATTTATTATTCAGTAAAGGACATACATAATCTCTAATAACACACCCGCTCAGCTCAATGGTTAGTTGTGGACACTGAATCAGGGGATTATCTAACTCCATTATCAGTGGCTGTTGCATGGAACTTGCCGGATTGTGGAAACATTAAGGGGGGCCCCCACTATAACAGCTTATTATCTGTATGGCACCAGTATGAATGCGCAGGATGCTTGATGTATGCAAGTGTGGGATTGTCCATATGTATTATCAAAATGGAACATTAATTATCATTGCTGCTTTGATGGCCACATTAGTTTTTGCATACGCAATTTTAAATTTTTGAATCATGGTTGCTCTTTTTCATATGTGTGTTATTAGAGATTATGTATGTCCTTTACTGAATAATACATTTTGATACTTGGCACATTAAGGCGGCTGGTAACCCGTATGTGTTCAGATATTTTGTGGAATTGTAAAAAATCGCCTGGTCACTAGGGGGTATAAACCTGTGGTCCTCAAGAGGTTAATTTATAGATTTCATCAGTCTTGTGGAGAGGGGTCTGTGATAAGACAATTTATAAATAGCAATTTAATCATACATCGGAAATGGCAATATAAAGTATTTATTTCAATTGTTGACAATGCCATGACTTCTGTACGCTTTACTAAATACAGTGGGTTGCAAAAGTATTCGGCCCCCTTCAAGTTTTCCACATTTTGTCATATTACTGCTACAAACATGAATCAATTTTATTGGAATTCCACATGAAAGACCAACACAAAGTGGTGTACACATGAGAAGTGGAATGAAAATCATACAGGATTCCAAACATTTTTTACAAATAAATAACTGCAAAGTGGTGTGTGCATAATTATTTGGCCCCCTTTGATCTGAGTGCAGTCAGTTGCCTATAGACATTGCCTGATGAGTGCTAATGACTAAATAGAGTGCACCTGTGTGTAATCTAATGTCAGTACAAATACAGCTGCTTTGTGAGGGCCTCAGAGTTTGTCTAAGAGAATATTGGGAGCAACAACACCGTGAAGTCCAAAGAACACACAATACAGGTCAGGGATCAAGTTATTGAGAAATTTAAAGCAGGCTTAGGCTACAAAAAGATTTCCAAAGCCTTGAACATCCCACGGAGCACTGTTCAAGCGATCATTCAGAAATGGAAGGAGTATGGCACAACTGTACACCTACCAAGACAAGGCCATCCACCTAAACTCACAGGCCGAACAAGGAGAGCGCTGATCAGAAATGCAGTCAAGAGGCCCATAGTGACTCTGGACGAGCTGCATAGATCTACAGCTCAGGTGGGACACTCTGTCCATATGACAACTATTAGTCATGCACTGTACAAAGTTGGCCTTTATGGAAGAGTGGCAAGAAGAAAGGCATTGTTAACAGAAAGCATAAGAAGTCCCGTTTGCAGTTTGCCACAAGCCATGTGGGGGACACAGCAACCATGTGGAAGAAGGTGCTCTGGTCAGATGAGACCAAAATGGAACTTTGTGGTCAAAATGCAAAACGCTATGTGTGGCAGAAAATTAACACTGCACATCACTCTGAACGCACCATCCCCACTGTCAAATATGGTGGTGGCAGCATCATGCTCGGGGGGTGCATCTCTTCAGCAGGGACACGGAATCTGGTCAGAGTTGATGGGAAGATGGATGGAGCCAAATGCAGGGCAAACTTGGAAGAAAACCTATTGGAGACTGCAAAAGACTTGAGACTGGGGCGGAGGTTCACCTTCCAGCAGGACAATGACCCTAAACATAAAGCCAGTGCAACAATGGAATGGTTTAAAACAAACATATCTATGTGTTAGAATGGCCCAGTCAAAGTCCAGATCTAAATCCAATCGAGACGCTGTGGCAAGATCTGAAAACTGCTGTTCAGAAACGCTGTCCATCTAATCTGACTGAGCTGGAGCTGTTTTACAAAGAAGAATGGGCAAGGATTTCAGTCTCTAGATGTGCAAAGCTGGTAGAGACATACCCTAAAAGACTGGCAGCTGTAATTGCAGCAAAAGGTGGTTCTACAAAGTATTGACTCAGGGGGCCGAATAATTACGCACACCCCACTTTGCAGTTATTTATTTGTAAAAAATGTTTGGAATGATGCATGTTTGTGGCAGTAAGGTGACAAAATGTGGAAAGCTTCAAGGGGGACGAATACTTTTGCAAGCCACTGTAGTACTGCTTCAATTGTGTTCCAGTTTTTTCAAAACCCCAGTGTTGTGGCCCTGCCTTCCGGTGCCCCCTGTAATGTGGAAGCTCAGCAGTGATTTATTAACAGATCCAGGATGTTTTCTCATTGCACACAGGAGAATCAAACCACAGAAACTGAAAGGAATTCTGATATACATTCATTGCAGATAATGTAATAGTGACACCTACAGGCCAGAGGCTGGAAACCACTTGCCTCTACAAATTTAAATTTCAGGAAAAAGTATCAAGTGGTATAAAATAACAATATTCTAGAACAGTGCGGTCCAAGTTCATGGACATGGAGGGCCAAATTATTTTGAGACTACACGGTGGACGGACGGGTACAATAAACGCTCGGTACCAATAGTGGTATTAAATGTACAGAACAAAAGCACTGATATGATAAGTGGGTTTTCTCACCCTAATGAACTCAGAGACCACAGTGTCCTACATAATAAATGCTAGTGACATTATGGCAGGGATTAGGTTGTAGGCAGCAATTTCCCCCTAAAAACACACATATGAGATTTCAGGCAGCATTTGCCCCCATAAAATACATTCTTCATACTTTTGGTTAGCTTTTCCGCAATGACACAGGTCTGGGAGCGGCGGGGGAGCGAGGTCCAGCAACAGAGATACAGCTGCTGCTATTGGGGCCTGAGTGTAAGAACCGCCCAAGCCCTGGGAGAGGAGAGATATGGCTGCAGCTGGGAGCTGGAGCTCTGGGTTGCACCTGCTTGGACTCAAGGACAGTAGAATATCAGTAAATTTATGGACATTCTACTACCACTACTACTATAACACCACACATACTGCTCAAACTTCCAACACTTCTGCTACTAATCATGTGGCAAACAGATCAATCCCTCCCTGATCTGAGTCTGACCAGAGAGGGATCCCCCCATACACGGCACACAGATTTTCATTAGATTTCATCTTGAAATCTAGTTAAAATCTAGCAAACCATAGTGGTTCACTCTTACATTCAGTGCAATGTATTACAATGCCTTGGACTGGCAATCTACCGCCGTTCCACTGCCGTGTCTGATTGACTGAATTTTTCATCTGGTCCAATTATAATATCAATCATTTTTTGCTGCAAATTGATCGGCATTACAATTGATGCGGCTAGTTTAGAGACAGTGGGTAGTGGGTGACGAGAGTGGTAGATAGAACTTACCGTACTTCATGGTGGATGGAAGGATATGCTGGAATTCCTCTTCTCTGTCAGTGTGCCAGACTAACAGCTGCATCTCCTCTCTCACTTCCTTACTAACAGCACCACATGTTCAGGCCAAGAGCCAAGCCTTGTTCCATATGCGGAAAGCTGCTGCAGGGCACTTTCCACTCCTCCTACCCTTAGGACAGAGCCTGGCTCTCCTCTTTTCACTCTGCAGACCAGGGGACAGTGTCTGTTTCCCAAGGCTAACAGCTGCTGCATGGTGTACAATGCAGTACAGCCAGGCTTTCCATTTCCACTGTGCAGGAGGCAGGTCTTCTTTCTCCTGCTGGCTCCTAACATCCTCCTTACTGGCCAGCCATGTATGCAACCTCATGGAGGGTGGAGAAAGTAGCCAGCAAGAGACCCACTATTTTAATGGGGGTAACGCCAGGAGCATGTAAGGGCAAGAAGTGCGCCCTTTGCTCTTAGTGGCGCTCCAGGCGCAGGCCTAGAATGGTTGTGCCTAAAAACAACACTGCATTTAGGGTCAGGGTGTCTCAGCCCAAAATTTAGCATGTGTACAGCCTCTTTTCTGATGCATCACCGAGAGATCTACAGTGTCATATATTGCCTTGGCCATGCTAAAAGTCTCTTTCACCAATCTTCTCATCAGTATACACCTCACTTGTCACTCGTCTTGTTGGCATTTAAAGTGAAACTGAAGTGGATGTAAGAAAAAACTCAGATACTTACCTATGGAGAGGAAAGGCTCTAGATCATATAGAGCCTTCCCAGTCCTCTCTTGGTGTCCTTGTTCCAGCGCTGTCACCCCCTCGCAGGTATTTGATCAACTGGTCGAACACACCTTCCAAGCTCCTCAGAAGGCTTCGGAAGCCGTCATGTCTCTGAGTGCCACCGATGACGGGCGGCTCCGTACTGCGCATGCGTAAGCATGTACTCACACATTGGCCTCAATTCACTAAGCTTATCTCTAGTCTTTAATAACGTTTCTATAGTTATCACCATGGTGATGAAGCATGTAGTATTCAGGAAACATTTTACCTCAGGCAAACCCAAAGTTAACTCTTCTGTCTTTAAGTTAACTCTTCAACCCTCAAAATAACTTCAGAATTCTAAAGTTAAAGACAGGCTGTTAATTAACTAAGTGTGAAAATAACTACAGAGGAGGTAACTTAATTACAGAGGAGGTAACTTTAAGGCTCGTACACACGTCTGATCAAAGGCAACGACGGGTCCGTCGTCATCTCCCGCTGGGCGGGTTTTCAGCAGACAGTATAGCATGTGTACAGTCTGTCGGTGGACTAATAATCCACCGGGCGGATCGCTCAGAAACAGCCTTATCAGTCCACCGACAGACTGTACACACGCTGTACTGTCTGCTGAAAACCCGCCCAGCGGGAGGTGACGACGGACCCGTCGTTGCCTTTGATCAGACGTGTGTACGAGCCTTAAAGAATGAAGAGATAAGATAACTCTCTCACTGTGTGGTGGTAAGTTTACTCTTGCCTTACTATCTCCAGCATGATCTTGAGGATTGAGGCCAATGTCAGTATGGAGCCGTTGCTTCTGAAGCCTTCCAAAGGTTCCCAGAAGCGGAAAATTTAAACGGTGGACGGTGCTGGAATGAGGACATCAAGAAAGGACAGGAAAGGTTCTATGAAATCCACAGCCTCCCTTCTCCATAGGACAGTATCTAATTTAATATTGTTTTTTTAATTCGCTACATATTTGTATTAATGGCTTTAGCAGTAGATTACTTCAAAAGCTGTATATCTGCAACATGTAACTTTAAAGGTGGCTATACACTAATAGATAGCCACCAAAATCGACCATTAGATTCCTCTCACTTAAATCTGATCAGAGAGGGAACTATTACTGACACACACTGTACACAGATTTTCAATAGATTTTACCATGTGGATCCACCACTGCCTGCTGGGCCCCCATGTCTCCCCATCTGATGTGCTTCCCCGTTATATATGACCACATACTGTACATGGAGAGAGGACACAGGAAGACTGTGGCGGTGAACAGGTGAGGGTACGTTTCACTGCCAACACTCTGCATGGCCCAAGTGGTAGCACATTTTAGATGGAAGGAGAGTGCTCGGGGTGTCTGTCGGATCTATCAGTTATCCCGAAATTGTGACATGTGACATGGGGTGTGACTGACATAACAGTGGTAATATTACTGTGCACACACAGCGCACTGCAATATTACCTTTACTAATGCCAGCAAGAACTGTGAGTTACGCTATTAGCACGACTCGTGGTTCTCGAGTAGCATGCTTGCTGCTACGCCAACGTGCATAACTAAAGAGCATTTCCATTAGTTACATGCATTATGCTGGGAATACGATCCGTGCGGATCGACTACCGCTCGTCCCCGCCAGCGCTCCTTATCAGCTGCTCGATTCCCTGCCATTGTCCGCCGGCGGGGATCGAGCGGGGGTCGAGCAGCGTGATCGGACCAGCTGAATATTATCAGCTGGCCAGATCAGCTGTTCGATACACGGTACAGAAACGTACCGTGTATCCCCAGCATAACAGAAGTAACTGTCGCGCTACTTGAGTACCTCGAGTCGTAACTACTGGTACTTACTACCATAATAAGGGTAATATTGCCATGCACTGTATGTGCACAGTAATATTACTGCTGTTATGTGAATCAACCTCAAGAAGAGATAACCATATACAGTATATAGCAATATATAATACTAGCCCTACTAAGAAATTATCTGAAGTCGCTTATTTTCCAGTACAGCAAGCGTTAAAAGTTAAGTCGTAGTGTTCCGTGTTATAGTATTAGGAGCCCTATGAGCCTATAAGTGTGGCGGGCGTTTGCTGGTTGAATATTCCTATGCCCATGTATGTTTTACCCAGGCCTGGTCTGCCCATGATGCCAGGTGAGGCAACCTCCTCAGGCAGAATTCTGGGGGCAGCACCAAGCAGAAACAGGAAGTGAAGAGAGTGCCAGGCCAACCTATACTGGGGGCAACAGTACCTGGCTAACCTAAACTGGGGGCAACTGTACCTAGCTACCAATACTGGGGGCACCTATACCTGGCTACCTACCTATACTGAAGGTGTTTTTGGGGTGCTCACCGCAGCTATAATGTGTGGTGCAAATTGTCAGGTGCTGTGCGATCATTCCAATTCGGGGGGGGGGGGGGGGGAGGGGGGTGATCCTCACAAGTTTGCCTCAGGCAGCAAAAAGTCTAGCACCGGCCCTGGTTTTACCTGCCTGTACCATGTGAAGATCTCACTCCACTACTATGATAAAGATAGTACGTGCATCCTGCTGTACTACTGATCATCTGTGAAATTTCTGTCCTATCCTTTATCACAGTGGCCTGACATTATGGGGAAATGCCTAAACATTTAATCAGCAAGTGCCCTCTCCCTAACAAACACTGGGCCCCATTGCTTCCCAGCCCTATTTGTGCTGATATCTGGTGCTCCTTGAAATATAAAAGATACGTTTTCAACACAGGAGTAATACAGTCTTTGGAGAGCACTTTATAGAAACTGAAACTAATTGTTTTGTATGGTGCTAAAACAGATTTGAAGTAATGTATTCCCGAATGGTGCTTCCAAGTGTTCTTCAGCAACTGACATTTTTTTGTCTCTCTCTGTATTTAACCAGTTCCCGTGGTAATTGCTTTCTGAATACAGAAGAACAAAAAGTGGCACTGCGCTAATTGCCTAGACATAAATACCATGACATAATTTATTTTTACTCCACACTCACAAATGCAAATCAATTAATTGTGTGTCCATGGGCTACTAGTTTCCTGTATCTTCAATAACAAATCAAGACAGTGGATAACTGAAAAGTTTGCAAGCTATCAAATTACCTTAATTCCTGCAATGACTAAGCCCCAGTGTTTCTCTTTTACACTTAACCTATGGCTCCTAAACTGTCGGAAGCTTTTACAAATTTCAGGCTCACTCTGCATAGTCACTATGACTTCTGACTTGGAGTACTGCTTTGTCTCTCTTGCCATCCACTGACCAGTCTGACCACCTTAACTGCCAGTAATGAGGCTCTCATTGGTTAAAGCAAAAATGGGGAACAGAGTTCCAGGTCAGAAGTCAAGGCCTTTCTATAGAGTAGATCTGAGATTTAAAGTATAAAAAGGGGAACCATTTGGCATTTATGACCCTGTGCGATTCACAGAAAATTCACTTTATTGAATGTCACAACAACAAATCAAACCATAGAAAATTAATAATTCAAGTCAAGACAAACAAATTAAAATAGTCTGGCAGTGGTAAACAAAATGAAATTCAGTTCAGACATAGGTTTGCAAGCATAAAACATTATTGGCAATCAGCACAATGTCTGTATATAATTGGAAATCAGATATCCCTCACCAGTCCGGGACTAGTTAAAAAGAGAAGTGGTGGTTGGCTTATACCTCAGAAGAATAGACCAATGGACTAATGATGTCTTGAAAAAATGATTTTATTAGCATATGAAGCAAGAACAACACATTTTGCAGGGTTAACCGGCTTCTTCAGATCAATCAGTACAGAAATGTGTCAGACAATCTGATATAGGCCTCAAACCTCATAGCATCAGCTTGAATTCTTCTTAAAGAGAACCCGAGGTGGGTTTGAAGAATATTATCTGCATACAGAGGCTGGCTCTGCCTCTACAGCCCAGCCTCTGTTGCTATCCCAAACCCCCCTAAGGTCCCCCTGCACTCTGCAATCCCTCATAAATCACAGCCACGCTGCTGACAAACAGCTTGTCAGAGCTGGCTGAGTTTATCTCTATAGTGTCAGTCTGCTGCTCTCCCCGCCTCCTGCAGAACTCCAGTCCCTGCCTGCATCCCTTCCCTCCCTGTTGATTGGAGGGAAGGGATGGGGGCAGGGACCGGAGCTATGCAGGAGGGAACAGCTGAGACTGACACTACAGATGTAAACACAGCCTCACAGCACGGCTGTGATTTATGAGGGATTGCAGAGTGCAGGGGGACCTTAGTGGGGTTTGGGATAGCAACAGAGGCTGGGCTGTATAGGCAGATCCAGCCTCTGTATGCAGATAACATTCTTTAAACACACCTCGGGTTCTCTTTAAAGGAGAGAAATAATGGGCACAGGAAATCCTCAGAATATTACCACAAGCATATGGAGATATTGAGAGCATTTACAGAAGCCTTGAAGAAGTGCCACAGATAGCAACCTTACTAGAAAGTACTAGAAAACTTTTAGTACAGAGTTCTTATATCACTACAGTGATTCCATAAGCAACTACCCCGCCCACAGCCAGTGGCATACCTACAGACCTCTGACCCTGATGGAGAATTTAATCCTGCCCCCATCCTCACACCATAGCTCAGTCCACCTCACCTTCCTACAGTCAAACACAATCTTCAAATAAAAAGATGCAGTAGCTTAATATTTCACATACAGTGGGGTGCGAAAGTTTGGGCAACCTTGTTAATTGTCATAATTTTCCTGTGTAAAATTGGTCCTCAAACTAAGGCCCGTGGGCCGAATGTGGCCCCCTGAGGCTTTTTTACCGGTCCCCCATACACAAAATGTATTATAGATGCAGTCAGCTACATCTCTAAATATTGGTGGTCCCCATATAGAATGAAGCCAGAAAGCAGTAATTTGCATGTTTCCAATCAAATTCCACATCAGGTGATACTGTTGTCCAATTGGACTGCAGGTTGTCACCTGGGTATGCTTCACTGTCTGGCCCGCCAAGACTTCTACATCATTTTATGTATGGTCCGGCCCCCCAGCAGTCTGAAGTATGTTGACCCGGCCCTCGACCAAAAACGTTTGGGGACCCCTGACATAGGGAGACACACAGTGATATTTGAGAAGTGAAATTAAGTTTATTGGATTTACAGAAAGTGTGCAATAATTGTTTTACAAAATTAAGCAGGTGCATACAGTACATTTGGGCACCACAAAGGAGAAATGAATTGAATATTAATATAAATCATAGTAGATCCTCATTTTGCAGAAATTACAGCCTCTGAACGCTTCCTGTAGGTTTCAATGAGAGTCTGGATTCTGTAAAACATCTGTAGTTCGTGCAGGTTTGATGGCTTCCGAGCATGGACAGCTCTCTTTAACTCACACCACAGATTTTCAATGATATTCAGGTCTGGGGACTGAGATGGCCATTCCAGAACATTGTACTTGTTCCGCTGCATGAATGCCTTAGTGGATTTTGACCAGTGTTTAGGGTTGTTGTCTTGTTGAAAGATCCAACCCGGCATATATTCAGCTTTGTCACTGATTCCTGGACATTGGTCTCCAGAATCTGCTGATACTGAGTGGAATCCATGCATCCCTCAACTTTGACAAGATTACCAGTCCCTGCACTAGCCACACAGACCCACAGCATGATGGAACTACCACCATATTTTACTGTAGGTAGCAGGTGTTTTTCTTGAAATGCTGTGTTGTTTTTCCTCCATGCATAACACCCCTTTTATGCCCAAATAACTCAATTTTAGTTTAATCAGTCCACGGCAACTTATTCCAAAATGAAGCTGGCTTGTCCAAATGTGCTTTAGCATAACTCAAGCGGCTCTATTTGTGCTGTGGGCAGAGAAGAGGCTTCCTCTCACATACTGCATCTCCTTGTGTCAAGTGTGCCGAATAGTTGAATGATGCACAGTGACTCCATCTGCAGCACGATGATGTTGTAGATCTTTGATGCTGGTCTGTGGGTTGACTCTGACTGTTCTCACCATTCGTCACTTCTGTTTATCCGAGATTTTCCTTGGTCTGCCACTTCGAGCCTTAACTTGAACTGAGCCTGTGGTCTTCCATTTCCTCAATATGTTCCTAACTGTGGAAACAGACAGGTTAAATCTCTGAGACATGTTTCTGTATCCTTCCCCCAAACCATGATTGTTAACAATTTTTGTCTTCAGGTCATTTGAGAGTTGTTTTGAGACCCCCATGTTGCTACTCTTCAGATAAAATTAAAAGAGGAGGGCAACTTAAAAACTGACCCCTTAAATACTCTTTCTCATAATTGGATTCACCTGTGTATGTATGTCAGGGGTCACTGAGCTTACCAAGCCAATTTGAGTGCCAATAATTTGTTCTAAAGGTTTTGGAATCAATAAAATGACAACAGTGCCCAAATGTATGTACCTGCCTAATTTTATTTAAACAATTATTGAGCAATTTCTGTTAATCCAATAAACTTCATTTCACCTCTCAAATATCACTGTGTGTGTCTCCTATATGATATATTTAAGTGATATTTTTGTATCGTGACAACTAACAAGGTTGCCCAAACGTTTGCATCCCGCTGTATATAGCAGCCTTATACCCCAGATATTAAAATTAGGTAGCCATGTCCCAGTGTCCTCCTTTATGAAAACCCAGTGGCCACTGCCTTGTCATGCTGCCGCTTACCCTCTTCCACTCTGAGTAGCTTACCTGGGCCTCCTGGCAGCAACGCACCACTGCTGCGTGCATCTAGTTTAAGGCCCCGGAGTAGGATGGTCCAGGGGAGAGTGGTTCCATCTGGTGTGTGCGCCTAGTTTTAGGCCCCGGAGTAGGATAGGGCCAGGGGAGAGTGGCCATCCCATACACTGGGGAAAAATCTATCAATACAGCAATACTGAGGGCACTAACTGGCTTGATTCACACATAATATTATTATTGATTTATATAGCGCCAGCACCTTCCATGGCGCTGTACAACAGCATACATGGTATAACATTACAAAATAAACAATACAACAGTTAATACAAGACAAGGGTGGATTACAGCTGATGCAGTGGAAAAATCAACAACAGATTTTACACTGGGGTGGGAGGTATGTACACCCATTACACAGCATTGTGAGACAAAAGGGGAAGAGAGCCTTGGCCAAAAGGCCTTGCAGTCTAAAGGTGTCCAGTCCTTGGCATCAGTTTTGTATGCGTTTCTGTGGATTGGATATGTTCAAACATAAATCTGTACATTTCCGGTTCAGTCCTGTCCTGCCAGTTTTGTATGTGTCTCTATGGCTGTGTTCAGGGCTGGATTTACCATAAGGCATTGTAGGCATGTGCCTACAGGTTCCTGATGATGGAAAGGCGGTTGACTCTCCTCCCCTAGTGCTTCCCTCCTTCCCTATGCAGAAGTCCAAAGTTGGTTTGCACACCAGTAAGTTTTTAAAATGCGTCTTTATTCCTTAGTGCATTGGTCAGCACAGTGTATTGACAATTGTTTGGGGGCCACGGCGGGTCCTGTTCATCAGAAGGGGATCCACCGTGCACTTTCTGATGAAGGGGACCTGCCGTGACCCCGAAACAATTCTCAATACACTGTGCTGACCAATGCACTAAGGAATAAAGACGCATTTTGAAAATTTACTGGTGTGCAAACCAACTTTGGACTTCTGTATTGTGTTGGATGTGGCTTGGCATCCTGGTTATGCACCCAGAATATCAACGGTAAGGTGTGCCATCCTTTCTTCCTTCCCTATGCAGAGTCCAGAGCAGAGCGTAAATGGGAGCTCTCGGCATTCCACTGGCGAGATCTTCCTTCAGTTGGGAGCAAGCCTAGTTACTTAATACTGAGGGTACCTCTGGCTACCTAATGCTGTAGCTAGGATGGGCAAGGGAAGAAAGGAAGAAGTGACAGTGGGGCCAGACAGCACAATTGCGATGCAGCAGGGTATGTAGGCTCATGGAGGGCAAAGTCTAGGGTGCCAGGACATCTGTGCCTATAGGCTCCGGTGATGTAAATCTGGGCCTGGCTGTGCTTCACACAGCAGTGTTCTCCCCAGGATTTTTTTCCAGCCGGGTGGCATGAAAAAGTAGCCGGGTGGGGTGTGAGGTGGGAATGCTGGACCAGTGCAACTCTACTTACAGCATAAGAAGAGGATGAGGAGGCGAGCTGATGACAGCCAAAACTAGTTAGGTGATGCACCCGTCTAAAAGAGCCTGGAGAGAACACAGAATATGGGTGTTATAGTTACATTTCATACTGGGGAGATTATTGCATTTAATATGGGGGGGGGGGTTAATTTCACGTTTCATACAGGGGTGTTGCATTTCATAAAGGGGGTGATTTTTGTTTTTCATATGGTTGTGATTTGCTGCTGGGGTCAAGCGGTATTGCAGATAGTAAACAGGAGTCAGTATCATACTAAATTATCTGCAATACCCCTCTACCCCAGCAGCAAATAACATCCATATGAAATAACTTGCATGTGAACGCTGCAAGAATCACCCCCACACACTGTCCTTTCAAGCCACTTGCACATACCCTCAACACTGGATATATGTTCCATTTTTACTATTTTTGCAGCAGCAGCAACTTTTAACATACTTTGTCCAGCTAGTACAGCCAGGGCCAGATTTGTAATTTTTACTGCCCTAGGCAAACTTTTCACAACTGATCTCTGTGATTGAATTGGCCAGTTGCTAAAAATCAAGTCATGTTTCCACATCTTATAGGCAACCAAGCAGGCAGATGAGACAGACAGCATCAGCAGCAGCCTCCATCCCCAGCAAGTCATCTAATCCACATTGCAGCCATTGTTTGTTTTCACAGGTCCCCTAGCTAACTAGCTTGAAAGCTCCGTGTACTCAGCAGACTATGCACGATATCAAATAAGAAGTGAAGATTAGCAGTGGTTTCACTCACACCAGAGGAAGGATGATTATCCACTCATGTGCAGTGCTCTGAACTTTTCCCGGCATCAGTGTGGCATGCTTCAGAGGAGCTGGTGTTGTAGAGAAGCAGCCAGGAAACAGAGGGGGCGGGGCGTCAGAACTCCTTGCCGTGCACTGTATCTGGAGCTGAAGATTCATGCTGCCAGGGCACAGGAGAGACTCTGTGTGGATACGATCGCTCAGGGGAGGGGGGATAGAGTGTCTGCAGCTTCAGGTTCTCTCCCAGCCGCCCTCAAGTAAGGCCCGGTTCACATTAGCGTTCGCTATCCGGATTTTCCGGATCTGATCCGGACCGCATACTGTACAAACGGAACATACGTTCCGCATAGCAATGCAAAGGCTATGCGGACGTTCACATACGTACGTTCCGTACAGTACGGAGCCGGACCGGATCCGGACTCTTTTCCAACATGAGCTATTTTTTGGGTCCGGATCTCCGGCCCACGCACCCGGACCGGAGCCTGACCTGAGCCTGACAGCACCATCAGGAACGCAGAAACCAATGGGAAACGGAAGGCACAGAACACACTACCTACAAAAACCTGACGTTCTACCCCACTTCCTATGCATATCCAAGCGGCCATTTCGGATGGGGACACATGGGCCAAGCATGTCTGGAGTGGAGCAGCAGTGACAGACGTGTTGGAGCTGTTTGGCAGAATGTCGGAGGTGGAGGTGAGGCCTATAGCGGAGGAACCTGATTGTACATGTGCACCAGGTGCACCTTCTGCTGACCCGAACATTTTTTTATTTATATTTAACTATTTTTTGCCCACGGATCCAGATGGCAGCCTGATGCATGCCTGATACAAACGGACCGGATCTGGATCGGAACCGTACGGTTCTGATCAGGATCAGGTCAGGATCCGATCAGGATCCAATCAGGATCCGGTCCGTTTACTTGCCAAAACGCAAGTGTGAACGGGGCCTAACTGTGACAGGACTAGTTTCCCTGCGCTCTGTTTTTATTTGTACCTGGCGGCTGCCTCTGCTAGCTGAGCTGCCTGCAAGCTAACAGACACAGGCAGCCAGCAAAGCGGGGCATAGAAGAGGCTTTCCGTTATGGCGGTGACAGACAGTCAGCCAGCCCTGCCCCTTACAACCTGCTCAGCCAATCACTGTACAAGCAGGAGGTCACGCAGGCAGATGAGCGCTCCTGCAATGTATAGCGAGAGCTGAGCACTGATTTATTGCAGGCAATGAAACCCTCTGCCAGCATGACATCTGCTTTAGCAAGGTAGGCGGGCGGGATCTCAAACCAGCCGGGCGGCCCGCCCACTTAAAGAGCCCTGGGGAGAACACTGCACAGGTGTACATTTCCGATCCAGTCAGGTAAGGATGTGTTCCCACTGCTTCCGGATCACCTGCGGCCAGCGGGAGTGGACAGTATAATGCCCCAGGCTGTAATGGTCCGCAGTGATCCAGCTGGAGCTCAGATGCTCTGCCCCATAAGCTATGTGGGGGTACACATCTGCCTGGCCCGGGTTATCATGGATTGCACAGAAGTGCTGTCCACTTATTGCAACGGATACCGCAGATCCATTGCAGCGTGACAAGTGTGAACGGCTCCTATGTATAACATAGGTGCCGTTTACTCTCCGCATAGCAGGGAGCAGAGAATGGACAAAAAATGTCAGTTCTCCACTCTAGTGGGGACAGAGCCTGAAACTGACAAAAAAAACCTGACTGGACCGGAAATGTACAGATTCTAAAGTCTAATACTTTAGGGTACAGATTAAAAACTTATCCAAACAAAATTAACTCAGTCAAGCAATGGTACATCATTAGTGATAAATAATTTGAACTCTGCTGCATGTTTACATTTTCAATTAAAACACAAAGAAAGCACAGATTATAGAGAAAAATATACTTTTCATAAATCAGCACTGTTACATAAAGGGGCTTCTGAATTTATTCTAGGTTGTGTTTCAAGAGGGGCTCATGTAAATGAAGTTTCACATACATTAAGCAATGGTTTGCTGCTGAAAATCATCGTAAATGCTATACTTGTGTTCTATATCTATATATATAATAGACTAAGTGCCTCAACCTTCAAACAAGAAGAAGAAGTACTTTGCATGAGAAAATTTATGCGTCCTCAAACACCAAGTTTAAGGCCTCTTTTCCACGGACTGTTGAGCTGTGTGCTCAGCAAGCAGTTACCAGGCAGCAGTGAGCAGATACCAGGCAGCAACAAGCAGTTACCAGGCAGCAGCAAGCAGTTATCAGTCAGCAGTAAGCAGATACCAGGCAGCAACAAGCAGTTACCAGGCAGCAGCAAGCAGTTACTAGGCAGCAGTGAGCAGTTACCAGGCAGCAGTGAGCAGTTACCAGGCAGCAGTGAGCAGTTACCAGGCAGCAACAAGCAGTTACCAGGCAGCAACAAGCAGTTACCAGGCAGCAACAAGCAGTTACCAGGCAGCAACAAGCAGTTACCAGGCAGCAACAAGCAGTTACCAGGCAGCAGTGAGCAGATACCAGGCAGCAGCGAGCAGTTACCAGGCAGCAGCGAGCAGTTACCAGGCAGCAGCAAGCAGTTACCAGGCAGCAGCAAGCAGTTACCAGGCAGCAGCAAGCAGTTACCAGGCAGCAGCAAGCAGTTACCAGGCAGCAGCAAGCAGTTACCAGGCAGCAGCAAGCAGTTACCAGGCAGCAGCAAGCAGTTACCAGGCAGCAGTGAGCAGTTGTGAGAGTTTGAGAGCCATTTCACTCCCTATTCACAGTCCATGGAAAAGAGGCCTTACCCTAGCAAGTCTGACATTGCAAATCTGGCCTAATTGGCTATTCATGAGGCAATGCTCATGCAAATGCATGCACAAACCAATACCACAAAGCAGTCACCCTGCTACATGCTACATTAGCACTATCCGGCTTAGTGCACACCAGAGCGGTTCGGCAGCGTTTTGCGATCCACTTGCGGCTGCGGATACGCTTGGGTAATGTATTTCAATGGGCTGGTGCACACCAGAGCGGGAGGCGTTTTGCTGAAACGCATACTCCCGAGGTGAGGCATTTTTTGGATTGCGGAGGCGTTTCTGCCTCCAATGTAAAGTATAGGAAAAACGCAAACCGCTCTGAAAAACTGCAGTTCAGAGCGGTTTTGCAGGCGTTTTTGTTACAGAAGCTGTTCAGTAACAGCTTTACTGTAACAATATATGAAATCTACTACACCAAAAACGCTTTACAAAACCGCAAAATGCTAGGTGAAATGCTACAGAAAAATAAGAAAAAGCGTTTCAAAATCTGCTAGAATTTGGCGGATCTGCTAGCAGTTTTTGGTGTGCTCCAGGCCTCCAGGAGCGCCACGGGGAGAATTCCCAATGCCCCCTTTTTATACAACTGGGGGGACCGCAGGGTCCCAGGCTCTCTCACTGCCTGGAAACCACAGCGGCACCCCGGAGGGGGAGGCTGGGTGGCGTGGACGACCCCCCCCAAAGTGTGGCCAGCGCCGGGGAGAGCCGTCTGCACCCACCTCCCAATATTAAAAACAGGCACTTACCTTAACGTCCATTGCGTTCTGCTACATGCGCATTAATTTGGGGGCACCACATGAGAAAGGAGAGAAGCATGGGTCACCCCGAGCTTTAGAGCTCAGGGCTGGCTCACATACAGCACTCCAGAGGGGGGGGGGGGAGGACAGGCGCACTCACTCCAGGGTTCCCACCACCGGAGCAAGCCATCCACCACCTGCCTCCAAAGGATACAAACTGCACAAAATGCTTTCCATGAGAAAATTAATGCGCATGTAGCAGAACCCAATGGACGTTAAGGTAAGTGGCTGTTTTTAATATTAGTAATCTCCCAGCGAAGCAGGCACACCATCCGTTCCTTTGGGTGCTTGGTGAGGCGGTATAGGCAATACCAAGCTCGTAAGTCAATCTCAAAGATCTCACCAGCACACCACAGTTCAAAGCACACCCTTTATTGTGCCAGTATCCACAAAAGTTCCAACAATTGTTTCTGGAGCCACGCAGGGTCCCCCTTTCTCAAGGCATATGGTTACATCACACATTCATGTCAATTCCTCTATATACACTCCTACTACCCAATACCCCACTCGAAAGCTGTGACCTCACAGATGACACCATGGTTATTAACATAGGTAAACACAATCTCCATTTCCCAACTATGAGTAATCTATGGGCTGTTCTTGCAAAATGCATATTTCAGGGTATCCCCCCTGTCGTTCGTTTACTGTACCTATCATCATCAGGTGCACCCAGATCGCTACTGGCATACTACCGTTCTGATTGCATGCATTCAAATTTCCAATACCTTCCCCCTCTGTCCGTTATCTGCTCATCACCGTCCTGATTCCACAGAACGCTCGCCGCTGATGCCGCCTGGGGGCGTGGCCAACGTGTGTCCAATCCCTCTGCACAGTGTCACCAAGCCAATCCACGATGACGCGCAGGCGGCTCACGTGTCGCATGCGTCACGCGTCTTACCAACGCCAGCCGCATGCGCAGTACACGAGTGACCAGAGCGGGCGTGTCACTGATCCCCGACTCCGCCCCTCTCGCCTGAGCCTTCGTCCAGGGAGACCGGGGCGGGCGCATCGTAGACACAACTCCGCCTCTATCTCTCCCAATGTGCACACCGTAGGTACCACTAGCGATCGTTCGCGCAGGGTGACCGAGGCAGGCGCGTCATTAGACGCAACTCCGCCTCCATCCCTCCCAGCGCGCTCACCATGGCAACCAATACGCATTATACCTATGTATAATTACAACTGTCCGCAGGACTAGTGGTATTAATCTAATGAATGAATGGCTTAATACATTAACAGCTATCACCAAACCTCAGGGCCGCACAAGGGGGAGACAATAATCCCCCATCTAATGCACATAGAGCACTTCAGATAGGGAAGGCTTAGAGCTGAATGCATTCGTTATTATAATTTAGTACTTACCACCTGCAATCTCGGGGCACCCCATGACGTGAAGTGCCACCCCCACATATGGGAGAGTCATACAGACTGATAATCGTGGGAAAGTGGCCAGAGCAAATCTGAAAAAGCAAACAAACAGAATTCCCATATTACTCTATGAACAACACAACCATGCTGATACAGTGAAATATCAATAAAATCAAAGATTAAAAACACAAGATCATCCTGAAAAAAGGGGGGGTTAATATTCATATGATGACACCAAACTTTACATTATCTTTCCCCTAAAAAACATGTCAGGGGGTTGTTCTTATTCAAACCCCCCGGTGCAACTGTCCCCATCTCGAAGATCCAAAAAGCCTCTCGCTGTAATAGTTTTCTCTCCCAGTCTCCTCCCCTTTTGGGCCTATTTACTTGCTCGATCACTACCCCTCTCATCTGGTGTGCTCTGTGGTTGTTTTCCACACAATGTATGGCCACCGGCTTAGTGTAATCTAATTTCTCACCCTTTTCTTTGGCTACCCATGCCACCCTGATGTCACTACGGTGATGTTGGAAGCGTTTTTTAAAAGGATTCGTGGTCTGTCCTATATATGCTAGGCCACATGGGCATTTTAGCATATACACACAATGGTCCGTATTGCAATTAAAGTACCCATTCATTTTGTATTTTTTGCCACTATTGGGGTTCACGAATTCTGGGCCCACTATAATGGAATCGCACACGTTACAGTTGTGACATCTGTAACAACCTTTTTTGTTAGAAAATACAAATTCTTTTTTATATTTAGATTGGGGGTCGGCTTGCACCAGAAGATTCCTGAGATTAGCACTGGACCTGTATGCAAACATTGGTCTTTCCTTTATTTCCTGAGTAAGTGTCCGATCTGCTTGGAGAATGTCCAAGTTTTTGATGGTTGCTTTCTTAACCAAGCCCGCATTTTCATTGTGTGTTTGTACAAAAGGTATTCCTTTCCTGGGGTTGGCATTCTTTATGCTCCTGCCCTCCGCTATTTCGAGTGCCCTCTTCTTTGCTCTCTCTAACACCTCGGTCGGATATCCTCTTTCCAGAAACCTTATTTCCATCTCAGCCATGTTTGTTCTGCACATCTCACTGTCTTTACATATCCTCAATACTCTAAGGAATTGGGATATGGGGAGACCCTCCTTCAGATGTTTGGGATGTGCACTCTGGAAATGTAGCAAGGTGTTCCTATGTGTCTGTTTGCGATACAAGGTTGTGGTTAGGGCCCCTTCATCATTAATCACCATTACATCCAGGAAGGGTATCTGTGTCACTGATACCTCGGGGTTGAACACAATTCCTTCAAATATACCATTGAGGAAGTCCACAAACTCATAGAGTTCTTGTTCAGTGCCATTCCAAAGGACAAAGATATCGTCTATAAATCTGGCCCACCACATTACATGGAGACTGTATGGCGCAGAAGTATAGACGAACTCCTCCTCCAACCATCCCATAAAGAGATTTGCAAAGGCCGGTGCGGCCGAGCTTCCCATGGCTGTGCCCCTGTGTTGTTTATACCACTGAGTCTCAAACCTAAAATAGTTCGATGTCAATATGAGCTCCAGACCCTCAACGATAAACTCGGCTGGGATCTTTGGGTGCTGAGACTTATTCAGGAAGTAACGTACTGCTTCCAATCCAGCCATATTTGGAATAGATGTGTATAGGGCCCCTATATCCATTGTGCACAGTAGGGTATTCGCTTTTACTTCCCTTACATTCCCCAATTTCATTAGGAAATCATTCGTGTCCTTTAGATAGGCCGGCAGACCCCTCACCATGGGCTGTAGGACAAAATCTATGAATTGTGCCAAGGGCTGTGTTACCGATTCTGTTCCAGATACAATCGGTCTGAATTTCAAAGGGTTTACCCCCTTATGGACTTTAGGAAGTCCGTATATTACTGGTCTCTGTGGAAAAGCAATATGCATATAATCATATTTATTCTCTGTTACCCAACCATTATTAAGGCCCAACTTTAACAATTCCTCCAGTTTTTGTCTAATTTCATTGGTGGGATCACTGCCCAGACATGCATATGTACTGTTATCACTCAACATGGTGACCATGCCCTCTCTGTACTTATCATAATCCATAATCACAATTGCTCCCCCCTTATCTGCTGGTTTTATAATTATGGTGTCATCATCCCTCAGGCGATTAATCGCATCCTTTTCTGCTCTAGTCAGATTAGGGCGCGACTTCCTGTTCCCTTCACCTCTTTTGGTATCAAATTTGACCATATTGCTAAAACTTTCAATGCTCGGGTACTCCCCGGGTGGTATGAACTTGCTCTTCAACTTGAAGGGACTCACCTCTTCTGCGTCGCTCTGCGGCTTTAGTGGTTGCTTAGAGAAAAATTGCTTGATTTTTAATGTACGTTCAAATTTGAACATATCAACTTCCAGCTGAAAGTCACTTTTGGGATTATTTGGGCAGAACGATAGTCCCTTAGATAGTAGATTCATTTCTGCTGGGTCTAGGCATCTTTGTGATAGATTAATTACCGGGCACGATTGGTCACCTTCCTTGTTTCCATTTGGTGTTTTTTTGTTGTTGCTTTTCCGCTTGCTCCTCCGGGGTCGTCTGCTTCTCCGGCCTGTTGAAAAGAATTCGAAGATCCTACTCCGGCTTCGCTGTCTGAGCTTGGATTTTCTGTGAGGACATCGCTTTCTATATTGGTGGGTAAGTCCTTTGGTCTTGGTCTCTGTTTTGGTTTGTGTGGTTTCTGCGGTTGTGGCCTCTGCGGTTGTGGCCATCGTCTGTACGGGAAGGGTCGTCCGCTTGGATGTTGATTTCCGTGTACCCATGGATACACCCGGCCTTCCTTATAATCAAGACAAACCAATTTATATTTATCACGCTTCTTTTGCTGAATGAATCTTTTGTACTCCTCAATGTCCTTATCCAATGCTGCTAGATCCTTTTTAAAGCTTTCGCTCCTCTCTGATACAACTTCTATCTTGGTCTGAATCACGATAATATCACTCTCCACATCTGATAGTAAAACCCTTATTTCTTCAATGATCATCAGCATGTATGTAAGGGAGTTCTTAGTCGATAAGGCACACCACCGTTCACAGAATTCAGTTTTATTCCTGCTGATGGTGGGTTGTAACGGTATACGGAATCCTTCTTTTCTCTATAATATTCTGACAATGTTTCTCCATGCAGTTCAAGATCCACCTTCCTCTTCCTTAGTCTTTTATATTCCTTAATCAGGTCTTTATCATTATCGTTGCCAAATCCACCTCCAGGCCTCCTTGGGAATAAGATATCATTGATGTCATCCGATGAATATTCACATATCTGATCTTCCTCCTCCATCGGGGGCTAAACCGCCCGTCAGGGTGTCTTGTGTATTCTCTACTTGTCTGGCTCAATCGCAGCCAGACAACTGATTCAATTGCACTGCCAATACGGACCCAATCACAGTCCGTGTCAATCCGTGAAAGATCCTCTTCCAGCCGGACTATTGTTGGTTTCGGATAATTCCTTTAGGAGGGTGCTCTGACTCTGACTTTTTAATATTAGGAGGTGGGTGCGGATGGCTCTCCCCAGCGCTGGCCACGCTTGGGGGGGGGGGGGCGGCTGCGCCACCAAGCCTCCCACTCCGGGGTGCCGCTGTGGTTCCCAGGCAGCGAGAGAGCACTTTGCAGTATTGGTTTTTTGACCCTGCATAGTTTGGCATGCGAAAGCAAATGCATATTTGCATGAGCATTGCCTCATGAATAGCCAATTAGGCCGGATTTGCAAAGCCAGACTTGCTATGGTTAAACTTGGTGTTTGAGCACGCATACATTTTCTCATGGAAAGCCTACTTCTTCTTGCTTCAAAGTTGAGGCACGTACTCTATTAGATAGATAGATGCGGCGTATGCTACGACGCGGGTTGGCTAGTTACATATATTTGACTTTAAAATTTGAAAGGAGGAGGAACCCCCAAAGAATGTCTACTGGGATTTATAAAACAGATTCAATTCATACTATATATATAGACAGCTTTTGACTAAATATCTCTACTATTACACCAGGAGGGAAATAGCAGTCAAGTGAAAGGCTACTACCCCCCCCCCCTTTCATTAAATGCATAGAAGGAAGCAGAAAACCAAGTGCAAGATCATCCACCAGGCAACCTAGGCAGGTGCTTGGGGACTAGTGGGTGTCAAGGAGCCCATCTGCCACCTTATTTTACCTCTCTCCATTCCAGCGTACGTAAAGGACCACAAGGGGGCCCCAAATCTACTACCATGCCTAGGACCCCATTAATTCTTAAACCATCTCTGGATGACTGCATGAGATATGAATGGGTCGATAAGACAATACAAAAGGATGCTGAGTGGGGGGCCAGGAGGCTCAGACCTTTACTACCCTTTCATCCTCTACCTTCTCTCTTCTATCTCTTCCCTTTCCCTGAAGCCATCGGATGCGTGTTTGAACCTACATGCATGGCAAGATACACCTACACGAAACGGTGGAAAAGAAATCTGTTTTTCAATAAGCTTCTCTGATAACTATGGTAACATAAAACACTTAATGTAACTAGAAGTGAAAGCTCTAATCTAACTGCCACTAAGACTGGTATTAATATATGTGACATTTCTTAACAGCTTTGCCTTTTTATTGCCGTATATGCTGGGAGGCACCAGTTACTGAATGTTAATTTTGTTGTTCTAGGTTTACTCTTTTCTTATAAAGACAATAAACTTGATCTGTTCAAAAATAAAAAGTGAAAGAGAGGAACAGTGTTCAGTACAGAAAGGTCTCATTTTAAAGGAATCGTCAGGCATACAATGCTGAATGCAGTAGTTCTGCGCCTACGCAGTACACTGCGAACAACGTAGGCTTGATTGACAGCGGCGCTCGCGCAGGCGCAGTAAGGACGACCTCGAGGTCGGCCTCTGCAGCGGTGGGGACCCCCGGCCGGCGGCTGGGAGCCGAGATGCTGTGTGGGACATGTCGGCTGCAAGGGGCTGGAGGAAACCATAGGTCCACCTATAAAGGCTAGAACAGTGTTTCTCAGCACTATTAAAATATGTACCCCTTTATGAAAGATGGTGTTTACCGAGCAACCCCTACTGTGAGCCACATCATATCAAGTACAACTTGATATATATATTTTTGGAAGATGCACTCCATATTTTTGTATAATTGCATTTGAAACATTACTTCATGTTTTTAAAAACCAACCCAAGTACCTCCAGGGCTACACATAACACATGTTGAGAACCTAAGGGTAGAGGCAGAGCATCAAATCTCAGTGAATCTCAGTAGTGCCTACAAAACATATACACAGGCAGCACTGGAGTATATAGAGCATACATCAAAAAAAGGAACCTGGAAAAAGGGGTGCAAGGGATTGCCGCTAGTAGAATATCACTACAATTAGCGATATTCTACTGCTGGATTCCGATAGTAAAATATCGGTAATGTTTACGATATTTTATTATGGCTAAACTCAACCCTACTCACACACAGAACCCTCCCTCTACCGTTGCCTAATCCTAACTCTAGGACCTCCCGGTGGTACCTAACCCTAAGACCTAAGAACTGTTACAATAATGATTGCCTGATGTGTTTCTCAGATCAAGGCTGCTTCATCAGAGGTACTTTCTCATCACTGCTGGCAGGACTGGACTATGTCTCTCATTCAGAGATGGATTATGGTGAAATGGGGAAACGGGGGAATGTAGCAGTGTTGTCTCCCACTGATTTACACCTGCTCTTTTTGGTAAGATGGGGTGTGGAAAGAGGTATTCAGAGGAGGTAGCAACCAGGCCCCTGGAAAAGCACCAGGCCCTAGGCACTTGGCTAAGTTGCCTTGTGGATGATCCAGCTCCGCTCTCATGTACTATCTTGGATTAGGTGGTAATATTACCTCCATCACTGTAATGATGCTGATTTTTTTGAATTGGCTGATGTTATTTGGCAATTGATTGCTTTATTGTAAATGTGCTGCTGTTTATTTGCAATCATCTATATTTTAATATGATCACATTAAATTCTAGCTTTCCATCATTAATTAGATCCTCCCAGCAGTAGGCTTCCTTCTGTACTCTACATTCTGGGTCAGCCTTCCTCCAACTGGTCTCCAATTCAAGAAAGGTGAGTGGAAATTTTGACTATGCCCTTCTCATAGCACTGATCAAGTGCCCCACCTCCAGAGAGAAGAAAGTAGGAAGAGAAAGATTGTCACATGGCATGGAGGAGACTCTGAATGGTTTCTTAATGGTTTTTGAATAGGCTCTTGTAGGCTTGTTAGCTTGCTCCTTGCTGATTCTTATTGCTAAAAAAGCACCCCTCAACAGCTCTTTTGAGAGCTAATCTTGTTCTTGTGATCTATTTTTTTTTGTGGCCCACTTGCATTATATACAGCCCTGTCAGTCAGTCACAGTTGGCCTTTGGCCCCTTAATTCTTACTGTGCCACTGCCAGGCCCAGCACATTCAGTGACTACCTGTGTGTGTGACAGGCAGCTGCACATTTGAAATCCCATCCCAATCACTGCACCTGTTCACTGTTCAGTGCACCTACCTACCTACCTACGTGAGTGCACGCATTGTTAATACCACCAGTCATTGCACTTGTTCACGGTACGTGTGTGTGACAGGTGCACAAATTTAGGCATAAGAAAATATTAAAAATCATAATAAAACTGTTATTTTTCTATTTTATTTGAGATAAATTTGAGTGAAATATTAAGACATCTTCAACTAGAACAATGAACCAAAACTGTTCAAACACTGTTTCTGCTTCTGAAACCAGAATAAATGTTTTCCTAACAAGTGCGGAGGTGTGACAAGTAACAGTAGTCCCACGCTAGGAAACTGAACCCTCCCTGTACGGATCTCTCTCTTTTCCCATGCAAAGTGTTATGTTGACTCTGAAAAGAGGAAGATGCATACTTGGTTTTTTTTCCTAGCATGCCTACTCTGCGTGACAGCCATAAAATGTGCTATAAAAAGTTTCACAAAAAGCCTTTTTTAAACACATAAGGGAGGTTTGTAACATAACTCATGTAGCCCCCCCATTACCTGTGAAGGTTGGCATCATCATCTGCAGCTGGCCGCGCCTCAAAGAATCGGGCTGTTAGACTGCCTCAGCTGCAATGCACGCCAGGAGATGCAAGCTGCATTGCATGCAGGGAGCTGTAGTATATACATCTCCCCGGCAGGAGATGTACTCACATCTACATACTACAGCTCGGCGTACATTGCAGCCTGCATCTGCTGGCATGCACTGTGGCTGGGAGTGAGCTCACAGGCAGATTCTTTGTGCGGCCAGCTGCAGATGATGATGCCAACCTTCACAGCGATGGGGGCTACGCGAGCATCCCCCTGTAGGTAAGCAATTGTGCTCCCTCCTGTCCCCTGGCCCCCAAACGGCATACTGTATAAGGAACCTCCCTTATGGAGAGGTTCATTATAAAAAAAATTAAGGTTGCTCAGTGCCGTTTAACGCCAAGTAAGTGACACACGCGGTTCATTAGTTAGGTTGGGTTAACACCAACAGAAAAAATATATGTTGAATCGGTGTATTGATATAAAGGAGAAGTCCAGACAGAAGCGAGGTGGGGTGATGCCAGACACTAGTGATGCTCAAATACCCCTTTTCAAAATTCGAGTTAGGTCGAATTCGAATAGTAAATTATTCGAGGTCAGTCGAATATTCGAGTCGAATAATTTTTACTATTCGATCTCGGACTTCGAGCTCACTATTCGAGTCGGTATTCGAGCTCACTATTCGAGCTGACTATTCGAATTGGCCTTAAATAGCTTCCAACACTTGTTTTGAGGGTGAATGATGCAAGAAACATCTTTTTTTCCAAGTAACAACAGCAAGTGATTATGTGGGGATGTTCCTTTAAAAAAAAATGTGGAAAGATAAGTTGTGTCCTTAATTTTGTTCAGTAGTGTTACTGTATATACTTCTTCTTCTTCTTCTTCTTCTTCATCTTCATCTTCATCTTCATCTTCATCTTCATCTTCATCTTCATCTTCATCTTCATCTTCATCTTCATCTTCATCTTCATCTTCATCTTCATCTTCATCTTCATCTTCATCTTCATCTTCATCTTCATCTTCATCTTCATCTTCATCTTCATCTTCATCTTCATCTTCTCCTTCTCCTTCTCCTTCTTTTTCAATATCGTCTTCTTCTTCTTCACGTATTTCTCTTTTCAATTTTTTTTTTAAAGAAATGCAGCTATTTTTGAGCGTAACAAATAGCTGGTGGGCGCACGCATGTTGGAAGCGCCATTGTATGTGCTCCCTGGCAGTGGAAACACAAAGACAGCAGGAGGTAAATTCAGCAGCAGGAGGAGGAGGATGAGTGTGTGGCAGCAGGCAGTCAATGAGGCAGGCAGCTCGCCGTGACATAATAGCCCTGGTACCTAGCGGTGATACCAGGGCTGTAAAGAAACACAACAGGAGGTCCCAGACAGCGGTCGTGCAGCCCACATTGTGTCCAATACACAACTGGGACAACACAGTTTTCAACCCGGGCACCTCAGAAAAATTAAACCTTTTTTTTTTTTTTAATGGTTTGTTTGGTTTTGGTTTTGCAACCAATATAGCTATTGTTTGACGTAATAGCTGGTGGCAGAGTGGCAGCAGAAGGTAATTCTGTGTACCCTGGCAGTGGGAAACACAGACAGACAGCAACAGCAGCAGGAGGAATGGAGGAGTAATGTGAGCAGCTATTGTTTGACGTAATAGCTGGTGGCAGAGTGGCAGCAGAAGGTAAATCATCTGTGTAGTGTACCCTGGCAGTGGGAAACACAGACAGACAGCAGCAGCAGCAGCAGGAGGAGGTATGGAGGAGTAGTGTGAGTGTGGCAGCAGGTAGGCAGCGTGACATAATAGCCCTGGTACCTAGCGGTGATACCAGGGCTGTAAATAAACACAACAGGAGGTCCCAGACAGCGGTCGTGCAGCCCACATTGTGTCCAATACACAACTGGGACAACACAGTTTTCAACCCGGGCACCTCAGAAAAATTAAACCTTTTTTTTTTTTTTTAATGGTTTGTTTGGTTTTGGTTTTGCAACCAATATAGCTATTGTTTGACGTAATAGCTGGTGGCAGAGTGGCAGCAGAAGAAGGTAATTCTGTGTACCCTGGCAGTGGGAAACACAGACAGACAGCAGCAGCAGGAGGAGGAATGGAGGAGTAGGCGAGCAGCTATTGTTTGACGTAATAGCTGGTGGCAGAGTGGCAGCAGAAGGTAAATCATCTGTGTACCCTGGCAGTGGGAAACACAGACAGACAGCAGCAGCAGCAGCAGCAGGAGGAGGTATGGAGGAGCAGTGTGAGTGTGGCAGCAGGTAGGCAGCGTGACATAATAGCCCTGGTACCTAGCGGTGATACCAGGGCTGTAAATAAACACAACAGGAGGTCCCAGACAGCGGTCGTGCAGCCCACATTGTGTCCAATACACAACTGGGACAACACAGTTTTCAACCCGGGCACCTCAGAAAAATTAAACCTTTTTTTATTTTAATGGTTTGTTTGGTTTTGGTTTTGCAACCAATATAGCTATTGTTTGACGTAATAGCTGGTGGCAGAGTGGCAGCAGAAGAAGGTAATTCTGTGTACCCTGGCAGTGGGAAACACAGACAGACAACAGCAGCAGCAGCAGGAGGAGGTATGGAGGAGTAGTGTGAGTGTGGCAGCAGGTAGGCAGCGTGACATAATAGCCCTGGTACCTAGCGGTGATACCAGGGCTGTAAATAAACACAACAGGAGGTCCCAGACAGCGGTCGTGCAGCCCACATTGTGTCCAATACACAACTGGGACAACACAGTTTTCAACCCGGGCACCTCAGAAAAATTAAACCTTTTTTTTTTTTTAATGGTTTGTTTGGTTTTGGTTTTGCAACCAATATAGCTATTGTTTGACGTAATAGCTGGTGGCAGAGTGGCAGCAGAAGAAGGTAATTCTGTGTACCCTGGCAGTGGGAAACACAGACAGACAGCAGCAGCAGGAGGAGGAATGGAGGAGTAGGCGAGCAGCTATTGTTTGACGTAATAGCTGGTGGCAGAGTGGCAGCAGAAGGTAAATCATCTGTGTACCCTGGCAGTGGGAAACACAGACAGACAGCAGCAGCAGCAGCAGCAGCAGGAGGAGGTATGGAGGAGCAGTGTGAGTATGGCAGCAGGTAGGCAGCGTGACATAATAGCCCTGGTACCTAGCGGTGATACCAGGGCTGTAAATAAACACAACAGGAGGTCCCAGACAGCGGTCGTGCAGCCCACATTGTGTCCAATACACAACTGGGACAACACAGTTTTCAACCCGGGCACCTCAGAAAAATTAAACCTTTTTTTTTTTTTTTATGGTTTTTTGGTTTTTGGTTTTACAACCAATATAGCTATTGTTTGACGTAATAGCTGGTGGCAGAGTGGCAGCAGAAGAAGGTAATTCTGTGTACCCTGGCAGTGGGAAACACAGACAGATAGCAGAAGGGCAGTACACAGCAGCCCACTGTAGGTGTAAAATGTGTGGCTGCAGGCGACGTAATAGTCAAAGTGAACCAGGCTGGCTTAGTGAGCAGGAGCCAGGAGGTGGTAAAGGGTGGTAAGGCACATTAACGATGGTTCCGGCAGCCAGTTCATGTCCCCCTCTCGCCGACAATAGGGGCCAGGAACTCGCCTTCCACCCACGCCTGGTTCATCTTGAGAAACGTCAGTCTGTCCACAGACTTGTGAGACAGACGTGAGCGTTTCTCGGTGACCACGCCACCAGCTGCACTGAAGCAGCGCTCGGACAGCACGCTGGAAGGGGGGCAGGACAGCACTTCCAGGGCGTACTGCGCCAGCTCGCTCCAGATCTCCATGCGCTTGACCCAATACTCCATGGGATCAACAGGGGCATCGCTGTCAAGCCCGCTGTACGACCCCATGTAGTCAGCCACCATGCGGGTCAGGCGCTGGCTGTGACCGGAGGAGGATGCTGCTGCATGCATCTCCTCTCTAGTCACTGCTGCCGGAGCCTCTACAGTCCTGTAGAGCTCGTGGCTGAGAGACAGCAGGTCTGTGGGGCGCTTGCTGCTGCTGGATGCAGGCACCTGCTGCTGCCTCTGTGCTGGCTGCTGGACAGTGGGGGTGGAAGGCTGGGGGAAGGCTTCCTCCAAGCGCTCAACAAGGGCCTGCTGCAAGCTCCTTATTTGTTGCGCTGGGTCTCCTCCTGCAGGCGGCAGGAACTGGCTCAACTTCCCCTTGAGGCGTGGGTCCAACATCATGCTGATCCAGATGTCCTCCCTCTGCTTCATCTGGATCACCCTGGGGTCCCTGCGCAGGCACGTCAGCATGTGCGCTGCCATTGGGAAGAGGCGGGCCACGTCTGCTGGCACATCGACGTCAGTGCTGTCCTCATCCTCCTCCTCTGCCGCCTCATCCTCTCTCCACCCCCGCACCAACTCAGCTGCGCTGTGCTGATCCCCCTCATCAGCAGCCAGGTCAGGGACCTCCACCAAGTCCTCCTCCTCCTCCCCCTCAGAGGTGGACTGCGCAGCTGGTTGCCGCTCCTGCTGGTCCAAGGCTGCCGCTCCCTGTTCCAGCAAAGCATCGAGGGCCCTGTTCAGCAGAGAAACCAGGGGCACCCACTCGCAGACCATAGCATGGTCCCTGCTCACCATGTTTGTGGCCTGCAGGAAGGGAGCCAGCACAAAGCACACCTGCTGCATGTGCCTCCAGTCATCATCGGGGACGATGGACGGGATGTTGCTGGTCTTGTCCCTTCTCTGAGCGGCGGAAACAGTGGCCAGGGCAAGGTACTGTTTGACAGTGCGCCTCTGTTCAACTAGACGCTCCAACATCGCCAGGGTGGAGTTCCAGCGAGTTGGAACGTCAAGGATCAGCCGATGGCGTGGCAGATCCAGCTCCTTTTGCACGTCTTCCAGGCTCGCACAGGCTGCAGCCGAGCGCCGGAAGTGACGCACAACATTCCTTGCCGTTTCCAGCAGTTCGCCCATCCCCTGGTAGGTGCGCAGGAACTTCTGCACCACCAGGTTCAGCACGTGGGCAAGACAGGGGATGTGGGTCAGGTTTCCCCTGTCTATTGCGGCAACCAGATTGGCCCCATTGTCGGCCACCACCTCTCCGACTCTGAGGCCTCTGGGGGTCAGCCAAATCCTCTCCTGCTCCTGGAGTTTGGCCAACACATGGGTTGCCGTCAGCTTGGTCTTCCCAAGGCTGACCAAGTGCAGCAGCGCTTGGCAGTGGCGGGCCTTCACGCTGCTGCTGAGGCGGGGGGTTTGGCCAGGTGTGCCGGAGGATGGCAGAGGATCGGAGGAACCTGCTGCAGTTCCCCTGACCCTGCGGGGTGGCACCACCCACTGTGTTGCTGCTGCTGCTGTGCCCGCTGCTGCTCTCCCATCCTCACCCCCTTCCACCAAGCTGACCCAGTGGACAGTGAAGGACAGGTAGCGGCCTGTCCCGAAGCGGCTGCTCCAGGAGTCCATGGTGACGTGGACCCTTTCACCAACCGCGTGCTCCAGCCCTCGCTCCACATTGGCCATCACAAAGCGGTGCAGTGCAGGAATGGCCTTGCGGGCAAAGAAGTGTCTGCTGGGGAGCTGCCAGTCTGGGGCTGCGCAAGCAAGCAGCGCACGAATGTCGCTCCCCTCCTGCACGAGCGTGTACAGCAGGAGTTGGGAGCACATGGCCCGTGCCAGCAAGCCGTTCAGCTGCCGCACGCGACGGCTGCTGGGAGGCAGAGCCCTAACCACCCCCTGGAAGGACTCGCTCAAAAGGCTCTGGCGTGGCCTTTTGCTGACACGGGAATCAGCAGACACAGCAGAGGAGGCCACTGAGGACTGGCTGCCAGAACAGGCCTCAGTGTCGGCGGCAGGAGTTGCAGAGGGGGGAGGAGCAGTGCGTTTCCGCACTCCTGCTGGTGCTGCTGGAGGAGCAGGAGGGCGGGTGGCTGCTGTTGCTGCTGCTGCTGCTGAAGGCTGTGCAGTGATGGGTATGGTGCCACTGCCAGCACCAGATGCCTTCAGCCTCTGGAACTCCTCATGCTGGTGGAAATGTTTAGCCGCAAGGTGGTTGATGAGCGAGCTGGTGCAGAACTTTAAGGGGTCTGCACCTCTGCTCAACTTCCGCTGACAGTGGTTGCAAGTGGCGTACTTGCTGTACACAGTGGGCATGGTGAAATATCGCCAGATTGGTGACTTAAACATCCCCCTACGGCATGGAAGCGCTGCTGCCTGTCTCCCTGTGGTGGTTGGGGGGGGGGGGCTTGGGTGCGGCTGGTGGTGGTACTGGCAGATGCTGCTGCTGCTGCTGCTGAGCCTGAGACACCAGCAGGCTGTGGGACCTGCCTACTGCTGCTGCCAATGCTTGCAATGATGCGCCTCCTTGCAAGGCCCACAAGAGCATCCTCCTCCTCCTCCTCAGAGCTGCTGAGGACGACATCCCCTGGAGGTGGTGGCACCCAGTCTCTGTCTGTCACCGGGTCATCATCATCCTCCCCCTCCTGAAACATGTCCTGCTGGGATGAGGACCCCCCAAACTCCTCTCCTGATGCATGGATGGGCTGCTTGACTGTCGCCACAGTCTTGCTGTCCAATCCCTCATCCCCCAAAGTGCCCATCAGCATCTCCTCCTCAAAATCGCCAACAACAGCAGACAATTGACTCATGATGCCTGGGGTCAAAAGACTGCTGAATGACAGGTCGCCAACTGACGGTGAACTGGCCTCCTCCCCAGGCCCTGCTGGGCGGCTGCTGCGAACAGGGGTGGTGGTGGTGAGGGTGGAGGCCTCGGATGCAGAGCTGATGGCGGACTGCTCATCCTCCGTCATGAGTTGCACCACAGTGTCTGCATCCTTTTCCTCAATGGGACGTTTCCGACCCGGCTGGAGGAAAATGGGAGCAGGTGCTACACGCTGCTGCTGCTGTGTCTCTGCAGCGTGAGTTGCAGATGCTCCTGCTGGGCGGCGCCCAAGGCGTCCACGGCCAGTGGCTATGGGAGGAATGTTAGCCACTGACGCTGCTGCTGCGGAACTGTGCATGGTGGCGCGCCCGCGGCCGCGGCTTGCCACAATGCTGCTCCCTCTCCTCCTGATTCCCTTGCTGCCCTTGCCCTTGCCCAAACCACGCTGGCTGCCACTTCCAGACATCTTCAATGTTTTGGGCGTATAGACAAAAGTTTTTTAAAAGGGCGGGTGAAAAGTGGGGTACTTTAATGGAGTGGGTTGGTTGGTGAGGTGACTGAGTGAGTGTCCCCTAGTACAGTAAGTAAGTAGTAACAGTCAGGAAGTACAACTAGCAGTTACAATAATCAGTAGTAATCACAAGTAAATTTAGTGTGTGTACACTCAGACAGTGAGTGCACGCACGCAGGAGCTAGTAGCCTATGAACACAGTGACTGAGTGTCCTAGACTCCTAGTACAGTAAGAGTAAGTAGTAACAGTAAGTAGAACTAACTAATTACAATAATCAATCAGCGATCAGAAGGAAATAGAGTGTGGGTGGTGTGTGTACACTCAGACAGTGAGTGCACGCACGCAGGAGCTAGTAGCCTATGGACAGTGACTGAGTGTCCTAGACTCCTAGTACAGTAAGAGTAAGTAGTAACAGTAAGTAGAACTAACTAATTACAATAATCAATCAGCGATCAGAAGGAAATGGAGTGTGGGTGTGTGTACACTCAGACAGTGAGTGCACGCACGCAGGAGCTAGTAGCCTATGAACACAGTGACTGAGTGTCCTAGACTCCTAGTACAGTAAGAGTAAGTAGTAACAGTAAGTAGAACTAACTAATTACAATAATCAATCAGCGATCAGAAGGAAATGGAGTGTGGGTGTGTGTACACTCAGACAGTGAGTGCACGCACGCAGGAGCTAGTAGCCTATGAACACAGTGACTGAGTGTCCTAGACTCCTAGTACAGTAAGAGTAAGTAGTAACAGTAAGTAGAACTAACTAATTACAATAATCAATCAGCGATCAGAAGGAAATGGAGTGTGGGTGTGTGTACACTCAGACAGTGAGTGCACGCACGCAGGAGCTAGTAGCCTATGAACACAGTGACTGAGTGTCCTAGACTCCTAGTACAGTAAGAGTAAGTAGTAACAGTAAGTAGAACTAACTAATTACAATAATCAATCAGCGATCAGAAGGAAATAGAGTGTGGGTGGTGTGTGTACACTCAGACAGTGAGTGCACGCACGCAGGAGCTAGTAGCCTATGGACAGTGACTGAGTGTCCTAGACTCCTAGTACAGTAAGAGTAAGTAGTAACAGTAAGTAGAACTAACTAATTACAATAATCAATCAGCGATCAGAAGGAAATGGAGTGTGGGTGTGTGTACACTCAGACAGTGAGTGCACGCACGCAGGAGCTAGTAGCCTATGAACACAGTGACTGAGTGTCCTAGACTCCTAGTACAGTAAGAGTAAGTAGTAACAGTAAGTACAACTAACTAATTACGATAATCAATCAGCGATCAGAAGGAAATAGAGTGTGTGTTGTGTGTGTACACTCAGACAGTGAGTGCACGCACGCAGGAGCTAGTAGCCTATGAACAGTGACTGAGTGTCCTAGACTCCTAGTACAGCAAGAGTAATTAGTAACAGTAAGTAGAACTAACTAATTACGATAATCAATCAGCGATCAGAAGGAAATAGAGTGTGTGTTGTGTGTGTACACTCAGACAGTGAGTGCACGCACGCAGGAGCTAGTAGCCTATGAACACAGTGACTGAGTGTCCTAGACTCCTAGTACAGTAAGAGTAAGTAGTAACAGTAAGTAAGTAGAACTAACTAATTACGATAATCAATCAGCGATCAGAAGGAAATAGAGTGTGTGTTGTGTGTGTACACTCAGACAGTGAGTGCAGTGCGCACACGCAGGAGCTAGTAGCCTATATGAACAGTGACAGTGAGTGTCCCTACGGGTACAGTAAGAGTAAGTAGTAAGTAAGTACAACTAACAATAATCTATTAGTAATCAGAAGGAAATAGAGTGTGTGTACACACAGACAGTGAGTGAGTGCACACACGCAGGAGCTAGCTAGTAGCCTATAAACAGTGACAGTCAGTGAGTGTCCTACTCCTAGTACAGTATAACTACAATACTATTAGTAAAGGACAGCAGAAATACTGGTATAGATGAGAGAAATAAACAGAGGACAGCTGCCCACAGAGGCAAGGCCCCCCTGAGGCCTAAACCTGTAAGCTTGCAGCAGCTGCCTGTCTCTAATGTAACACACAAGCTACTAACTAAAATACAATGTCTAACTAACTAACAACAATATAGGTGTGTATAGGAGGTGTATGTGAGCAAAAACGCTAGGTAAATGACCACAATAGAGCTCTTGCTAAGCCAAAGCACAAAGGAGCAACTCTCTCTCTGTACAAGTCTCAGGCAAGCACGGAGAAACGTAACATGGCGGCCGCTATTTATAGGGTAGGGGCTGGCCAGGGTCCCCCTCTGTGATTGGCTGCCGTCAGAGGGCCTGGGAGCCCTCTGATTGGCTCTAAGGACATCAATCTGGGCTATGACGCTATTCGAGCTCGGTACCGAGCTCGAATAGCGCTGGGTTGCTCGAATAGCTCGAATAGTGAATGGGCTATTCGAGTGTACTCGGATAGCCCATTCGAATAGCTCCAGCTATTCGGAGCTCGAATACCGAGCTCGAATAGCTGAAAAAGAGCTCGAATATTCGAGCTACTCGAATATTCGAGCTCTGCTGAGCACCACTGCCAGACACCACTATTATGAGCCATTGCCAGGACTGTAAGTTAAAAATACAGATAATGATGGGATTGTAGCTACATGTCAAACAGATTTGTAGTCTACTGGGCAAATTAATCAAGATTAGGGATGGTCAGTGATAATACAGAGTTAATGTAGGATTATTTGAATTTTGTTTTCAAATGTAAGCAGCTTAAAAACCTCCTTAGAAGCAAGGCATCTCCCTGAGCCACCCACGCAGCTCTCTACTGAAGGACCTGGATATGGTTATAATGCTATGCCTAAGACCCACCTGATAATTGAGGTGGATACAATCTGATGAGCATCTAGTGAGAAGGGACAAGGGAGATAGATGTGATTTATCACCTGGGGAGCACAAGGCACAAGTGATTTCTAGGGGTTGGAATAGTGCAAACAAAAAGACTGAACAATATTGCCCTATGTGGAGTCTGTTTTCTATTTACAGGAGTGGAGAGCGCAGCAGTACAATTGAGCTTAAAAACTGGACCAATCAGATACTGTCTAGGTGGGTTTTGATTAGTCCATTTAAAGCAGCATAAATTTGCAAGCAAATTGTCTTCAACTCATGAAGCATAACCGCATGAGGTAATGCAGTAAACTGATGATTTTATGGAGCATTTAGTAAAATGTCAATTCATAAAGGCTGTTACTGCATGGCAAGCTGAAATTACTGAGCAGTGAGGTAAATTACTGACTTGTGCGGTAAACACCTCAACACATGTCAGTAAATATTATCAATTCGTGAAGATGAAGAGCATGCGGTAAAGCCAAGTAACATGTTCGATAATTACCTCCAGCTCTGATGTGTCAGAAACCAGCTTCAGTGTGCGATAATACATGATTGACTGCAGCAGACAGCCAATAGGAAGAGTCCACCAATATCAACCAATATCAGTAATACTTTGACTTATTACATAAGGTTCACGGAATGAGGATTTTTGCAAAGTGAGCATTGAAATGCTGAATTAAGCAGATAGGAGGAGGAATTTCTATTTTTTGCGAAAAAGAGCATAGCATGCTTGCTTTAAGATCGTAAAATATATTTGCTGAACTTGTATCATATAAATTGTTTAGTTAGTAATAATGACTTACCCTTTAACTAAACTTATAAACATATGTATTTATAGTTATGTGGTGAATTTTTAATTTTACTGTACCAGGAAATATGGTCTCATGCTCAAACCATAAATGGTGCTATAGATAGGCTTATTTTCAGACAAAATCATTACAGTATTTCAGAGCATTTTAACATTGATTTTATCATTACCTTGAGGCAAATTTGTCTGATCCAAAAATGGCTCCATTAAGAAAGAGTCTAAGGCTCCAATGCTCTTTGAAACCCTATTATTAATTAAAATAAAGAGTCCAGAAAGGATCGCTCATCATGAAGAATGCACAGGTTTGGAAATGCACTTACACAATACATTTGGTAGCCTTAGAATAAAAATGGATGAATTGGGACAAAGGTTGTCTGCTTGATTAAATTCCTATGTCAAGTTTGGACTTTAGTGGTTTTTATTTGAATGCTAGTGGTTCAAGAGACAGGAAATGCAAAGGCAAAACTAGAAACTTGATCAAGGCTTTATCTCTTCCCCACTGAGCAAAAATGTTTTATCTGTCATCATCAAAAAATATAATAACCTCTGATGCCTTTTCCATACTATCTTCCAAACTATCTAAAGCTCTTTTTTTCCTGTTGGTTAGATTTAATGTGCAAAAGGTAATTGATAATAGGCTACAGTCTTCTAAGGGCTCTTTCACACTAGAGGCTAGTTTTGGCGTTTTACAGCCAAGATCATAGTTAGCGTTTTCCAAGGTAAAATAAAAGTCCTTAGACTTTCATTTTACCTTTCACACCTAAAGCAGCTTTTTTGGGTGTTGAGTTTTGAAGCTCCCTGGAGCTTTTTCAAAGCTGTTTGCAGCCGAAGTTGGCTTTTCACGTTTCAATGATAGTCAATGGAAAAGGCCAACTACAGCTTTTTTACAGCTGTTTCAAAGCGTTTTACAGCTGACTTGTTGACTTCTTTTTAAAGAAACAAAAAGGTAGTTTTCATATAAGCTGTAAAACGCTTTGAAAACGTTGTGTATTGGCTGTAAAACGCTGACAGTGTTTTAGCCTTTTCTACCGCAGCCCCTAGTGTGAAAGAGCCCGATTAACTGTCTTATCTATGTTTATTATTTTACAGTTTGGCTTCTCTTTAACCAATTGCCCTCTCCTGGGACATGTATCTACATCCCTGAAATCTGCACTTGAGCTCCTAGGGGCATAGATACTTATCTCCTGGTATGAGTGGTACACGGTATTGCACAGATTTGTGAATGGGAAGATATGTTCCCAAAGCCAATCTAGGGGTCTAAATTGTTAATGATTGCTAATGATTACTCTTGCAAAGAGCAAATTAAGTGAACAGTCACTTCCTGCTGGCCTGGAGCTGTATTCTAATCAGAGGAGATTGTGTAGGGACATCTAGTGGCCCCCCAAAATATTACAAGACATAAACTAAAAAAATAAAATTTCTAAACCTGTGAAAACTCCCTTAACCCTTTCTACACCTTCCCTGCCCCCATATAACACATTTGTGAAAAAACAATTGCCAAAATGTCGGAATTTAAAAAAACAATACGCATACATATATTGTTACCTTAGGGGCTTAGCTTTTTTAAATATATATGCCATGAGGGTGTATTACTGTTATTTTTTGCAAATAAGGGTTTGTTAATTATTGATAAAGGACAATACAAAAAAACAAAAACAAGATAAATGGGCAAATAAAATGTGTGGGGTTTAATTATAGTAGCATGTTTTATTTTAAACTGAGATTTTTTTTTTCCATTGTGTTTCTCCTTATTCAATTTAAAATGCATATACAATAAAATAATTCTTATCAAAAAGTACCATTCAAAGAAAGCCTAAGTGGTAAAAAAAAAAACAAAACCAAAAAATAATGTATAGGTCATTAAGGTGTGAAAAGTCATGATAAAGTTATTGCTGAATGAATGGATGCAGTGCTGAAATGTGAAAATACCCTTAGAGGTGAAGTGGTTAAACCAACAAGGATAAAGCATGGCCTGTGCAACTCCTATAGGTGAAGGATGTCATTTTCAAACACATAACCTGGCTTTTTTTTAATCTTTTTTTTCTTAAATATAAGTTAACAATTTAATCTCTACAGCATTTCTATAATTATTACTACAGATACCTTCCCCACATTAATTGGTGTCCATGATACCGTTTTTTCTCATGAAAGCAATAATTGTGCAACAAAATGTTAATAAGGACATTGTGGATGCTCTTACAAAGATGGGCTCCACACTACTGCCCTTAATGCACCTGTCACTATTTAAACAATGGCCTCCTTTCATGACATAGTCTATCTCCTTTTCATGCAGAGACATCTGTTTCTGGTAACAGTCTCTAGCTTTTATAGAGCGGTCTAAAAATACCTGGTTCCTGCAGCTGAGGTAAAGTTAAATGCATTGTTTGCCATAGCTATGTCCACAATGTTCCACGTGACTGAACTCTGCTCAAACATACTCATCCAGGTGACAACAGGAAATGACACACAGCTCAGCTAGCAAGGGACAAGCATGATCAGAGTATACAGCAGTTGACAGATAATGTTCTGCAAATTTTTCAGGTGTTGCAGGTAGCCCCTATAAGTAACTACAAATAGTCATTCAGCTGTATATAATGTTTGTAAAAGTACCTATAGTTGTTTTCATAAGTGAGTATCATAACCCAATTTTTTTAAGTAATCTGTGTTTTAAATGTGATTTCAACAGAAACATAATTACGCTTTTGTAATTAACTTTTTCTCTTGAGATTTCTCCCAGGAGATATTTTTTTCAATCTAAAACATAAGTTTTCAGCAAGTAGCAATTGAAACATACTAAAAAGTAGATACAAAAGTAATATCAAACTTATTTTAAGCATTTTCTTGCATAGTGTGAGGTACTTTATTGGTAAGGTATATCTCCTTGGAGAATCCTCAAGAGGAAAGTTAATAGGATATGGGACAATATGTTTAAAGCGGACCTGAACTCAGAACTTCCTCTCTGTTTTAAAAGATAAGCAACAGCATAATAACCTTTACAGAAAAACATTTATTTGTTGCAGTCCACAGAACTCCTACAATAAATCTGCAGTGTGTCTACTTCCTGCTTTCATGGAAGCAGACATAGGGTTAACATCCTGTGTTTACAAATTAGCTGCTCTGCCAAGGGCTGCCAAGATTCCTGTGTTGACACAGGTGAGAGATCAAATTACAGTTGTGATTAGTCACAGATGAGGGGGAAATAGACAGGCTATACTCTCTAAATACATACAGCGTGTATTTCTCTTTATTTTCCTTGTATCATGTGCAAGAGTTCAGGTCCACTTTAACTAAAGTAACACCAGCTTTATATGTAACAGAAGAACAGTTCTCAGTTACAATTTGTTTATTTATTTACTCAATATTCATAATTCACTCCTGTGTCTGTTCTCGGTAATATATTGTCTTACTTAAACTCTGACATTTTTGTCACATCTTAATTACAAACACTGCTTTGCATAAGCTTCAGATTATCTTATCTGGCGTTTTACACAGTATGTCTTTCGTTGGGCAGATATATCTGATGGGTTGCTTGTTGTGTACTTTGGAGTTTGGACACTTGTCTAATGCTGGGGATACACGGTACGTTTCTGTACCGTGTATCGAGTAGCTGATACGGCCAGCTGATAATATTCAGTAGGTCCGATGATGCTGCTAGATTCCCACCCGATCGATCCCCGCCGGCGGACAATGGCAGGGAATCAAGCGGCTGATAAGGAAGCGCCAGCGGGGACGAGCGGGAATCGATCCGCGCGGACGAGCGGGGACGCGGCGGGAGTCGATCTGGAGGCTAATCGGCCGCCGGATCAACCCGTGTATGCCAGGCATAATGTACTCTAGGATGGCATGAAAAGAATTGTGAACTTGGCTAAATGGACAGTTAGACAAATGTTGTTTCACCTGAACGGTCTAATCCTCTTAACAAGGTGGGGGGGGGGGGGGGTAAAGCCCTCCTTATGCCTAACCATAACCTTGCTATCTAATGTTAAGCTCCTACCTAATGTTTAATCTTAACAGTCTTTTCAATATTAACCCTTCCCTAATGCCTACCCTACCTACCTAAAGTCCAAGTGCTCCCCCTACTTCCCCATCTTATCTATGCTATCAACTAACCCCCCACCTTCTACTGTATGCCTAACCATCACTGTTAACCTTAAAGGGAACCTGAAGCGAGGAAAATTATTTAAAATAAACACATGACGTAGCTGAAAATGAATATTACATACTAACCTCACTGTCAGTTCCTTTCAGAAGCTCAGCATTTTCTTCTTACAGCGATCCCTTCCAGTTCCGACAATATTTTGTCAAAACTGAAATATACTAGTTGCTGAGTTATTTATCAGCAGCTGTCAGTTATAACCTGAATGTACAATCTAATGTCCATGTTTCCCTATGGCTCAAGTGGGTGATATTACAGTTTAACAGGAAGCTGTTAGGGGATAATGGCCATTTTTAAAATGGAGGACCGAGAAATCCATTGATCACAGTCGACAAATGGGACGCAGGAGAGGAGAAAGAGATTGAGGAGTAGACTACACAGGAGGTAAGTATGACCTGTGTATGGTTATTTTGACTTTTTATTTTCAGTTCAGGTTCTCTTTAACCAATACTCACCTTTCATTGTATGTGGGGCTGTATGTGGGATGAGTCTTTTCCCCCTGGCATCACAGATGACATCACCCATACATTTGATAATACAACATGGTGCAATCTTAACTCCTGACAGTATCAGGTAAGTCAGGAATGACAAATATTTACTTATGCACTGGCATTGCCATCATAGAACATATTTGTATTTGTAGAAGGTAATGACTGTGGATCAGCTTGGACATTCCTGCGGCCCAACATTCTTTCAGATAGTTCCCCTAAGCTCTGTAGATCATACTACTGCTACTAAAATTTGCAAACTGACGAACAATTAATATATTAAATAGTAAAGCCCAATGTAATCCAAATCTTTTATTGTAGTCTAAAATACAAACGAGTACACTCCTTCAGCTACATATTTATAGCTGTTTCTTACTCTGTTGGGTATAACTTTGCTTATTTCCACTCCATACACACAGAACAGGAAGAGAGAAGTATTATTATTATTATTTATTGTATTTATATAGCGCTAACATATTACACAGCGCTA